>NC_142244.1:112469961-113073371 GCF_052056855.1 Sturnus vulgaris
GAGCCACAGACAGGTAATCAAGGCTTTATCATGTTCTGAAAACTAAATTTTCTGGGATCAACAAGTTAATGCAATTAGCAGCAATTGTATTTAACAGATTTTGTGTTAAGTTTCAAATTTGCAAAGATTTCTGCCAAGTTTTCGTTTTCAATGTATGACCTTAAGCAAATGAAATACTATTCCCATTTTATTCTTTTCATTTATGTTTTTACAAATGAAGAAATGCAATCACATTGTTCAAGAACACTTGTTTTGTGGATGTATTGTGGAATATGTTTGACAATAAAAAACCTACTAATACAAAAAAAAAAGTTCCAAGCGTAACTGGGCAATTCTTGGTATACTTTCCATGCAAAATCTTGATTGGGTTTTATCTTTGATTAACTCCTTAATTCTCTCCAACACAATTTAATTTAATTCTCTATAAAGATCTTCAAAAATGCAGTGGAGAGGAAATTTAAGCTTCCCAGGATGCACATAAGAAATATAAGTGCAAGTGAAAGTGTGAAGTTGTAGACAAACCTGGTCAAACTGAGTAATCACATGCAGTGGTAACCTTGATTTAACATACACTTTCCTATGAGACTTTGCCAGGAGTTGTCAAGATTTGCCCTTTATGTCTATAATTTATTCAGCTATTCATCTGCCTATCTATTAAAAATATTGTCGATTTTTTATATCTTATACTCTCTCTTACCATTCTCTTCTATAGGTTGGTAGCAGATAATTTTTAATTATTTAAAGTTCTCTAAGAAAAAAAATTAAATATTTTTGGGGACAAAAGGAGTGGGGCTCTCCATTTACCTCTTTTTACTGTTTATTATAGGAAAAGAAAATATTTTTGATCTATTTTATTTTATCTCAGATCATTTATCACTCCTCACACTCCTCGTAGGTTTTTCCCTCTCTTCTTCTATGTCTCTGTGACGTTTCCCACATTTATTATATAGATGGCTAAGTGAAAGCAAAGAGCTTTAGAAGCAATTGCATCTCCATGGTGACAAAACCACAATGTCTCATTTATGCTCCAGGATTCCCAGGTAAATGTTTTCAGCTCTTTTTGTGGAATTCAGCTGCATGTGAGGCGGGGTGGGGTGAGTTTTCTCCTAACCCAACTCTGACTCCTTAATGCCATAATATGAATATAACAGCTTCAAACTGTATTAAACTTAAACAGGTAATATGTATAAGTACACAGAGGAAAGATTTCAAGGTCATTCCAGCTTCTGCAAGAATTTTCAAGGATGAAAATCTTCAGCTGTTTTGTGCACTGAAAGCACAGAAGACTGAAATGTTTCATTTCCTCAGAAGGACACCCGAGGTAGCAGGATACACAATTTCTCCCCAGTATTTTTTCACATGAGAGAGTTTGACCTGGAATGAAAAAAACAGGAAGAGGAAACTTTCACTTTCTCTGCTTGTGTTCTGGCTTCTTTGTCAGCTCTGAAAAAAAGCTCCCCAATCTCTCTAATCTGACAGATTGCTGGGATCTTTCTTTGATTTTTATTAATGAGATTCTGTCCATTTGGGAATAGGCGATAGATTCAAATCAGAGATCAAATAGCAAAATATGAGGGCAGGGTAGGTGGATACTGACTTAACATGGACTCTGCAGGCTGGGAGCAGAAAATTAATTTTAAATTTTAACAAACAAAACCCTCTGTGGAGTCTGGTATCAGAAAATAATTAAAGGTTACATGCAATCCAATTGTTTTTGTTGCCATGTTTTCCCTGTCCTTTCAAGACAATATCACCTGTATATTGGAAAAAAAGGGATTGAGAGGACAGAATTTAATTGTATAAAACACATGGCAGAGGTGGTCAGTCCACTTAGTCCAGAGAATTGCAACTGAACTATGATTAGAGAACAAGTTAGGAAAGTTTATAAAAGACCTGAGGCTCAAACTTGTGCTTGTGGTTAACACACTAAACAAGCTTGTCCTCTCCTGAGGAAACCTGAGTGCTGAACCCCTCATCTGCCATGCAGCTCACAGGTAGAGTCCTGTCACACACTTCTCCATCACTGTCACTCCACTCAATTTACATTTGCATCTCAAACCTGACACAGTGTTTTAAGGTTTGCAAGAAGCGTGGGCAGAGGTCAAAGAGATATATTGTTCAAATTGTTCCAAGGTTGACACTTGAACAGGTTTCCTAATGATTTTTTAAGTTGAACTTTGAATAAAGTTTTATAGACTTCAGGAGTAAAAGTTAAGCTAAAGCTTCTGTTTCATGTGAGCAAGAGGTGAATTTAAAAAGTGTGTGAATATATATTTATATGTAATTTGTTGTCTATGTCTAGCAAATCCAAAAATGCTATGATTTAAACTTCATTGCCAAGTTTAGATTATTTTCAAAATAATTTAGAAATACCTTTAAATGCTCACACTAAAGCTTTAGATGTTAAATAGTAATTCATGTATTCTCTATGCCACTTTGTTTTATCTGCTTCTCAGGATTTAATTTCCATTTTAGTCAAATGAAAGACCAGCCAATTTTCAGTTATAAAATGTGAGTGAATAGGTGACGTGAAACGGAATGAATTACTGAGTGCACAGCTACAGAACCTACCAGAATAAAGGCAGAAATACAGCACCTGGCAAAGATTCTTGAAGTATGCAGCTCAAGACTTGAACACCCAAATTCTCCTTCTAGAAACAAGAGTAGGTGGGAGCTGCCAGTGCAGGTTCTGACAGTGATACCAAATCACAGGAAAGTTAGAGCTCCTGGTGTAGAGCACAGGTTTTGGTAGTTAAGGAAGTGAGATCTCGGTAAGTAATGCATAGGATAGATTTAAACCAAAGGAAAGTTCATTTCAAGAACAGGAATACCAAGTTTCACACTGTAGAGGTTTTCAGATGAGTGGACAATGTACTTAAAGGGAGCCTTAAGAATCATAGAATCAGGGAATGGTTTGGGTTGGAAATAATCTAGATCCAGCCCTCTGCCATGTGCTCTCTCTCTAGGCAGTGCTGTCTCTCTCCAGCTCCACTCTCACATATGGCCTGGAAAAGTTTTTGAAAGTTGAAACTGAGAAAGCTCACAGGTTCTCAGGAGAGAAGACCTTTAAATGTGTGTGCTGGCTTTCAATCCCCAAACCAGTTCAATAGGAAAACCTGTTTCCTGGTATGGCTTGTGTCTATCCATAGATTTTTCAGCTCTGGGATATAAAGTCAGCTAAGATAGAAGTGAAAAAGGAGAGGTGTGTAGAGAGGCAGTTTCAAAGCCAGCTAAGATAGACATGAAAAAGGGAATGTGTGGAAAGGCAGCCTTCTGCATGTCCAAGATCTGTGATTATCAAAGAGGCATTTATGTGCTAACAGTCCACTTAGATATTCCAGGGATTTCTGACACCTCTCATTGCACACCGAGCAACTGTGCAGCCACATGCAGCATGCCACAGCATTCCCCTCCAGCTCCCACAGTCATCAGTGGGGGCAGAGCAGCCCTAAATTCCAGACCTGGATTCATTGGGTGGAAAGGAGCAGCACAAGAGCAGCAGAGAGAGGGCTGGATGCTGATCCCAAACTTGCATAAGTCATCTATAATTTTTTTTTTGTATTAGTAGCTTTTTTATTGCCAAACATATTCCTCAATGCATCCACTCAACAAGTGTGAATGTTCTTGAACAATGTGATTGCATTTTTTAATTTGTAATAACATGAATGAAAATAATAAAAATGGGAATATTAGAAGCATCACTTCTAAGTAATAAAATGTCTTTCCTCTATTGTATTCAAAATCCTATTTATTTCATTTGCTTAAGGTCATCATATTCAGAATAGGCATTACAATTTTCTCACCTAAAAATCCCCCTTGCATTCATACCACCAGAAAACCCCATCCAACCTGGCCTTGCACACTTCCAGGGATGGTGCATCCACAACTCTCTGGGCGACCTGTGCCAGTGCCTCACCACCCTCACAGGAAAAACTTTTTCCTAATATTTAATCTAAACTCTGAGTTTAAAACCATTCCTGCTCTCCTATCACTCCATGCCTTTGCAAACAGACTTTCTCCATCTTTCTGGTAGGTTCCCTTCAGGTACTGAAGGCTGCGATTAGGTCAGGGGAGAGAAGAATATCCAGGAAACATGGAAATACTGTTTAGCTCTTCTGAGTGGAGATAGGTACAAGTTTTTGGCTGCAGGGTGAGGTTTCTCTAACAACGCACCATTTTTTGTATGCATTGACAGGAATATGGAAATTTCACATGCACAATCGAATTCACTTTTCTTGAAAGCCTGCATCACACACTTTTATCTTAGGAATTTTAGAAATCTTAGAAATCTTAGAAATAGGCACACAGACAAACTGGTCAAAATCTGTGGTGCTACCCATCACAAAGCAAAATCTGGAAAATGTATCCATCCTGTGTCCCACAACACTGGCATAGTAACACTGATTCCTATATACTTGTTTCCATAGTACTTGTTCATGATTTCCATGAAATTACAGAAGAATCAGGTGCTTCTACCATGTTATAGCAAAGCCCAGCCTCAACCCTTAATTCAAACTGTTGAGTGTCTTTACTAAATCTGATATAGTTAATTTCACTTTAAATATGTGTTTTCACCATCTTCTAAAGTTGTCTTTTGCTAAGTAATCATTCTGCTTTGCTGAGTAGAGACTATTAGGTATTACAGAAAGCTAAGGCATTCATGGCTTCAGTCTCATTACAAAACACTGTTTACTTCCAAATTTCCCTTCTTCCTTCCCTCCCCTCTCCAGAATATACATAGCAATGAGCTGAATTGTCTCTGTTTTTCTTGTGTGTATGGCATCAATCAGCACTTGCAAAGGATAGTGTATCCTTGGTTCTGCTTGATTGAGATCTGCAGTTTCACATTTACATAATTAATACACACATCCATATTTAATCTGTGCAGATGAATACAAAGTCATGACTGCTTAAATACCACAGAGCTTGGCAAGCTTCCAGCATTGGCAAAAAGCTGTACTCTCGTGCTTTTTCCTGGGTGGCATTGCAAATATTTGGTCGGTTCTGTGACACATATACCAAGCCTCCCTACCTTGCAGATTGGAGGGAGATGGAGCCCACGGATGCTCCCTTCCACACTCCTGGAATGTCTTAATCACATGAGCAAGCATTTGTTCTGCTTTCTTCCTCCTCTCACCTCCACTTCCATTTAAACAGAGACTGGTTGCTTTGGTCATGCCAGTTGGAGCTGGTATCAAAAAGGCCTTTTTAGGAATCACTGTGTTTTCCACAGCAGAAGCTGCAGGGGTGAAGTGGAGGCAACAGGTTCATCACTGATTTTTCTGAGCTGCTGCCACAGGGACCCAGGAGGAGCTGGATCCTGCTGTGTAGGAACTTGCATGACACAGTGTTTGTTCTTGGCAGCTCTAAATAGAGAAGCTTGGATTCCCCCTCTCCTTCTTAACTTTGTGCATCTGGCAGAGGTGTCTCCCTTCAGCTCAGTGTGTCCCTAGATCCCCTGTATGAATCAGTAGACTCACAGAAATGTCAAGTGAAATGAGGTGAATTCAAGCCAAAGTCAGGAATAGGGTTGCTCAGAAAGGAATAATTCTCTTTTGTGAAATAAAAGGAAGTCTTGACCTATATTTCTGCTTCTGTCTGAAGGAAGAATGAGTTCTGACATTTTAAAATTAGAAACAGACAAGTGCCTGCAAAGTGCAGGATGGTCTGGTGTGACTGGGGAGCTTGAGCAAGCAACAGGATACCTTGGTGCATCATTGTACACCAGTGGAGATATGGATCACCAGAAGCAGCTCTAAGGGATCAGTTTATTAATTTGTGCCATATGTAGTCCCCAGAGAGACCCTGTGCTTGCCAGCAGCCATGAACCCAAAAGAAAACAAGTATCATCTATAATCTATAATCTCTCTATAAATATAATATATATAATATATATAATATATATTATAGTATAGTATAATCTATAATATATATAATATTGTACAATATTTAATAAGGAACACTTTCAAATGGGCTACAATCAAGGTTAATAGGCTGAATAGGAATGAATAAGGTCTATTTAAATGAATGTCTTAGATATGGGTACCACAAAAAGCTGGCTATTGTGTAGAAGGGCATTTACAAAGTTCATTTACCACATGGCTGGCTAGGGAAGAATAAGTCCTTAGTGCCATAACAGCTGGAAAAGTGCTGTAGAGGTGCATCCTAACAAACCTCAGAGAAAAGGGAGAGAGTACTCCTGCAAAACTCCACCATCCTTGATCTCTGAAATCTAGCAAGGTTCCTCAGGCAGAGATAGCAATCAGCAAAAAGGACTTCCAGTTTTTAATTACAGGGATTTCTCATCCATTTCTCCTGCTACTTTACCTATTTCTCCTGATCTTCTCTTTAGAAGTTTGACATCAGTTCCAGCTTAATTTTTTTCTTTGATTTAACATTAAGTTTTCTACTGTTTGAGCCCCTGAGAAGCAGCAAATTTATCTCACACTAAAATCACAAATTAGCATATCTCCAGAAAACAGCGTTTGACAGCAGAGAGAAAGACAAGTCTTTCAGGATATGTTTTGGGAACACTAGGATATTGAAATTTCCCCACTAGACTATCAAGGACTATTGAGGAAACTGGCATTACTCAGTATCTTGTTTTATAAAGACATTCCATTCAACAGATAAAACTCACCAGCAGAAGAATTGTTGGCTGCATTCTATGACAAGTCCAGACTGGGACAACAGCTTTTGTTTATTGTTACATTAATGACAACGATTGAGGATGCCCTAAAAGTCTGATATTCTTTATTTAAGGCAGGCTAAGTATAGCACTTTCATTTACATTCTAACTATTTCCTTCTTTAAAAGATATAATTGTACTTTTAATGGATGCACACAGGAACGCAATTAGTAATTCCAGCAGTCTGGAATAATTCAGAAACAGCATTATTTTCTTTCCAAAAGACAATATCTGAGCTGGTATCAGAACTGACTTTTGCACCCCAGAGGAAGATACTCTTTGTAGGAGTTTGGTGCTCTCTGCAGGGGACATGACACCAGGGTTTGGGACATAATCTCTGACCTGCTGCTTAGAAGAGATGAGCTGTGTTTTGTTCCCCTGGATAGCAAGACAGAAGAGTCAGGAAGAAGCTGTTCCCTGTTTTCTGGCATCATTAAAACCAAAAACATCTTCTTTTGGTTAGAGCACCAATGGTTTGAGTGTATTTCCCAATATTTGTACTTCATTCACAATAACAAACATGAGAGCTGTACTTCGATGTCTGACAGTAAGTATGTTTCTTAATCCAGCAGTCCATGTAGAAATTATTTCAGTATATATGTGATATGGATAGGAAACGGTATTAACCACTCAGTACCTACAATTTTTAATTCAGCACTAAATATTCAGTGCATGAGATTAGGTGATACAACCCTGTTATTAAAGTAGCTGAGGGTCTGTTCTGCAACAGGAGATACTCAATAGATTAAGTGCCAGTTGTAATTTTACTTCATTATTCAGATTCTGGGGTCTTTAGGGCAGAGAATATGCTTATCTGTATTCTCTGGAGCAGTATGTATATTTATGATGGCATCTAAATGCCTCAATGCAATGGTAATGTCAAGCTGTAATTCTGTTGAGCTCTTAACTTGGTTGAGGATCAGGCTACCCAAGTACACGAGGTCCCAAAATGCAGCTCTGCCATGACCTCTCCAGGCTGAAGAATGCAGTTCCTTCCATCTACACCTCCTCACCAACACAGAGTTTAAAATGAAGAGGCATTGACAAGTGAATTTGCTCTGAAAAATGGGTTTGCAGAAGTGGTTTATTGACTTATCATGTTAATGCTCCCTCGATGGCTTCCCCTTGAGATTGCTCCATGCAAAACTGAGAAAAAAAACTGTTGTAACTGTGTGACTTTCCTGGTAACTTACCCCTGATTCTGAGGACCAGTTTTGTCATCTTCCACTCTAGATATATGTCACCATCATCCACCGAAATCAAAAGAAAGGTTTTTTATTTTGGGGGAAACTAAAGGTGGTGCAAATGCAGAGATGGCCTTAGGTGGAGAATTTGCCTGACATGCAGTGGAAGTAGAAAAGTATTCCCACAGGCACCTAATTTGAGTGTCTAAGAAGTCAAGGACCTTTGGAAGTCCTCAGTGACAGCATCCAAGGCAAGAACCCAACTCTATCCACGGCCAGGAAATCTGCTCAAAACAGCAGACCCTGTCAGCAGAAAGGGCAGTCATGATTGCTGCTGCACCACGTTTGAGAATTGTGTTTGGAGCACTTGGGACACCAACCACAAGTCAGCAGAGACAGCTCAGAGGGTGCATGCACAGGTCCAGAGGTGCCCAGTCTGCTCCTGGCCAAATCTATGCATTAGCCAATGCTCTGCTCATCAATACTCATGTGGAGAGGAGACAACTTCCCCATTTTGGACACTAAGGAGCAGGGAAAGGACTTTTACCTCACATCACCTTACAAACACACTATTTGAGCACTGTCCCATCAAGGAAGGCAGATTCAGAAACCAGTAGAGTTCAGTTGTTTTCAGTGTGTGACCCATAGAAACTCTGTACACAAAAAGACTACTTTGGAGAAGAGTACAGGAAAGAAGTAAAAGACAGCACATTGTTGATGGATTTATGAACACTATGGAGGAACATGGACATGTCTGGGGAATGTTTTAGAGTCCAGTTAAAAAAATATATAAACTATTGGAAATCACTGTCCCAGCAAATTGGATACAAATAAACTGGACAAGGACTGTTCTGTCAGTGCTTTTACTGCAAATAAAGTTTAGTAAAACTTTCAAGAATGTGGCAAGCTGGATGATTCAGGAGAGGTTGTTTCAGAACAGGGGAAGTGGGGAATACATCAAGTGTTGAAGAGCACAAAGAAACCTGCATTTCCAGAACTTGGTGGCAAATATTTCTTGGCTGATGTTTCTTGTATGAGGAGTTAATCTGAATAGAGACAGGAAAAAACAGTGACTTTGTGGGATAGCTGGGTATGATACAGCAAGGGGCTGATTTTAGTGACCTAGTTTTTTTCTGCAGTGCCAGCCTCTGAAGTAGAGATGTGTGTTTTTCCACATCCTGATGCTAATAACCCAGATCATTTCCTCCAAGCTAGCTCCATAGTCTGTTTTATGGGCACAGTATGTCCTTATCTTCCTGGAGTGATAAGACACCACCTGTTCCCCACAGTGAATTCTGGTGGAAGATGTTCTATGCCTGTAAAAAACAAAAGTGCATTTCCTGCAGGAAAAATGACTTAAGTTTAAGGACTTATCTTGAAAGATAGAAGTTATTATATAACTGCATAGGTTTCTTGCTGCCTCTTGCAAGACTTAATTATTCCCAGATGAAACAATGGCTCCACAAAACCTAATGACTGCTTCTACTTCTGTAAAGTGAAAAATCATTTCTAGTGTTTCTCTCTTCTTTTTTCTACCACAGGTGAAGCTTCTTTTGCTTTGTGTAATGATGAGTCTGGCTTCTTGTGAGACACTTTCATCACAGCAACAACACAAAAAATGTGAATTGTATCCAGATAGGTGCAATACCTCTCCTGGCACCTTGGATCTCTCAGATAATTTCCAGAATTGAGAGGAAACATAAAGCATTTTCCTACACTGAGAATTGCTACATTTTCCATGTTCTCCATGAACTGACTTCAGCAACCTCCACTTTGTCCATCAGACTGGGTCTGTGCTGCAAAATCTAATTGATCCCTCCTACCCCTTATTGACCCCCCTCATCCCTTCCTGCACCACAAATTCATTTTTAACAGCCTCCCCTCACATTTTGAGTCCTGCTCTGTGCTGCTAAAGCATCTTTCTCATGAGGGCACCCCTTAACAGGATTAAGCAGCTATATTAAATCCAAATTGAATTGTGGACTCATTGTGCTCACATTTGATTCTATTACAGATTGTATTTGTTTCATTTCATTATTTACTGCCAGAAAATGAACAACTCCCTTTTAGCAGCAGGCATCAGACTCACGGAGCTGAGGCCCAGCCTGCCTAATCAGAGTTAGCCAAACTACAGACTCCAGAGACAATAACATGTCTCTAAACAACCACTTAGATGAGAAACCAATAGATCATTTTTATTTACTTGTGTTTGAAGTTTAGGTCAGGGGACAAAATTGATGGTAGTTAGAAAACCAGTGCTCTCTAAAAAAAAAAAAAGATAAATTCATAGAGCCGAAGATTTGGATTATATTTTAATTTGGTAAAATCAATACCTCCGTCATATTTCTGGAAGGAGAAGGCAAAGAGTAATGAAACTGACACAATACATTTTCTGTAATGTTATTGAGGTGTGAGTTAGAAAGAAAAATGTTGGAAGTGTCTATAACTCATACATAACATATATGAATTCCTTCATCAGCTTTTACTGACTTGTTTATTGCCAAAATCAATACAGCAAACAAACAAATATTTTCAGTATTCTTCTGGCCGTTCCCTACAGTGTCTAAAAGCAGTGTGTATCAAACCCTCCAACATGTTGCAATGTTGCAAAAACAGTACATATTTAACCTGGGAAAAACACACCAGCTGCTTTTAAAAATACAATATTGCTATAAAGGGTACCCTAAGAATAGTGATAAATTGACCCAACAGCAATTGAAGTCTAAAATCAATCTCTATTGGTTTTACAAGAAGTTTTGGTCAAGGTCTAGCTTCATATGAGTGATTTTACTCAAAAGTTTTACCTGCAGCTACTGGCAAGGACCTGATGCATCCCAGGGAATGAACCCCCAGTATGGCCCAGGGGTCTGCTGGTTGGCAAGGTTTGATCAAAGCAGTGGGAGGTTTTCATTGGAAACTATTTTCCAAACTGAGTTTCCCAGGCATTAATAGTCCATATTATTGCAGGATTCAAATTTGCTGAACTCTGGTTGCCCTGCCAAATGCTTTCTATTGCAACACTGGTATATTGATTTTTTTTTTTTCCTGAAGGAAACAATGAGTTTGATACTAAGGATGAAGGGATGTAGCATATATAAACTATTTCCATTGTGTTGGCTTGGTACTCTCCTGCTGCAGCAAGGTTTCAGACAGCCAGTGGCAAAAGGGAGAAGGCACTCAAGTGAATAACCAGTGTTAACTCCAGGACAGAGCATCTGCCTGGCCAGTGGAGGAGTTACCAACTCATCTGTCACAAGGCTAAGTGGGGGGATAGCTTTGCTTCACAATGTGTGCTAAAGCCAAAGGAAGCACCTTATTCCATAAATACATTTGCTGGTGCCAGAAAGTTAAATAAAATCTGTTTGAACGACTCACTCTATGAGTGAGTCATTCACATCAGGGCTGGGAAGTGTGGGGCAGTAAAAGTAGATTATCTCAGACACCAGCATTTGTCCTGCACAAGAAATATTGTCAAGCATTCATTACATGAGCAGGGTTGAGACAACTCTGCCTTAGAGCCTCAGGGAAAGTAAAATCCAGAGCCCAGCATGTGCCAGGGGGATCAGCCACAAATCCTTCAGGGACAGCTGAGTCTCACAGGCAGGGGCAGACCTGCTCCATGACAACGAACCACCTCAAGCTCACAAAAAAAGGAGAACTCCTTGCAAAACTGGAATCTGGGAGCAGATCTTGACCTGAGGAAGGAGGAAAAAGGCTGAGGGAAAACCCCCCACCCACAGCCCAATGCAAAAATTCTTCTTTGGGTAAGCTGGACAAAATATTTACTGTTGTTCTCTATGGAAAGTCTTGCAAAATTTTAAAGGGATGTGGGCAATTTTAAAGTCCATCTTGATTTATGAGAGCTGTCTTAACAGGTAATAATGATGTAAACAGTGCAGTGCTCCTTGCAGCTCAGTTTTATGGATGTGAGGTGTTAGCAAACACTGATAAGGGAGTTGGGAGCAGGAAAGCTCTAAAGTTGTTCCCATTTAGATTTTATCCTGATATGTCATCCTGAGGAACAGAGCCTATTCTCCACACATTTACATGGAGAGAATAAGGAAATCCTGAGGCTGCTGATGCCCCTTGACCTCCCTCCTTCCCCTTGGGGCTGTGACAGTCAACTTCAGAGCTGTCTGCTGTCACTGCCGTCCTGCCTGCTCTGTCCCAACCCTGCCTTGCACTGTTGGGATCTATTCCTTTCAGTCCTGTTCCTAAAACATGAATTTAATTGTCTGAAAGAGAAATGTGGCAGCTTGGCTATGATTCCTGAAAGGCTTGTGCAGTTGTAATCTTAACAATGAAACATTCATGGAGTGGATGGAAAGAACAATGTGCAAAGCATTAACATCCCTGCAACTACATCTGTGCAGAGGAGCTTCTAGTTGTTCATGCAAAGTATGTGATTGAGCTAAAAGCTGGTGAAAATCCATCCACACACATTTATGTGAATCAAAGCTCTGGGTTTCAGTCAATGCCCCTTTTAAGTCACTTCTCAGAATTCCACAGAAGTGAATTGCTTGAAAAACTTTAGGAATGAGAATAATGTCAAGAATCTTTACCTTTCTACAATGCATGTCTTTCTAGAAAGATTCAGCTTTAAAAGTCTCAGGAGATTTGGGATTCATCCAATCAGGAAAGAGGAATAAGAGAGTGACCTCTGTCTATTGCTCTTGCAGAAAAGTGCAGCATTTACAACTTAAACCCCTATCTTTGCTAATCATCTATGAGTAAATCAATAACTGAGTCTTTTGAGGAAACAGACCCTGCATAATGGTATCTCCGCATATTTTTGCTACTGATAAGGCAACAAACCTGTGCAATGCATAGGTATGACCCATGTTTCAAGCTCTTTCAAACAATCAGCACATGAATAAAAATCAAACTTTGAAATTCACAAAGAGTGAAATTTCTTCCCTGAGCTGAAGGGCTGGCATGGTGACATTTCACTTCCCTAAGCTCTCAGAAAACTTCAAAACAGCTCTTTCAAGACAATTCTGCATTGCACAGTCTTTGGATAGGCCTGCTCAGCAGTGAATTTCATCCATTGTCAATTATATGTGAGAGGACTTTGATTTTTCACCTAAGAAGAGAAAAGGACTAAAGGAATAGACCACATGATTCATTTCATGTAGATATCTTACTTGCAATCAGCACTTATTGTCTCTGGGGCTTGTAAAGGACAAAGCAGGGACTGGTATTCTGGAAGGAGCTGTAGACATTTGTACATAAAAAATGAAAAACACGAGGAAGAAGAGATTGGGGGAGAGAACATTCAGAGAATTCTGTTTTTTTCCCAAGTGCAATGGCAAGAAGAAGGTCTACTGAAACAACAAGTGACAGAATGGTACCCGTGTATGCTTTTACAGGAGTTACAAAGCCACAGCTGTGGATGAATCACCCCAAACTTCCATGAAAGGGGCATTATACACCAGAAATAAGTAAAGGTTATTTTTCTGCACTGAAACTTGAAAAATATAAATATTATGTGCTATTCTGGGCACTAGTAAAATTGCTTAGAGGTTTGAAATTGAAAAGGTGTTATGGAGGAAAATCTTAAATACACTAAAGGTTTGGACTTTGGGTTATGAGGAGGGATTAGCCTGTGCTGGCCTCTGCAGCCTGAGGAAGAAATGAGGTAAAATGGGAGATTGTCAGGGAGGTAAAGGAAATCCTGGAATGAACAGATTGAAGGCAGTAAGCTGTTTAAGATAGCAACTAATTTGAAAACAAGATGCCATGGACTAAAATTGGGATGGGATGGGTGGGTGCACAGGCAATTCAGACAAAATTACCTCACAGAAAAGTGCCTTCAATTTGGCATGGATGGGAAAAGTCAGCCACTGAAGCATGTGTGTTGGGGAGGGGGTAGAGTGCAAAACCACTGTGAAAAGGAACAAGATGTATTTTTGGACAAGGATAAAACCCAAGGTTACAGCCACTAATTGGATTTTGGAGGATATGCTGATATTAGCTACTTGTAAATTGGTTGATATTTTCTGGGTTTGCGAGGACAGGCTTTAACAGAGTGATGTTTTCTCCCAGCAGTTAATGCTGTCGAGTCCTTAAGTCATTTGCAGTGTCAGCCAGAGCTTGTGAAGGTTGGTGAGGCTCCTTCCTGAGCTACAGCAACAACAGGCTTGGCATGAGGCTGCTCTGGTAGAAACTACGAGGGCTTTACAATTCCCTCAGTTCTGTGGGCAGCGTTGCTTTTTGATTACCAATAAACCTTTTAGGTGGAAGAGGGCTGAGGCAGAACACTGCTTGTATAAACCTTTTCTTGTCCAAGTGCTGAGTGCCCTTGGAGCCTCAGTTCCTCGATGATTTGCTCTGGAGTCCCTGGCGGCCTTAACTCATTCTGCTCACGCTCGTGCTGCTGCTGTCAGGATTCCCAGACATTGGCATAAAGTTTAACCTTCAGATCTGAAAGAGTCATAGACTAGATTTCTGTGACATTTGAAATCAATATAAGTAGCAGTGATATTTGCTCCAAAGCACTGCACAGGAGGTAGTTTTAAACACAAACCTTTGGAGGCCCTGGCAGTGCTAATGATGAGTGCTCAGGTACTGCACAAACACTCGCCCTTGCTGCCAAACAGCCACGTGTGGGCTGCAAGGCAGGGAAACCAAACCCCCAAAACTCCGACTCCTACTTCAGGAGTTAATGGAACAGTTTCATTAACTCCCCTACCACGGGGAATGGTGTTTTACGTGAGCAAGACTAATATATTACATGCAGAAAAGCGCTGTGGTAAACATATACCCAAGCCAGCATGTCACAAGGTGATACCTTGATTTTATTTCCCAACTTATAAATACAGTAGAAAATAATGCTGTGGCTGCAGTCCTCAAAGGCAACAGGTGAATTTAATGTGAGCAGTAACCACTCAGTCCTTCTGTAAAGACATCTAGAAGTAGAAATATGGGTGTTTCTACTTATTTGAGTATTTCAGCTTTTTAAAGTCATCTTGACTTTGCATCAATATATTGTGCTTTGAAAGTCAGAATATCTTCCAAATTTAGCTTAGTCTGCCATTGCTGAATTGTGTTACCTAACTCACTTTACATGCATTTTTGTCCAGAAATAAAAATTATTTTTTAATTATTTTTTTACTCATGTTGAGTGGCATTTGCCAGTCTGTTGATTAAATCAGAATTATTGCCATAATCGGGTGTTACCTACTATGAATCAAGATCAAATTGACATGTGAAATGTATTATGAAAAATGGAAATGAGGAAGTGAAGCACTCAATGCCCCAATTTATATTAAGTAACAATTCAAAGTGTTACAGTCTAGCCCAGAGGAACATAATTAAGTGACACCAATTTTATAAAACTATTTTTAACTTTGTAACAGAATATATTTTAAGGTAGAATTACAAAACAGACTGGCAAGATGACTGAAGCAAAGATATGTGAATATTATAACTCTGTTTTGCTACAAGGGAGACCAATCAACCACATTTTATTAACAGGATCCACAGCAGAGCAGAATGGCTTCCATTTTATTTTTTTAAAATGAGTTATTTTGCTTTGTCTTGGGACATGAAGTGATTCTGCTTCATCCTCCCAACTCAACTGCAGTGTGCAAAGGCCTGAGCCAGAAAGATCTGTGCACATCTTCATCCACACAGTAGATAGAACCAGACATTCTTGCAGTGATTAATTTTTCCTCACAGAAATCAATAGAAATGTATTTTATCATAATCCTAAAATCAATATTAAATAACTAGGCCAAGCTTTTGGAAAAATAAAGTCCCCAACTATAAATTTTTCCTAAATCTAAGCTTTGAAATCAATTAAATCCATAGTATGCCCCAATACATTTTATGACCATTTGAACCACTGCTTTTATATTTAACACCATATTTTGTTCTAGGAAAGGGTAATAAATGTCTCTCCAGCACTGAAGAAAGCCAACAGGGGACACTGGTTGTTTGGAGCACATTCCTTCAAAGCATTTTTCTTCACGTTGCTGGAGGAACTAAATTAGCTGGGAAAACTCAGACTAACAACCAGTTATCCATCATGGCTCTTTGTGGCCTCATATCGTTGCACACAATTGTTTTACAACATGAAAGGCCAACAGGACCTGCTCCCAGGGGCAATTCTGCACTGAAAACCATCAGAGAGGTGGCACTTTATGGTTGAGCCTAAGCAGTTCAACTCAGCTAATAAAATGTGGGGGTGTGCTAAGGTAAATGACAAAGGCTGGGAAAGGCTGGGAAGAAACCAAACCAAACCCCATGTCAGACTATTTAAACAAGCCACAGTGCCCATCATTGTTGCATCCAAATCTTAAGGGTCTTTTCCAACCTAAATGATCCTATGATTCAGTCATGGATCATAACAGAGAACTACTTGTGAGCCAAAGAAGGCAGCAGGAAACTGTTTTGAGTCTCAGAGTTGTGCAGATGAGCATCTGGCAGCCAGAGGGATGCAGCTTTGTGGATACCCTCCCAAACAGGCTGCAACAACACTGTGAGCACTGCTTCAGCAAGTGAAGTAAAAACCCTGCACAGCAGGGAATATAAATAGGTTATGGGAGGATCCTGAATTCTGCTCAGACAGTGAGCAAGAATGGGGTGGAAAATTAAATTACTGTTCCAGGCTCTGAAATCTTTCTTCAGCTTTTAGTGTCAGTTTATGCTTCTGGAAATGGGAATACCTGGGTGTTGGATTTATCTGGCCCTGTAACACTAGCAGTTCCACAGTGCTGTGCAGAAGTGGCCTCCAGGATGGATTTAGGGTTGCACACAGAGTTTCCCTGCAGGCAGAACCCCACAGCTGCCTTTGAGATGCTTTGGCTGATATACCTGAGTAGTGAAGCCGTGGAAGTATGAGAACATAATTCTGAGCTGCATTTAGGACATCCCACAAGGATGCATTTTTCCCATAGCACAGGTAGGTCCAGAACTTCTTATCAGACATGGAGAAATGGTGACCTGGTGTCTTGCACCCCTTTTCAAATGCCCTTATGAAGATGTCACAGAACAGATTCATGGTAGATAAAATGCTCTGGCATCCCTCCTGAAAGGACCCTACATGGGGAATGATGAGATGGAGAATGGGGTGGGGGAAAGTTCCACAGAGGACACAATACAAACATTCAGATGTCAAGTCTGTGGTCCCTACATCCCAAACTTTTTCCTCTGCACAGCAAGTTCCTCAGAAAGGCTGTAGCTTCAGTGAGGAAGAGCAGGAAATGACAACTTCCCAGTGCAACATGCACAGGACTATTATGTGTTCTGTAATATTGTTCCTAAACTCCAGGACAACATAACATCTCAGAGGACTCCTTAGTGAGGCACAAAGCAAGGACCTGTTGGCCCTCATGGTACCTCATGCTGCAAGAACAGGTGGGGCTTATGGTGTCTGAACTCAGCCAGAGCCTGCAAGGGAAAGCCAAAAGTGACCACAGCCTCTGGTGTCCTGCAGCCTGCCCTCCAAAGGTAGTGCATGTGCACTGATACCTGCTGGTGGCAGGTGCCAGTTCCAGTTTTGTCCCTGAAAGACAACCTGGACTTGGCAAAAATAGTGTGAAGGGGTGCAGGAGCAAAAGTACCTCAAAAATCCCATCCACTCCCTTCCTCCTCCTGGCTGAGTCCCAGCCTTAGCAGCATTAGCACCTTAGGAGGCAGAGACATCAGTTTTCCAGGACTGGCTCCCCTTCAGAGCCTGCACAGCCAGGCAAGGATTGCACATGGCTCAGCACTGGGATGTTTGGGCCACTACATTTCCTCTATGAGGGCATCCAAAGGATTCCCCTTCTCCCTTCAGTACAGGCAGAGGGATGGAAAATATGATGCAAATTGGTGTCTCTGGTGGCAATTTTTAGTCTACTTTCACTCCCAAGTGACTTGCTGAGCTTTGTGTTTCCTCAGCAGAGCAAACCTCTTTTCTGGTCAGTGTCCTGTCTGGGGATGTGGAACATGGCTTTGTGTGAGTCCAGAGCAGCCTTTTACAGCACTCGAAATATGCAAATCTTCCTATGTCACCTCTCTCTATCTTGCCACCATTGCAAAGCTCCAGCCCAGCTCATTATCAGCTGTCATGGGATTGCTATTTGCAGATACAAGCTGTTTGAGGAAAGAGTATGAGGGGGTGGGGGGGAAGCAAGGAACCCTGCCAAAGAGTGGCCAGCAGGAGATCTGACAGACCAACATCCCTTTTCCTGTCTGCTATGGCTTGAGCTGCCCTGGCAGGAGACTGACATCAGCACTGACACCAGGACCTGTGCCTGCTCCTTTCCCCACTGCCACCACCCCTCTGGGCTTCACCCAGCTGCAAAGCCAGGGTCCCTCCTCAGTCATGATATTCACCCAAACCCTCCCTGCATTTCTGCACGCTGCCTTTCTCCTGGCTTGAAGGAATATGTCACTGCAAGTGCTGTTGTTGATGATTGTTAGCCCAGGAATGGAGGTAATTTAAAGCAAAGCACAAAAGCTTGTGGAATGCAGTGACACTGTTGGTACTCAGCTTATGCAAAAAGTTGGTGGCAGATATGGATTTCAACCTCACTTATGAATGAGCCATAAATAACTTTGTTCTCATAGATCAGCTAGCTGAGAGTCAAACTAATTCTAGAGGAGATGCTTGCCCAGGAAAGTCTCTTACTACTCCTCCTTAATGGGTACTGTTTGGATTTGTACAAAAATATCAAACCTACATTTTTCCTTTTAGTTCAGATCACCTTTGTTTCATTCATGTCTTCATATAAATACATCAGTGCCACCTGGGAGGGGTTAGTGCCCAGAATAAAAAGCTGTGGGTTCCAGACTCAATTTCTCTGGCCATGGGCAGGATACTAAATTCAATTTATGATTTTTATGAACAGCTCTTTGTCCCGTGGCTTTAATTATAGGGAGTAAAACAGAGCTGGGGCAAACACAGCGCTGTGGAATCAACAGATGAGACAGGGACAATAAATACAGTAAATTATTTAGCTTTTTACGTAGCTTGTGGGAATTTATTTTAATTTGTGTAGTGGCTGTTCAGTGGGGCAGCTCTGCTTACTGACCTGAGTGCCTCCAAAGGTACCTGACCACACCACTAATGCCTGATTTTAACTATTGGAGATTGGAAAGCACCACCTCTTTATAAGGCATCCCTTTCAATAATAGGCCTTCCTTTCTCCCATATGTCTTCCCTTTAGCCACACCTGGAAAGGTTTTACACACCTCAACAGTGATAGGCTATGGAAACAAATTACCCAGAATGATGAAGTTCACTTGGGAATTGCTAAAAGATTTGGTACAATTATTGGTATCACAAGTGAGCGTTGTAATACTATGATGACAGAGGGGTTTGTGGTTTTTTTTGGTTTTCAACTTTCTATAAAATTTACAGGGTTTTAAATCAGGATGGATAGTTAGAGATTGGAGCTTGTATCCCACATGCTCAGTATGCCACTGAAGCCCAGAAAAACAAAGAAAATGTTACATAATGGATGAGGAATAGAAAAAGAATAGTAAGAAAAATAATATGAAGCCTTACCTCAAATGTATGAAATGTATGTACAGTAATAGCTGCTCCATCTTAAAGACAACTAGAAGACATTCATAGAGGGGTAAAGAAAATTATTTGAGGCACTATTTGGGAAAATGTTTCTTATGAAAAAGGTTATGCTGGGTCTGTTCATCTTAAAAAGGAAACCAGTGAAGGAGAGTATGATAAAGACATACATTTTAGATGTCGTCTAACAGCAGTGGCTGAAAAAATTCAAATAAATTGAAATGCAGCAATTTCCAGACTGATCAAATAAAACTCTTTTCACACAGGAGATAATTAAACCATGGAACTCTGCTGCAAGGCACTGGGAAGGTCGAGCACTCAGGATTCCTGCCTGGTAAGGAGGCTCTTCAGGCTTACAATAGCTAGCATTCATGTATTTTAAGATAATTAACATCTGAATTTCAAGGAACAGATTGGGAACTGCCTTTCAAGGATAGGAATAGGAAATGCTGGCTGGTGATTTCCTACTTGTCTCTGAAACATCTTCCTCTGGTGTTGCTGGAGTGGCTTGGCCACCTGTCCCATGGGAATGAGGCTGATGTCCCCTTAGGGGCTCAGATCATTGCCCATGGCATCCAGCCATGCTGGGGAGCCTGGGGACACCAGGGAACAAACCCTGAGATTTTCTAAGCCTTGCACTGCCTCCCCAGGTGCTCCTTTGCTTGGTCTGACTGCCATCTGTGGTGGTCCGGGTCTATTAAAATCAGGGCTGATACCACTGAGCTTGCACTTTTCTGCAGCACCACGGACCAGCTCTGCCTCACTAAACTTCATTTAAATAAAGAAAAAAAAAAAAAAAAGCCAAAGTTAGCCTTTTTTCAATGTGTGACACTGTGCTTATATGCATGAATTTAAACCATCTGGAGGGAGTATAGCCAAAAGTTGAGGTGTCTTGGCTTTCATATGGGTGTTGGTGGGGCTCTTCATGGACTTTGTCTGCAATTTCAGTGTTATTTCCCTCTTTATCCAGGAATATCAGAGAAATTTCTTTTCCTATTTGCAGCATCAGTCCTGTCACAGATCTTTCTTCCTGATGCTTTGTTGGATAGGGATATACATTTGCTGAAGGGCAAATGGTATTACCCTATTCTTCAGAAGAAAACCCCAATTTAGGAAAGGTTGTCTTCTTCAATTTCATTCAAAAATTGAAAATTCAAAGAAGTAATAGAAAACATTTTTTATATGTAATATTGGGATAATGTTCATGCTTATAGTCCACATTTTTGCAAGTGGGCTGGGCTTTCCCAAGAAGCATGGAAATGGCTTGAAAAACGTTATAAAATTTGAAGGTTGCTGGACATCTTATTAGGACAGGTGATCATGTCCTGGAGCTCACTTAGGGCAGGAGAGGATGCAAGTGCAGTTAAGCCTGTGTGTCCTTGTTGCAGAGCTGTGACAGCATCTATGCTTGACTTAATGTGATTCAAAAGCACTTAACTCTTCCTTCCTGCATGCCCTGACAGACAAGTTATTTATTCATTTTTGACGCCAGATGTGGATTGTCATGCTAATAGCCAAGCAGCTTCTTCAGTGCAAGGAGTGCTCAGTGGTACGGCAGGCCTGGAGCTTATCTCAGGAAGGGGAGCAGAGACAGAGCTTAACAACTTCCCTCCACTTAGGAGGAAGTGTATGGTTGAAGGGAATCATGCTCAGATTGGAGATTGAAGTCTTCTTCTATGGAACACGATGGATTTTATCCCCGGGCAAGAAGATCCCTCCTCTTTTGGGTTAGTAAGACACGTGGTGTGCAGGCAGATCTGAATAAACACGCCCTAATCAAATGCACTGGAGGTGTGAGGAGCCACAGCAGCAGCTCCTTCGAGCTGCTGTCACCAAGAGGGAATTCCTACAGCAGCTCAGCCACCAGCTCTCTCTGCTCATAGTGCCAGGTCAGCTGTCTGTGCAGAAGGCATCTCTGGGCCCACAAGAACAACAAAACATGTTTTCCCAGAGACAATCATCTTCCTCTGCTCAAGCAAGAAGATAGGGACAGCATGCTGGCAGGCTGGGTGCGGAAGAGCCGATATCTGCAGGAATCCCAGGTTTAATTCTAGGAGGGATCTTTATTTCTAGCTGTGAGTGAAAGCCTGACCTGCACACTCAGCAGGCACAAGTTCCTTTTAAGTGGCCCCATGGGTGAGGGGTACCAGGGGTCTGGGCTGTGCTGATGGAGGGCAGCCTTCCCAGACTTGTTAGAGTTAATGGACAGAGGAAGGCTCCAGCTAAGCTCTCTCAGAGGACAATTGAATGTAGAATTTTGCTGCTCCCAACCAGCTAAAGAGGAAATACAGGAAGACTAATCTATCTCCTTAGGCTAAAGTTAGCATTTGGGTGTACTCCATCCAATGCCATTAAATTCCCATTTAAAATCCATTTTTTTTAGGACCAGGATTTCATTATCTCTTCATCAATAACCTTTTGTGCTTCATCAGTTTCTTCAGTCTGCTTTGCAACATCCCTTCAAAATCTGTTTATGTCCACTAAACTTTTTTTTATGTCACAAAACTTTATAGGCTACCTAGGTACCTAGATTTTTGTTTGTCCTCTGGAACCCCAGAGAATTCTTATACTGAATCATAATGGAAAAATGGAAAAGTCAAAACCAGTTGTAACCTACCATCTGAAAGAAGAAACAGTAAGAAGTTAAGACCAAATGAAAATTTTGTTCCGAGTCTTACGTATTTCATTTTTTTCCACTTACTTCAATTACATTTTAAGACGAAGTCAATAAGACCTGTAAATTTTTTTTCTTCCATTTCAAGCCTGAATCATTTAAGCCAAGAGTTTTTCTCAAAATTTAATTTCTTGACATTCCATGTCAGGAAATATTTCACTGAAAATTTTTGGCCAGTTGAATTACTGGTGATTCAATGCCTAATTTTCTAGATCTTCCCATGTTTACTTCAAACTAATGGGTATTTTATGGTAGGTGTAGTGCACATTTAAAATTTATTAATACAAAAATTTGATATATATCTAGTTTTGACCAAAAGCAAAACAATTATTTTGAACATGAAAAAAACAGAAAGATCATCCTTACCATAAATTCTTATGACTCTTGCTGTGCTGCATTCATCATACTGATTTCTCCATTTCAAATGCTGAAGACTAGGCAGCTGATAATTACATGGATTTATATATATTGTGTGTCTGTTTAAAATAAGGTGAGTACACAAAATTGCATTGTTTATCTGCACATAATATTAAAAAAGTTTATTCATGGGTCCAGTATTTCAAGAAAGATTTGAAAATGCAAATGCAAATAAAAGCTAAGGAATTGTGCCTTCCCAGTCACCTGTGGTAGGGGACTGGGAATTGTGGTTTTTCTTCTGATGAGCTGCAGCTCCTCTGAGTGTGCTTTGAGAAGACATGACTGGGAGGATGGTGACATGGCTAAGGACTTAGTCTTTTAAAATTTCTCTTTGTAGTCACATGGATGGGACTGGCATGTGGTAATTTATGAGCTAAGGTATATAGAGCTGGTTTTACTTTATCCTTTGGGATTTTCAGTACCATACAGTGGATTTTATTTGCAATTACCTGCCTTTCTCTTGTCCTTCAACAAACTCTTTCTCTTTGTTTGCCAATGGCATCCGAAGGAGGAACTGATAAAGTTTCATGGCAGAATTCTGTAATAATATTCATTTGCTTTGTGTGAGAAGGAATGGGAAAATGATGACAATTATCATCCAGAGGCACAGTCTCTTTCTCACTCCATTCTGAGGGGGAAAGACAATTATAGGAGAGCATACCTGCCACTGGCTAATTCTGCACAGTATCCCACCAGAGTCCCTAGGGAGGGCTCTGTGCCACTTGTGTGCAGGAGGGAGGCAGAAGTGTTGGACAGGGATGTCTGTGACCTGTGAGCTCTGAAAAACCAGCACTGACACCATCCTGGCTTTGCCATCCGTGCTGACACAGCCTCTGAGTCAAGTCTGTGGATTTGCACTGCCTGACAGGGAAATTCCAGTGCAGAGCATGTTGTGTCCTCCCCACTGCCCCAGGGACTCACCTGACTCCAAACTTGGGGACCTCATGTAACTGGAGGGAGGGAGAGGAAGGTGCTGGATGTGAAGTGGGACTGAGAAACCATCAGACATTGATGTGGGTTTTGCTGCCCATCCTCAGCAGTTCAGCCATCTGCAACTCCAGACATCATTTTTCAGTTTGAACACAGTCCTTCAGAAACCTTGCAGGCTGAAATGTCCACATCATCCCAGCCTCTTTGCTTTTGTGTTGATTTACAGTCTTGGGCTACTGATAGTGGCAACAATTCATTTTTCAAATATGGAAATCACAATTACTGTCAAAAAGTAGGAAGCATCATTGAATTTTCCCTGGTGGAAAAAAAGAGATAGTAGTCCTTAGCAGCACCTAAAAAACTCTTGATACTTTTGAATTAATTGCCAGGGGTGAAAGTGATTGAGCTACTCGAGGATCCATAGAAGTTGACAATTTCTCTCTGGAAAGAATTAAGGATGAATATAATTTTGGTACAGTGGGATGTTAATGTTATCTTTCACAGTCAATGGGGACCTAAGGTCATGAAGGAACAGTGCCCCTGTCACTCACTGATTGCAGGAATTCTTTGAAGAATCCAATATCCCCAGCCATGAGCTGGGGTGGAGAGTATCTTGAATAAAATTTAACACTGTGGGTTTTAAGAGACTTCTTGGGTCAAATGGCATGTCCATCTGAAGGTCAGGATGTCTTCTCTGAAAATTAAGCCCACAGGCTGCAAACACAAAGATGTTACCACCCACTGCCAGCCTGGAACTCTCTATTGTTGTGAGCACTGATGCAGGGGAGCTACACTCTCGCAGTTATTTCATTTGTGCATGCAAGGACTCACTTTCTCCTCCAAGTGCAGTTATGGCCAGCTCCATTTTGTCTTGCTGGGTGTGTATTTGCTAAAACATGCTGTGTGCAGACAGACTGTCCTGCTCTGAGCCTCTGTTTATGCTTCCCTCCATGAGCACTGCCAAAAGGAGATCTTCAGGCTTGAAAATTGTGGTTTGAAATCTTCCCTGAATCTGTTTATCTCTGTACTTTGAAGTACCAAATCTTAGCTTCGAGGTAGAAGAACAGTCAGCTCCTCCTTTTCAGGACAGAGGATGAGGTCACCAACACACACTGTGTTTCCCTTCCCTTCATCTCCTTCTTCCCTTCACCTGCAAACCAGCCAGGAATAAAAATACATCTCCTGTTTGCTATTAAAGTCTATCTACTGTATCTGGAGAGTGCTGTTGTGGCAATGAGTTCTACAAGTTAAATATACATTATATAATACATTCTTTGGAAAGAACAGTCTTCTGGCTTTTGGTCCCTTGTTAGCAATCAAATCTCTTCTCTGACCTTAGCTGTACAATGTGATTTTATACCTCAGTTGCATATTCTCCTTGTTTTCTCTCTAAGAGGAGCAATTGTGACCTTTTTAGTTTGAAAGCTGCCACCTCTCTCTCTTGTGCCTTTTGCCTCTCTCAAGCCCTGTGATTTATACTGTTCTCTGTAGCTGGGGAGAAAAGTGAGAAGAAACATAATGGGGAAAACAATTCTTAACATTCTGATTTAGGACAAAGATCCAGGCTCACGAACGTTTTTAATCATTAATTTTAGATGAAAGTATGGTTCTGACCCAAGCCAGCTGAAAACCTCAGTGGCAAAGGGTACAACACAGAATAGATGATTCCTTGCAGTTAAGCTTCCCATAGCTCTGGAAGAGACATTGCCCTGACTTTGAGATCAGTATTCTGGGAATAGCCAGACAATACATCAAAAAAATCAAAATGGAGATTTTTGGTGTCCTGACCTCCAGTCGTTGGTGTAAAGTAAGTGAAAGAGCCATAAAAAGCCTGTCTAGGCCTGTTGCTGAAATGAAGTGCATAATGAGATGTAGAGAGCTTTCACCTGATCCAATCCACACTGAAAGCAATGACACTTTTCCCCTGGCTTCACTGAGCTGAGCTGGCTGCCAAAACAGAAATTGATCTTTCTGCTCAACGACGCTGTAGTAAAGAAGCCCCACACACTCACTTTGCATCGGCTGTGGGCTCCACAACATCATTTTGACAGTTTTGATTGAAAAGAAGCAGTTAAAAATGCTCTGTGAAGAAAAACTGTGAGGCAGGGCTCGGTACCTCTCTGAATTCCTAACAGCTTGTAACTACGGAGTGTGCCTCTGTGCTGGGCTGAGAAACAGCCTGCTTCTGAGGAAAAGACACCTCCATTCAACAGGAAAATATAAACTCTGCTGCAGGGATGTCTGTCTAATTCAGATTAGGCCTCCAGAGTATAGAGGCTGTATATGTAAGTACCCTCTGCTAATTAATACTGCACTGTCACCCCACTAATTAATGCACATAGAAGAGCTCTCCTGACATCTTCCAGGGTGTTACAGAATTTGGATAAAATGAAGCCATGAAAATCTGAGGAATAATAGGGAGCCCAAGAAGAGCCCTGGGCACAGAAAACACCTCTCAGGTTACACAGCTGAAGATTGGTGCAGCACTCTCCCACTATAACCTCAGAGCTAAAGAAAGCAAATTTTGGGTGACATAAGGCATTTTCAGAGAGTTTACTATGAATCTAACATATCTGTGGTTTTATACTGAAGGTCTTCTGAGTCAATCCAGCTGATCAATGGTGTTAGGTCAGTGTAAAACCAGTGAATGTTGCAAACAAATGGGTGATGAGTCTTAGGTATTGCAGGGCTTGCTGCACCGTGGTGGAAGATGTATAAGGACTGTTCTGGCATGTTTAGAAGATGCAGCACATGTTGGAATAATCTGTGACTTTCTTTCCTCTCAGTGCCATTATCATAGCTGACCAAGTGCTCACCATTGGAGGAAGCCCTGAGAAGGACAGTCATCACTCAGAGCACAAACAGAGGCAGTTTTTTCTTATAGCAAAGTGGACTGGAAAGCCAAGAATAAGGTGACCCTCCCTTAGTCAATTCTGAAAAGCTAATAATGCAAATGATGATTATTTGTGGCCACAGCAGCTCTTATATTGCCTGTGCAGTCAGGACTTCTTCCTACAAAGGAGCCTGGTCAGTGCTCTGGACCTTGGCTGATCACCTCTTTCAAATGGCAACAGAACCAAGGACAAGCTGAGACCCTGAAGGTCCTCACATCAATGATTATGCAGTGATTTTAATGGGCAGCTGTGTGCTGATGTTAATGAGCAATTAATTGCCAGTGCAACTGGACAGCGGGTAGTGCTGAATTTTTGATTCTTAATTAAAACCTCTGGCAACAAGTATTTTCCTCACAAACAAAAGTGTAAAGCAAGTGCTTGATAACAACACAGAACTTTCTGAGCTTGCAGTTATACTGAGGGAAGATTTAACCTGAGCACACTCAGAGCCATTGGCTGCTAACAAGAAGTAAAAACACTTTCCTAATTATCCAGTGATGTGCACCTGGAAAAATTGAAGTGCAGAAATAAAGAAAACGAAGGCACTTTGACAGTCCCTGAGTGGAGATGAGAGCTGGCATTTGAGGACAGTGCAGGGTTTCTTGCAATCAGTCAGGAAGGTATTTGTAAAGTATTTCTGAAAACATAGAGAAATAAGGACTGCAGTCTCTCCAGAAACTGAGTTGCCTGAATTGGACATTGTTCCTTTCAACTAACCTTGAAAAATGCTGGGATGGGCTCTTTTCTATTTTCTCCCCCTCTCTTTTTGAAAGCAACCATGGTGCACTGACTATGAAAAGCTGCACGGTGCAGATGTTGAGGGATCAGGTTGCAGCTGGCTGTGAGCTGTACCTGAGCATCTCCCAAGAAGAAGGGTTTGTCTGATGCACCCTGAACACGTGGGGATCACCCTGCACCAGCCTTGGTGACTGCAGGAAGGAAACCTGTCCATGCGAGGGGAGCAGCAGCCACAAATAAACGGGGACTGTGCTCATGTGCAGCCTGCCTGAGGCCTCAGGGGATGCCCAGCAGGATTCCTGCCAAAAAGCAGCACCCAGCTGCACTTCTCTGTCCTGCCGACCCCAGCCCAACTCTTCCCATGGCAGCTTCCAAGAAAAGGAAGCTGAGAGACTGAGGAGTTTTTAATGCTGAATAATGTTGTCCACTGCAGGTATAATTTGCAGCCTAAAGTCCTAATGGCTTTTTTATACACATTTTCTTGTACCATCATCTGTGAACAATGGGCTTTTCCACAGAAATGTGAGTTTAACAACCCCAAGGCTCTTCTAATTTATGCCATCAAGCTGATACAGAGAATAATTTAAAAATTAACTTTCCTTCTCCCTCTGGTTCCCACCCCAATACAGTTACTGCAATCAGAGACCTCAGAGTGGAGGCTCAAAATGCAGCTGCATCCTGCATCTTCAGTGCCTGTAGCTCTGTCCTCGATTTCCAGAATTAACTCAAATAAATTATGCATTTCTACATGCTTACCCCGGAAAAGTCTGCACAGTGACACTGCAGAGTCACTCAGAAGGGGAAAAATCTGACCCTGTAGTTCTGTGGATGACAGCTTTTTTTTTGCCTTTTGGCTGATACATTGCCACCTGGAATAATTTATTAAGAAGGAAAGTAATGAAATTACTCGAGTGCTAGACAAATGAGAGAAAAAAACAGAAGGAGGAAAAGGAAAATTCCCATCAATATCACGCTATAGAGCAATGAAAATGTCTCCCACCTGCAAACTTCCAAAAACATTTCCATGGAGCCCGGGTTGCTTAATTTGGCTTCTATTTGTAGTGTCAGAGAGCTGGAGTTTGTGGAAAGGAGATAGACATGAGTTTTAGGGAGGCAGTTTTGTGAACACTCTTAGGAAACTGCAGCAGGTGTGAGAATTAGTATTATTTTCCTCTACCCTGAAACGTGTTCCCTTTGCACATAAACCACAGCTTTCCCTCTAGTCTGCACCATGCTGTCTCTGAGTTGGTTTTGAACTCCAAGGATCATCACAAGGCACAGAGGAGCTGGCTGAAATCCTTCTGTGTAGCTGTGCCAGGTGTGTGGAGAGACCAGTGATGGCTCTGCTTAAAACTGAGCTTAAATTGCTCCTTTCCCATGTGCTGACTATTATTCACAGAGAGTTACATTTGTCCTTGTCAGGGAGAGCCCACACATATTGTGGACTTTTTGTGGATCAGTGTTCAATGCAAGGCCCTTTAGGATGAAGTGATGAGCCGGCTGTAGCTTTAGACAAAGATATACATTCATCTCCATGTCAGACTGGCAAGTTTTATGCATTCATACATTAATTTGATTCACAAATATACACCTTTTATTTTCTTCTGATCTCGTCCTGCTCAACTCCAAAATCTGCCTTTTTGTGGACAATACTTTCAATCCCCCTGTTTTTTCCCCCCTCCTCGTTCATTTCTTCTTATCCTAAAGCAATGACTTTCATTTTCTCCTTTGAAATCATCACGATCTGGCCTTGTGGTGTTTACTCATGCACCCTCTTCAGTTTTCTTCTAAATAAATATTTTGCAAATATGACAGCACTGAAGGGTATTGGAAAGAAATCAGAGTCCAGCACAAAAGAACAGATGTCCCCATCCTGCTGAGAAAAAACCCCAAAAACATCCTGGGCCATAAAAGCTGAGCCTGCATAGTCAGTGAGTGCCAACACAAAAGCAACTTTATTGTTCAATATTTGTATTCTGTGTATTTTAGTGCAGGGACACAAATCCATGCCACCTACAAAGGAGAAACCAGAATTTGTTTTCACCAGTCCTACCCTTGCTGTGGCCACAAGGTGAGCTGACACTCGTGCAGCAGCAGTGGGGAGCAATCCTGGCTCTCTTGGGAGGAATGGGAGCAGGCAGAGGTGGGCAGGGGTGCCTGAGCTGGGGCTGGGAGCCTGCTGGTCCAGTCCCACATTCTGCCAAAGAGTGGAAACTTCAGGTCATGCAGGGAGCAGTGTGAGCTGTGTGAGGGAACTCCAGCTCATGTGAGAGCCTTCACACCTGGGTACTGCTGAGCCAGGGTTGGGAATTTCTCAGGTCTGATGTTTCAAGTTTGAAATTTGTAAGAAAATCAATTATAATAAGGAGAACCTGAAAATAAGGGAACTGCTGATCTCACATCTGCCCTTCTCCTATTTTTTTTCACATGAGGGCACTTCTCTTAACTACCTGCTCTAAAACACAAGCTCTACTACAGCTCTGACCAGATCATCATGAGCAAGTGAGGTCTGACATGCAGGATTAGCAGAAGGAAAAGAAGCCACCACAATTCCCATCCTGCAGCTGATGAGGTGTGTAGGATGTCTGTTGCTGTCCTCTGCAATCCTGGTTGATGACCAGGACAGAACTTGTGAAATAACCAGACAGCCATATGGTCGGCCAAGAAATTATGTAAATATTTTTTCTGAAATCTCCATAGAACAGTGACTCTGTTTTTCACACATGGCTTCATTTAGGAGCTATGGCCTGGGCATGTGGGTGTACACAACACACAAACACTGCTGGGCAAAGATCTCAGTGTGACAAGCTGAGCATACATTAGGGATGGAAGATTCTATGGCCAAATCATCCTCCTATCTTCCATCCCAGATGGGAAGGAGGTGTCTTTCCTATACCTGCCTCTGTCTCTGTACTGTGTCAGTACATCTCAAGCAGAAATTGAGATGTGCTGAGTATACATCCATAGAATAAACCACATTTTTTTCCTTTTTTCAATTCCTGAAATAAGGTCGGGAAATTATCTTTCTGTGCATGGACTTTCTGCAAGCTGGCAAAGAGGCGAAATTAACTGCATACATTATTCATTACAAATTATTCACTCTATGCAGCACATACTGATTGTTTAGAAAATTCATTCTTTCTGTCCTAGAAATGTCACTGGCTGTAACTCCTTACCTCATCATTGACAAATTCTGTTGATTGCTTGACTAGTTGCTTTAACTAATCCAGGATTACAGTTTGCAAGAATAATAATAGCCACTTCTCTAGCACTTTGCACATGAGGATCCCAAACCATGATTTCAAAATGCTAATTAATCCCCAGAGCACCTGGGATATGAAATATTCCTATCCTTATAGCAGATTTGTGCCACTTGAACCTTGTTGGGAGGTGGGAAGTCATTCTGCTGACTCACACAAGCTGCTAGGTCAGGTGGGTCTCATTAGCTCTAACCAGCCAAGAGAAAAAAGCCTAGTGTTAAAAAGAGAGGGGGGGAAAAAATAAAGGAAATTTTAAAAGGGGAGGTGAGAAGGGTGAAAGAATTGTAGGTTATGTTTGGTTTCAGATGCTTGTTTTTGGGGTATCTGAATAAATTCCAGTTAAATGGGAATGAGCCCTTCCAGCTGGATTTACTAAGCTGAATCTATCAGGCCTTTCCTTGTTTTGCAGGGTGTGCTGACTTGCCTACATGAGCAGTCATGTTTGAGTTGACCCTGGCTGGGTGCTAGACACCCACCAAAGCCACTCTGTCACCCCTCAACTGGATAGGAGAGAGAAAATATAATGAAAGGTTCATGGGTTGAGATAAGGACAGGGAGAGATCACACTCACCAAAAACCATCATGAGCTAAACAGACTGAACTTGGAATTATTAACTGATTTTTTTACTGGCATAATCAGAGCGAGATAAAAAGAAGTCAAATCTTACAAACACCTTCCTCCCATCCCTCTCTCCTTAGTGGCACAGGGGGATGGGCAATGGGGGTTATGGTCAGTCCATCACACAATGTTCCTGCCACTGCTCAGGGAGAGGAGTCCTTGCCCTGCTCCAGCATGGGATCCCTCCCATGGGAGACAGTTCATGAAATTCTGCATTGTCCCATCCCAAAGGCAACAGTTCTCCTCAAATTAGTCCAACATGGGTGCACCTTTTCCATGGGGTGCAGTCCCTCTAGGCCAGCTGGAGCTGCTGTGTGTGCAGCCACCACTGCATGACATCTGCATGTTTGGTGCCCTGACAGATTCTTACCCAAAAATGAAGCTATTTGATGACTGGATGAAGAAACTGTTATTATCACCCAAACTGGTGAATGTGACAGCCTAGATGGCCAAGGACACCCCTTGCCTTTCTAGGTAGCAGAATGTCTACATGGGAGTGTTAAAAGCTATGCACTGGAGCCAGGTGATCTTTGGCTGATGGCAGAACTAATGGGAGAAGAGTTTTTGCTGGATATACACATCACTTATGAACTTTCACTGCTGTCTGTGTGAAAACTGAGGTGTACAAGGCAAGAGGAACTTACTAAAGCATGAAGAGATGTTAAGTTTTGGGTACTATCTTTGTGTCTTTCATGAACAACTTGTCATATTTTAAATTTTGCCTGCATTTGTTGCTCTCTCAAGAAATCATGTGGAATGGCAGCTAAGGACTGAGATTAGAGAGGGTAGCTCTGAAAGTGAAGCACGTTGTGCTCTGCAGAAAGGGAACATGGAGCAAAACCACCAAGTAACCTGGATTTGCTGTCAGTGAATGTTTCTACTGAAAGTAAAGAGCAGGGGCTCTGAGCAGAGGCACACAAATGTGTGTTACTCCTTTAAAGATAAGCAGAACTGGACATTTAGGTGAAATCAATGTTACTAAGGCTGAATAATTTAATGTCTGCCAAGGGGCAGGGTAATGAAATGGGGTGGTGGGTGCATGACTCTTACCAGTGCCTTTGTGTAGAAGTGTGCAGTATGGCAGTCAGCATCTGTGCTCTAAAAATGTAATTACCATCTCAAGAACCAAATCCAGACAACCAACAAACACAGAATGGCAGGGGACAGCTCATGGCTGTAAGCTGCAGTACGTGGATGCTAATGTTGTTCTGAAACTGAAGTTTTTTTAAAAAAGGAGAAGGGGGAAAAAATATCAACAAATAAGCTCTGAAAGTTAAGAGCACTAATCATTCAAGTCAAAAAACAATAGACTGCCTAGCAGGGACATTTAGACAGAAAGAGTGTGACACACAAAACTTACACATTGCTGCAGGTTCCACTGTGGGGCCCTATGGCATTGATTTGATTAAATAAGAGCAGTAGGGGTATAGAGAATTGCTGCTTAAGTTTTCAGTAAAATATCCTTGCCAGTCTTCATTGATGTAAAAATAAAGGACTGACTGGGTCCATATGACCTAATTCTATTCTTCTTTGCACCAGCAGACAAAGGAATTGCTTTCTGGAGGTTAATGGCTTTAGACTTGCATGTAAATGAGGGGAAAATCTGATCTTAAATCTCAAGGAAGCGAAAAGTCGTGACAGGATTTAGCACAGACCACTTCCACAGGGGCTGGCAAGGAGGGACTGTGCAATCAGAGGAGCCTTTAGCAGTGCCATTCATTCTGCAATTGTCCTCCTATTTCAGTGCAGGTGAGGGTGAGGATTTGAGGAGGAAGAAGGAGGTGGCAGGGCAGTTGTGGATTGGACTCTGAAGGGCTGTCCCAGATCCCCACGGGTGGTTTTTGTTTTGAAGGTTGTCCCTTCCAGACAGTGTTTCTCAGGCTAAGTTGCTTGATTGTCTGTACTGATTCACCTTGGGGTGCACCTGGGCCATGTGAGAACATCCTGAGTGGAATCAGGGGTGCCTGGGCAGCAGTGAGCTCCTCAAGCCTTGGGGACAGCTCTGAGACCCCAAACACACACCCTACAACATGGAGCAGGTGATTTTATGACCTTATTCCCTCACTGGCAGGATTCTTCAAAACTTATCAAGGTGGAAGGGGACCAGGAGCCTGCTCTCCCATGAAGGAATCCCATGTTGGACCTGCAGGAACACATCCAGATTTATTTGTGCCCCTGCACTGATGAGGAAAGAGCAATGTGGGCAGACAGGACCAGCCAGGCTGGCCATCCTCACCTTCAGTTCCCCAAAGTTAGATGTCCCAGCCTGGTTTTTTGCTGGTTTCTCTTTGCCTGCTTGGGTCTCTCACTCTGCCCCTGGCTGGTGGTACTGTGCCACTTCTGAGTGGGCACCAGAGCTGCTCCCTATGGGCAGAGCTCACAGATTCCTGCACCAGGGTAGCCTCTGGTGTCCAGGAGATGCAAACCCTGCCTTGTGTTGTCCTGCACTTCTCTGTCACCCAGGTGAGCCCAAATACAAATCAGAGAGGCTGAGCAGCTACTTTGAGCTTTGCAATCGGGGAGAAGTGCAGTAATTTTCCTGTTCAGAGGGCAGAGAAAACAACAGCATGTTTGCTATGGATATCAGACATCTGAAAAACCAGATGCAGCCTTAGTGTAGCTTTATGGGCTTCAGCAAAATTAGCCTGGGATCAATGTCAGGTAGGAACTCAAAAGTTTTCAGGTGGGAGCTCTTAAGGGCACACCTGTTTGCCCCCCTGTGGAGTGGATAAGGTGTTTCTGGTGTTTTGTCATCTGCAAGCTCACAGAGGGTCTGGGGCTGGCATCCATCCATCATCCATCCATCCATCCCATCCATCCATTCTTTTCCTGGAAAAGGGGATGCATATCCTTGGAACCTGAGCTCCTGGGGTCTGTGTAGCTGGGGAGGCAGTACGAGGGCAATGAGCCTGAAGTGCTTCTCCTCCAAGAGAGGGCTGGATGCAGAGGTGAGACAGGACAGAGAAGAATGTGCTATTGAAGCCCAATCTGTCAGCTGTGTATGCAGCTTCAGGGTCCCAAGAATGGCATTTTCCACATAAACTTGCATTTATTCTTCAGGAGAGAAAACAAAATCTATTCTGGCATTGCCTACTTGATCTAGGATTTTATTTACCTTAATCTGTTACTTCATTTGCTCCCTGTTTGCTGCCTCTCACCTCTTTTGTATGTTTTGCTTCCTGCTTCATTTCTTAATGAAATGTGATTTCCACAGTTTTCTGGCTCCTTTGAATCATCAACAAAAATCTGGCATGGCTTTTTTAAAAACACTTCCTTCTAATATACTTGTAAAGTAACTTTAATCAATGCTACCTCTTGAGGAATTCCTAAGTAGTTGCTAGAAAACAACTAATTATTGTGCTGCTCCTTTACCATTCAGTCGTTACTCTTCTGTGTAGTCGTAACTTCTGCTAAATATTAGCTCTCTGATGAGCACCTCTGTTAGGCTGGCTTTTTTCTCAAGAAAATGTGTAATTTACTTAATTAGTTCCATTCATCTGTTTAACTCCTTTGCTGCCATGTTACCGCTTTTGAGAAATTTTTCATTTCTGACTTAAAAGCCTGAGAGGAACTTGCTAAGGAAGAAGTAGGTGGCTTCAGCTTTGTGAGTGCTTGCTTACTGCAGGGAAAAGGATCAGTACCCTTCTCCTAAAGGATAAACCCCCTAAATATCAATGGCTTTTGTTTCTCAGGAGGTTCAGAAAAGGGCAGTGTGAATAATATTTTCTGAGTATTATTCAGAAAAGTTGGGGTGAGGGGGAGGTGTTGGGTGTTGTGCTGAGGTGGTGAAAATATTTGGGTTTTTACAAGCTGGTTAAATGCAGAATGTTGCCTGTGTTGGTAGCTCTGTTTAAAATTAAGCATAACTTCTTTTTTCTCATACTTTAGACTAATGGAACCATAGAACAGCTTGGGTAAGAAGGAACTTTGGAAGATCATCTCGACCAACCTTCCATGGGAATGGGAGCCTAGGTGAGGTTATTTAACACCTGTCCACATCTCCATATGGGGAGGTTGTTCCAGTGAGTGATTGGCTTTCTAATGATGAAAAACTATTTTTCTTACAATGAGATGAAATCTCTTGTCTTGCAGCTTTGTTGCCCTTTGTCTTCTCCATGTGGCTCCTTCTGAAGAGGGAGTTTCAGGTCTCTCTGTAGCTGCCCTTCAGATATTGAAATACAGGGATAGGGTTCTTCTGAGACTTCTCCAGAGAAAAAAGACCTAACTGTAGTAGAGACAAAGGCAACAAATGTATTGAGGCTTCTGCCTTGCCTGCATTATGATGTTTCCCTGCCCCATTAGCAATGGACCTGTGTCCTCCCTGTGCTTCCACTTACTGCCCATGGATCTGAATCTGATCCCTTGCTTCTTGGACTTGGCATCCTTGTCCAATTTCAGTTCTAGATGAGCATCAGACTTCCTGCCTAGGGAACTGTTGAAGTTTCAAAGCCATTTAATGCCATTAAAAATGTATTTAGCTGTATCAATTACAATGTATTACCTTGTGTTATCCATTTCTGAAGATTCTGTAAAATACACTTCTTTCCCCTCAGCACTAGCCCTGGCTTTTGGCTGTATGCAGTGAGGTGGTGTATGCTTAGACACTCACTTGGAGTAGTCTGAGGCAGTTCATTACTGTTACTGTTGCAATAATTACATTAGTCAAGCAAAGCTATCACTAAGGTCTGCAATGCCAGCAGAACCTTCTTGGAATTTATTTAACACTGGGTACTGACAGGTAATAATGGCTTGAAGAAGGGCTCATAAAAGACACTTTCCCCCCTAACCTGGTTAGAAAGGTTCTTATGAAATTATTGCAAGCACTGTGTCATATTCAGTTTCTGTAAAATAATAGATTCTCCTGTAATGTAGGAGTGTGTAGGGGGGTTTCCCCCCTTATCAAGTCTCTGCTGACCTTTTTAGGATTATTTCCACCTTGGTTGCACACCAATGCACCTGAGCAGTAGCACAAACTACACAGCCCCCACGAGTGCCCCATCCCTGGTGTGCTGGCTTGGCTGACCCAGGAAATCTCTGCTCTCTTTTCCCATGCCCTTTCCTACCTCTCTCTGCTGTCCTGGTTCAGTGGTGTGTGGCCACAGGCCAGGTGTGCAGACCCAAGGGGCAGGGCAGCCCCAGAATGTGCTGGTAATTCCATCATCTTTGCTCAGTGATTCATGGGATTAGTAGCAAACCTGACTGGCATTGTCTCCCCATATTTGGGGACAAGGGCAGAAAAATGCTACTGGTTACATTTGCAGGATAAGGGGAGGGGAGACATTTGTCCTCCTGTGGGACCTCGTGGTTACCAATAGCAAAAATAAAAGAAATTTGAAATACTGATGGGATTTCTCATGCACCTGGCATTTTCTGTAGTGCTGTGGAAAACTCTTAAGTGGCTTAGTTGTCATCTGTATATGATCTATTGTAAAAAGTCCTCCTTTTAGACATTCTCAATCTCTGCTTAATGAAGAGACAGGCATCATGAGAGCAGTTTGTAACAAATTTATTAGCCAGTCATATGCATTTAATTAATGTATAGCTCTGTATTCTACTTGCAGGCTAAATTAATAAGGAACAGAAACAGATGGACGCTTTTATCTTGCTGAAAATGAAGACACACTTAATTTTCTCTGCTGATGATGTAATTCCAGACTGATCTGCTACCAGGGGTTGTGGTGGTAAATTTGCCTGCTGAATTTTTCAAGGTGTAAAGAGCATTTCGATCAGGCCTGACTAGGAGTGGTGGCACTTCATTCGTTCCCTGGGTGAAGAGCCTGCCTCACCTGCCCTCTCCTTTACCTCTGAGTGTTGTTTAAAGTGCTGTCTTAGCATGTGGTGAAAGCTAAGCTGGGAAGCAAGGAGCCAGTCAAGTGTTTGAGCCAGGAAGATGCAGGCTGTGTGTGACCTAAAGGATGCTCTGCCAAGGTCAGGTGGGGGCTGGCAGATCTGTCCTGTACAGGAGAGGTCCCACGGGGGTGGCTCCCTGTCACCCCAGCAGGTGCCCACAGTGATCCTCTCTAATGCCTTGTGTGCTGTCACTCGAGAGTCACTCAGCATCCTAACAACAAAGCTTTGATCTGATTAGTGCAGCCCAGCAAGGGTTTCCACAGGAATCAGCCATGGGATGTTTTGGAGTGTGTGAACATAACATTAAATAGCTACAGGTGGCCTTTTGCTGTTAGAAGGGTAAAAAATGTAACTTCATATTGCTGAACCCTCCTGGAATTCAACACTGTGGGCAACATAATCCATGAGAATGCATTTGTGTTTTCTTTAGCCTCTCAGTCACCAATCATCTGTGGTTTTCTCTGTCACCTGTGTGTTAAGATGTTAAAACAGAAAGGGCAAGGCTCTGCAGTTACATTAATACAAAGCCAGAATGAGACCCAAGGATGTCATGGTTTTCTATAGTGTTTAGCTAAGAAAGAAGTGTCTCAAAATGTAGATGATACACCACAGCACCAGAACAAGTAAGTCATTTTGAGAAGAGCTGAGCAGATACTCTATTTCTTTCCAGCCATTCCCACCCAAAACACCCCCCCAAACCAAAACCAAACAACCAACCAAACAACAACAAAAAGCAAACCAAAAAACCCACCCCAAGAAAACAACCAACCCCCAAGTAACGAGTAGTTAGGCCTGCCAAAGCATTGTCATTTGCATAAAAATAATTTTCTTCCTCCCCAGTTTTCACAGTCAAAACTATTTTTAAACTGGAAGACTTAAGAAAGCCAGTTGTTTACTTTCCATACACAATATTTGTCATAGTTTGACAATTTACAAAATGTGTATGTTTGGATGAAATGTCTTTTTTTCTTACAGAAAATTTCCAGCCTGTTCAATTTTCAGTTAAGTGGCTCCAGCATGTGAAGCAGTGTGTTATATTTAGTTCTTCTGTCAGGTGCTACTCTTAATGAAGCTGTGCAGTGGGCTATTCAGTCATGAGCCTTAAGTGTTTTTCTTGAGACAATAAGAAAGGAAGGAAGCATCAAACAACGGGAATAGGAACAATGAGATTTCAATAAGGAGAAAGGGTAAAATCAGTGGACCTGGGAATACTGCTAGGCACGCTACCACCATTAAAATACAAAAGAAAACATATGGTGATCTGAGTCACAATATTCTGTATAATCAGATAATTTAGCAAGATTTAGTAGGTTGCTTTATGGCTGAAGCATGGAATAGAGCAATAATTATTAATCTGTCACTTCCATTGACTTTGACTACATAGGACAATTGCTGCTTGATCTACTCTACAAATCCAGACTGGTCACATTCTCACTCAACTGTGCTAATTCAGGTTGTCAGAAGCTCGGATTAATTGGTCCTAGGGATGCCCTGCCATGTCTGCTTTCCTCTGACAATGTCTCCTCTACTTAGGGCTGGGAGACAGGTATGGGAACTGCAGTGATGCCTCAGCTCTGCTCCGGGAACCCACAAAGCAAAGGAAGCCTTGGATGACTAAACAAATGCAACAGCTCCCGCCCCGAGGTGACCCAGATCCATCCTAGTGCTGGAAAGGTCTTGGCTGTGGTCAGGAGATGACAGATCCCTCCATCTTTTCCATTGGAAGCAACATCTCCAGCATTATGTTCATTGTTGGATGTAGCTTTGGATATCTCACACACACCTCTGGTTGTGTCCTATGAAAATTGGTTGTTTGAGTCGCTGATCAAAAGGTTTTTGCTCTTTTCCTTTGCCATTTCACAGGTTTTCCTAAAGCCTTTTTGTTTCCACCATACATTGTCTGCAAAACCTCAAAAATTCCTCTTCCTCCCTTCTTTTCTTCCTGCCCCCTCTTGCCTATTTTCTTTTCCCACTCTTTCTAGGAGCACACTGTGTTCTGCATGAATTTAAAGCCCTGCTATGAGATTTCATGCTTCAAGTTCATTGCTGATTCCTCATGAACCAGGCAACAGCTGAGTAATTCACCTTTACAGAGGTCCTGGCACCCAGGGGTGACCAAAAGACTGACTCTGATAATGGCATCACCATCAAGGTGACTTCTGAGGCACCAGAGCACTAAATCTGTTATACTTGTGGCACTGAGGGCTATTGCATGCAGGGGTTTTGGTGGAGGTGGGGTTTGTTGTGGTTTTTTGTGTGTTTTTTTTGGTGGGGTTTTGTTTGTTTGTTTTGTAATTTTTCAGTGTAGGCTTCCTGCTACACTACCAAACATTGACTCTTCTCTCAATTTTTCCCTTTGTGAAAAACTCCCAAAGCCTCCCAAACAGAGTAATTCTCGCAGCCAAAACACTGTGAGCATTGGCAGCACTGTGAGGATTATATCTTACAGTTTAAAAAGAAACTGTGCTTGATAGCAAGCAAAAAAATTTCCTTAACCTCCCTTTGTGAAAACACACAAAAAAGTTGCTCAGAATGTATGGCCTGAGACAAAGGTGGAGTAATTCATTCACCTGCCTTGTCTTCAGGATGCACAATGAATCTGTAGCCAGACAGGCATATTTCTTGTTTGGAGCATCCCAGCCACACAAATAAACATGGCTTTCTGTCTAAAAACTGAGAAGCAAATGAAAAGTGTTGAGATGAAAAGCTGCAGGGTTTAGTGACTGGGCTGCTAAGTCTGTCTTCTTTTCTTATTCCCTTTATTGATCATGTGTATCTTCAGTAAGTCTCTCCTGCTCTCTCTATCAGTTTTCTTTACTGTCCTATTGCTCCATCTCTGACCCATGAAATCTTGGTTTTTCTCTGTGTGCTTGGTGCAACAGGCTACAGTGAGCCAAGCAAAAGGAAATGTGTGCAGGGAACTCAGAAATGTATTCTTGCCAAGGGGGCTTAACCTGGCATCTCCTTCTGTGCTTGCAGCCAGCTGTGAGGGTGGTCATTTTGCAGATGTGCTGACAAAACACTGACCTCCATCCACAGCCAGTTTCCCCAAGCACTGGGAATGTCAGATTCTTAAGAGCAGCAGAAAATCTCCCTGTAAAATTGCTGAGCTGTCTGCATGCAGCAGAGCAAAGACCATGACTTGCAGTCTTACTTTTTTTGGGTGTATTTTGTGGTTTTGAATATCCTGGCTGCCCCTCTCCCCCCCAGAGCTTGCTGTGCTGCACACGTCAGCAGGAAGATGCTGCTCAATCTCTGGGCTGTAAATCCCTGTGTGCCATGCAAATAACAAGGATTCATCAGTTAATCTCTCATGAAGCTAATGGTGCTTCAAACGGCTGTACAGATTATAGTTCTCAGCAATGCTGAGGTTTTGCTATCCTAAGTATCACCTGCTAATGGCTCCTCCTGTTCACACGCTGGTGATCACAAAGTGAGCCATTGCTTTTACCTGCAGAGCTGGAATTTAGTGACGTTAGAACTGTGAAGAAATCTTGGTGATATAGAAAGTGGAATACCATTCCCAGACTCTCTACTCCTCCTCTTCCTTCAAGAGGAAGTGCTCAGTGCATGTTTGGGATAAATGAGAACTTTCCCAGGCCGGTTGTGGTTTTCCTTTCTGGGGAAGCACAGGCGGATTTGCCCTCAGCAGTCCTCTCCCATTTTATGCTCAATAACAGACTGAAACAGGTTTAATATAATTGACTTAGCATTGTGGGAGGATACTTTGCCAAGTAGTGGAAACTGGCTTGTGCCAGCTTAAAAGGTCATTGCTGTGCAAGAGTGTCCCTTCACACATTATCTGCAAACACGGCCTTTGATCCAGTGTAATTGATTTTAAAGTCTGATAGCTGGCCAAATTGATTTATAATATGAATTACTGATGGGAAAGATTCTTGAATTCAAATGTAAGTGGCAAAACATCATCAACACAACCGACCTTTGTTTGCAGTCTCTGCTTTCCTTGTGTTTAATTAATGCTTTCCACAGGAACTGGTGGAAAGCCTAGAAGGCAATTGTGGAAAATAAAGGCTCAAGTGGGCACTTTGCCTACTACATCCCTTATAAGAGAAGACAATGTGATAAAAAAACACTTTAATTAGGAGAAGCTATGCATCTGTTTCCGATCTCCTACAGGTAATTTTTTTGTGTGACTTTATGTATTCCCTTCATTTATTCCTGAATTACATCCTTTTCACTGCAGTCAAAATTATACCTAATGTCCTCATGATATGGAGAATATTTTGACTAGGAAACTACCTAAAAGCATGAAGTAATTTGAAAAAGGAACAGTTGCCTGTATAAGAGTGCAATAAAAGTGAAGTCTAGGCAAAAGCATGGGGTTGGCTGATGCTTACAGGAAGGTCATCTGATTTATAAGGATCAAGTGAGGCTGGAAAAAAGTCTGTAACACTGGAGAGACTCATTTCATTCTCCACATAGAACAGCAAATACAAAAAGGGAAGGCTTTGCCTCATCTGAATTTCAATAAACCCTGATATGTGGTAGGATGCTGTGCCCTGAGATAATTTTCCTGTGATGGAACAAATCCTTTTTTGTGTGTTTGTCTGTGCATGGTGGGGCTGTTGCCCAAGAGGGTGGTGAGCACATTTGCCCTGCTTGTAGCTCTGCACCTGAACTTTGAGGGTGACAGGTAACTGCAGATGAACTGGTTCAGCAAGTGAGAAAACAGAGCTGTAATATAGAGAGGGGCTTCCATGGTCTGCTTTGAAGTTCAGTGCCTTGGCTGCATTGTTGCTCATTTTTTCCTTCCCATGAATTGCAATATGCTTAGAGAACCCTTTCAAAAATGGGTCATGCAGGAAGGGCACTGCTTGCTCCTCTGTGCAGGTTGGTTATTTAATTCTGAAAGGCATTGAGCAGCATGAAACTGTGAGAATCATAATGAAACGGAGCAATCAAGCAAAAACTTGGGCACATTTACTTTTGTCATCTTCTATTAGTGTCCTTATTAGTGGTGAGTGCTGCATGAGTCTCTTCCTGTCACAGCCCAAAAGTGACCCTTTTGGGTCACTTCAGTAGCCAAAGGATTGGATTGGCCCAAACCAGAAATATATTTAAAATATCATCACTGGCATTGAAAATGGCTCCAGGAGTGATATGTGAGTCTGCTCTAATTACTAACCTTAAATTTCCGTTGGTGTTTAGTGGAAATAATGATAAAATAAATCTTTATCAATCAGAGTGATGGATGCACCTGTTGTTTCATCTCATGTTTCAGTAAGGGGGAGGAAGACCTTCAGCTGCAAGCTGTTTTCAGTGGCTGCCAGAGGGCAGAGAATTTGATCTCACAAAGACAAGTTGTAGGGAAAGGAATAATAAAAAATAATAGGTAGTTTGATAAACTGAGACAAATGGTCTCTTGTATTCAAAGCCTACCAAAAGTTTTTATGCAGGCTGTAATTCAAAGCCACCATCAGATTATTGACAGACTGAGGGACCTGGTAGATAAGGAAATTGGAAAGAAATAAAATGTTTCATGAATGAAAGAAATATTCTCAAAGCGGGTGCCTCACTTCTTTCCTGTACAGAATGATTTCCATTTTGATGCTCTCAGCTAACCACATGTCATCTATTGCAAGAAACTTCTGTGACATTCAGAGCATTTGTCTCCGAGCATTTAGCCTGCTTCTGGACTTTAACCACTCATACAGAAATGTTGTGTATGAAAAACTGTCATGTAAGCCATGAAATCCTCATCTCAGATCTTCTAGGAAAGAAAAAATATGTAACAAAGGCTATCTGCTGAAGCTAGGACATGTGCCTCCAGCCAAGAAGATGGCACAGAAGTGTCATTTGAGAAAATAAAGGAAGCTTCTGATGCACCTTGAAGATCTTTGCTGGGGTTTGCCCTCTGAGAGCCATTGAAACTGTCCTGCTGCTCCCTAGTCTGTTAAAGTGACCAGAATTAGGAATTTTTTCCTCCCTGTTGCCAAATCCAAAGAATTTTTAACAAAATGTACCCAACTAAGAATGCCTCAATCAACTTCACCATTCACTGGGGTTGTAGAGAACAATAATAATATTTTCTAAAGCAATGCACAATTAAGAGAATTTTTTCTTCCACACTTCCACTGTTGTGAAGGACATAGTCAGAGAAGAGTATTATATCAATTCCCCCTATTTTTATCAATTCTCCTTATCTGGTATTTAGCAGTAGTAACTCTGTCTGCCATGAGGACTGCTTTCCTTGCTTTCCTATGTCAATATGTCAAAATGTCAATGATTTTTAATTTAGTTTAATTTTTTTCCTTCATGAAATTGACTATAAACCTGTAATATTGAACTATCTTTTAGTGCTTTCAGTTTTACTCAAAAAACAGAACCCATCTTTTTACTCTAAGCTAACCAGGTTTGGTCTGAAAAGATAGAGGGAGAAAGAGCTATTAAGAATTTAAAAAAAAAAAAAATCACCAAAGCAGGACCACTAGCCTGGCTGAGACTAGTCAACATTTCCATAAAGATCCAAATGCAATGCAGTTTTCATGGCCTTTTTCATGGCCCACTGTCCTCTGCCACATGCCTCCAGAGCAGGAGCAGCATGTATGGTTTGCTCTTGTTAAGTGGAGTCAGTTCAGCCTAAATTACACTGCTGCTAACTCCTGCTTGTTCCACTCTTACAGATATACTGCTCTCAGGATGACTCTTCCTATTTTTCTCACTTAATTACAAAAATTAATGCTCCCAAATGCTTCAGGGAGAAAAACAACACTTTTCAGGAGGCTCTAGAAAGGACAAAAATATCTAGTCCCTTGTTTAGATGTACAAGAGATGATTAGAAGTGATGAATTATTGGGTCCAAATAGGTATTCATTTGCATCTTCATTCTGAAATCATTTATTCATTCTGAATCATTTATGCTAAGCCAGACATCATGTTATAGAGGTTGGAAAAGCAGGCATTTATTACCCTGTCACAGGACACACAAATGAAGCAATGAAACTCCAAGGTATCTGGGGATGAAGAAACATTAAACAGGTTTTTTTCTGGGGCTGAGCCCTTGTGGCTCTGTGTTCAGCTTCTCTGGAGCATCTTGGGGCAGCTGTGATGTGTCCAGGCAGCATTTGTGACCTTGGGAGGAGGGAGGTGCTCAGGGCTGATGGACTGTGTGTGCTCTGGAAGGCAATAGCTGTGGTTCTGGGCATCACACAAGTTTCCTAAAGCAAGAATAATTTTAATTTTCTTTTTTGTCCCTTCTACAAAAGTTCTGCTTTGAAGGTCCTTCCACTTAAACAACTGTTTGCACAGGAGGGAGCATTGTTTTTGTTGTGGGTCCAGACTCTCTTTCTTCCTCTGTATGGATCTGGGTCTGATGATGTTTATGTTCCTCATGAAGTCCATAAGAAATCAGATGTGAAGAAATTTCCTGTCTTCCAGTGGGTGCCTGGCAGAAGAACAGTACTTGTGAAATCCATGGACTCTGCACAACACAAAGGAGCCGTGCACCAGCCTGGACACGCTTCCAGCCCAGCAGGCAATAACAATGCATTTGCTGTGCTTCATCTACCCTTGGATTTCACAATGATTGACAGCTTGTAGCTGCCATCTGTTAGTGGAAAATCTAGTTTTTACAAGAAAGCAGTTTACTCGTGGAATTTGAAAGGAGATTCGACCCTACGGCCTTCATTGTTAAGATGCAAAACATTGACATGATAAAAAAATGTGGTAGCCATCACTTCAGGATTTTCCTTTGTCTGCCTTCATGGGATCATTCATCTGCTCCCAGGCACTTGCATACAACTGAAAAATGTTGCTGTGAGGTAGTAGATGTGGCTTCATCCAGCTGTCGAGGAATAACATGAATGAAATTCCCTTTCCAGACAAAATGTGAATTTGGGCATGGTCATTTTGTGACTGATGTCATAAGTTTTTTCCCCATCCATTCATAATCAAGATGAAGACAGATTTGTAGCACTTGGGTAATATCCTTCTCTAAAAAGCCTTTTATACCTCTGGGTGGGTATGAGGCCTATACACAGCTACAATGACCTCCTCTTCAAAGTGGCCACCAGTTTTAGGAAGACTTTCTGAAGTACTGATGCTTTATGAAACCTGGGACTTAAGGAATCCCTAGAACATCTTTGGAATGTTGAGAGGTCGGAAGGTCAGCTCTGAAGTTGAACAATGTGTGTTTCTGTGAGCACTGACCAAGAAAATAAAAAAGCAGGAATTGTGCAGTGAACACATAAACCAGCTACAATCCATTTGCAATTGTCCAAGGATCACAAGAGGATCCTTGTCCAAGGGGAGAGGGGGAAGAACTAACCTGGAAAAGACAGGACCAGACAAAAATAACAGAGTTGAGTTAGACCAAAGGAGCCCACCTGGTGTGTGCCCCTTTGTTAGGAGCCTCCTGGGAAGAGCAGAGGCATCTTCAAAGAGCAAAAGGCAGAGTGGTGCCTGGGGGAAGTGGAGCCTCCCAGCACCATGTGGGGAGGGGGGAGCTGCTGCTGCCAGGGTGCTGGAAATTGGTTATCCACCATCTGAGAGCCCAGCCACTGATCACCAGTGTTGCCTTTTCTTATCAGAGGCAGAATTTCAGGGCAAGATTACACACTCACAGGGATGGAAATGTCACAGCTCAATGGTTCTGTCAAAAATTACTGGTTTGTCGAAACCAACACACTTCATGGGGATTTGTCAGTTCATAGAAAATTGCTTGGAAGAGTAATGAGAAAACTTTGAAGAAATCAGGCAATTTGATTCAATTCTTCGATTTGGAAAGTTTCCACTTTTCTGTTTCAAAATAAGTTTGTTTTGTTATTTGCTTTTTTTTTTTTTTTTTTTGGTACTCTATAGAATGTCTGAAAAGGCTGAAAAGTTTTAAATCAACAAAATATTTCTGGATGATTAATTTAAGCTTTTTGCCTGAGGTGGTAGCCTTTTTTTCTCTTCCTTTCTTTGTCGTTGTATTCCAAGATAGAAGAAATGGTAAAATTCTGTGTGAGGAGAGGGGAACCAACTAACATACATTCCATCTCTCCTTCTGCTCCAGATTACATAGTTGTCACAGACTTGGAAAGTGGTTCTTCACCTGCAATTATTTCCACCAAAATATACACTTATAAACACCTGAGAAGATGCAAGCAGACTTGGTAATACTCCATGCGCTTTTTCTGTCAGTAAATGTCCCAGTCTGAAACAGAAATAGTTTGGTGTCTAAATCCCATGTTGTTATTACAAAGTTTGCATGTAGAATCAATGAATGTTCATCTGGGTGTTCCCCTACTAACCTGGAGACAGCTACAATGCCCTGTCAGAGCCACAATCTTTAATTCCAGAGGAAAGTAACAGTAAAATAATAAAATTCAAGCTGGAGTGTAAAGGAAGAGCTGTTGGAGTTAGACCATCAAAACTGTGCACTGCTTTACAGAGATGGGTCAAGGAGTGGGAATTTCTTTCTGTCTGGGAGCAGCAGGAGTCAGATCAGCACACAATCGCATCTTCACTGAATGTAAATCTCTCTGGTACCCCGTGTGTGTTTTACAAGCAGGGAAACGATTCAAAGACTATGCTGACCTCATCAATTTGGGAGTATGAAGAGTCAATCCAATTTTAGGGCTGTGCATTCCCAGGGAGTGCAGGAAATTGTATTAACTTTCTACAAAAGCTGTCTCAGGAGCTCTAGTAATAGCCAAAACCTTTTAGTTGGCATGATGCCATCCTAATTAACAAGAAAAGGCATTGGGAAGAAGTTCTGCAGAAAATAAAACCAGGGATGAAAACTGGCAGCGTGGCAAGAGGAAAGATGCAGAACTACACACGATGCCTTAGAATTCCCTCTACTTCCAGAAAACCACCTATGCCTGAGCTTGGCACAGGGCAGGAGGGATTCTCACAAGTGCCTGGTCCCTCAGTAAATACTGGCAGGGGGAAGTTACACTGTGAGTGCAGGCACCTGGGATAGCATTTCCTGCACTGCTGTAGGCTTGATCCTGTGCTAGCAGGATGCAAAATGCAGGCAAATTAGCTGGTCTGTGCCAAGGAACCCCTCTGCAGGGGGAATCAAACCCCTTCAATTCTCTAAACAACCTGGCAGGCACAGCCAGAGCTACCCTGGGGCTGGGACCCATCACCACACAACAAAATATTCAGCATCACTGCCACTGGGTAACAGTGGGATTGCAGTCTCATCCTGCTACTGTGCCCTGCAACACTGCCACACAGGTGTTTTACCCCAGTGAAACAAACTGCTGTGTTAAATGTTTCACAACGGGGTTGAATTTCTTGCTAGGAAATGCACTTCAGCTGAGAGAAGCTGTAGGTTACACCAGCTGAAAGTCTTGGCCAAGGGGCCTCTTAGTGTAATAAAAAATTATCTGCTTCAGTAATTTTTTTTTGTTGATTTCAAAGTGAGCAATATTTTAAGCATTATTTTGAACAACATTTTAAGTGGTATTTGCAAAAGATAGTTTTTTGTTTTTCACTCTATGAAATGCTCAGGTACAACAATTTATGTTTGTAGTCTCAGTTTAAAAACCAAATTTTCTTTCTAGATTGCTGGAAGTTTTTAAGACATTTTTGGTTTTAATTTTGAGAAGACGCTGTGTTTTTTGGGGGGAAGCAAAACAATTTAAAAGAAGAAATAGTGACCCTTTTTGTGCTCATCTTCCTGACCTCCTACATTCTAGTCCCTTTTCTCAGGTATTTGTCTACACATTTTGGCATCTTACTAGACAGGAAGAATAAGAAAGATGATTTACTAACAACATCAATATTTTTGTAGACCCATATTTTAATGCTTACTTTCATTTTGCGAAATGAAATTTTGTGACATTTTCTTTCCCTAATTCAGGCATTAATTTTTCCTGTGGCCAACGTGGTTCAGGAGCAATACTCTTCATGCTTTGCTGTCAGTGGAGATCCAGAACACTTGACTTTGCTGTTGCTGGGCTTTAAGTTTCTTCTCCAGGCAATTAGGAAGACTCACAAAAATAGAAGCAACATATCCTAGCAAAAATGGAAGAAAACAGCAGTAAAAATTTGGGCCTTTCGTGTAACCAAAGAAAATATGCACTGTGTTTGCACAACCTTTTAAATAAATGAAAAAGTACAACTAAGTTGGCCAAGAAGACTAATTGAACTTGGTAGGAAAACAAGACTAAGGAATGTGCACACAGTTGCACCAGTAAGTTTGAAGGTTACACAAAGGAGGGAAACAAAGTTCTTATCATAGTTCATATTATGAATTACTATTCAAATACAGCTGGGTGTATTGGGAAGGAGCATAACCAAACCCAAAGGTATTAAAGCAAATGGAGCAAACCAGCTGAGAAGCTGAACCCTGATCATTCAAGCAAACAGACCTCTAGGGAGGGCTGGGAGGGGAATTGGCTTTGGGGGTAAAACAGGAACTGAGCTGTGAGATCAATAACTTTGTACAACGATGTGACCAGAGGAAAAAATGATTTCCAGTCTGTGACATTTCTGAGTCAGCTGAGCTCTGTTCAAGTGTGGGGGCACCACTGGAGTTATAAAATGCTCCAGGTGCCAGGAGTTGTGCTTGCTGCAGCCCTACTCTGTTGAGTGTTGCACGCCTTAATTTGTTTTCATTTCTACTAATGAAAATAAATAGCAATGAGAGAACTCCAGGGAGGGTAGGAAGAAACGGCATTTACGTTTCAAAGCTCTGCAGCCCTGCTCTCTAGCGTGCAGTTGCTGTGCGAGGCAATGTTCATGCCTTGTTAAATAAAAAACAAAGAGTGAAAGAAGAAAACAGAGCTGTTTTACCAGAGATTCCATCTCCTATTCACCACTTTACAGATTCTTTGCAGTCTCTGGCCCGAGGCTACATGAACATGTGTATCTGAATTTTAAATGCAATAGCTGAAACCTTTCTTTCCACCTTGAAAACACTGACAAAAGCATCACAAAATTCAGCCTGAAGTTGAAAGGTGTGGGAAGCTCCCTAAGAGTTACAGTGTGCTGCCTGCCTAACAAACAGAAGAGCCACTGAGGCTCCTTTTCTGCTCCTACATTCTCCAGAAAAGAATCAGAGCTGGAGCCTGGTGAGTTATTATGGAAGCCCTTGAGTTGCTGAATAGGAGCAATCCAGTGCATTCATCTGGCATCCTCCACCAGTTCCTCCAATTAGGCCCTGAACAGGGATCACTGTGAAACCTCCAACTCTGTTCTTGCTGCTGAGAACATCAAGAGAAGTGGCAATTAATAGCCTTGTTTGTGACCAGCACAGGGACTGCTGCTTGGTTTGCAGGACTTGGAGGAGCCTGGCAGTCACAAGAGGAGCACAGACCCAGATAAAGCCGTGCATGCTTTCCCCTGATGGATGTCACACCACAGCAGATGCTCAATAATTCATCCCTGAGACAAGCAGCACGTGTGGTTCAGCATGGAGCCAGCTGTCATCCTTCCCCATGTTGTGACCTCGCTGGATTTACTGCCTAAGCTGAACTGAGCCCAGGTTATATTTGGCTCTGAAACCGCTTTAGAGAATTCAGAATAATTCAGGGAGCAGTGGTGTGGGTTGAACAGTGAATGATTCCCACCCAATTTTGGACTAATGCATGGAGTTAGGAAGATACTGGTGGAGTTGTCCTTCAGAGGAGATATTTTCTCCTTTCTGGAAAAATCCACAGAAAACTTGCTCAAGAGAGAGGCACAGTGCAGGACTTTTAATATATAGTTGTCACTGCTGTTCTCCAAAACACAACAAAAAGCAGAACAGCAGAAACTGGCTGCTCCACTCCCTGACTGCACATTACAGCACGACCTGCACAATAAGGCTCTCCACCTTTGCTCTGTGTTCAGCCTGAGAAACAAATTCTCTGCCTCAGTGAAGTTTTCCCTCAGTTCACACAGTCATTCTTTTAACACCTTGTTCTTTGATGTGAAAAAGGAGGTAGGGGTAAGGAGAGCTGACCCCCATCATTCTGTGATTCTGTGATTTTTATCTATTTGCATTCCTTCCACATTCACTCCTTCATGCTCTGTCTTCTCTTTCCCTGCTCACTTTCCTTCCTCACACAGTGCTGACATTAGGGATAAGGTAACTCCCTGTCAGGAGCAGAGTCAGTTCTCAGAAGTCTTCAGGCTCACCTTCTGCTTCCCATTCTTCTGACACGAATGAAAGTGCACCAGCACATCTCAGAGCAGCCTCTGGCCACAAACTCCTGTGTTCCACTTCTGCTGCTGAATTTCCAAAGATTTAATAACTACCTCGACTTCCTGAATGAACGTTTGCTCTTCGTGACAGCCTTTAAATCAAGTCTACACACAGTGAATAGCTGCCCCTAATAACCAGGTGTCTGGTACCCCACCCAAATCATGGGATTTCACCCTGTATCAGCAATGTGCTTAAATATTTCCTACTCTGCTTCCTTTATTTCATGGAAACTGAGGGAAGCCCCCATCTGTGGAGATAGGACCACCTCAGAAATGTCTTTGCCAAGGCTTGGAGATGTAAGGGGAGAGAGTGACTAATCCGAATTTGGATCTCATGGAGCTGTCACTGTGTCTAGTGGCACCTTCAGGGAGAATCAAAAGGGCTTTGGACAAGGCCCTAAGACTGGCACCTGTTGGAGCATTCTGGGTCACAGTGACAAACCACAAGGAGTCAAAAAATCTTAAAATTGAAGGTCTAGTGTGATCACACTTTGTCTGTCCTGCATACAACAGGGAACTGAAGCAGAACCCATGTTCTCTTGCTTTTGGTGTGAAGAACACTCTATTCTGTTCTTTTAGGCAAATAAATATCCTTATTCTTTCTTTTCGTAGCATGCTGCCTCATGCACTGTGCAACAAATGAAAGTGTGGTGGATAAGAGTGCGAGACAGAAAAAATTGAATTTTAATGTTTCCTCCTGTTTTGCAAAACTGGTTTCTCTGAAAAATCAGAAATCCTGAATTGATCTACCACCAAGTTACCCAAGAAATCATCACATTGCCACTGACACCCAGCTGTGCTGTCAGAGAGCTGATATCCTACAGACTAGAATGGTTATTCTTATCTGCAGCTAATGCAAATCTCATTTAAATATGCAAACAGATAGGGGAAAAGAGAAGTACTTCAAGGATTTAAAAAACCTGGTCTCCCAGCCTACTCCTTGGTAATTTTTTTTTCTTTAGAGATAAATTTTAGCGTCTGATTTAACCAATATAGGGAAACAGTAAGAGACTTTCATAAATATTATTCACTATCAGAGAAAAGCTGACCTGTCTGGAAAGTTAAAAACCATATTCTCAGAGGGAGAAAATGGATACAGAAAAAAGCAGCTGGGCATGAACTTTGCAGCAGTTTTACTCCAATCTAGTGATCCATAGAAAAAGTTGCTGCGAATGTGGGTTTGCTCAGTGAACACATGGCTGTGATATTTTAAGTGCTGAGAAGCTGAAGTCGACCTTTAATGCTATTCAACAATTTGGCAATGACTCCTCTGGACTCCAGGAGCGTTTTGGGTGTTCAGGTGAATGTAACCTGTATAACTAGTAAAAGAGTTTGGCATTAATTTTTGAGAAATTACTATTTTTGCAAATTATAAATAATTTTAAGCTTTATGTTCCTAACGGATTATCCTAATTTTATATTGATATGCATATAAATACATATATATACACATAGAAATCAGTTACAGCTAAAACATCAATATATTCACAAGTGTACTTTTGTTTTTCATCCTGAGATTTACCTAAGCAGGTGAAACAATTCTTTATTCAGAAAGTATTAAACCATTAATCTTTTAACTCATGTTTGGGGTTTGATTCAAATAAGGGAAGAAAACAGTCCCCAAACCAGCTACTTCTCTGTTTTCGTATTTCTTTTATGCAGATATTTCACTCCACAGGTTTTATGACAAGTTTCATTATGGCACAATGTTTGCAACAAATTTATTAACCCTTTAAACTGAAGGGGAGGGGAGATAAAATAGTTGGAAAATTAATGCATGAGTATCACAACTTATTATCACATGGTGCCGTTTCTTTCCAACAGTAAAACTACAGCCCGTAGTGAGAATAACTTAGAGTGACAGAGATGACCAGAGTGTAAAGCTACAAAACTGTTTTATCCCTTGGAATCTGCAGGAGAGGGATCCTAGTGACACACCATGTCATGAATGATAATTATTTTTATGCCACAGAAAGCCAGTGATTGGAGATATGACCTCTACCACAAAAACACCTGTCTGGGTAAATAATTATACTCTATTATAAAGGAAGAAGAAAGTGATGAGGTGCTTTCAATCAATTTTTAATTGTACCAACAAAAATGGGTATCTGTCATGGTGATGTGAGAGGAAGGACAAAAATCATCTTATCAAGTTTGTTCACTGGAGAAAAAATATGGTTTTAAGTGGTGCTCCATCATTTCTTGCTGAGCCAGCCTGCCTTTGGTGGATGACTGAGTGCTGAGTTTGAAGGGGGAGCAACTCATAATGGGCTGGCCAAGCTCCCTCTGTCAGTACTGATAACTTCTCACCAAGTTACATGAAGAACCAGAAACCCTCTCTTTTAAGTCTGAATCCTAATGCTTAAGGGTTCTTGAAATTATAATTGTGCTCCTAGTATTCTATTGAACCTCTGCATATATTTTGTGTGCTTTTGTGGTTTTTTAATGGTTCTGGTTACTTATGGTGGTGCAAACTGAATTTCAGCCTTTGCAGTGGATGTGTCTGCTGAAGTTAGGCACCCTGACCTGCCTCAGTAATCCAGGAAGGGAGACAGGGATGTGTATATGGAACAATTCCTCTGAGCAGTTTTAGACATCTGATTTATTCTGAGACAATTCTCGTGTGAGACACAGACATTTCTCCTCACCAAAACCACTAGGAAAGACTAGCAAGGGTGGTTGAAATCTCAGCATGTGCCTTAGTGATGCTTTCATCTGACCAAATGATTCCTCCCATATATTAAAAACAAGCAGAAGATGTCCCAGGCTCTTTGCTATAGATTAGATGTGCCTAGGACACAAGGTTGCTGCAGACAGACTGAAGCAGGGGCAGCCTGGCTGCTTTCTGTGGCCTATGTAATTAATTTAATTAGGCAGTGGAAGGAGATGGGTGCAGAGAATTGATGAAGGCTGCAAGACACAGCCATGGCAACACCCCAGGAGGAGCAGCCTTGGGGCAGTGCTGGGCCAGCCCTTACATTCCTTCACTTCAGCTGTCAGGCTGCCTTTCATGGACTTCTGGTTCTCTCTGACTGTGGCCATCCTTGAGCCAGTTTGCTTCATTTTTGTACCCACTTCACTCATTCCCAAGAAGAAGATGTGATTTTCTTACAGAGAATACCTGTGCTTGTAAACATGAATTGAATTTCTTCATCTTGAGTTACTTTTGCTTTGAAAGTAAATAAAGGAGTTTTACTTTGGAGAAAGAGTTGGAGCTGTTTGAGCCCATTTTTCAGCACCTGCAGGTAACAGTGATCTTTTCAAACAGTGTTTTCTAGAGGATGAAGGAGAGGTTCCTGAAGAGACAAGGAAGAAAAGATCTTCTTGAGAATGCAGAAAGAATTAATCTGGCTTCACGTTTTGAGATGATATGAGACCTTTTCAACATCTTTTAAGGGTGTTTCATAAAGATTTCAGTATTTCTATTTAGTGCTGAGTGCTAAAACAAATCCATGTGATTGAGGACTTTCTACTTTCCCTCTTAGTTAATCTTCTCCTTTTCATCTTTTCTTTTGGCTTTCACTGGCTGTGTATTCTTTCCCTTTAGTATTTTGCCTCCTGGGAATTTTAAATACAAATACTTACTTCTTTGAGTAAACTCTTAGTCCCACTTCGAGCACCTTCCCAGTGCAGGAGAACATACAAGGAGCTGATGACACACCATGTTTCCGTGGCACCCAGTCTTATTTAAGGATGGGATGATATCTTTAAGTAGGGGAGCATTTGTGTCTCAACAGTGTCTGAAAAATACATGCAACTTGATCAAATACTTATTATTTCCAGCTCTTTGAAAATGTATTATCCCCAGTAGGTTGAAGGAAAGTGTTTAACTGGCATTTTGTGGGATTTTATGTATGCATTTTGTGGAAGTTAATAAAACAGCTTCTCTTAAGATTCAACATAAGACTCCTTGAAAATGTAGTTGGGAAAGGATCAGAACAATTGATAAAGTTAAAAAACAAAAATGCAGCAGAGCAGCAGTCTCAGGCGTGCCTTGTAAGCACAGACATTTGAGCATAGCTGTGGGGCAAACTCCAAAGAAAAAGGGGCAGAAAACTTGAAAAGTTTTATTTCTGGAACAATCTGGAAATGTGAGCACACCTCAGAGTCTGCTCCTTGGCTTGCTCCATGGTCCTGGGTTCATTTTTCCCCCAGCACTTGGTGGTCCTCCCAGGAAGGACATGGAGAGTTGGGAATGGAGCAGGACTACACCCTGGCTCCTCTCTGTTTCCATGTCATGGGGACAAGGGAAAGATCACCATCCTAAGGAAACATTGTCTTTTATACACAGAGAGCCATGATTTCCCATCTCTCATATAAAATTAGCTACATGACCTTTCTTTTCCACACTGGTCCATATTCTTCTGGGTAAGAAGTCTGCCTTTTATCTTGCAAATGTTTCTTTTGAGCACTGTGAGCAAATAAGAATAAGAAGCCCATGTCTCTTCCCCAACTGGTTTTAGCTGCGTTAAAAAACCCCAACCAAACAAAAAAAGACCCAGCACTTTGGGACAGTTTCTTTAAGTATCAGAAAAAAACCAACAACCAACCAACCAAACAAACAAACCCCCAAAACAAAACAAAACAAAACAAAACCAAAAAACCAAAAACAAAACAAAAAAGGAGAGATATGATAATAGCTGTGGAAATTTCCTACACAATTCAAAAGAACCTGGACTGGTTTTTTGGTGGATCATGATATAATGTTTGCTTTTTTTTTCCCCTCTGCCATAACTAAGGTTATAAGGATTTTTTTCTAAAAAATGTCAGGTAAGCCCCACCATCACAGAACATTTCACTGCACCCACATGTCCTCCTTGGGAGAAGGCAGAGGACAAACTGTGCAGGTATAGGACGTGTTGTTAATGAGGTGCTGGAGGGCACTCGGGCACAAAGGGTCTGTTGGAACAACCTGGACAGAACAGAAGAGACCTTAATGTGTGGCCAAGAAAGGGATCCTGGAGCAGATATTCTCCTGCAGTGAGCTATAGCCAGGCCATAATATCAATAATCTGCATGTTAATGAGTCAGAAGTCTTCAGGCTAAAGCTTTCCCAAGTGAGCTGTGAGACAGCTTTATTGCTGTCAAGTAGAACAGTTTTCTTAATACTTATTGCTAGATTTTTTCCCTTATCTCAATCATGGAGAGGTCCTGACCTCGAAATGAATCCTTTTTTTCCAGAAAGAGAAAAAAAAGTAACTTATATATATATTTTTTTTGTTGTTGCCATCATAATCTGCTGTTATGAGGATTTTTGTATCTGTGGAAAGGCAAAAAAAAAAAAAATTAGGCAATGTAGAGCTAAACATTAAAGGTCAATGCTGAATTTTGAAGCTACTTTTAAGCTTCACATTTTTTGTTTTATGCTATGACAAACAAAAAATCCAAATGTTTTGAGAAACACAGCCATGTCCGATTGTGCATTTTCTCACTGCGAAGGTTAGGTTTTCCATTCTAATCTCTTTCGGATTAGCAATGACCAGGGAGTCTTAAGCAACAACATTTAAATTTCTGGATGAGAATATCCTTGAAGATATAGCAGGAAAATTTCATTTTCAAAACCTACATCATTCTTCAAAAAAGTCACGAATTTCATGAGTGCACTCTAACCAGTGGTAATGGTATGCCCTGGACTTGGACACAGATCATACATAAATATAATAATCCATGTCGAAAGTGTCCCAGTCTCAATAGTCAAAGTGCACAAAGTATAAGTTTATTCCTTACCATTTAATGGTACTAATGAGGTTTAGAAAGCAGATGTTGGGTTTATTTCAACTAGTGGGGCCTGTAGGGTCTTTGTATTGCTGGGATGCACAAAACCCACCCTGGAGTTCCCAATAGGTGAATATTTTACCCCAGGTTTGGGGTACTGTTCTCACACTGGGTTTGGTGCCCAGCTCCAGGGAACATTCATGGCCTGAGGACTCCACGCTGTGGGGTGAATTTGCCATCATCCATCAGCAAATGCACAGGACCAGCATGTACACCCATCCTCTCTGTACCTGCCTGGCTTCCAGAACTGCTCATGGAGCACTGAATCCTGGCTCTGGTCACAGATGGAATACATCCCACTTCTGTTTCTCAAGCACACTTACTGGATTAGCACATCTCATTGTTTCTTGTCTCTGTACTCCAAGTAACCAAGAACCAGCGCAGTTAATTACTGTCTCTGTACTCAAAGTAACCAAGCACAGTTAATTATTTCTTAAAGCTCATTACAACAGCAATTCCAATTCTTTTCAGGCAGGCAAGACAACTTAGGAATGAAAGCGGAAAATTCTCATTTTGTCTTATTCACAAAGCTCAAACTCTGCTTCCTTAGGAACCCTTTGTGACCTGTGAACTGTAATCTTGGTGATACAATAGAAATTTAGTTCTGTTCTTGTATTGTTATAGGATTTCAAACCTGTGTGTGAGACTTTTTAACTGTCTAGCCTCTGGTAAAATAAACTGGAGCAATGCAACTTACTTGCATTAAACTTGCATTTAATCTAAATTCTTAGAAATTGAAAAATTAGTAACATCTGGATAACTTCAATACAATGTACTGTGTCTGCAGTTTTCTACAAACTTTGGCAATCTATTGCATTTAACGGGCTGTGTAACTATTTCTCCTGTCAGAAGTATATTGAAACTGCAAAAGACCTCCCACATCTTAGTTAAGTATCTAAAATACTCAAACATAATTAGGAAAAAAAACCCTGTACTACGTGAAACAAGAAGGCTGCATCACAAGAAGAGGGAAACTTCGTTATTTGCCCAAACTACCTCTAAGAGGCAGTTTCAGAAAGACTCAATATGAGATTAATTTAGATCATACACTTTACTCTTTTAAAATTACCCCAGAAATACCTGCATACATAACCTAAGTGATATAAAAATAAAGCAAAACTGGCATCCAGGTTGGCTGGTACCAACGTGTCATGAGCCCATGTGGGGCATTAGTGTGAGGTCAGATCTGGAAGCCCAGGAGCTCAGCCAAAGCTGACACGTCAATATTTGTGTGCAGCCTGGAGATGGGGCAAGTTTTGATGGCAGTGCAAGCATGGAGATGTACTGAAGGCACAGACTGGCAAGCCTAGATGTGTCCTGACCTCTCTGGATTGAGCTTCAGCTAGGTTACCCTCACCTCCTGTCACATTTTTAGTGAAAGCTGGAACAGTTTATTTTTGTCCCCTGAAATACAGAAAAAAATAATCTGTCTTGCCTGTCTATCAAGACCAGGTTGGATGTGGCTCTGAGGAACCTGGTCTAGTGGAAGATGTCCCTGCCCATGACAGGGGGGTTGGAGCTGGATGAGCTTCAAGGTCCTTTCCAAACCCAGGGCATTCTATGATTCCATGATCTATGACCTTTATTTTCTACCTGCTGCTCTTCCAACATCTGCCTTCAGAGGCATCCAAGGTACAGCTTGCCCCAGTGGTTTAAAAGTTTCCAAAGAGATGCTGTTACCTGGATCCAAAATAGGGTCAATGTGACCTCTGGAGCTTTCCTGCCCTCCAGCCTTTCCACTTGCTCAGGTTTTGGGGTAGGGGTGCCAGCCAGGGGAGATGAATGCAGCTCCCCTTTGAAATAAAGCATTCAGGCTATTAAATCCCCATGGTAGCTGGCTCTGCTCTGCCTTTACACAGCACTGTCAAAGGCATCGAGCAGCAGGGGTAACTGCCTCCTTGTCATGTGGGCTGACAAAGACATAATGGTATAAAATAGGTTTTCCTCTTCCATTTTATGTGATAAAGGTAAAGTCCCTTTGCTGACAGCCCCACTACCAGATCTGTATTGTTGCTAATTTACTATTTCTATCACAGTAATGTGCTGGCTCTGTGAGAGATTGATGTTCTGTATGCAAAGTGCTCCTTGTAAATAGAACAACAAAGAGACATTCTGCAAGCACTTAAACGTAATAGTAAATGCATTCTACTCCACTTGTTATTTGGTGCATTTTACTCACATTTATTTACCATGTTTTGGTCGTTACTGTCTCCAGCACTGCAAATGTTTTGGAATAGATTTCCATGTTTCTCCTCTTCCTCTAAACCTTTACAATTAGTTTGATTCTTCTCCAGTATTTAAAACTGCCTGTAGATAAAGGTGAAGCTTTTGTCTGGGGTCTTTGAACTGCATGAGGATGCCCTGCTTCCCTGTCCCATGCATAGCAGGGAGAAAAAGGATTATCACTGTCTTAATTTTTTTTTTAATGTCATCCTCCCCAAAATGCCATAGTTGTTACCTTGTGAATCTTGGCACTTAAAGAAATCTCCCTCCCTCAGCTTCAGATAATTCAAGTTTCTTAAAGTTTTGAAAGAGACTTGGGACTATATTCATCTGACACGTGGAAACCCCAGGAGATTCTTTCAGAAATGACCTTTCTGGACATCAATTAAACTCAGGTTCAATTTCTTTCAACTACAACGAGTTCCTATTTTTGTTAAGTCCTTCTTCTCAAAGCTCATCTTTGTAGTGTGTCTCCCCAGCCTGGGAGCAGGCAGGGCTCCTCTGGTCTGTCTGCACAAGTCAGTTCTGCTCAAGCAGCCCTGGGTCAAAGGTAAGAGCTCAGGAACTCTTCCCATCTCTTTCAGTCCCAACAGGTTAACAAGGCCATGCAGACTGCCTCCATCTCCTAAGCCACAGGCTGGGCACAGCCTTAAAATGTGAGTTATGATTCATAAAGCCATTTCTAAGAACTCATAACCTCAAGTACACAGCTGCTTTGTGCAAAGGAGAGGTATGGAAAATAAATGTACATTTTCCAAGAAAGCAGAGAAAAAATATAATTGGCAAGTCAGTCATGGCACAGTTCAAACTAAGGCTACCCTTCTGTGGCTGGCTTTGAATTTGCTGCAGGTAGTGAATTTGTTTACACACACACACACACACACACACACACACACACACAAATAGAGAGAGAAAGAAAGAAAAAAAGAAGGAAAGATGATTTTTAAAGTGGTTTCCAACTCAAACCATTTCATGGTTCTTTAAAAAGATGGTCACCGTGGCTGTTTCTTTTCAAAATGGAAGGTGGGAAAAGTGCTGTCACTTCCCAGCCTTTGCTTTATATAATATTTTACAGGTTAGACTGGACAATATAGGAAATGGAAGAATATGAATCAGGTCCTCCTTGCACATTGGGTATCCCTAGATTGATGCTGCACATCTCTCAGGTGTGGAGTAAACTGAGATGTGTTTATTCTCCCTTCCTGAAATCCTGCCAGACCATTGAGGATGCAGGAAATGAAATTCCATTCAGGAGTCTGGACCATGACCATGACTTGGTCATGTACCTGTAAAGGAGCAGGCTTTATCTCTGCTTCCAAGACCACACCAAATTACTTAAATTACAGTTCTTTGGGTTCTCATTCTGGGGGCACATTTGAGATGTGGCAACCTGTGCATGCACTCTCTGCTGACTGAGCTGACTTTTGAGATGTCACTTGGACACACTGACATGCTTGAGCCATCATGACCTGCCTTGCAAGTGACTGATTTCCCATGCAGGTCCTGAGATCCTTCCCTCAAATGGCTGGAACAACACATCAGCAATGCCAAGGCTGTGAATTTGGGGCTCCTGAAGAATGGATATTTCTTTCTTTTGATGCTGGAGACTGCCAGGGCAAAGGACTCTGTGTGCCTGACCCGTGTTTTTCCTTAGCCAGCCTTTTACAGCAACTGCTGGAAACAGAACAATGAGCTCCACAAAGCTTTGTAACCCCATGAAATGCCTTCTTTTTATGACTCTCCCTACATGCTGCAGGGAGCACACCTACCATGGCCTGGGTGAGATCCAGCCCTGGCTCTCAGGCAGTGAAATGCCACAGCAGCTAACACAGTTTGCAGCAGCTAACTTTAAATCATTTATTTGAGTTGATCTTTGTTCAGTCATGTCTGTAGGGAGAAGCAGATGAAATAACCTGTAATACACTAGAGAGAGTTGCCAGTCAGTTCCCATTTCAAAAAAAAGGATTTATGATCTCTTGCTGCTAACAGCTCCATCACCTTGCCCACCAGTTTATCAATCTACCCTGCTCGAAGTTCTCCACTGCAGTTATAATCACTCACACTTGGATCAGGATGTATCTAGCTGCAGTGTGTGTCATTATATTGCAGTATCCAGATTCTTTGAGTTTGAGTTTTCTTCCTTTTTTTTTCTTTTTCTTTTTCTTTTTTTTTTCTTTTTTTTCTCATCAGAGCTATTGAAATACGAATTTCAGAGAAACTTGCTCAAAAAGTTGTACTAAACCCGAAGCAAATACCAGTTTGAAGTTCTTCCTCTCTGATGCATTCCTTCACCAACTGAACTGAACTGAACTTGAACTGTGGGGTTTTGAGGTCTTCATTGATCCTGAGCCAGACCTGAACAAAGGAAAGAATGAATTTGTGGTTTCTGGCTCAGCAGGATGGACTGGTTAAAAACTAGAATTTCTAGCAGGGTCTCCTTGGCTTTGAGACTTTAGGTGCTGTGATCTGCAGGGCAGTGCAGCACCTCAGCTGGTCCCTTCCATCACTCCACAGCTTGACACAAACCTTTTCCTCTGCCCAGCATCACCCTGTACTGCCCCAAGGTGCCAGGACAGGATCTGTCATGCATGAGGGCTCCAAATGCCTTCATAAATAAAGCTCTGAGGCAGAGCTGGGTCTGCCTCTGCTTTCTGGTGCCCTGTTCTTCTTATTCACTTCTCTAAGTAGAGGTGCCCCTGCTGGAGCACTGCATGGCTCAGTGTTTAAACCTGAACATTCCTGATGGGTGTGTGCAAAACTGGACTCCCAGGGTTGTTTCTGCCACACACTTCAGTTTTTACCCAAGCTCTGGCAATTCTTGCATGCCTACTGTGCTCTGACTTCTTCCTTCAACATGCCAGATTTAGAGTCATGAAGCAGTGGGGATGTTCTGGGAATGTGAGATAGGAACAGAGGCTAAAACTTGACTTTCTCTATTGGTTTACTCCATCATATGATCACATCCATTTGTAAATGTTGTTTTTCTCAGTTTTGACTGGTTTCTGAACCCTGTTAGCTCTCAAGCAGCTTTAGTTTTATCTCAGCCTATTGTGGCAGGAGAAGGAAAATGTGATGGTTTGTTTCCCTGGAAATGCTCTTTTGCTGTTCTCTTCAGGCATTAATATTATGTGTTACAGCTGTTTAAAAATTCAGTGGTAATTATGCACTCCAGCAGAGATGACTTCATCAGGATGAGGGCAGAATGCTCCTTTTTTAGCTCATGTCAGGGCAGGGAGATCTCTCCCACATTACATTTATTCTGGGAATACAGCTGCAGCCAGGCCAGGGCTGCACCTACACCTGGCCCTGGCTCAAGACAGCACTGGCCCTTCATCAGAAAGGATGCACTACAGCTCCTTCACAAGACCAACTGTACTTTTGAATTTCTTTTGAATTTAAACATTTCCAGTTATAAATTCAGCAAGAGGATTGCTAAATGGCCACAGCAATCTTTTCTACCATAATTTCTTCAAAAATTCTCTCATATAAGCCCAGAATTGATGACATTGCAGTATAGATCCACTAATTTATTACCCTATTATTAACTCCTAACTGCTCTAAAAGAGAGTGGTCCCACTTATTAAGAAGGAAAAAAGATTTTTATTGCTTATATCACAAGCAAAAGACCATTAAACATCATCACAGAAAGAGTGTCTTTCCCCTGTAGACAAACTGATGTGATACAGACAAAATGTAATGCCCGTGAAGGAAGCCAGTTCACTGCCTAATCCTGGGGTTTAGGCAGCTTGCTGTGATTCATGAATTCACTCTTGCTTTCCAAACCCCATTTGTTTCTTTAATTTTCAAAAGTTTTGAAGAGCTTTTTCCTGCACCAACTAAGGTTGCAGGGAGGCACGGATTTCCTCCTGCTCCCATTGGTAAGAAATGTTGATTTAGTGCATGCACAAGCATCGTGCTGATGAGGCAGACCATCCGGTTTAGAGCTCTGGAGAAATCGAGGTCTTTAGCACAAAGAGACTCCTGATGACTATAAAATAATATTTTGGATAACAAACCCCTTCCTAGCAAAGCTACATGACAGTCAGGGTATGTGCCCCATCTGTGCAAGCTCTGCTCAATTTGAAGCACTCAAGAAGAACACGTTCACTGGCTGTCACATTTTCAACATGTTTTCTCAGTTATTCCATCAAACCCCAGCCAGAGGTGGTGGATATTGGCAGGCACCAATCAATTCCTGAGTAATACCAGCGTTTCCCCTCACTTGCTGAACTTCATCACCCAGCTTCAGGGTGTCTGTTACACTGCAGCTCCCATCGGTGGGGTGAGAAAAATATCTGCATGCAGCTGCTGAAAATCCGCTTTATACTGGCACCTCAGTGAACTTGTTGAGCCTTTGCACCATCGCAGGGGCACGGACACAATGCTCATTTCGAGGGCACCACTCAGAGGTGACAAGCTTTTATTCAGTACCCCAAAATGCACCTGTGAGTTTGCCTCCAGGCCTTTCAGTGTCCAAGCATCCCCAAGCAGAGAGAGTGTTGCAATAGAGACAGGAGACAACAGGGTGAGGGAGTGACTGGTCAGGCTCAGCTTGTGCCTTAAGTTTTGATTTTTACTACGTTAATTTTCTATCTAACTGTTCTGCAGAAGGGCCATTATCAAATTAACTATTTCTTGGATACACTCACAACAGTTACTATCACTTTCACATTATTTGGGAGACCTCACTGTGCCTAAAAGTTCCCCAGGGGAGCAGGCACCTTAATACAAGAGCTACAGAAGGCTTTATATATTATTTTAAAAAATTATATTAAAATATTATTAAAAATAAATATTATAAAAATAGATATTATAAAAAATATTACTGTTTAGACATTTTCTGGATGGTAACAGCAGCATGTCTGCCTCGTTTGCTACAATAACTATTGCTCATATTTAAAAATAATAGATCTGATTTAGGCTGTGGAGAGGCAAAACCAGGCCTCTAGTCCAGCAGCCTGAAATTGGAAAAGTGATGGAGCTTTCAAGCTTGGCAGTAACAGGAAAGTGGCAGCAGCAATAAAAGTGGCAGCAACTCAGCCCTGACCATCCCTGCACCCAACAGAGCAGGGGGACCCCTCTAGAAAGGGGTGACCCTTTCTCCTCTGGCCATCCTGGTCTGTCTGAAGTGTCAGTGAAGGTGTCTGGAGGTTGAACCTGTCTCTGTGCAGGCAGCTGAAGGCAATTGAGGCTTTGGCAGAAGCTCTGTGGTGGTTCAACCCTTCCTCCCCTTGTGTTCCCACTGTCACCGTCCTTTTTTTCCCACTCCATGCACTGGGTTTATGAATATAATTCTGATGATGAAAATAATTAGGTAGCTAGGTAAAAAAAGTATGCAAATCTGACATAAGCAGTGGGGCACTGGGAAAATTGAAGCAGATGAAGGGCAGGCGAGACCCTGCTGGGTCCCTCATCCCTCCTTGTCTTCTCTTTGGTGTGGCAGAGCTGCCAGCTGGGATTCAGCCTGGATCTGCTCCTCCAGACCCTCTGGCTGCCTACAGAGTGCTGCAGAGCCATGGCCAGCTGTGATTACAGCACCTCCTCCCAACAGTGGGTTTCTTTATCAGCTGAAGGTTATTAATCTCAGTGGTTTGTCAGCTGGACTTCACAGGCTTATTAAATACAACACAAGCCATGGACAGGAATGTGGTTTTTATTTAAATGGAAGGGAAAATCAGTTGGACTATATTTTTTTGGAAGAAAACAGCTAATTTTCCTCACTCATATCATAGGTTCTTAATAATTTTATTCGTGTGTTCAAAAGAAAGAAGCCCTTAATTGGTACATGAGTATATAACTGCAATAAGCCTAATGCAGTGCTAATGACCCCAGCACTTCTGCCTGGGGCTAATTTCAAGCCTACAGGTGGATCCCTCAATGACCACAAAGTCTTGAAAATCAACAACTCAGCCAACTTTAAGATGCAGAGGCTGCTAATAGTGTTGTGAGGAAAAAGAAGGAGCTGGTCTTGTTGAGCATGGTTGATGTGTGTACTCTGCTCTAATAGCAAGACTAAGCAGAGGAAATGCCAGGCCTGGAGAAGTCACTCTGACAAAGAGTCAGCTCACTTAAAATACAGAATAAAATCCTGAAACTGTTAAAAATCACCACGGCTGGTTCTTACTTTGGGATGCTGTATATAAACCTCTTATCTCTGCCTGCAGCTTCAACAAGATGTTATTCATAATGACCTCTGAGAACACAGACGTAATAAAAGTTGTGAGGCTCTCACTGAAGACAAAGAACAAGATGCACATATTTATGGAAGGAAAACTTTCATAAGCACAGATGGGAACATTTTGAGCACCATAAATGTTCAGACTAAATTGTATTAAAACAGATCTTCATATTGTAAGTGACATTTTAAACACACTTCTCCTGAAAAATATCAAGCAATGAATAATGGAGCTGAATCAGCTGGAGTACAAGGCATCTTGTAGCCAATGAGTGGTCAAATTCACTGTCTCACTCTTGATCTTTATTTTTTTGTTTACTGAAAGCTTCACCTGCAATGAATGTGACCTCATGCATTGAAGAAACAAAAAGAGAGAAAAAGGCAGCAAATAGCTTATGAGCCATCCAGGGAAAAAAAGATTTGTTAACATAAAACTTTCATTAAACAACTATGAATAATGAATTTGCTGGTGTTTACACTGAACAATTTCTTAGATGCTGTTTTCCTGTTCCCTGCTGGCAAAAATCAACTTCCATTTTTACAAGAAATAAAGAGTACCAGTCCAGAGGGAGGTCCTGACACCTGCTTCCTCTCCCCTTCCAGACTGATTCTGAGCCCTGGTTAGTGAAGAGAATAAAGCCATGAGGTGGTTTCTGCTCCCATTACTATGATAAAACCCAGAAAACATCCTAAAATAGAACCCCAAAGCCCACGTGCCTGGCCTCATGGTCTAATACTGAGGCCACAGTCTTAGATTTTTGGTTCCTTGCTTATTTTCTGGTCCTAAAGTACTTTTTCTCTTATCATACCATGCTGTGACTTCAACAGGAAGGGTTGGTTAATTTTTGGTGGCTGTGAGGGGACACAGCCTATTATTGCTGATGGTTCCCTCTCTTTTGAGGGCTCAGATGAGAGAGCCTGGTTTGAGGGAAGGGAGGTGCATCCCTGGGATTTAGAAACTCCTATGGAAGATGTGGAATTAAAGTTGCTATGACTGAAGGGAAAATGGAGATTTGCCTCTTTCTCCACAGAGATCAGATTCACAGATGAAAGAGGAAAACATCTTGCCCAACAAATATGCTTAAAGAAAATACCTGTTCCCCATTTTCTCAGGAACCCAGTGATTGAAAAGGACTTGCCGAAATACCACTGTCCCCAGTGTGGAGTCCATCCAGGAAGGCTGAGACCCTGGAAAAGGCAGGAATGAGGGAGAGATCCCTGTAGGTGCTGCTTCCTCTTGTTTTGGTCCAAGAAACTCCTTATTCTGGGGAGGAGATCCAAAGGGAGCAGGTCTGGACTCTGCTTTGGAAGAGTTTGCTTTTTTCTGTGGCTCTAGAACCTGAGTGGCATCTCATTGTCACTCTAGGTCACCTTAGGAGAGAAGCAGCCAGGCAGCCTCTCTCAGGGGAAAGCATTATTGAAAATGTCACAGTAACTCCTTGCTGAGAATTTCTTCATTTATTTGTTTTCATGGAATTTCATTCAATTTTCCTTCTACTTGAAGCATAACAAATATTCAAAGTGATGATATTCTGACTCTCTGGATCAAGTTTTTGTTACCAATTGCCAGGCTTTGATGGCACCTTAGCATTCCATTAGAAGAAACTCTGATCTGTTCCTTTCACAGCAAGATGACCCAAATATGCTCTATAAGTCCAGATATTATGAAGATCGGTTTTGAGTTGGAATCAATTAAAATTTAATTTTTTTTTCATTTCATTACCATACATCGGCAAATTGAGAGACCTATTGAGCTGCTGTTCTGAGAAAACCACAATTATGGTATCTTTAAGCAACTTTGATGGTAAACTGAAGATAACAGTACACTTGCTTTAAGATTCAATCAAAACTCTTGTTAAAAGATCCCCTGGGCTATGACAGATTTATTGAAGAAAAGTTTGAGCTCCTTTTGAGTCATGTGGGAGAGTGAGGCTCATTCAGTTGATTAGCTTAGTTAATCTGTTAGCTTAATTTCAGTGAGGCTGCATTTAAGGAGCATCAGAACCCCTCAGAAAAGCAATTTGCTCTGTGTTTGGAGCAGTGTGATATTAAATCACACTGCTCCAAAACAGGAAGAGTCACTGCAATAGGATAACAGCAAATTTTGAATATTTGTTAGAGGGTTGGGGATTTTCCCAAATGGATATATAGACAAGTATCCTTCAGAAACTGTTTTAGAGAAGGGGACAAACAACAGACTGATTTGTCTGACTACATTCAGTCTGCAATGTTAATGCTGGAGTCAGCACCAAAGGGACTTTTCCTTACAAATCACTACAAAGAAAGATTACAAGACAAATCTTGACTGTGTCACGATCATAAGATTGTGTATTAGTCTTAACTAGAGCTGATGTATTTCAATTTTAATGTGTCAGCACTTGGTGAGAAGGATAATGTAAACACACAGCCTGAAGGCTGGAGCTAGAGAAGCATGGAAGGAGTTTAATACTGAGTTTAACACTGATGGGCTCCAGGAGCAGGAAAGCACTCCCAGGTCAGATGCCAGGATTCTCATGGAGTGAGGGGGAGAATCTCTCCCTGAGCCGTGGGGTGCACTGGTGCTGTGAGATAATAAAGAATTAAACAAGTTCAGAGCCAGAAAGAGAAAAGGATAATGATTCCATAATCAGCAGCAAAAACTTTAGCAAGTGAAGGGAAAAACCTTGTTAAGGCAGCCCAAGGAAAAATAATAGGGAAGGTTGTGAGAAGCAATTTGATAAACGTGTGAAACTTTACAGCAATAAAAACTTCAAAGGCATCAGAAATAAGATATTTGCCACATTTGGGGAGATCCAGAAGTGATCAAGTTATAAAAGCATCACACAGGGGAGACAAAGTCATTGCAAGAAAGCTGAATGAGTGCTGGAGAAGGTGAATCCCAATGTAAACAGGTATCTGCAAAGCTGGTACAACATCTTCTGCTAGAGGAGGGTGCAAAGTAGCAGCAGCTGCTTCTGGAGGGAAGAAAATCCTTTGCTCCTCTGCAACAGGTAGAACTTTGATTGCCTTGTCTCTATGTTCTCCACAAAGAGGTAAAGGAGAAAACTGTTGTTCTTTAGGGGGTACCTATCCAGAAAACACCTGTCTTAGCTGCAAACAACAGTGGACTAGCACACAGAACAAATGAATAAATAACAATGAACAATTTCAAAGAAACGTAAAAGGGTTAAAGACTTTGGTTTATTCTGAGAATTAACATAGTTTAGGCTCTAGATATCAGAATTATTTTTATTTTTTTCTTAAATCAGGACTACTAGAGGTGTGGGAGATAAGGGGCATCATGCCTGGTTTTTGCATTGAGCAAACTCACTCTTTTCATACTAAGCAAACTGACAAAAACTTATATAAAGTGTAGATTTGCTAGATACAAGGAAAAAGTGTGATTTATTGAGGAACAGTCAATACAGATTGTGTCAGGCAAGTCATGACTTACAAATCTATGGGTACTCTGTGAAGGTATAAGGAAGTATATGAATAAAGGTGATTTAGTTGATATAGTGTATGAGGGTTTCCAGGAATCTTTCAGCAAGTTTCATCTGCAAAGGTTCTTAGAGAAATGAAGTTGTCATTTGGAGTTGTTGTCATTTTGAAGTTGTATTTGCCCTCATATGGATTAATAACTGGTTAGAGGACTGAAAATAAGGAACGAGTAATGACTGAGTTTTTCATAGTAGGGAAATATTAAATATGTTGGGATGTCACCATTTTCTCAGAAGGAAGCTTGTAAAGGGGGCTAGGTGGCAAAGTTTGTTAGCTATGCAAAATTACTTAATATAGCCAAATCTAGATCTGCCTGTGAATGACTGCAGTAAGTCTTGGTATATAATGAGCAGAATTCAGCACTGATATGTGAAGTATAGTAAATCTGAGAAAAAAAAAATCAGCCATGCATATACTGTTCTTGGCTCTGAATTAGCTGTTACCAGTCAAGAAATAAATCTTGGAGTTGCTTCTGTAAGCTCACTGCTCAGCAGCGGTCAAAAGGGCAAACAGGCTGTTAGGAATTATTAGGGAGAAGAATTGAGAGCCAGACTGAAAACACTTTTAACCATCTCTCTAAGTGTCTGGTGCAGACATATTCTGATGACTACACACAAGGCTAGTCCTTTCCTCATCTCATAAAAAGCAGAGTTGAAAGAGATATGAGAAAGTTTGATCAGAGACCAGCCTGCACAGAAGGAAAGACCAGACAGACCATGATTGGCTTCAGAAAGAGGCAAAAGGAAAAGGCATATGCTAAAGCAGGATGAAGTTGTTACAGGGTTAGAGAAAGCACATGAGGAAGGACTATTCTCTGATGGTGATCACATAGAAATGAACAGGACTTCAATGCTGAGGCATCAAGCAGTAATTTTGGAACAAACTGGAGAATGTACTTTTTCACAGAGTCCATAACTGAAGAAGGCATTTGTTGCTGAGAGAAGCTGCAGAGGCAAAAATGCAAATGGATTCTGGAAGGAATTATCTAAATTAAGGCAGGTCCATGGGTGCTCATTAAACAGGTCAGTCTCTGTATGACCTTCAGCTCAGGTACTCTCCAAGGCACTGACTGCCAGAGAGGTGCTTGCTTAAATATCAGCCTGTGCTTATTATGACCTTCCCCTGTGTCTCTCTGACTGGGTACTTTGGGAAGCAGCTCTTGGGGCTGGTTGGGCCTGAGCCAGCCTGGTCATTATTATACTCTTATGTTAACAAACTAAGCAATTAGTGCACTCCTTTGGGAGCTACTTCTGTCCCAGTGAGCATGAATATGTCCTTGATTCAGCAAGTCATGTGTACTATTCCTGGGCATTTCTAACACATGAACCCTGTGGAGGCAAGGATGACTACATTCTATATGTGTTTGATGTTATATGTGCTACTACTCACCAGACTCTGTCTGATGTCAAAGGAAAGATACTTATTGTATAACAGTATAAATGAAAAATTTGCTCCCTGCAGTCAGAACTTCTGTGTATGTTAAATGAGAGGCAAGGATACAGAAATGTGGATGGATTATAGTGGATGCAGACACACCAGCTGCTTTTACATTTTCCTGTTTTAAAATGTATCAGCAGACTAAGACAGTTTCTGAAAATTTACAGCTTCCCAACAAGCATCTATTATCAGTTTAACATAAAATCAGTACTTACACAATATGTCAAACTGCTCCATGGCGTTTACTTATGTTATGCTAATATGTTCCAGAAGAAGGAGGCAAGGTATAACAGCAGGTCCTCCCTGGCAGTTGCTCCTCAGGCAAAATTCTAGTGATATTACATGATGGAGGAAATCCCTGAGTAGATGAGCTACATGATAAATCATTGAGAGTGTGAGGAATTACTTGTAGCATTTAGCAATAAAACACAGCACTGTCAGCGTCGTGTAAGACAGAATCTGATTTCAATAGCAGTAATTTAATGTGCAAGAATATCACTCTGTGCTTGTGTGTGTGCTTCGAGGGGGGAAAGAAGGGGATGTGATAAACAGTATTCACACCTGCCAAGAGCAGCTGCTGCTTCTTCTTCTGGAAAAATTCATGCAGAGTGAAGCACATCTCTGTACAATAGCACAGGGATAAGCAGGTATAGGTACAAGTAAGCATTGCAATAAAGAGGGAAGTGGGAATCCTGAGATGGGCTCAGGATGTTTTGCTGCCAGACCTCCAAAAGTGTGGAGATTTTGGCCAACTTCTTTAATCTCCTTGTGTTTTTCTCTGAAAAGAGGAGCAGCCCTGAGGACATCAGAGACAAGGTTTGGCTGAGGAGCAGTCTTGGCAGACAAGGTTTGGCAGAGGAGTATTTGTATCCTTTTATGCAATTTTCTCCTTTATTCTTTTTTTTCTGGTGTACATTCTCCTTGTCTTAAACAAAAGACATAAGGATTTTCACCACTCCCAGGGACAGCAAAACATTTCAGGTTGGACAAAAAATGCCAAGACCCTTAAAAATTAAATAATTTCAAAGAAACAAAACTCCTCCAGAATGTATATTAATTTTGAGTGATCCCTACTCAGCCAGTGCACCCTTCAAATCACTGTAGCATAGGTTAGGTAGGCCTTAGAGGTAATAGAAGTGTTTTACTGGCCTTCACATAGATCTAGTGATCTGCTCAGATTTCATAGAATCCCAGAATTATTAAGAATGGAAAAGACCTCCAAGATCATCCAGTCCAGCCTTTGACCCACCACCCCCTTGTCAACTAAACCATAGCACTAAGACTGACCTGGTCAGCTCAAGAGTTACTTCCTCAGGCTGACAGTGCAAAGAGGGGTAAAACATCAGCTACAGGGATTTTCCACAATGATCACTGCCCCATGATGGAACCATGGGTTGGCATTTTGATTATTTCAACAACTGTATCTCTCTAATACATGTATGTTTGTTGTTTAAACCACCAAAGACTAGTTCTGAATAAAAAACAAAATGGCCTTACAGGCACAGTTTGCATCAGCATCATCAGAACCAGCAACAGGACATGACTCAATAGATCATTAACACTGGGAAAGAATAACACCTTCCATCCAGGACTTCAGACACTCCATCAATTAGCAGGCAAACGCTGCAATTTACAGTAATTCCAAGCAATTCAGTTTACCAGTAATGACTTGTTACTCAAATTAAAACCACAGAACCCCTGCCTTGTTAAAGCAGAACTATAAAGTTCAGCAGACAAAGCCAAACAGACCACAACATCAAAGGCCTTTTGAAGATTAACACATTGACTAAACTACCAGAGATTCATTTAGAAGCAAATGACACAGATGTTCTTTGCATCTCTTTAATATTAAATTTATCAGAATATGTTCTTCATTTACAATGCTCTCTACTTCCTAACTTAAGTCTGTAGATGGTTGGATCAATTTTTTTTGATAGCATCAGGTTTTTTTCCAGGATAAAATTTTGGGGGTCACGGTCTAGACGCGTTTAGAGGAAATCTTCTGAATCTCAAATGACTCATTTGGAAAATGTCCTGCAAGTGAGAATTATGTTTGCTGAGGCATAGATAGAAAAAGCTAGTGAGAACTGTTGCAGCTGTGTTATATAAAAGGAAGAGACAATTTAATGGAAAATTTCATACTTTGCAGAAATTTGATTGCCTATTTTCTCTATGTAGATATCTTATTAGAGCAGCTACAGCTGCTGCACTGAAGGTATATTTTCACCAATGATGATCAGGATGGGAGTGCCAGAGCAGTGTGTGGAATTTAACATTTTATTCTGTTGCAGAATTACAGCAAACATTTACAAATCTCTCAGCTGTTATTTTGCTTTTATTAGACAGGAGTGAGAATTTGCTCCTAATGGCTGCTCTTTTTTGGCCAAGGGACACAGAGTTGATGCCACAACCTTAACAGGTTGGGTGTAATGGCAAAGAAATAATCAATTAAGTGCATCTATCTCACCTGCTGGTTTTACTGGATGCAAGATTCCCTTGGCACCAAAAGAGTAGACTGTCCCATATCATTCTTCTCTCCTTATCTCCCTTTTTCACTAGCATAAAGAAAAATATTAGATCCCCTTAAAATTACATTGTAATCCTGCAATCTGATTTTTCAAAGACCTCTTTGTTTATAAGTAGCATTGGAAGTACATAGGTCATAAATTCTGCATCACAGGATTTCTTAGCTTCATACCTATGAGAGTTACTTTGCATCAAAGAGGCCAAAATAATTCCAGGACTGCTGTCAAGTGGTTTATGTTCTGCAATTTGGAGTTTATTAGTGTTAACAGGGTAATGTTATATACTATTTGTGGTGTACAAACTCCTGCAGGCTAAACATTCTTGGGCTACAATGGTTCAATAGCCAAAATAATTTTAAAATCCTGTCTACATATTCTTAATGGAAGTTTACTTGATTTTCACAAAAACAGAATTATTGTAAAGCAAGAGATTTTTAGGGGTATTTAAAGTAACAGTCAAGTCTGTGAATAGTTCTTCAGCTTGAATCAATCTTGAATATCTCAGTATTTTAAGTTGTTCTTAAATACCCCCAGGGTGAGCCCTGTTGTTCCTGAGACCATTGGGTGAATATCCCAGCTGAAATGCACAGCAGCTGGAAGGAGATGCTGCTAGCCTGTCTGCAGGTGAGTTATTAGCAATTTTGCTAAGCAGAGGTTATTTCTCTCTCTACCCAGGACAATCCAGTGATGCATCATCTCAAGATGACCTTCCTTTAGAGCTGTAGCTTGGAACACATCCACTGACATTCCACTTACTGGCTTTGTAAACACCTGAAACTTCCTTTTATTCACACTGGGTTCCATCTTGCCCCACTCACAGTCCCAACAGCTGCAATACAAGTGGCTCCACAGACCACCTCAGCCTGGTCTAGAAATATGGCAAGGGGTCTCACACCACACTCTGCAGAACTGCAGCCTACCCAGCCAAGAAGGAGGCTGAAATATCACCTTCAACAAAACAAATTGGTGACAAACACTGCCTTGAGTATGTCCAGGATCACAGCAAATATTGCATTACTAACCTTTTCTGTCCTGAGTTCCCATCACATGTCATGGTACCAGATGACCCTTGCAGAAAGAGATGAAGTAGCACAGAAGCAGGTGGAGAAATGTTTCTCCAAACACTGTGGTAGGTAAACTTGTAAGTAATTTATTTCCTCTGCTTATAAGTCATAGTTGACATCACTATACTTTAAAATTCCCATTCCTGCTGGGTCCAGAGATGGCTTTTTACCACATAAAATTCTGACAAATAGAAAACCATAGTTTAAGCAATGGACTACAGAGTCCAACTTCCCAGCATGTTATTTTTTATGAAAAGGAGCTGATTGTATTGCAAGTAATTTAAGACAATCTTCTTAAGAGAAAGTCCCAGCTTCTGTGACTGGGATTGTACTGCTGCATCCTTGGAATGGCAGCTGTTATCTTAAATCATTACTGGGAAGCACTGTCAGCAACAGGGTCAAAGAGCTGGTTTAAAGCTGTTTTGCTAGTAAGATCTGAGCACAGCTCCCTCTTTTAGCAAGCAGATGTATGGTGGTATGGAGAACCATGTGACAAGCAAGTGAGAAGAAAACAAACAAAACCAAAACATTTCTGCCTCCCAAATGCGTTTCTGCTTGGAAATTCAGGGTGCTTAGCAAAATATCTAGAGAAAAAAAAAAAACCCAAATCAAAACAAAACAAAAAACCAAACCAAAACAAACCTAAAACCCAAAGCTAAACCTAAACTTAAAAAAAACCAAAATGAAACAAACAAACAAACAAACAGCACATTAACACAAGGCCATTACACCAGATAGGAGCAGAGCCTGTCATGTTCCCAGCTCCATTACTTCAGTGGTTTTGAAGCTATACACAGAGGTTTTACTGCTCCCCTGTATTTGGGTGAATTTCAGCTTCAAGGGACCATTTATAATGAGCATCTTAGTGGGTCAATCCTATCTTTTCTGCTTTTTCATGGGCAAGACAAAGCATGAAGCAACCTGTAGTAGATTTGGATACTGGGATTTGCTGAAGAATCAGAAAGATAAGAGCTCTTACCTTATCTTATTATTTAACACATTCAGTCACTCCCCTCCCTGCAGTACCTTCATGATGTCTCAATTTCCCTCTCCAGCTGGGCTCTCCCAGTCTGGGAAGGCTGGACAAAACCATGTCCACTCGTGCTTTGCTGCTGCTCACAGTATCCCACTACTTTTATCTTCACTCTGCTCTGATCTCCAAGAACTGCTCCTGCTCCCAGGATCTTTAGCAAAGATCATTTTCATTCCAAGTCCCACTCTTCTCTCCCCTCTTCTTTTGGGGACTCCTTAGTTTCACTCATCTTTCTATCCATTGCCCCAAGTTCCTGTTTTTCCTAATCTAAATGATGTGTGCCAAAGCACAACACATGATCAACCTCCTAACTGGTGCTTCTGTCTTCATTAATGGGAGGACTCATGACACAGAAGGTTCTTTCAAAATTCAAAACGAGTCTGCAGATCTAATAAAGCAAAGTTTCACTTAACTCCAGTGGCTCTGAATCTGAAACCAGCAGCTGAAACCAAGTCCCAGAAGGAAGTGAATCTCCTTAAAGCCCTAGAAATTTTGATTGCCAGCTAGTGTTAGATGTTTTAGTTACTGTGAGGTTAATGGTATCTTGCAAGTTCCAGTGTTTCTGCTTCCTAACAAATGAACTAAATTAGTAAAAATTATCCCTTCCCTGTTTCTGCTATCCTAAAGAAGTAATGTATCCTGCTTCCAATTAAATTAACCATTAACTCCTTTTGATGAAGCTGTACATGATCAGCACTCAAATAAGCTTCAATCTATACAAATAATTAAGATCACAAGTGGAAGTGTTTAAGATTTCAAAGATAGAGCAGGGAGCTGCAGACTCAGACTAGGGACAAGTACAAGCCTACATGGTTAAGAAGCAAGCTAAGTTGGGTTTTGATGCACAATGCTCCTTTGGAGCTTTCTTAACTCATCCTGTAGATCCCATCTTCACTGAGACTGAAATGAAAATGCTTCTGTCTAAATCTGCTTATCTCAAAGATAAATCAGCTGGATATGCATCCTGTGACTCAAGAAAACAGTACACTGTCTTGAAAAAAAAAATTAAAATAGATTGTTGTTTCCCAGCATAGCTGAAGGTTCAGAGCAGACAACACATTTGGCATGTACATTGCTGCACTCACATGAGTTCAGCTGAGTCCTTACAAATATTGCCACATGGACAATCTGTGACAGAGCTATGTTCACAAAAATCTATCCATGGTGTCTACAGCTGGTGGCATAAAAGGAGTTTTCTTTCGATAAAGACAGGGGATAGAAAGAAAAAGAATAAAATGAGAAAAGAAATTATTTCTGGGTGTCCAGACAAGCATTTCCTGAGACTGGTCTCTCCAGTACAGCAAATTAACATAACAATGAGGATGATTTTTCCCCCACTGAGTCTTCCTCCTAGTCAAAAAATGTAGTAATACCATGTGTTTTTCACAGCTCAGAGTCTCTATTGTTTTCTCCCCTTTTGGTGTTCTCACTGTTGATTGCAGATTGCTTTAATCAGGTACAAGCCTTGTGGGCTGATGGGCAGCCAAGCCTTGTGCAGGTAGCATTACTGGGTAATACTTATCAGCTCCATGCTATCAGCTAAAACTTATTTTATTCTCTTTTAAAAGTGAGGCAGGAAACGGGAAGCGGAAGCAGAGGGCAGTTCTCTTGCAATTGGAGTTTTTAGGCGCATGGTCAAGAGAAAAGCCACACAAAAACAAGAGCATGGGAAGAGGCCAAGGCTGTCCAGCAGCTGTGAGGGAAGGGCAACCTGCAGGGATGCACTTGGGAGGCCTCAGCAGGACACAAGGACAGGCACTTCAGAGAGTGAAATAATATCTTGCTGCAGGAAGGAGCATTCCTGGCAGTACCATTACCCCCACAAAGTGCTAAGTGGAACCCTCCACCTGATTTTCTCTTCCTGCCTATCCTGTGCCTGTTGCATGCCAATGGGTAGGAAATACCTCCTGGCAGATGTTTGTGTTGGCAGGACCCTAAGGCCTGTCTTCTCCTGTAGGAAGCCAGGGTCACTGTGCCAAGTGACACTTCTCTGTCACTCATCCCTGGCAGGGGCTGCAGCGTGCTGAGCTCACACCTGGGAAGGTGAGCTGGGAGCTCCAGGCAGTTTCTGCTGAGGGCAGCATGGCATGGGACAGGGCACAGCCCAGAGCCAAGGTCCTGCAGGTTAGCAGAACATGGCTCTTGGTGAGTCCCAGGCAGGTCTGGGATAGCCACTCCAGGATAGCCACTGTGCACAGGGAAAAAGTGGCAGAGAATGGCTGTGGCTGTGACAATGCTCTGCTGTCCCTCCATCCAGAGGGGGACGACTGGCAGTACAGACTGGTGATTAACACAGCATTTGGCCAGGATGCTCAGACTGAAATATAGGCCAAAACATTATCAAATATCCTATATTAAAGAGCTTACAACACATTTCTTGACATATTGATGTAAGCAAAGGTTAATCTTTCCTGGGGTCACTTGCAAGCACTTTCAGAGTTATATTATGCTGATTTTGCCATCTGCTTTAAGAGTACAGGGCTTATATTGGGAAACTGAAAGTCAGATGACCACTTTGTCCCCAGTTACCTCAGGAATAAAGATTTTTGCCTTTTAGCTTTTACCTCCTGCTTGTTTTTATGCTTGGAGGGCCTGCAGATGTGGAGGCAAAATTGTCTGTGGGAAGGCTTCGTGAAAGCATGGAGCTTTCCCAAGGGCTGGCCTGGGGGCAGAGGTTTTCCCAGGAACAAAGGCACCTGCTACTGCTTACAGAGTGTGTATTTTGAGAACTCTGCTGTCTGTAATGGAAACATCTGTGCAAGAGGTGCTGCCTGCTCTGACCAATGGGCTGCATTCTGTTCTTGGAGTAGCGTTTGAGTATATTTAAGGAGTGTGTGTTACCATAAACGCTCTCTCTCTTTCCTATCTTGAGAGGGGACCATGTTGCTGTGTGCTCTTACAGCCGTTCCAAGGGTTAATCTTTAACTAGCAGAGACATGCAGAGAGCTCTGCCTGAAGTCTGTGATCCCCTGAGCAGTCTGCCCAGTGTGGTACCATGGGAGGTGCAGGTGGGACAGGAGGAAATCTGGCAGTTTTCTCCCAGCAACCTGCACAGCAGGCCAGGTTGGAAGCCCCTGTGTGCTGAACCAAACAGGACAGGTTCCCACACTCTGCAGTGTTTCATTCTGATGGATCTGCATTTCTCACTGGGACTTGGCTCCACCAGAAGATTTCCGGCCAGATTTAATCAGGGAGGCTTGAAAGCCATCCAAAACACAGGCCAGCAAAGGATATAACTACAAAAACATAGCAGCTTTTTCACATTTTCTGAATTGTTCAGTAATTACATTTGTTGGAGATATAATTCATGCACGATTGTTTAGAGTTGTCCCTGCAACATTTATCAGCTCATGTACAATTATCTTTCTTTCCTTGCAGAATCAGACTGTAATCAGTTCTATAAACTCTCTGAGATACTTGTTTGAAGACAATGTTTTTTGTAGGGAATAAAGATGGTATAGAAAAGTGTTTTCAAAACTGCAGCCAAAAAGAAAGTCAGCAATCACACAAATGGAAAATACAGATTTTTCTAACCTAGTGAAAACAGATTCATGCAGAGTTATATTTTCCTCTTTCTGCTTTTTCTTCTTACTCTCTATATTTTATTTGTCTTGCTAAACTGCACAAAAATCTGGTGCATTGTCATGGCTCAAACTTTTTGCAAGGATGAGAAGTTATATTGGTTTAACACAACGATTGTATACAAATGCTGTATTACATCAGTTCAGTTCAAGTGCTTTGACCTTTTTAATTTTAATGCAGCTGCACCAATAAATGCTTTATACTAGTCTGGGAAATGAATAAGGGAGATAGCTGTGACAAACTGTTATGCTGAGATGGCCATGCCCACACCACACTCAGGATTTATTTGTGTGAGCCAGTTGGTAGGAAACATTTCCTACCTGGCACAGTTACAGTGGGTAAAACCAAGCAAACATTGTCTGTGCATCAGGCCATAAGGATGAAATGTTGTTGAAAGTCTCTGGCTGCTTTGTGCTCCTATAGCAATATATAGTATCTATAAATCTGCTTTAGCAGCCTAATTAATCAGAGCTACAGCAATTTGCATCACTGGGGCTGCTCAGCCGGAGCACGAAGTAAATTCACATCCTGGAGCCAGCTGCTGCCCCCGCTTTTGCTGTCTCTATCCTTGTGTGACTCCACTGACAGCCCAGCTTTATTCTCAGCTCTGTGTGCCAGGAGAGGAGCTGCTGTGTTTCTTTGCTCCTCCGGGAAACTCTAGCATTTTTTTCCCCTTCCTCCAGAGGTTTATGAGCATGGTCACGTCCAGAAATTTTCCCTGGAATGGTTCAAGCCATCACTGGAAGCTGGGGCTTGGTTCAGTCTCTCTGGTCTCACTCCATTTTCTCCATGTCCCACAACCTTCCCTTGTCTGCTCTTCTTCCAGGAAGCTTCTGCCTTCAAACACTGCTGGAGTGCAGAGAGCAGAGATTGACTGGAGGGTTTGGCTTTGTTTTGACACTGTACTTGTGCTTGTGTCCCTCCTTGGGTCATCCTGGGCTGCTGAGTGTGCTACCAACCTTCCTCCTTAATGACGCTGGTTGTGCTTTGTGGTGCCCAAGCCCTCTGACAGGCTGTTCTGAGATAAGGACATCACCACTGATCTTGTGACTCAGGGACATCTGTGGGACAGGAGGAGCAAGGACAGAGCCACAGCTGTCCCGGATGGCAGTGCTGCAGCAGAGCTTTCTGTGCCTGTCCCCATGCTGCCAGCCCCCCTGGAGGACAGGAGTACTGAAGATTAACACTGCAGTAATCTTAATCTATTTTTTCCACAAATAAAACCGTACAGAGGATTTGTTTGCTTGCTGGTCTCTAACATAAAGGGACAGCAGAGCCTAGGCAGCAATGCTAACAAATGGGTGTTAGCTGGAAAAGAAGTATTTGGATGCCTTGGATTGAGAAACCCTAAGCATCAAGGATGTGACTATTGAGGGTTTGAGGTTTGCTTCTTGCTAATGTGGGTGCCATCTATAAAATGCAGCTCTGGACCCTGAGCATGCATAACAAGCTTGGTTGCTGAGACCTCTGCTTGTCTAGAGCCAGCCAACATAGTTAAAGGTACTACTTTATCTTTGTAAGAGTAAATAAAATGATAGTTATCTTCAAATCAGTTCTTAAAATCAGTATTTATATAGTGCCATCAGTGGAGAGCTTGCCTGGAAAACAGTCCTGATGCTCTCTCCAGGAAGACAACAGTCTGGTGGTATAAACCATAGATTTTTAATTTGTGTCGTTTGGCTTCAGTGAATTACTTGCATCAGAGCTACAAAGTTGAGTGGAGATTTGTAGACTCGAGCTGGACTAAAACTAGACAAAATAAGACAAGAGGACACATGTTGCAGGGTTAATGAGAATGAAAGATAGTGATTGCAGTAATATAGTTAGAAAGTCACACTCAATGTGTTATCACAGCAAGCAGCACTGGTCTTCCTATTTTTAGGTTCAGTCCTTTGTGAGGGAAGATTAGCTTTTTGCAAAGGGCGTTTTAACAGAGAATGAGCAGACGACTAATGACAGAATTATGAAAGCAAGTCCAGGCATTAGGCACTGAGGACAAAAAACAAGCCATTAGCAAGAGCCAGAGAAGTGGATGAAGGCAGCAGCCAGTGGAAAGGTTTGAAAAAAACTAATCCAGTCTTGCAAAAACAAACCAAACATTTGCTTACAATAAATATATGCTTTGGATATGTTTTTGGACATAAAGGAATAACCAAAAAGTACTTCATAAGAAGGGACTCCTGGAAGATTCCAGTCTGAGAGCTCTAACACAACTTTTGTTACTGCTATTTTTATTTACAAGATCTCTATCATATGCCTGGAGTATTCTCATTAATATTCCTATTTCTTTTCCAACAAAATAGTGAAATCAAAGAGTCCCTGAGAAGGGTAAGCATTTCTGATATTCTTAGTGAAGGATCTGATTTTTGGGGTGAAATTAGAAATTTCTGTCTGCAAATTCTCGGTTTTATGAAAAGGGTATATTCTGGAGGAAATATTTCAATAGGAAAATGTTGGTTGTTTCTAATAGCTTGAAAAGCTTTTTGATTGCTGAAGAGAGCAACAAGAAATGTCTCCAGAGGTCTGGACACCATCAAAGGTACCCCTGGACTGAGTTAATCTGCCATGTCCTCTCTAAATCTATGCCTTGCCCCAAAATGTATTTAACTCTGACTCAAGCAGGGGTACTCCTGGCATTCCTGTAACTGAGCTAAGAATCAGCTCATTTATTTTTCAGTCACACATGCCACCTTGTAATAAGAGGACTCGTGTGACAGTTTAACAATTCCTTGTAAAATTCATCCCTTCACAGCCTTTGATGACTCAATGCACACCTTTCAGCATGAACCACATCTGCCCACCTAATTTACTTTTCTGTTGATCTGTACATCAACAAACGTGCTAAGTGTGACCAAAACAGGTAAGTCATTCCTGGCTCTTGACTGAAACAGGCATTTTCGTTCCTCTGGAATAATGCAGGCAACAGCCCTGGAAACCTTCTTAGGACAAGCTTCCTTGGGAGACAGGATGGATCTGACTTTCCTGGAAGTGCTGCACAGGTTTTCTTTGAGGAAACCGTTCCATGACATGGTGGCCTTTAACAGCACCAGTATCTTTTTCTATCAGGTAAATCACGGATCAGTGAAAAAATTGAAGATAGTAACACAGTCTGAAATTAATTTAAATCCTGCCATGAGTAGAATTTTAACATGCATGAAATATAACACCAACGATTCCCCTAACTCACAGTGGGGTGTCCTTATTCTGGTTAAGTATCAATGTGTGTGGAGGTGTTCAAATGATAAAAAATAGTAACTTATAACTTATATTAATGTATTAGTCCTACAGCACAGGAGGAAAATGCAAAGGAAGAGTGATTCCTCTTCCATAATGAAAGCAGCACAAGCTAGGTGCTATGAGGGCTGCTGGGTTTAAATACAAGCAGCTTGGTTACACTGCAGCTGTCTCAATGACACGAGATCATAATCCACAATCCAACTGTACAGGAAAGACAGGAGTGTCTGTGGGATCCAATGCTCCCTCCCATGCCCCAAAATGTTGATATCTAATTGAACCTCATAACTACGTAAAGTTATGATAATCTGATTAGTTTCCTGCTCTCCTCCTGCCCTCCTTCTTTGAAAGTTGTCTTGGGTTGCAATACAAGATGTGATCAAAACCATGTATTCTATCACCATCTGATGAAACCAGGTGGGGCAGTGATCCTTATCTCTGTGGGAGATATCCTCTGCTAATGGGCCATCTGTTAAAACCAAGTAGGGCAGTCATCTTTATCTTTCCCACAACCCATCCTTCTTCCAGGGAGATCTCTCCTGTCAATGGGCCATTGAGTCCCAGTGCATGACTGATAAAATGACATCATCCCATTGGGAGATGCTCCAGCCAGGGGGAGGAGCCAAGCATTTCCTACCTAAATAAAATCTGACATTTGGAACATCAGAGCAGCCTTTTTCCACTGGATTCCAGAGGAAAACCAGACCCTTCCACATCATCACTGGACCTGTGGAGGAAAACTGCACCTTCTACAGGAGCTCTGCTTCAACTGACCCACATCTGTCACTGCAGGAGGATGCAGCCACCATGGAATGGGACTGCTACCAACACCCTGACTGACTGACAGGGTGTCAGGTTGTATTCTGACTCTGTCAGTGTTTTGGGTTTGTTTCTTGTAATACTATATTTCTATTTTAATTTTTCCTAGTGAAGAACTGTTATTCCTATTCCCATATCTTTGCCTGAGAGCTCCTTTATTTCAAAATTATAATAATTTTGAGGAAGGAGGTTTACATTCTCCATCTCAAAGAGAAGCTCCTTAGAAGACACCTGTCTTTCAAACCAAGACAACAGTCAAGATCCTCTGTCAAACAGTTTGTTCCTATCATACTCCTGATGCTCTGGGTAGGAAATAATTGGTACTGAGAAATCCTCAGTGCCCACATGCAGACATCTTCTTACTATGCCAGGGAAGCCCTGGATCACCTGGGAATCTGATTTTGCAGTAGCTGTACTTTGATACATCAGCAGAAAGGAGATGCCCCACCAAGAATTAAGGTTTATTTCTGCATCTGCCCAAACAGCATCCTTAAGAAACCTCAGTCTATTTTACAGGAAAGAGAAAAAAACCCAACACATATATGTAATGTACAAATAGGGCTGAGCTTCCCATGGTCTAAAGCTAAATTATCAGCACAATTCTGGCAACAGGTTTTAAAACACCTTTGCTGGTGTAGGAAGCAAAAGAGCACCAATTGATTTTGAGATCAAAAGCTGAGTCTACAGGGCTGATAAAAAATATTCTCTCCTAATTTATAATCAGGACAAATAAGTAATGCAAATCTCAGAGAGCTGTGATAGGGCCACACACTGATATTCTCCCCAGTGCTTCTCTGCATTGAACCTCCACAATATTTTCCTCCAGTTTAGACAAGCACCACAAATACCAGGTGTCCTTTGGGGAGGATGGGAAGCTCACTGGTCTGAGGAAAAAGCATGTTATGTAATGTATGTGGCAAAATTTATTTTGCTGGGAGATAAGGGAAATGCCATAAATAGCTGACAAAATGCTTGAGAGAGGGAGTGAGTGAGCACTCCTGAGCCTCTCAAAGCTCTGGCTGGCTGTGCCTTTCATCAGCAGAGTCACTGAGGGATATCTGCCATTCCAGAACAGATAACCTCTGCTCCATCAAAATGCTATTATTTTAGCAGTTATGTCTTTAAGTGGTAGATTAGTTAAACCTCATTTTCTCATGTACTCAGACATGAATTGAGGTGGTTCTCCATGGGTGGAGCAGAACACAGGGTGCCCCTTCAGCAGACCCCTGCAGTCCCCAGAGATGGTTCAAACATGAGAAATACTTTTCTCAGGTACTCTTTCCACTCTCCTCCTCAGCTGACCACGAAGATTTCTCAAAGATCCAGTGTCTCTTTTCCCTGATGGCATCACTACCTCACCTGCTGCTCAGGGCTGTCAACCCACACCTCCATTGTGCCCCACACATGGCCAGCAAAGCTCTGGTGGCCCCAGGGACAGTGAGTGCTGCTGGCAGATCTTGTTGCCCACAGAGATGGTTGAGTAGCACTGCTGGGCACCCCAGGAGCCCAGAGACTGCCAGCCCACCCTCCAGCCCATCCATGTTGCTGAGTATTTCTAGGAAATGATACAATCAAAAGCCAGCAAGGGACTCCTTTTGGTCATTGTCTGTTGGTTTATTGTGGTTTGGTGCAATATTCCAGGGTGTATGGCCTTCTAGTTTCTGTCCATTCCTGCTGTCCCATTGCTGGGAGCAGGGAGCAGAGCCTGGTCCATGCTCTGGCCCCTCCCTGCAGACACTGACAGACAGGGATGGGGGCCCCTCTCAGCCCTCTCTTCTCCAGCCTGAACAGCCCCAGCTCCCTCAGCCTTTCCTCACTGAGATGCTCCAGTCCCTCCATCATCTTTGCCACCCTCCACTGGACCCGCTCCAGCAGCTCCGTGTCTCTCCTGTCCTGAGGAGCCCAGGACTGGACACAGCACTCCAGGTGATGCTCACAGGGCTGAGCAGAGGGGCAGGATCACCTCCCTGACCTGCTGCCGGTGCTCTTCCTAATGCACCCCAGGATCCCATTGTCCTTCCTGGCCACAGGGACACGGTGCTGGCTCAGGGACAGATCATTGTCCCTCAGGAGCCCCAGGTCCTTCTTCCCAGAGCTGCTTCCCAGCAGGTCAGTCCCAGCCCGTCCTGGTGCTTGGGGTTGTTCTTCTCCAGAGCAGGAGCCTGCATTTGCCTTTGCTGGATTTCAGGAGGTTCTCTGCCCATCTCTCCATCTTGTTGAGGCCCTTCCCAAGGGCTGCATGGCTCCCTGGGGTATCGGCCCCTCCTCCCAGCCTTGTGTCACCAGAGAACTCGCTGAGGAGACATCTGCCCCTCACCCAGGTGATTGATTCAGTTCAACAGTCCTGGGCCAAGTATTGAGCTTTGGGGGTCACAACTGGTGACAGGCCTCCAGCTGGACCTGTGCCACTGATTACCAACCTCTGGGATCTGCCAGTTCTCAATCCACCTCACTGTCCACTCACCCTGGCCTTGCTTCTTGAGTTCATGAATGCAGATGCTGTGAGAGACAGTGTCAGAGCCTCGCTGAAGTCAAGACAGACAACATCCCCTGCTCTCCCCTCATCCATCCAGGTAGTTGTTTCATTGTAGAAGGCAATCAGGGTGGTCGAGCATGATTTACCTTTAGTGAATCCATGCTGACCTCTCCTGATCACCTTCTAGTCATCCATATGGATAGACAGCCTCCACCTTAATTCCTTTGACCTGTGTATCAAAAGCTTTCTACTTTTCTTTTTTTTTTTTTTTTTTTTTTCTTTTCACCCATCACTGACAGTTTTCCTTGGACAGGGGGAATAAATTATGTGTCATCTTTTGATGGAGATGTGTCAGCTGAAGCTGGTGTGATGTGACTCAGACTTGTTTCACTTGAAGTTTGAAGCAAGCCAGGCGTCCAGAAGTGAGAGCCACATGCCTGAAGTGTCTCCTCCATCCTCCTCTTCTCTTTCTCCTGGGTGGCAGAGCTGTGTGCCTGTGGTCGTCCTGGCTGTGCACATCCCCTGAACTCAGGCTCTGTGTCTTCCACACCTCTTCTCAGAGGTAACTGAGCAAGACCAGAAATCAGGGTGGTGGAATGTGGGGCAGAGAAGCTAAAAGAAGGAGGAAGAGTTTGCCCTGTGTCTTCTGTTGTGATTTCCTAAATAATATTGACTAAAGAGTGTTTCATGGCACTGAATTCTAACACAGGATCTCAGCCTTTTCCATGACTCCCCTGGCACATCTGTGCATCTTTAATTAGTGGGGAAGGCAGAAATGTGATTACAATGCAAAACCAGGGACATCCCATTGTTCACAGTAACAGGTTAAATGCTGCAGATTCATCCCTGTTACACAGAGCAGTTCTTTCTTTATACAAATCTTCCCAGAAAGGCCTTGAGGTCAAAATTTACCTGAGAGGAAAGAAGGAAAAGGAGAATGTCCAGAAAACATTCATTAATTCAGACCAGTGTTCTAAACAATAAATATTTCAAAAACAGCCAAAGGTCAAAAACTGCAATAAACCCTGATCAAGGTCACGATTTACCTCAACATAAATATCCTCCAAACAGAGCCTTTTTTTTTTTTTTCGCTTGAGCAAAGCTTAATAGAAAGACTTTCATGCAAATATCATTAGTAAAAAGGAAAAACAGTGGGAAAGCCCTTCAGATATTCCAAATTTAAAATCATTTAAAATGAGTTTAAAATCATGACCCCTTGAGATAAGTATTTCATCTAGGCTGAGTGACATGTACATTACATACAGTGCTTTAAAACCCAGAGTGAGAAAAGATCTCCTGACTTCAGCACATATATCATATTTGTGAACGTTGGCTGCTTTGCTTTCATTACACTTCCCTTCCTTGTCAGCACCCCAGCTAAAATAAAGCAACCCCCAGGCAACTTCCACAAACACACAGTGGGAAAATTAAACCATGACAATGTACATTCATATGTGGGGTCAAAGTCAATATTACACAGTTCCATTTACTTTACTTGAATGTGACTCACAAAATATACACAGTAGGAAGTGCACATTTGAAGGACTTTGGGAACTTTCTTCAATTAGCTTCAATTATTTGCTCAACACTGGTCCTTGGCATAGAACATGTGAAAGAAGAAGTAAAATTATTAATAGTAAATCCTTTAATTATGAAAACAAAGAAATAGGAACCTTCATTCCATTTCGCATTCACTCTCATTTCCAGTAGTTGCAGCTTATCATCACTTTGGAGCATCTCCCCATATGTTAAAGATTCTGTTTGTAAGTTGCCTTTACTTCTGCAACTGTCCAAGGAAGATGAAAAAACTGAAAGTCGAGCTGATGTTCTCTGAAAGGGCAACCTTCTTTCCTAGTCAATAAATAGAGCCTTGAAATCCTCTTCTGACAGCCTTGGAATTGGACCTCCAGCACTAATGCCAAAGCTGTGATTTAAAGTTGTGGGCACAATTCTCTCCTCACTTACAGCAATGCAAATTTTTAATTTCAAAGAAACCATCAGAGTGACTTTGGGAGAGAATTGCTGGACTGGCTGCGGATGAGATGAGAGCTGGATTTTGTCCCACAATCCTTTAAAGCATTACCCCTTGGATCCCAACATTGCATTTTCACATTTATAGTTATGCCACTATTATATACATCTTCACAGACGAGCAAAATCTGTGAAGAACACCCACAAATGCTTTTGACTGTGTGGAAATCTAGAAGTGCAAATCAGCAAGAAACACTGCTGAGTTTTCCTCCCTAACCTGTGACATGCATTTGAAAATGAAGAGGTTATTTTTAATTATAATTGACATTTTTCCCCCTGGTTGTCCCAGTGAAGGCATTTATCTTGCTAGAAAAGTGATGCCACTTATAATGTTGCCACAATGGGAGCTCAGTGGAGGAAGCTGTGAACAGGCCTTTAGGGAGCTTCAAAAAGCATCTGTTAGACTGCAAAGTTTAAATCCAGGCAATTTGATTTTTCCAGTCCTTCTGAGGTTGTCTGAATAAGAGGGAAAGAAAGACCTTCTCCTCTGCCTGTACTGCAGCTCATGGGGCTGGGCTTTGTGGGCAGCTCTGCTTCAGGTGGACACTTCCATGCCAGGGATGCAGCTCCACTCCCAAAACCCAGCCCCAAACTTTCAAGCTGGGACATGTTGCAGCCCCATGGCAGGGCATGCTGAAGTGTTACACCCTGCCCTCTCACCCCCACTTTTTCCTGGAAAGAAAATAATAGGTTCAAACTTAAGTTCAGGCTCCTGAAACCGGGCCAAGATTTCCCTTGGCAGGTCTGTCTGCTATTGCCATGTTCTATGCATGGCTCTCTCTGCTTGTCCCCTTGCCCTTCCTTACCCCTCACCCTGCTCCAGCCCCTGCTAAATCATCAAATGTGGTTCAGGGATATATGAACATGGTCAGAAAATGCACTAAAGTGCAGAAAACACAGGTTTAAATGAGGAAGTGGCATCAGTTCAGCAGAGTGCAACTCTTTTCCTGGGGATGCAAATACCAGCACAGCAAAGCACTTTCTGAATCAGACAAGCTATTAATATTTTTAAGGGCTTTGAAAATAAATTTGAAGACTGGGAGGATATGCAGAATTGCAAAAAACCCCAACAAACTCCTGTGAAGCTTTCTGTCCTGGGATTGTCCCTGAGTGCAGGCACAAATCCTGTCCCAGCTTTTGCAGTGTCTGCTGAACCAGCCTGTCCAGAGGTGATTATTAGTGCCAGCTACAGCAGAAGCAGCACCACTTTTCTGTTTTTCTCTGCAAACAGACCTTTAAGCCCTTCTGGCACTTCTCTCATGCTGCAGGGGGGAAGATGCCCTTGGTCATCAGATCTGTCAAATTTTAGTAACTATCTGTACCAGGAGTGTAACATCCCCTGTAGGCAACCCGATTGACACACCATGTCTCTCAGCATTCTCTTACTGAGACAACTCCTGTGAGCTACACACATCTCTGGGAAGCCTCAACTCGCATGACCTGGTGGAGGAGACAATTCTGCAGTCTCTTCTGGGCTCCTGGAGAAGAGCCTCAGGATAATGAGGGCTGGGAAGAGTCAACCAGGACAGCAAAGCCAAAGCCCAGCAGTGAGTCTCAGTGCCATCAGGCCTTGTGAGATCTCCCCAGCAGCAGGAGAGGATGCTGATTGCTTTCGTAAGGACCACTTTGGGAGGAGCTCTGCCTGCTGGTGAGTGACACCAGTGGCTTTTTAAAACAAGAAGTTCAGATCTTGTACTGTTGAGTGTTAGCATTGCAATAGTTGGTAAAACACTGCTTGGGCACTACAAAGTGTGCAGCAATGGAAACTGCAGCAGTCCATGTAGCAGTAATGGGCTAAATATACTTAAGGGTGCAGCAGAATTGGGATCAGATATGTAGTTTACTGGTATGGTAGCTTATTATTTCAGAAATCCATAACACTAGGGCTGAAATATAAATATCCTGTACCCACTACAAAAACAGAAAAAAATATTTTCAACTAAAGTTGGAAAAAGTTAGGAGTTCTGTGCAAGGGATAAAAATTATGTCATAATATGGCCAAAAAAATAAAAGAGTAGAGAGTGCTCCTTCACAGAGAAATCAATTTTGAGGTTATACCTGCTTTAGCAGTGCCCAAGGGAAAAGTAAACAAAGAAACTCTGTGGCATTATAGAGAACCCAAGCCAGAAGGTGAGGCTGGGCAGAATGTTCCCAGAAAATAAATATAGAACATCAAAAGCAGGCAGGCAAATAGGATTTGACTCATGGCCTGGTTAAGGCACAGGTCCCCCTCACAGGTAACACAGGGCTGCGTTTTTACCAAGTTGCTGGCAAACTTGTAATAAAAAAAACAACAAAAAAAAAATTACCAGCAATGGAAATCCAGTTCTGGTCAGAAAAGTGGATGGGGAAGATTTTACTTAATTATGAAAACACAGAAGAAAATACATGTGAAGATTCACAGGCAGCAAATAGCAGCATCCATGAGAATAAACAACATTCAATCTATCCAGATCAGCTGAATCTATCAGGTTGTGGTAGAAATCTATTTTTGCTTTCAAGTTTTGAACACTTTTCCATTTGTGCATACAGAGCTAGGTGGGACCTAGGATCAGAAACATGAGGGTAAAGCAAAAAATGAAGGTAGAAAAATTGTGCCTGTGTATATAAAACTAGCTCAGTTGGACCTTCCCAAATAACCAGTTTCTATTGGATTCAAATAAAAGTTCAGGTTAGCCTCATGTCCTATTTGGACCTGTTGGCTCGCCATGTATCACAAAAGCACATGTATTTTTATTGATCACCTCCATCCACACTACTATATTTAGTTCTTTTTGCTGCATTATTGCATTGATTTCTCCTGCCCAAATCACACTATTGATTTTCCCTTTTTCTGTTTCACATCTGTGCTTCTCTCAGCCAGCCAGCTGATATAGTAGTGAAGGTGTGAGATTAATTCTCAGCTTACAGATACTCATGCCTGTGAGGAATCTACCTACAAGGATAAATCCAAAGCCCCTGCTCTGTTGCAGGGTCTACATGTAATGTTATACATGTGATTTTTTTCTAGAATTCAAGGATTACATGGAAGTATAAAATGAGGATTGTGTGCAATCCTCTGCTCTCATTCTTCATCAAGGCAGTAACAAGAAGTTCAAGGCTAACATTGAGCTTTCAGCTGTTCTGCCAAAAATATGTTGAAGGTCAGTTTTAGTTAAAGTTATTAAGACACAGCTGAAAGCAAGACTTTTCTGCCAAGAATGGCTTCCAGATGAGGACAGGATGTGCAGTTACAGCCAGCTTTTAAGGAAAGGGAAAGAAAGCACCTGATACATCCCATGCCAAGTGTCTGGATTATTTCAGATACTCTGCACCAGAGATGTTGAAGTTGTTGGGAAGTCATCTCCTGCTGTGGATGCAGTGGGTAATTATGTAATTCAATCTTTTTTTTTCCCTTATCTTGAAATGTACAACTTTAATTGTAAACTCAACAGTTCTTAGCTACAACCAGAAATTTGACATGTATCAGCAGTGTTCATTTTTTTCAGATTTTTAGTGAGAAGCTCATAGAATCACAGGATCACAGAATATTCTGAGTTGATGCACAGGGATTATTGAGTCCAACTTCTGGCCATGCACAGCACCAAGCTCAAGAATCACACCATGTGCCCAAGATTATTGACCAAATGTTTCTTGAGCTCTGTCAGGCTGGTGCTGTGACCCCTGCCCTGGGGAGCCTGTGCCAGTGCCCAACCACCCTCTGGGGGAAGAACCTTTTCCTAATATTCAACCTAAACCTCCCCTGACACAACTTCAGGCCATTCCCTTGGGTCCTGTCACTGTCAGCACAGAGCAGAGATCAGTGCCTGCCCCTCCTGCTCCTCTCATGAGGAAGTTGTGACTGCAGTGAGATCTCCCCTCAGTCTCCTCCAGGCTGAGCAGGCACAGTGCCCTCAGCCCCTCCTCACACAGCTTCCCCACAAGGAACTTCACCATCCTCATTGCCCTCCTTTGAACACTCTCTAATAGTTCAATATCTTACTTATATAACAGTGACCAAAATTTGAGCTATTCTACAAGAGAAAGAGTGTGTGTGCTTTTCAGAGTTGCAATGATGTTTAATAAAATTACATTTGAAGAAATCATTGTGTGTGCTGCTCCAAGCAGAGACACTTCCACGTCACGGGCTGAGCAATTCTGTAACATTTAAAAGATGATGGTCGGAATAGTGTATTGAAATTCATCATGAATGCAGAGAAAATAAGGTTCTGAGTTTTTACATGAGATAGTGGTACAAATTGTATATGATAAAATGTTTAGTACCCAGCAATTATTTTGTAAGTAGAAATTATTTCTCTTGAATTATAAACTGTCGCTCTGTGTACAAAATAATAACCTCATACACAGTGCTATTTCTTTCAGTCACTTTAAAACTGAAGCAAGAGAAAAGGCACACATAAAATAATCCTACCAAAGCAAGAATGGACAATTTGAATGCATGGGGAAAAGAGTGTTGTCTGATTATTATTACTGTGCAGCTTCACAGGTCCCTTGGATGTTATTTCATATCAACTTTATAGCCCTTTCATCCAATCCCTCAAGAATTTGTAACAAAATCTTGTAGCCACAAGAGAGTTATTTTCCTTTTCATATGAAAATCTCACGGTCACACTATGAAAATGGTGCTGCTTAACAATCTTTATGTGATGCTAAACATTTGACAGACCTGTCTGTGACCATCTTAGAGAGGATTTACTAATGCAGGGAGATGAAAGCAGGAGCTCAGCATCACCTTACACTGAGCTACTCTTGCAAATCAGTCACAAAACAAGGTTTTCCAAATTTTTTGCCCAGAGCAAGAAGAGCAGCACCAATATTGCTCTTAGGAGAAAAGGGTGAACAAGCTATTATCTTCTTGATTGCAGTGCTGGCCATAGCAATTACCCACCACAGAAAAACACCAATTTTCTCAGCTTGGTGGGACTGGGGAGCTCTGTGTAACTCACAGAGCCAGGTGAGCTCTTCTCAGGTGCTTGGGGCAGCTGTTGTTGGGATCAAAGGACACCTCTGCTCATATTCAAGTTATATCAGCTGAAGCAAAGAAAAAAAATACATCACACAGACCCTTGGCTAAATATTCCAGGAGAAGATCCTCTCTCCCATGGGTGCATCTGCCTGGAGCAGGTGCTGATCCTCTGGATGTGCACCTTCCCAGGATGTGCTCCTCCACCATGATCAGGGGTCGCAATTCAAAGCAGGAACAAGAGGAGGCAGCCTTTGCATTTTTTTTGTTTCCTTTCACCATCCAAGAACAGCAGGGTGGTCAGCAAACTTTTCCACAGTGGCAATAAATGTTGGGATCATGCAGGTGATGGTGACATCCTGCAGGTTCTCCATGGGGTCTACTGATAAAAAGCACAGTGGACCATGACACATGAAATAAATTAATCTAAAAAATACTTTTTCGGTTTGATTTTAGCTTGAGGTGAGTTTTCTGCTTGGTGTTTCCCCCAAGTCCTAGGTATAGTTAATTTATCAGGCATGATTCCAGTGAGCTTGTGTGCATTATTGCAGCTGGCTGTGGGCATCCAAGCAGTTTCCCAAATAAAGTCTGGGGTATCAGAAACATGAAAAGCAATGTGAATTTTAAGCTGCTCTCCGAAAATGCCCTGAAATGGCTTGTTTTTCTGTCCTAACCTCTGTTAGAGTGTTTGTAGCATCCCTCCAAAGGCACAGACCTGGTTTAATGGCTGAGGCAGTTTTATTCCTACTTAGAGCTGCATCAGCAGATAATCTGTACTGCTGGGGGACATTGACTGCCTACCTCACATCTGTGTGATCATCCCATGGCTGTTTATTATTCTGGTATTCTCAATCCTCATCTTCTTTAGCCAGCAAGTGACTTCAAACCACTGCTTTCTAGCTTTTAAAATCAATTGACAAATAGCATTTCTTTTTTCTCAAAGGAATCAATGCACAATTACTTTGAACTGTTTCAAGAAAATAGGATTTTTGAGATACTATATCTTCCCTTTGCTCCCTTCAACCAGCTTGATTTAAAAAGCAAAGAGAAAGAACAAGCACAAGTAGCCCTGCAGACTTGACAGAAATTGGGATGTTCTGCAATCAAATTATTTTGTGAAACTGGAATCTTTATTTTTAATCTCAAGTGTTTCTTTCCTTTGGTCACAGACTCCTGCCCCCACAGGAGAAGGTGGAGTTTCCAGGCTTTCCAGGGTGTGTTTTAAATCCCAAGATCCATATAGTATGGAATTTATTGGGAATTACCTGTGAAGAAATTCAGAAGAAGAAATTAATCAGATGAAGCAGCAAGTTTAGAATTTCATGTGTGTAGAACCTCATGATCAGAGTGTCTGGTGTAATGAGTGAATTTATTCACATCCAGGATATCTGAGGAAGTCTTTCCTGCCATCTAAGTTTTCAAAACAGGAATAAAGAGCTGAAGCACTGGGTCCATCAGGCAGCCAGTGGGAAACTCTGTAGTTGTGTTTTCAATGTCTACAGAAGGAACCAGTAAACTTTGGCCTAGCAAGAAGTTGCATTTGGGAGATGGACCCAGTGTAACTGGAATTGGATTCTAGAGGAAAATCCACACATAGACTCATGCCTGATTATTGTGAGAAATAACATTCTGAAATCTCTTTGGATATGATAGACGACAATGCCATAACATTACCATGGAAAAGATGTTTTTCTTCTTTTCTTCAGATAGTTTTACAATTAAGCCACTTTGAGATTACCTGGCACTGATTGCCAGAGAGGTTAAATTAGGCGTCCTGGCAGCACATCTTCCTCTTTGCAAGTCTGACTCAAAGAATGCACAGGAATTCCTGAGCTGCTTTCTTGGAAGAGCTCCTATCTAGACAGAGGAGATTTTCAGGGACTTATCTTAAAAACACTATTTGAGTATTTCAAAGGAAGGACAGACTAAAACCTTAACAAATGAAAAGGTAAATTATGTTTAAGGTTTTAGTTTCAGTTCAGGATCTGTCTAGAATCACCTTTTCTAATACATGACCCAAACCCTTAATTATTTATTTTGCTACTTACCAAGGGAAACAGCCATTAACCCAACAATTCCGTGTAATACAGTGATGGTAAAAGCTAGAAGTTAGACATAAAGAGCAAGAACATAAATGTGGAAGACTTTTTAACTGCAGAGAATTAGGAAACTATTAGAGAGGATATGCAGAATAAAGGGGTATAATGCTAGGAAGTAATGATTATAATTTTATTAGCCCTGGGAGTTAAATAAAAGTGAAAATCTAAGAGAAAAGTCAGAACAATTGGATTTTAAGGGTCACTTCTATGAGAATAACTGAGATGGATTTGGCTAAGTGATAATATGGTCTGCAATCCCAAGGAACACCCAGTCCTGCAAACAACCTCAGGGCTCTTTGTCTTCATGCAAGCAGGACACACACATCTTTAAATCCAGGGGAGCCTGCAGTTTTACACAGGCTAGTTAAAGAAACAGCAAGTTTCCCTGAAAATCACTGGGGTGAAAAAAAAACGTTCAAACTGATAGTAAAGAAGCTACAGCAGAGGAATATAAAATAATGCCCCTGACTGCAGGACTGAGCCCTTGCCTTATATCACTTTGAGCACATTTCTCCTCCATTTCATCCTAACAGATAAAAACCCAAGCCATGAGCTGCTCAGAAAGCTGCATCTGGGAGCAGTCAGGCAAAGGACATGGTGAGGCCATTCCTCCCTGCTGGCATTTCTGGCTGTGTGGCTTCCCCTGCACTCTGACAACCTCTCTCTGTGCTTTCCATGTGACAGGCAGGGAACACTGCTCCCAGTTTCACCTTGTAAGGTTTTCTGTGCCAGCATGTAAGGAGCTCCTTCATTCCTCATCACAGGAAGGCAAATGAAACAATCCTTCCAAGGAATGAAATGCACTGAGTTTGCCTGTACCACTGGAGACCTCAGGAGACCACAGTAAATGAATAAAGGATCTTCAAATGATTTACGACAACAATTGTGGGATTATTCTGAATGCAGCAGAGGGGGGAGGCAAGGATGGAGTTGATAAAGGCAGTTAAATAAAATTTATAAACAGTACAGACATTGCCAAGAAAATCAGGATAAACACAAAGAAATTATTTAAAACCCCAAGAAATTTCCAGCAACTAATGAGACTTCAATGCATGACAATGGAAAAGTACAGATGAAACTGATATTTCTCAGGAAGATTTTTGTTTCATTGTTCGCAATAGAAGCTGAAGGTCATTTTCTAGTGATTGAGATCTATTTTCCTTGGGGAGAAAGAAAAATGTTAAAAGGTTTCATGATTATACTGGAGCAGATAATTAGGCAGTAACATGTTGCACAGGTTGACAAGGCACTGAACCCAGAAGACTTCCAGGCACAGAAAAGTGGCTGAGACAGAGACAAGAATTTGTGAGCTGGAGCAGAGGAGAGGATTTGGCAATTACTTTACAATGGGGACTCAGTTCTGCCACCAAAACAGCTGTGTCCTAAACAGCTGTATCCAAAACATCTGTGAAGGTCCAGCAGTTATGACAGAGAGCATCCAGATGTGTGACTTCCACAGTAGTAGTAAAAGCCAAATGGGTGATTTCAGACACTTGATGTATCATCAGATCCTGGTGTTCCTCAGTCAAGCCTTTGCAATTTTATTCAGAAGGTGGCATCAGCAGAGGATGGTGGGCAAGACAGCTCCAGAGGGAATTGGTAGAAATCTAAATGAAAATATAGAGTCTTTTAAAGTTTGTATTAGGCTATGAAGGTAAGAATTAGCTTGTTCATGTTTCCTTTCACAATGCTAGTTAATCCTCTGATATATTTGTCTTTAAATATTCCAGTAACAGGAATATTAATTATCAACTCACCCACTGGCAAGACAGACTGTAAGGTCTTAATGACCAACTCGGAGGAAATATTTGTGAGTTCAGTTCTGAATCCAGCTTTTCTTGTTGAGTGGCTTAAGGCAAGCTGTTTGCCCTCTGAAAGACCTTCTAATTCCTGACACAAGAAAATTCCTTCCTTTTGTGATACAGCTGTAACTCCAGCAATATATCTTTAACTGCACTTGTAATAGTTCATCTGGCCTGGTCAGGATGTTTCTTCTGCTCCAAGCCAAATTGAATTTCCCCTCAATAATGTTAACTGCCATTTCTATTGTCCTTTTCTTAGACAGATTTAACACATCACTCCTAGGACTAGCTTAATGTCAATGGGCAGAGACCAACTGATGGCCTCTGTGGACATTACAAAAAGTATAAAAGCCTGTACATGAAGATGCAGTTATTCCTTATGGCCTATTCCTCAGACTATTCTGAAAGATGGCAGGAAACCCTACTGTCCTACAGGCCTGTTCTGTCAAGGCAGGGTCAGCTTCATATTTCACTGTCTAATCTCAAATGAATTGTAACAGGCTATTTTGGAACAACTTATGCCGTGAGGCTGACTGTTTTCTTTCCACCTTCATATATTAAAAAAAATAAGAAGGCTATATTTTTGTGTCCTGGGTTTTTGGGAGCTTCAATAAACAAATAATGGATTCTCAAGTGTAACATTCATTCCTATGGGCATTACTGATTATGCTGAGTTGGATGGGTGTTCACCATCACTGATTAGCTGTCACAGGGTTTTCTTCAACAAGTGGAAAACCATGGACTTCACTGGAGCTGTACCAATTTATATCCCAGGGAATGGAAATTAGTTGCCCCTGTACATTTTTTCTCAGCATGTGCCAGGTCAGGACAGATAAACAGAGCCTTGTTCTCTGATGATGATGATTTCTTTAATCCTTATGTAAGGAGAAGATTCTCTCTGAAAACCACATGCTTTGCCAAAATTCAGTCCAAGCTACAGCCTGAATTTTCCTCTCCTGGATATGAATGTTGCATGCAATCTCACCTGAATGTTTGTTGCCAGAACAGTCTCTCTGTTTTGCCAAATACTGTTCTCCAGCTATGAATACCTGATCACAGTACAAAGTTTTCATGACTGTCAATCTCTTTTCATTTCTTATCTTTGTGGGTGCTCTGCAAATATCAGGTCAGTTCCATATCTAGAGTTAGACTTGGTAGTCTGGTAAATACCTACAGAAAAGTGTAGACCACGTGGCTCTAAGATGCCATCACAAGTGGCCACTTGATCTAAAGGACTGTCAAACAACCAATAAGCCAAAGATCTTCCAAACAGGCTTCTTTGTGGACTGCAAACACTGCTCTCACTTGTTGCTTTTTGACACAATAGAGAGCTCTGAAGTGTGAGGGGGATGGCTCCTTCTCAGGAGCCTTGTAGGAAGTAGATTGAACAAGTTTTAACAGTGTTGTGCAGAGGCTCAGGTGAGAGGCTGCTGAAAGGTTAGGTCTCAAACACTGCCAGCCTTTTGGGTCTCACTGGATCATCCTCAATATACAGCATCAAGATTTATACAGATTGAAAGATACCTGAAGGCATGGGATAGAGCAGCCTGACCCATCATCAATATTGAAGGCACCTTAATAAGGTTAAAGTATTGACAAAGAAAGGATTTATTAATGTTCGTTACTTGTGCCATAAATACTGTCCCAGGCTAGCAAAAAGCCCATGTTTCTCATCTAAGAATAATTACCTTTTCTGGAGGAAAGCAGGCATAGGCTGTTTACACTCTGGGAGGAAAAAACAAGCCAACCTAAACATGTCATACACTGTTGTGTCCATTGCACTGAGACAGCACTTTCTAATGAGTCTATAGCTCATCCTGTGATGATGGACATCTAATTTATTCTATCTTGACATGACAGACCTGGCATAATAATATCTGGCAATTAGTCACACTCCAGTGGCCCTTAACTTAAGCAGTTTGCAGACAAATGCAGGTTCTGATATGTCACTGCTGTTTCCTGTTTTTCCTTATACAAAGGAGTAGCAGAAAAAGCATTAAAACACTAAATCACCTATTGCAAAAGGCTGCATCATCAACCTCTGAATCCTATTTAGCACTGCTAAATTACAGAACAGCACCAGTCCAGTACGTGCTGTTACTGGCTGATTATTTTGTTAAACAGAAAACCAAAACCAAAATTATTTGCACAGTTAGAAACTAATGTGGGATTCAACAGCATTTGCCAATATACAAAGATAAAGCAGAGCTTTAATAGGTCTGATTTGCTTTATCTAACAGGTATTCAACAGAGAAAACAAAACAAAACCTGGGAAAAGCAGAGATATTTATTGCCAGCACCATTCCATAAAAGTGGTGCTGTTGTTACTGTTTCAGGAATGCAGGGTCACAAACTGCAGTGGTCCTGGAGGAGGTGGATTCATGGTCAAGGACAGCTGTCCCAAAGCTGAAGCAGAACAGTTCTGGCACGCAGGAGGGAGAGAAGGGTTTGGGGCTGCTCTTCCAACCCCAGTGGCAAGGCTTGCTGCAAGCAGAGATGGCTGGTCCTCAGGACAGAGATGAGAATGACAGAATCACAGAATATTCTGAGTTGGAAGGAAGCCACAAGGATCACTGGGTCCAGCTCTGAAGCTCACCTAAGAGTATCGGGGTGGAGGATGGTCACCAACAATCCTTTTTAGGGTTCACAGATATTCAGGGTAAAAGTGGCAAAATAAAAGAAGAGTGGTGCGACAACCACGATTTAGTAACATAAAACACTTTAATAATAATGAAAGTGAATGTGGGACAAGGCCCAAAAATCCCAATACAACAACCAAGGGGACAAGGTTTCTTTAGGAGTTGGTGGTTGAAGACCAGGATGAAGGGAGGTCCAGGGTATAAATATGGGGTAAGAGAGGAGGTGGAGTTGAGGTAGGGTCCAATGGGTATAGGGGAAAGTGGTGCAGAGGTGGGATAAAGGGAAGCAGGGTCCACTGGGGTAGGTTGGGTGGAACATTGCACCAGCTGAGGGCCAATGGGAACACAAGGAAGGGAGAACATTCTGGATATGGGAGTGGTGATAATTGACTAGTAAATTAGATATTAACATGGGCAATCCCATAACTCTTTGGAACATTTCTCTGGGGACACCACAACTTAAATAAAGTCTTCCCGTGGTCTAGGGTTGGGATACAACTCTTCTTCAGTGATGGCTGCCTGACCTGGAATACCAGTCAGGCTGACTCCCACATAGGAATGCTCATCTTATCTCTGGGAGTGGGTGACAGTGCAGTGTTGGGAAGGATGAATTAGGGAAACCTTATAAATACAAGTGCTTAGCAAAAGACTTTGAGAAGATGGAAAATATAAGTGAAATAGAAATGGTAGCAATTTTTGACTGTGTGGCTGAAAGCAACTGAAGGCCCTTTTGTTTAGATAAAGTTAAATGCTGCAAATACCAAAAAGCAAACAGACATCCTCCCTAGGCATGGCAGGAAGGGTCCCAGATAAAATTTAGAGATAAGAAAAGCAGTAAAACATGGTAATGTAGTGATTCCTATAGGTTGTATGCAAATGTTAGAGAATTTGTATCTTATACTAGATTGGTTAGTGGAAATTAGAATATTCAACATAGAAGAAGATTTAATGTATTGTAAGTGGGAAAATCGCTCTCTTATGCTTTTACTCTCTTATGCTCTTACTCTCTTTGTTCTTACTTTCTTAAGTTCTTTTCTTTTACTCTCATTTTATCCCTCTCTCCGCCCTGCTCTGAGCTGTGGCTGCAGTTCCTAGCAGGGCCTTATATAAACCCACGCCCTACGAAATAAACTGCAAACTTTAAGACCAGAATAAAAGGAGCGCCTAAGTTTGTCCCGACCGTCCCAAAGCAGAGACTCCTACAGGGCAGGTACACTCAGTGTACAGACCCCAGCAGTGATTCCAAGCTCTTGTCTCTGTGTAGGGGCCTGGGACCCCCACAGTAGGAAAGGGTTGGACATGTGCACCAGTCATCTTATCCCAAGAGTTTGGGGAAGTAGATGGACTAGAGGAAAAAGCAGCACACTCTTTGAGGTAACCATTGTGGATGATGAGGGACCCAGGTCACCCTGTGACACTGCTGGAGTAGGCACAGCCAGCAAAGACCAACCCTTCAATGTGGCAGCACTGGGCACCCACAGGCTGGTAAAACTCAGAGCACCTTTCATTCAGCACACCCATGGAAGGCATCTGGAACCACATGTTCCATCTATTCATATAAATCACCACTAAGTTTAACTGGGAGAAGAGATTGGGAAGGGTTGCCTTTAGGAAAGGCTGCTTGAAAGCAGGTTTTGTGCTGTGCAGAGACTTGCAGGAGGCCATGGTGTGTCTCTGTTCCTTGTCTCCAGTGACTGCTGAACCTGAGCCAGGGATGCCTCTGCCAGGGGTGCACTCCAGGGCAGAGCCTCTCATCCCCTGACAAGGCAGGACAAGCCCAAAGGCACAGCTGAGGAGGGTGGAGGTGTGACACCTTCATGCTTAGCACACCACAGAGGAAGGGCAAGGGGCTGGCAGCAGAGCCCTGGCACTGACTGTGCACAGGGAGCTGCAATCCAGGGTACAAAATGGAGAAACATGCTTTCCCTTTGCTTCTTTCCCCTGGCAAAAAAAGTGTTACCTGTCAAAACAGTGGGTAAAGCCATTTCAGACAGGAATGCAATTTACAGTTTGAAGGTGTTCCTTTGAGCCTGTAAATTCCTTGGGGTAGGGATTATGGTTTTGATCTGACATGTTAACCAAATTTAAAGAACTGAGCATAACAATCTAGAATTTCCTAAAAGATAAAGAATAACAATAAGAATTTCCTCCTTCCCCCCTGTCTCTGGAACATGTATCTTGCTGTTACAAAGCTCTTTTCTTGCAAGAAGAAAGCTATTTATAGGTTGAAACAGATTTGCAATCATGGGTGATAGAGAAGGAAACTGAGGAGAAATATGCAAACCAAAAAAAGCAATGGCAAAAATTTGCATAGTTCTTTAAAGTTTTCTTCAAAAGCTTCTGCAAAATACAACCATCTGTTTTTTTTAAGAATACCCTATGGGGGTAGCATGAGGGCTCTCTGTTCTTTTTCCTCCTGTTTTGTTTAGTTTTTTTTTTTTTGCTACTTGTGGAACCGTCTCTCCCTTTAGGAGGGAAATGTGTGTAATCGTAAACTATTAGAGACAGACATCTGCATAGTAACCTGTACTGCTGTATTCAATTACTCTGTAAGTATTTTAAAGCAGTTAGTATGTGCCAATTTAGCTCATGATGAAAATGTTTGTCAGAATAATATGTTTTATTCTAAGCACCTGCTATTTAATATTTGAGAGAGCTGGAAGTGTAATAAGGAAAGAGGAAAATATATGCTTGCAGCTCAAACATGAGCTGCAAAGGCAATTCTGGGGTGAGAAGTGGCACAGCTGAATGGAGACTAGACCATTTTCCCTCCATTTGTAAGCCAGGCACAGAATGACAAGCTAATTCCCAGCAGTCGAATGCGACAGGCATGGCCATTACTGGGGCTACTTAATCTCTCAATCCATGTCTCCATCTGATGGAAACGATGCAAAAACAAAAGCCAGAGCATTTTTGCTGCCTGCGTGCCCCACGTCTGTGAATGGTACTTGGTCAGAGAGCCCAGGGAGTCTACGGTGCCCCAGCTTGGGGCTGAGTGGGGATGGGGGTGACATACCAGGGACATCCATCGTGTGAGTCCTCTGCAGAAATGCCTTAAACCGAAGGCAGCTTTGAAAGCACAAAGTCCTCTCCCATTTCTATGCCAAGATGGTCAGCCCAGCAGCCAGGCCATTAGCATCCAAAGTGGGATTTAAATCAGCTGCTTGAGGCCATCTGGGATTTCCAGGAGTGAGGATGGGCCTGGAGTATGGCATGTGGGGCAGGTGACACATATGGAAACTCAACGTGCCCAGCAGCCATTCTCTTTATTCTTTCAGCTTTCTTCTGCTGATGGGCCAGGAAAGACTGGTGTGCTGTGGTGGCAATGCAGCAAAGACATCTGCTGCTTTGATTTCACTTCCAGTACTGCTCTGCAACAGCTCAAGTTAGCATCATCTTGAATAGATTGCTAAGAGTACAAAAGCACCTAAATAGGTTTTAAAATCAGATTTTCGGATTTGGGTACCAAAAACTGGTTTTCTGAACCCATCTTGAACCACATAAACAAATTGTCTTGGTTCCATACGGTCTGAGAAGGCAACAATTCCCCAAGTCAGTCTGTTAATTTAGATGCTCCCTTTTGCATTTGAGAATTAATTTTAGACATTCATTTTTTTATCAATTCTTGACATAGCTCTGCAGGATTCACATGAAGGCTCTGGTGGATTCTTAAGCTCACACTTCCAGCCGTTTCCTGCCTGGAACAAATCATAAGTTTCAGCCAGCCCTTCTGCTGCTGGAAATTTGCAGGGTTTCACAGGCTGAAATGCAGAAGGGATGCCATGAGAACAGCTCAGGCTGCCAGAAGACAGCCTGAGCACAGAATCCAGCTGCTCAAAATGCAGCAGGTGTGTCCTGCAGGATGGCACAGAGATGCCTGGATGCCTGCAGAGAGGAGATGATGTGACACCAGGGCTGTCAGTGAGCAGGCAATGCTGATGGGTGTGCTCCTGTTCCATTCACAGTTTTACCCTGAACTTCAGCAGCAGATGGAAAGCAGGGAGATTAGAGAAGCTGACACTGCAAGAAGGGTGCTGTGGTTTGGGCAGTGCAGTTACCCAGGGACACAGCTGCTCCTTCAGGTTGTGCTGAAGCTGGAAAAAACCCACAAAATTTGGGGGCAGGATCTGAGCTGGAAGCTGCATGGCAGGTTCAGCTTTCATCCTGCCAGCTCCAGTAGCAGCTGAAGCCCTGCTTGGGGCCTCTCCTGGGTAGATCTGAGGTGAGAATTTCCTCAGGTGACAAAAGGAAAAATTCTGAGCAAGCAGCTCATAGAGAGAAGCTTTTCTGCAGGGGAGCTGGCTGTCCTCTCTTCCACCTCAGCCTAAGGAGAAGCATGGAGCCTCAGCTCTCCTCCAGTCACTTCCATCCTCACAGTGAAAGCAGCTGCCCTTGAAAACAAATCTCCACTCATTTCACAGGAGCCTGAATCCACACTGGCCCTCTTCTCCTGCCTCCAAGACTAAGAGAGTGGCATCCTTCCCTCTCTCCTGCTAAAACTAAGCAAGTACAGGTCTTTTCCAAATAAGATTCCATCCAGTCATTCCATCCTCAATCATTCAGCTAGCACCCATGGTGCATCACAAGTTGGGGATGCTATGCTAGATTTTCCCCAGAGTACGAGTATGTTAAAAAATAAAATATACTTTTTTATATTTTCTTCTTATTTTTCACTGGGCATATATGTTTTTGCCAAATCTAGCTGATGATCCTCGGTCAGTACACTTTAAAAAAATTGCCAACAACATCTGTAGCTGTGGGTGGATACTGTTCTACAGTTTTACTTATTTTTGTAAATTCAGAAATAGGATGTTGGAATAACCTTTATAGAGAAAGTGTCAAACCAGCTAAGGATTTAAACATTTATTTTGTCCATAGTAGTCTTCACCTAACACCTTCCCCAATTTATAGGAAAATGGAGAACAAAGGGGAACTAGTCCAACACTCAATTTAAATCAGTTCATGGTTCAGCTAGAAGGCCACTGTCAGCCAGACATTGCAGTTACACTCCTAATAGGGAAAGGAGTTCACACAAATAAGATAGCAGAAAACTAATATAAATCCACGTGGATTAACACCAAAGATCATAATATGAATTAGCTACTTTTCTTTATGCTAAAATTTGTCTGTTACTATAAAAATAAATGATTCAACATCTTTGTCAGTAATCTAACTCTGAGACACAGTGCCCCATACCAGTGATAGATAACCAGATCCTTTATAGAGATAAATGGCAGTAACTACATCAAACCATGAAATAACATTGCAGCAGCATCCCCAGCAGTGGCTGTAACCATTAAATTTCTTAAAGATGAGCAGGGCAATTGATCTTACTCAACTGGTTTAATTGTCTAGTCCTCCCATATAATCTGAGGTGTGAGACCAGAGATGCCAGGTCCTCACACAGAGCTTCCCACTGCAAGAGGCAAGCCCTGAAAACCAGCTTCAAAGTTTACTATTCCACCCTGCTTGCTTTCTTCTCAAGTGTAACTGGACATGTTTTTTTCATTATAATTTTTTCTTCTCTTCTTTGGTCTGTCTTCCTATTTCTCGCCCAAACTTCTGCCTTTTCTTCTTCCCTTCTTTCTTCTTTGGTTCTCTACCTTTTCTTTCCCATGTGATGTTTGTTGCTACAGCACAAGGGCAGCCCTATCCAACAAGCAGGCTTCACCTCTCAGATGAGGATTGTAAGATTTATGTCTTCTGAGATTCTTGATAATGAATCCAGACCTCCCTCCCCAGCTGCCAAGACAGCTTTGCTCTCTGCATTCAATCTCACCTCATCCTTGAAACCAGCAGCTTCACAGACACTCTTCCAAGGGGAAGAGGGTTCTGTAGGATATTGAAGACTTGCTCCCTGAGAAAATTAGGAACTAGGATAGTCTGAAGCTTATGTAGAGTAACATCACAGAGCATGAGCAACTGTTTTTTATGAGGAGTGAGTTTGTTGCCTGAATTGCTGACAAAGAACCGAAACTAAAACATTAACTGGTGGGATGAAAGACTGATAAATCAGTTCTCTGTAGTCCAAAGGTCGCAGAGCTGCCAGGTGGTGAGATTATGTTCCCTTCCCTTTGAAGAAAAGCCTACTTGGTGCAAAAGAGTCACTCCCCAAGGGCTTTGGAGAAGTGAGCAGTAGATAAGGGATGGATCTGCTCCCCAGGCTGTGGGTGAAGGGCACCCCAAAGGTGCAGAGAGCCCCAAGCTCTCTGACTTGGTGTGAGAGGGGAAGCTTGAGGAGAAGGCTTTGAAGTGGGGGATGAGGGCTGGGGGATGTGATTGTTCCCCTGCTGCCAGGAGGCTGCTGCTCAGAGCCTCTGGTTGTCAGGCTGACCTGACCTACATTGTTAATACCAATTGCCAGCAGGCGAGTCAGGAGGGTTTCTCCTACACAAATCTGATTAGGTGGAAGTTATTTTTTCTCCTTGCTCTGTGCCTAGGAAATGTCTCTGTTCGGAGAAGTTGCCTATGTAGGGGAGGACGAGACATTGGGGCTGCTTTTCTGCGCTTAAATGGCAGCAGGTCTGTCAGCATTGTGACCCCAAAAGATCTGACACAGGTCACCAGCCCCACACTGCAGAGTGCCTGTGGGGGCTGTTCTGCTCTGGGCAGCTCTCCCTGAGCTAATCCTAGCCAGCAGAGACAGGTAAGCACACCCCAGGTTGTGCCTGTGTGTCTATGGAGCCTCCTGCAAGGGGACAGAGGTGACATCCCAGCAGCACGCCCGCCCACTTTTTAACCTGCTACAGCATCACTCTGGCAGGGGCAAGGTGTGCTCCATGTCCAGGGTCTTGCTCAGCCCCTCTGTGAGAGGTGAGGGTGGAGTTTGGCCTGAGGAGAGCTGTGTGCTTCCCTGCCTGCTTGAATGAGAATTGGGGCAGCACAATTGGGGTCACCCCTCTGCTCCTCTCAACACAACAGCGCGTCAGACACCAGGGGCCACCCAAACAACTTGCAGCTGGTCCCAGTGGTGCTGAGGATGCTGCTCCAGGGATAGGAAAGGATATTTGACAGCAGCCGAGTCCGCTGTGGTGCCTGGGGAACCAGGGATCTTCCTCCACCTTCTACACTTCCTTGCCCATCCACTCCTTTTTTTTTTTTTTTTTTTTTCCCCCGTTACCAGGAACATTTCAACTACAATTAAAAAACAAAACAAAACCAAACAAAAGCGTTATCGGTATTTAATTGCTTTGGGGTCCTCGCGGTGATGCAGAGCCCTCGTGCTGATGTCACCGCGGTTGTCATGGATACAGGTGAACAAACCGCGACATCACCGCCGGGATGGAGGGGATGGGAGGAGGGATGGGCACCTGGGGAGGGACCTGAGGCTGGGAACGGGAGAGCAGGGGCAGCTGCATCGCCAGGTGAAAGGAGAGAGCGCTTAACAAAGGTATTGAGGCCATGGCAGAGCATTCCCGCTCCGGTGTGAGGTGGGAAGGCAGGCAGCCCCGGCATTAAACCCAAAACTCTTCCCCCTGACAGCCAACAACTGAGAGAAAAGCCCAGGCGGACGCCCCTCCGTGTGCTCTGTAATTAGCGAGACAAGTAGTGCACTTCTTTAGTTCAATCTCTAATAGCTAAGGAGGGAGTAGCAGAAGGGAAACAATGGGGAAAATATATAAAAATAGATGTACTTATGGGAGTATGTGTGGGTTTATGTGTGCAAAAGACCAGCTCTATATGTTTGGAGGAAATAAAAGAAGACTGTGGGACCAGGGATCTGCTCATGTGCATCCATAAAAGACCCTGTAAAGAACTTTCCAAGTAGCACCAATAATAATAATATTAAAAGAATCCCCCTCTAGAACACTTGCAGAAGTAGTTCCTCGCCTGTTCCCATTTCCCTTCTCTCCATATTCTCTTGCTGAGAAGAAAATTAAAATGTATTTTTCATACAGTATCTCTAGCACTCTTTTGTGTAATAATCCTCTTTCTGTGAAAGAGGCAGGTCAGCAATAGCTGCAGGCTCCTGCACAATCAGTGCTCATCTCATAAAAATCTCCAGCTTTCCCTGGGATTTTCCAGCCACAACCTATTAAGCATTTGGCTGTGACAAGAAGCCAGCCTGAGGGAGGGGCTCTTTCAGATGATGCCAGGGCAAATTTGTATTTATTTATGGAGCGGTTGCATGGATTTTTTTTTGTAATGGAGAAATTAGACTTTTAAAAATTATCTATTTGGTTTAAATTAATCTTAATAGGCAGTTAGGGCTTGATACACACTTTAGTTTCTAGTTTAAATTTATTATTCTAAAATGCAAGCTTAGTTTTAATTTTGAGAAGAGGGCATGGAGTGAACTTTCCTATCTTACTCCCCTCCTTTAACGCCTGACTAAAGGTGTGATTTGCCAAGATTCAAAAGAAGGTCAAATACTGGTCTCTAATATATGAATACCAGAACAATGAGTTACAGCTAAGCTTTGCATTATGGCTGACTGCAAATTTAATATTTCCTGACAGCAAATTCCTATTAATTTAAATCCAAATTATGAGTTTCAATACAAATATTTGCTCAGAACAGTGATAGAGAATTTTTGAAACTGTGAAAATGCAGTTTTCTTGTAATTATGTAACCAGAACTCTATTTTCTGAGGTTCAAAGTGTCTTTGTATTGCAGTTCAGGCTAACTAGAATGCACACAGATATACAAAGGTATAGATGGAATTGAAATTAAAAGCTCTGATTTGTGTGAATTGATTGCCCTGGTTGGAATCGAAATTAAAAGCTCTGATTTGTGTGAATTGATTGCCCTGACACCTGACTTTTTTTCCTTAGGAAATATAAGCTTTTTCCCTGTTCAGAAGAGTATACACAGTATTTTTGGCTGAGACTGATGCCTTTCATACGACCATGAGTGTGACAAACAGGTTGTTGATAAGATATTTATTTTTCCTTGAAACCACCACATTTTGGTGGCCACCACCAAACTCCAGATGTGCAAAGCTTCCAGCAGCCTCTGCAGGGATCCCTTTGGTTTCCCACCACAAAATGTGCAATGTGTGCAACGTGTCCCTTGGTGTGCCTGTGTTTTGCACTGGCAGGGCTGTGCTGGCAGCTGGGTGGGCTCTGGGGGTCCCAGTGCCCTTTTTGTGGGAGAACAGGAGGCAGCCAGTCTGATAAAACCCATCCTCTCTTGGCAGCCCAAATCTGGGGTTCCTCCTGGAAAGACACTGCTCCAATCTCAAATGTAATTCCCAAAGCTTCTCTCCTTCCTGGCTTCCAGGTGCAAGCTCCTATAAACTTTTTATGCAAAACTTATAGGTAAAAATTCCTGGCTGAGGTAGGACTAAGGTTGCTGAGCATCCTGTCTACATTTCATACCTGCTTTAGTTTGAAACAGTGTTTTTCTTTTGAGCTTTAGGGGAATTGCAAAAAAAGTGGAGAGTGACTTCTCACAAGGGTGTGCAGTGACAGGACAAGGGGGAATGGCTTTAAACTGAAGGAGGGGAGGTTTAGATTAGATATTAGGAAGAAATTCTTCACTGTGAGATTGGGGAAGTACTGGAACAGGTGGCCCAGAGAATTTGTGGATGCCCCATCTCTTGAAGTGCACAAGACCAGACTGGATGCAGTTCTGAATAATCTGCTCTAGTGAAAGGTGTCCCTTGTCCATAGCAGAGGTGTCAAAACTAGGTGGCCTTTAAGGTCTCTTCCAACTCAAGCCAATCTATGATTCTGTGATTCTATCTGGCCACAGTCTGAGCTGCATTCCTTCCTCCTACCAAGTAAAATCAAAAAACATGTGTGAATCTGAGGGATGGAAATAAGATATTAACTTTAAAGAGAAGAAACAATCATGTCTTCCTGAAGAATGCACAACATAATGCATCCCAAAGGAGTGGGTTCACTACCACGGGATAATTTTGCCAGGACTGTTTCTTTAAGGGTTCACAAACAACCTCAGCTGAGGCCAGGTTTTGGTTTAAAACCTCGTTTGTTGCCTGAAGCCAAGGGTGTCTCTGAGCCTGCACAGACCTCACACTGAAGGGGAGAAGTCAGAGCACAGATTTAACATATCAAGGACCTGGTGCTTGATATCCACTGGCCTTCCCAGCCTGCCCAGCAGTGTGGTCACTGGGAGCAGCCAGGCATCTCCTTTTGCACAAGGCTGGAGATCCTGGCAGGTCTCCACCAGTGCTTGGTCACAGCCACCCTCTCCGGAGCAGGATCTCCAAAACCAGCAAGAAGGTGTCCATGAGGCACAGGACCTTGAACTGCATTGCTGGGAGTGCTGTGGCCAAGTGAAAGGCAGAGTTCTTTTTCCATAAATACAATTTGTCTTGGGATCCTTTCATTCTTCTTGTTATTCTCTACCAATTTTCCCACCCCACCCTCCCATCCTCCAGCCCTGATTCTTTTTCTTTCCATAATGTTTTTAACTTCGATCAGAGAGAGAATATTTGCCATCCTGTAAATAATAGTAGGGTTTTCAGCTTCTCCTTTTCATCCACTGTGTGGAGCACAGCAGACTGTGAATAAGCCTATTCCAAACAAACATTAAAAGCACATTGTCAATTTAAGTCACATATGTGCCTAAAGATGTTTTATACTCTACTGTCACAAACAACACCTACAATCTGCTAGAAATTAATGGGATAAGAGGATGCAAAGCACGTCTCTCTGGTTCAGTGAGCATTTGATGGACACCATGGGTGGGATTTATATCAAGTCAGCAAGTTGTTCCCATTTGAATTTGCTGAATTTAGCTACAGTGCTTTACTTCGTTTCCAGCCCTGCCTCCATTCCCTGTCTTGTGCAAAATGAAGCAAGTGATTTTCAGTTGAGGTTCTCACTGATAGTGATCTGTGTCATGAAATCATCTCACACCAGACATCCTGCTTAACTGCAGGTTCTGGAAACCTGATAGCTGAGCCTCTGCTGCAGAGCTGCTCGAGGAAATGTTTGTATGTGGTTTGTCAAAGGCATCCCTTCTGCAGTGAAGGGTGCTCACAGGTGAGTGCTAAAATAACCAGCTGGGGAGTGTGGGGAAAATTTCTGCTTTGTATCTGTTTCCTCTACTGCTAATTTCCCTCCCTTAGCCTAAGCAAGGGAAAAAAAGCCACCCCAAAACACATACACAAAAAAGGAAAAAAATAAAACCCCTATGAAAAAAAACCCCCACGGAAAATCAACAAAAGAATATTTCACCCCTAAATGACAGTGAAGCCTATAGAATAAGGATATCTCTCATTTATTTTTTTTATCATTGGCTGTCACAGCAGGAAAGGCACTGTTAGCTTTATAACTGTTTAGTTCCAAATGGGGAAATCTTTTACTTTCACCTCCTTTTTCTGTCTTTAAATTAGCACTTGGAGTGTTAGTCTTTGTTGCTGCAGCCCTTATCAGCAGGGCAGGAGACAGTGATTGCCTCGTATCTGAAAACTACAGTGAAATTAAACCTTAATTAGTTGTTTCAACGGGGTGTGATATAGACCTTGAAAGGCTTAAAGATACATGTTCCAAATTGGTTTCAGGTTTACTGTGAAGGTCTGAGCATATACACCTTGCATGATTAAAAAGAAGTACACCAAACTTTCTTCCAGGAAAAAGTCTGATCATTTACTATGATGTCATTAATGAAATTACAAGAGGAATACTAGAGAAGATTTTCCATGCACAGTCTACCATTCCCTCCCTCTGAGATGACAGGTCATAGCTTATTTATGCACCACAGTCTCCCCAAAGCAGAGCGAAAACAAACAGCCAAAATAAATAGATGAAAAATGGCAACATAAGCGTTTACTCATTTCTTGCAAACTCTCTTAGGGGAAAAAAAATGAAACCTTATGAAAATGTTAATAAGAAGGGGCAGGAAGAAGAGAGAGAAACAACTGGATGCCCATGGCACCAAAGACAGATTTACCAAGCTGTGTGGCAGACAAACACCTGACCAAAAAGGCATTAAACATTCCAGCCACGCTTTCTAGGGAGTGTTTAGCAGCTCACATACTCCGGGGTGAACCAGCCCCGAGACACTGGAGAAGCTTCCAACCCAAACAGCTGTCATATTCCATATTTCCCATAAAAGCAGCTCTTAGCTAAAACCCCGTGTTTCGCTTGGCCTGCAGGAACCTGCCGAGTGACTCATGGAGCGGATCCTCTCCCTCTGTGCCTTCCACCTTCCTGGAAAGGAGCATCACAGCAGTAACACACACCGTGTAAAGTGGTCCTACAGCCTCAAACAGCTGAGCTGTGCTCAGTTTTGCCTCCTGATGCTAAAGAGCAGTGTAGGACCACTGCAGTCAGAGGGACAAGGCACACAAAGACAATCCACACCTCCCCACTCCACTGCAATGCTCACAGGGGATGCAGCTGGACTGGAGTTTAAAGGCATCAATCTGTAATGGTGGTATCTGCACCACTTAATTAGTGGCTTGTCTTCATTTTCTTCTGTCTTCACTCAGAGTCAGGATTAAAAACACGAAGGAGATTAATTTCTCGTGTTCGGCCTTGGTTGCTTATTAAATCTAAATACAGAGAGTTCTGCAACACTTCTAGCTACCAGCTAAAAGAGAACAAAATGGAGGTCTGAATCTTGTTAGTTACAAGGTCTTTTAAAGCTAAACAGTCCAATAAAGAACTAACACTTACATTATTTCTATTTTTTACCTAATAACCAAACTCCTGTGACCCACAGTGCAGCACTAGCTATCCAACTAGCAACTACCACCTGAAACCATGAAGAATAAGGAAGAAGACAGAAAGGGGGCAACACCCCAAATCCTCCATCGTGTCCCATTCTCATTACTATATTCTAAAACCTTCAAATTTAAAACCCTTCACCATGTGAAATCACACACTTCTATTCTAACTACACACCCATGATTTTAATTCCATCATTCAAATTTGGAAGCCTTCTCCAACACCTCAAGTCAAAAGCAGTGTTCTCCTGGGGGATCAGTGTCAGAAAGCACAGAAAGCTCAAAACTCCCAGGTTTCTGGGATCCAACATAAATCCTTTAGTGAGAATTCTGCTCTTTGCAGAGCTGAGCACAAGGTGATTTTGAACCAGGGCCTTCCCTGTGGCTTCAGCAGTAAAAGGACAGGCTCCTAGGGATGTGGTCACAGTCTCAAGCCTGTCAGAGTTCAAGAAGCCTCTGGACAATGCTCCTGGGCACATAGTGTGGTTCTTCTCAGGGCTGTCATTGCAGGCCCAGGAGTTGGAATTACAGAAGAGATCCTGGGGGGTCCTTCCAAGTCAGGATATTCTATGTTGGTATGGTTCTATGACTATGAAGACTTCAAGAGACCTCTCTGCTCTTATTTCTTAAAAACTTTCATACAATAGTGACAGAACAGTAGATGAATACGGCAAGATCATTTGGTTTTTATACACTTTGGAAGCATATTGGAGTAGGGGCAGTGTGTATCTCAAAAATCTCCATTATTGTTCATAATAATCAGCTTAATGATGGAATCCCAGGATGGCTGAGACTGGAAGAGACCTCTGGATGTCCTTCCAGTATGTCTGTGTCTCTTTAGCCCTTGGGAGCCCAGGACTGGACCCAGTGCTTTACGTGTGGCTTGAGCAAGGGGGAAAGATCTCCTGCCTTGAGCTGCTGGCATCACCCTCCAGGTGCAGCCCCGAGTCCTGCCAGGATTCTTTGACACAAGGACACTGTGCTGGCTCGTGTTCAGCCCTGGCAACACGGCTCTGGTACATCAGCCTCTCCTCCAGTCTGCTGCCACTGGCATCCTTGCTGAGGACAATCTCTGCCCCATCATCCAGACCATGAATGAACAGGTTAAACAGGACTGATGTTACTGGTCCCCGACTCGACTTTGTTCCATTGTCCACTTCTTTTTTGTCACATATAAATTGTGTGAACTATATAATGCAACCATGAAATCATGTTCATTTTTCTATGTCAACTGTGATACTGAGAATTTAAAAACACAACCACAGAAACTTAGGCTAACAGGAAATGAAAACTTATTCAAAAGGGAATTTCAAGGCCTCTTCTGTGAAGGACAGGAAAACCAAATGAACTTTATGGTCTTCCTGCAGTGAGTTTAATGAAGAACTGCTCATTAACTGGTTGAGTCCCTTACCTAACTGTCACTTGGGCTTACAGAACTGTAATTTTAGAGCATGGAGAAGTCCTAGATAAAAGCTTTTATTTTACTTGCAGCAATATATCCTCTCTTGATACCAGCTTAGAGAACAGAAACAGTGAAAAAATTAGAAAAGGAAAAACAAGGTGAATTCTAAGTATAATAATGTTAAAACATAAAAGAACAATTTTGTACCTACAGGGATCCTACATTTCATATATCCTTTATTCTGCACTACACAGAAGACAGACCAAAAATGCTTCTTTAAAATAGTCTCTCTGTCTACAAAAAGATAATCATGACTATTTGCCCTTCAAAGAAGAGCATTCAAATGATCTGTTGTGCAGCCAAATGTCCTATTAATGGCTGGCCTCAGGAAGTGTAGCAGACTGAACACTAGTGACTACCTTGGTTGCTGCAAAAGCAGCTTCTCCTTGAGGGGGAAACAAAAAAAACAAGGGAAAAAATCCCCCACAACCTCTCCCCAGACTCCACCTTATTACCATTTGCAAAGTTCTGGAGAGAATGGATGCTTGACAGCATTCAGGTAAGCAACTTCTTATTATCAAAGATTTTATGGAAAACATTCCTGGATAAAATTCGTGTTTATAAGGGTTTCTGTGATTCAAGACAGTGTGCTCTACAAAAGGCTTTTACCTGTGCTCACACAGGGCATTTAAAGGGTGTTTTGGTGAAGGAAAGACACCTTTGCTCTGCACTTTGCTATCATCTTTTGGGAACAGGATCTTCTATTCCTGTGCCAGCCCTCTCCCACCCTCCTCCAGGAGGTTGCCCCCTTCTCTTCCCAGGCACTCGTGCTGCTGTTTATGTCTCCAGTGGGGGTTTTCAGCAGCCTCAGCATCTCATCCTGCCAGGCCCAAGCAGGAGGCAGAATTTAAAATCAATGTTAGACCTTCAGAGACACAACCTGAATGCTAACAGTGTTTGCCTATTACAATGATTTCATGATCTGATTCCTGAAGTGTTAATTCCTTTATGTAATTTGGGCTGTAACAGCTTGATATTGACAAGAAATAAGATGATCTTGGATCCTGTGTGACTGACATAATTTACTAGCAGAAGGTGTCTGAGAGATGCATTAGGGATGCCACTGCAGAAGTTCCTGAAACAAACCATGTGGAAATAAACAACGTTGAACTCTAGAAATAAACAATGTTGAACTCTTGCTTCTTTTCCCTCCCTCCCAGCACCAGCCAGCCCCTGGAGGTGGATCCTGCAACACAGTGCCCATCCCTTGGGATGCCTTTGGGCACATCCTTTGGCACACCTGCTTTCCCCCCTGGCAGCACCCACACCTTGCACAGCTGAAGCCCTGCAGTGCTGTCATGCCAAGACACCATCACATCAAATCACATCTTCACACTGCCCAGCTGCACGAGCAGTGAACAATTCTCCTCCTGGCATGCTACACCAAGGCCAAGGAGGCTCTCAGAAGAGATTTCTGCTGCTGCCTTCTCCCTGCTGCATCACCAGGCCACAGAGAAGATTCTCCTTACAGGAGGGTACTCCTGTGGCTACAGCTAGAGCCAAAACCTGCTGTGCACTTGGTGGGCACCACACAAGCAGCACATCAGTGTGAACAGCCCCTAACAGCACCACAGCCTCTGGATGAAAACAGACCCCTGGAGACCTACGGGATATCCTTGGAATGTTTCTGTGCTGGGAACCACTTGGAGCACTGTTCTGCTTCATTTTCATGTCAATCAGCAGCATCCAGCACGGTCAGGGAACAACAATGCTGTTGGCCAGATACATAAAAACAGGGCTAGGAGAGAGAAGACATGATGTACCTGATGGTGCAGGCTCAGCAGAGCAAAATAAGATTCATGCTGGAGTGTTAAAGATGATGCATCTGGAAAAGTTGTATGGAAAAAGCTACTCCCTGTAGGACCTTTCCCATATGCTTTGGCAATATGGGGGGGGGGGGGGGGATATACAAATGTCACACTTGTTTTAGTACTGGCACCAAGTAATGTATCTCTCTGCAGAATGCAGGTCCAAAATTTTGACAAACTTTAGGAAAACCTTTCTTCCCTGTCACATACATCTTGCATGAAGAATTTGAGGCAGATTCTTGTCAGGAAATGTCTCTGGAGCCACCAGAGTCACAAGATGTGTGTTGGGTTTTGTTTCACTGGAAGTGAACCATTGTGCTCTGGACTGCAGGCACTTGTATTTGGGTAGTAAATCATAACACTGCCCAAGCATGGAGCTCATTCCCCAGTAGAATGCGACCAGACTGATTAAACAAATATACAATCCTCCAAAATTACATTTATCTGTGCTCTGGTTTGCCTAAACATGGTCTTACATTTGCACCAGGGCGCCCTATGAGTGTTTCCAAAACACTTCTCTGTTCTAAACCTGGGAATAAAAATAAGCACATGTGCTTTCAAAAAGAGGCACAGTGATCCTAGAACTGTTCATATTACTTTTGCTAAAAATCCTTCTGGCACTGACCAAACGTGATCTGGCTGTTATGTGGGGCAGCTCCTGTGACAGATGAGAATAAATTGTTTATATGCTTAATTTGTCCTCATGTTACAGCACTAACAAATGCCATGCCTCTATTCAAAACCTCATTTAGAGAGCTCCCATCCCAGGATCAAATTGTTTGCAACAATTCTCCTGAGGAGTTAATTTTGTTCTAGATAAGGGCAGAAGACCAGGCTGCAGCCCTTCCCAGGAACAGACCCAGTCCCATGTAGGCTGCTGGGGTCTGGGAGATAAGCTGGCCCAGCAAAAACTGTGGGAAGAACTGGGGTTCCTCAAAATCTCTTGAAGGCAGAAGAAATGTGATTTCTGCTTTATCCTTAAGGCCCTCTCAGTCCATCCACTCCTCACTCCAAGGCCCTGCCTCAGGTGTCCTCTGCATTCCCAAGGCACCTGAGCGAGGTAGGAGGGACCCAGTAGAGCATTGAAGGTATTGCCAGTGGCAGTGGTCAACAAACAAACAAACAGCATCACTCACAATCCCTCTCCAGCCTTTGCCCGTGCTCTGCAAGCAGTGTTTGGTCCTTGGAAACACTGCATGCTGGTCTTAGCTTCCTAAAACAACTTTTTTTTTTTTTTTTTAAGAGGGAAAGTGGGGGGATGCAGTAGAGGTTTGGTGTTAGATACAGCAGTGATCTGGCCTCCCTTTGATCATTTTAACAAGGGGCCACCTGGCCTGGAAAGCCCCAGGGTACACTGCAGACCACAGCAGAGGGAGAGGATACCCTGCCTGAGCACCTGAATGCTCTCTGGCTGGGGAGGGCTCTGTCCTTAGCATTCCCTCTCTCATTTGAGTAGGTTTTCTTTCCCACTCCCTCTCCTTGCAACAGTTCAGTGAGGGTAATTTAGAGCTTCTCAGGTACAGAGAGGTGTCTCAGTGGTGTCTCATTTACTCATTTCCTTACCCTATGTGTGAAATATCACAACTCTTCTTTCCTGATGGCTTGAATGCATCGCATCCAGTGAGGCTGCACAATGGAGAGCTTTTGAAGAACTGCAATAATGAAACCTCTCTAGTGCTTTTCATCCAGCGTGTAAAACCCAAACTTGTGGCAGTTTTATCATCTCTTCTCTACCCGGGCACGAAACATCAACATACAAAACACTCAAGTGCTCTGTTCCTCAAAGCTGTCTCCAGTCAACAAACCCCTGCCACCCGTAAGGGATTAAATTCACACTTTTTGTGACAGTCAAAGCCATAGCTGGAAATCGGCTGTAACACACTCAGAACAGCTTCTTTAGCTTCTGAGAGGAAGGTGCTGTGTTCTGTGTGTGTGTTAGATGTGAGGTGGCCCTTGCACCTCATCTTTTATGCTCCTCCAGGCTCTGCTATCTACATCTCCAAGCAGTTGATGTACTACAAGGCAAAGGATTTCAGGCTGCTGTGGTGGCAGGTTTTGGAGGACTATTTGCATGGGCACTGCCATTGTTAAATGATTTGTGAGGGAAGGATTCACGCTCTGTTTCTGACATTTGCCTTCCATTGCATCCACACAATTGCTTTGCTTATAACTGTTTCTGCAAGGAAAAAAATCCTTTAGAAGTACATCATTATTTTTTCTATCATCAAAGAAACCAATTTCACCCAGAGCCTTATTAATAGTGGAGGTGGAAGTGGAATTGCAAACACCCAGCAGGCATAATATGCTTGGGGTTTTTTTTCTTTTTTTTTTTTTTTTTTTTTTTCTTTCTTATTAATGTTAATCCTGCATTGCTTATTGCCTTTTTTGAACAGTCTGATTAGAACAAAAAGAACTGATACTAGCATTAATTGAGAAAAGTTAATTTTACAATGCACACAGGTAAACGGCCTGTTTGGGACAATGAAAAACTGATAAAACTCAGATCTTTGTTACCACATCCAGGAAAACACTAAGGACTGTTAATTCTGCATTATATATTTTCAGTTATGCCTCTATTTTTATTCAGCCAACAAAACAGGGTTATGTCAGAATAATATTTTCTTTAGTTCTTTCTGCTTTCTTACCAAGTAGTGATGGATGATAGTTGAATATCTACAAACTTTCCTTGCTTTTCTACCCATTTTCTGGACCTGCCTCTGGCAACATTTATGTAGATTTAGCACTGATCCCATTGATGGCAGTCTCTGTTAAATTTACCAAGATTAGACCATGAATTTTCCTGTCTAGTTCTCTACTGAGGAATGGGCTGAACTGATTGACCAAAGGAAGTTCTCATTTTTAATGTCATTCAGAAATTATAAAAGATAAAATAAAATTAAGCCTGCAAGAAGGACAGCTCCTGGAACTACCAGAGCAAACAAACAGGACTCCTACTTCCATTTGCTTCAAAGCCTGTGGAAAATAATAGTCTTTAAATTAGATGCTGGGTTATCTTTCAGCTTTTTCAGTCTCTCCACTTGGGTTTGCCTCTGAAGAAAAACAACATCAAAGCCACACTGCAGGAGCAGCCAGGTCCTACAGCTCTTTTGCTTGGAGCACATCTCACTCCTGCCATGCCTTTTGCACCCCCTGAAGTGAGACAGGGCACCTCCAGGTGTTCTCCTGTTAAATAAATGTTGGGAGCAGAAAGCTCAGGGTCAATAAGGACTCATGTCAGGAAAACCCCTAAAGGCCATGCTTCTCCAGCCTTTCTTCTACAGAGGTTCTTTCATGTGAAACTCTGCACTGCCTCCCTTGGTTGACAAGCTGAGAGGGCCAAAACTTAGATTATTTAAAAAAATGAATAATGCATAAAATTAGCAGCCATGATTTGTGCATAAAAGTGACAAATTTAATATATCTTTTAAAAGGAGTTTTGTTTTGCACTTAAAGACTTAATTCCGTCTTTCTTATATAATTATGAAAGTGAGATCTCAGAAGAGGTGGACAAAGAGATCTCATTATTTTAATTTTAAGGAGTTTTTTTCATCCATATTGCCCTTTGATTTTGACAGTTGTGCTTTTTTATGTCATAATGCATCACAGGGTTTGGGCAATTTGGCATAGAATAAAAGGAACAAAATTAAATTATAAAATGCCATAAATCTTCTCTCTGCTATTTGTTTGCATCACTAAACTTTGGTGTGTTAAAATTAATCCCAAATTTCTGATGGGGATGGAACATGGAAATCATAATCATTATTTTCTTTGGATTGCTTTTCCCTCCTTGGAATAATTCTGAAGAAAGGGGACTTGACATTTATCTTAGCTGTCCTTTTGAACCTTGAAATTATAATTCATAAAACCCTTTGTGACAAAATCCTAATGCCTTTAATGTGTTTCATCAAGAAGTTTTAAAGAAGCCCTAATTGCTTATGCATCAGCCTCTTTATTGTAGGGTTGATGATTTCCTACTCCATCCTGGTCTTTCTCCTAAGGAAGCTGTGCTGAAAGAAAAGGTGTTTTCACCTGGGCAGGGAGTGATGTTTGCCCAGACACAGGGTCCTGAGGATCAGAAATAGTTTGTGGCCAGGTGGGGTTGGGGGCAGCCACATCCATCCCTGCACCTCTGTGCACCCCTCTCTTTGCTACCAGAAACCATTGCCAAGTGCATTTTTTTTTTTCCCCATGCTGAAGAACCTGCTCAGCTGTGGAGTTGTGCACTTTTCAGAGGACTTTCTAAAGACCATTAGCAAGTTTTGGATCTGTCCCCTTTGTCATTGAATGGTTTGGGTCAGAACCTTAAAAATCATGCAGTTCTAACTCTTCTGCCATCCTACCAAATTGCTAAAGTGTTCATTGAGACATTTGGAAACCAACCCAACACCCACTGCAGTGGGTCCTGGTACAAATGTCACCTGTAGCCTCCTCTGAGCCAGGCTTTTCCTCTCCTTCTGTAAAAGCCATGCAGAGCTAACAGATAAATAGGAAGGGATGAACTCTGAAGAACAGCACCAACCTCTTTTCCTGAGCCCTTTCCTGGCTACATACTGCCCTGAGAAACAAAGACAAGTTAGAACCAAATAATAATAAATCACCTTGTAATTTAGATCTGTGACAGCACATTTAAGATGTTTCTGAAAACTGAAGCCCTCCAAGACCTGAAGAGCTCGTGGTTTGGCCCAGGCTGCATTCAGATCCCAGGTTTTGGGGTAAGGAAGTGTTCAGGCAGTTCCTGCCCAGCAGCTGGGGAATTGTTCCTGCCTTCCTTTACAGCCGAGCAACCACTGCCCCCAAGTGCCCATTTGGAGTCTGATTTTTAAGATGGGGGTTCACAAGGTTTTTACAGAATCACAGAATGGGTCAGGTTGGAAGGGACTACTGTGGGTCATCTGGTCCCACCTCCCTGCTCAAGCAGGGTCACCCCACAGCACTCATGGCACAGGATTGTGTACAGATGGGTCTGGAATATCTAGAGTGAGGGAGACTCCACACCTTCTCTGGATAATCAGTCCCAGGGCTTGGTCACTGCACAGGAAAGAAATTCTTCCTCATGTTCATCAGGAAGTGGAACTTCCTGAGCATCACTGTCTGCCTGTTCCTCCTGTCCCATTGCTGGGAGCAGGGGGCAGAGCCTGGTCCATCCTTGTGCAGTGCTGGGGCTGGAGTCAGGACACCTCACCAGCCTCTCTCAGGGTGTTCTCATCGGCTCATAAAGCTGAGTCACTGCCTTTAGAATCCCACTGCCTCTTTTCTCCCCTCTTAACACCTATTGCCTCTCAGAAACCATGTTGTTTTATTGTCTCTTTTTCCTATGATATTGCCTTTAAATCCTGCACAAGGAAAATTTATTCCTTGAAAGCCATTTCACTGTCAACATCAGTGCCAGACCATAAGTTTTGGTCTTCCATACACTGAAATAAATAGGTTTCCTTCCTGAGCAATGGTCTTTGTCATCCAGCATCATTTTATCTATCTTCTCTTTGCTTTTCAAATCAAACAAATGCACTCTTGGCTTTCTCCAGTATTCATTTTCCCATTAAAAAGATATTCTCCCTGTAAAATTCAGCTCCTTTCTTACCTGGGCAATTACCTCTTTCTTACTGCGTTATTCAAATCTACTGAAGGTAATTAAACACATTCCTTTAGTGTGCACAGTGTATCCTAAATACAATATTGCTTTGTGTTTAGGACAGCTATATAAGAATGGATTAATGGCATTTGAATCTCAGGTATCTGATACTACAGTTGAATAAAACAGGCCATGAACACACATTACAATAATATATACTTGAAATGAAGGATGGAAAGAGATACCACAATGATGCTTTCCAGAGTAGATTTCTGATTTGTGCTAACATGGCTGTAATAATTTTGCATATCTAGGCTGATGTGCCCAACAAAAAGGTTGGCATGAATACCAAGGAAAAAATTAAACATCAGTATATTAAAAGCCATTTTCTTTCCCTGTGATAGAGTCAGCCTGCTCTGATCCCTTTATCACTACCAGAAAATCAGAGCAACTGATTCAAGAGTTCGGAGAGTTCAGTTTGTAATGTGTACACACACATTAGGAAAAACATATGGAGAGGCTTTCCCTGTTCAGGCCAGTGAGTAATGCAGCAGTGTCTGGATTCCTCTCCCACACAGTGAGTGATCAAGCAGAAACCCTGCTGGTAGGCTGAGTAGAGGGGAAAAAAAGTCCTGTTTTTGTTAATGTGATATTTTGCAATCAGGTCAGCAGCTGTTTCACCAATGACTCCCCAGTGGTATCATGGCTTTACAAAGCATGTCTGGAAGCAGCAAATAATTGCCAGCAGGTAAAAGAGAATTTCAAGAAAAAGGAGAAAAAATCACATACCTGGCTGTTCTGCCCAGGGGTGCAATTGAGAGTTCTGCAGCCTGTGGTGCTCAGGGGAAGAGGATTTCAAGGGAAAACCTCTGGAGCAAAGTTCTTGTAGGTGTTGCTGGGAGCTGCTGAGCAGGTCCATTCTCCCTTGTGGACTGGTCACTCTATTTCCACCTCTTAGTTCCTCTCACCTTTTGACTACTTTTGTGATCTACTCTTTAATCTTTAGGTACACAGACTAAAACCACCCATTTTATGCACTGTTTCTACTGAAGCCAAATCACCAGTGGAAATGGAGCCTTGCAAAATCACCAGGCCCTGCTATGCACTTAAATAGAGTAAGAAATATACAGCCATAATGACTATATTTTACATCTTGAATTCTCTCTTTCATGTCAGTGGTCATCTTATTTCAGAAGTATCTACAATGTGCATAAAAAAGACCTGTGTGAACTCCAGGTGATCTTTCATCTGGTAAGGATAATGTGCCACAGAAATAGGGAATTCACTTTTCTTTGGGTTTTGTAGTTTGCACTTTTGGTTTCCACCATCTCAGCATTCCATGCTATTTCCAGGTTTTCTCGTGCCTGTAAGTGACTGAGTATTTGAAGAAACCTGCACCTGATACATATGAAATGCAGAAAATCTCAGGGGAGGAATGAACCTGTTGGGAAGTGTTTTCCTCAGGGAGAGCTGTTTCACTGGGCTTGGTGAAACAGGGAAAAGGGCCTCACCTGCTAGGGCAGCCAGGGCATGAAATGCTGCAAAAGCAAGGCTGAGTGCCTTTCCCTGGGTGAAGGGCTGCTCTCCCTGAGTGCTGTCAGGAGGTGTTATTTCCAGAGCTGTGAGCCTCTTGGTTATCCATTCCTCTTTCACACATACTCTGCCTTTCTAAACAGACAAGCCAATTTCCAAGCAGGCTGAGTCTTATTAACTGTACAATCCAGAACAGCAAAATGCATTCATAATTTACACATAGCTGGAAAAGCAATTGTAAACACTAAAGCATTCAGCACATACAGTTTGGGTTTGATTGTGTTGCACAGTGCTATGAGCTTTGGAGCAAATTTATCTGCAAGTTCACAGAGTCTGAGTATTTGGTATCATTGGAGATTCCTCCTGCTTCCTAGATAGCATGTATCTGACTTTCTAATATATTTGCTACCAAAACTAGGATTGAGCCATATGATACACTTTACCAGCTCCTTTTCTACACTGCACTGACTTGTTTGCAGGCCAGATCTAACACAGATAGCACAGCAAGCTTCTCAGACAAACAGTGGGTTGCAAAATGTGTGTTAACCAGCATTTTATTCTAGTCTTGTAGTAGCAGTACTGTAGACAGGATTGTGTTCTTCACTGTATCTTGGTTTCTTTGTTAGAATCTCTTTCAACTGATTAGCTGTTCATTAATAGAGCTGATAGCCAGGGTACTACAGATTCAAAATCCTTGTGTTCACTTTCATACTGGTGTCCTGTTTCTCACTTATTGAAGGGACCCCTTTTCCTCCCCCCTGCCCTGGTTTCCTCTGTGCACCTGGCACTTCAGCTGCTCCCTTCCCTGCTGCCTTCCAGGTCTGGGGTGGTGCACAAATACCCATGAAACATTTACCAAAAGCCTCAGGTGCCCCTGTGTGAGATCAGCTTCTGCTCAAAATGAGCTGCAGATCACAGGGATGTTGTGCGTGTTTCATTAACTTTTCATCACATCTAGACACAAGGTTTCTCCACCAGAATTTTCCTTAATGAACCACCTGAGTATTCACTGCCAGACAGCTTTTTCCACACTGAACTGCTCTCTGGAAATTATCCCATGGGGTGAATTGCACCGTAGCTTGTGATAGGAGCAGCAGCCTTCCTGCCCTTCCCTTCTGACAAAAGACAAAGCCATGCAAATGTGCACAGCCTTGAAACTGGAATTCTTGCTCTGGGATGTGATCTGAGGAAAGATGGATTAATTCAAACCAGTGCCTACTAGAAAAGGAAGAATCTTCATTTTATCCACATAGACAATGACAAAAATAAAAGGAGGCTGGGTTTGAACATGAATTTGTGGGACAGATGCAGCTTTTGGGCCTTGCTTATCTCAGGAATTAAAGGAAATTCAAGGCTGGCCTTGAGCACCTTGGAAGCAGCCCCATGTGGACATGCAGTGGCTTCAGCCTGCAGGTGGCACATGGAGAGCACTGAGTGAAGAAACACAAATGCACACAATCCCCAGGGGCTGGCCATAATAAAGAGAATTTCCTACTGATTCAACCCAGCCTTTGCTTCTCACAGTTCTGTAGCAGGTGACTTGAAAATCCTGCTCACCAACATGTTTGCCATCAGCGATGTGCTCAGGGGGAAGGGAAGGATTTTTGATACTTGTTTAAAACAGAAATATCCTCCTCCAGATAAAACTGATCTATAAAATCATGATGGCTAATGAAAGGAATGTATAGAAAGAAAAGGTCTTCTACACTGGAGAGCACACACTTGAAAAAGGATTTAAGCCACTTCTAATGTGGCATCCATAGCATTTAGGCATTTGTCATGCTTGCAACAACAAATACATGAGATGGATTACGTATTAATTTATTATTACACCAATGGGATACAAGTGCATAGTTGATTAGTCTAGTTTTGGGGACTGACAGTCATGTTATATGAAATTAACATCTTCTGAAGGTGCAGGCCATGAACTCTGAAAAGAAATAGGTCTGTACATAGATATCATCCCAGCACCACAGTGCCTGGCCCATAGAGCAGCAAAGGCCAGTGACCGAAGAGAGAGGACAAGCAAAGGGCACTGAGAATCACTGGGACTTTCTTCTCTCACCCTGGGCCACCTCTTCCTCTGGCCTTCTGGTTTGCAAAGTCAGAGTCCTGGCAGTTCCAAGCTGTTTAAATGTTGTCAGCTAGGCACTAATTCAGCAAAGTCCTGAAGGACATCACATTCATGTTCTGAAACCCTTGTCACTCTCCAAGATGAGAATCAGAGAAGCTCATCTCAGTGGGCTGCTCTTATTTCAGGCTTTTAAATTAACTTTGTAGAAAAACAGATGAAGAACAGGATGATGCAATTTTTTTTTCCCTTGAGAGAAGGCATTAACATATAGACAGAGGCATTTTTATGTTATATCAATATTGACTGTTTCAGAGAATGAAAGTTCTGGCAGCAATTCCACTGACAAACCTTTAATCAAAGTAAGTGACATAAAAGATTTTGACAATGCTGGTGTAAGTGACACTTTGTTTGGCATGACCATAATTATGGTTTTTTGTCATTATTGTGGTCAACAAAACAAAAGGCTTCACGGCCACATCACTGATGCAATTGGGCTTTTTTTTTTGGTCCAATTTACATCAACATTAACAAGATATTGTCTGGTGCCTGGAGTTCACTGTTAAGATAGAGGAAAAACACAGAATCATAGGATTGTGTAGGTTGGAAAATACCTCTAAGATGATGGAGTCCGACCATCGTTATCCCAGCACTGCCAAATCCACCACTGCACCTTGAAGCACTTCCTAGGGCAGCCTGTTCCTATGCTTGACAACCTTTTCAGTGAATAAACCACAATAAATAAACTGGTAAACAGTTACTGCTGGTGGTCATCTCCTCTCCTGACCTCTTCTCCCGTGTTTTGGGTCTTTATGGGCACATCCCTTCAAAATACACACTCCAATCCTTTCAAGTCAGGAAGGTTTTTCTCCTCTCTTCTTCTGCTTTCTACTTAGGGCTTGCATAGCTGTTTTATGATTTTCATGTTCCTCAATTTCTACATAATTTCACTTCTTTACCTTACCCATACTGATATTCCCTTTATATGGCCTCTCTTGTTGAGGAAGTAAATACTCAGGACTCACAAAAACAAAACTCAAGTGTGGGGAATTTAGAAGACTTGGCTGTAACAGGAGAGTTACAGCTGGAAAACAGAGGCAGCGCCAGCAGGAACTGAGGATTTCTCTTCACCCATTACTGCTCCAAATATAAGGGCAAATAGTTAGAAAAGAAAAAGATCCACCAGGCCTCAAATAACAAACCAAGTGAGGCAAGCACTCCTTGGGCCTGTGTTTTCTTTTCCCATTTCTATTTATTTACTTGCATCTTACTCATCATCCAGTGCCTCTGAGCATGCCCAGCCCTCTTTCCTTGTGTAGCATCTCCTTGGATAATGTAGTCTGTGCAAATTGCAGCCTGGCAAACTGCAGACTCATCAGGATGGCAGAGGCACAACACGAGGAGGTGCTTCCCCCTTGTAATCCCTTACTGTCAAAGAAGCCAATAAATACAAAATCTTCATTTACTTTGAGACGCCCTATGGCAGAGCAGATCAAGCTGCCCTTTTCCTTTGTTACAGCTGTGTTTTCTCTCTGCAGGATTAACAAGCATTACTGCGGATTTGGGGTTTCTGTGCTGTCAGGGATTGCTTGCAGCCATCCCAGCCCAAGTGCAGCAGCACAGCTGTACCTGGTGCCCTGCTCATCAAACCCAGCAATCTCTGCTTCTCCCTCACTAAAAAATCCAGGGCTGCCCCCTGACTCTGTGTCTGTGCCCATGCCTGGCTCACACACCATGTGGAAGAATGTGCTTCCAGGAATCCAGTCCTTTCCTGCAGGGCAGACAAGGCAGGGCTGTGAGATAAAAGGAAAGTTTACTAGGCAGCACTGGTTTAATGATGTTAATAAACCACAGCTATTAGACCAATTACGTAAGAGCAGATTACCTTGCCAGCCCTAATACCAGAAGATGATAAATGCAGATTAATCTCAGCTTCTTTACCGTATCCAGTTCTCCAGATAGAGAATTAAATGCCCGGGTTTATCTTTTTGTAAATTGCTCTGATATAGTTTAATTCTAACTTGCAGAGAGCTTTCTGCCCAGCAAGGGAAATCCTTAGCTCTCCCCTTAAGCAGGGCTAAAACTGCTCTTAGCTTGCAGTTACTTGTAGGCTGAAAAGTACAAACTTAAAGTGGTTTTCCCAGATTTTTTCACTTAAACATGTGGAAGGGAAGCAGCGTAGCCTGTGTCAGAAATGTAACATTTTGGGCAGGTCTGTTTCCAAGCAGCTGTTTGGGGAGATACTCGGCTCACCAGGTACCACTGCAATGGTGTCAGAGGGGGGTTTTTTGCTATCTTGTCATGGGAGGGCTCCAAAAACCAGAACACTGTCACCATACAGTGACTCTGCTGCTCGTCATAGAGGCAGCAGACAGGATCTGAGCTGCTGAGCTAGGCACTTCACAGGCACAGACAGACTTACACAAGGCACTTTCCCTCCAGTGTCAGCACTTCAGCCCATGGCTCACCCCAAAATTACCTGCCCTGCCTCCAAAATGACATTTTTGTGCCCCCAGAACATTCTGCTGGCCCTTGGTGAGGCAGCAATGCAGGGGTGGGGGCTCATGCTGTCTCATGGCTTTAAAGATTTGCTCTCAAATAACTGCTTTCAGCTGACCGAGTTGAGGGCAAATGAAGAGAAAGGATCCCATTCCTGTTTGCATCCAAGGTGCCATTTAGCCTTAATTTCCTCTAGTTATACTTTGTCATTTGATCCTGTCCCTTGATTCTTGCATGAAGGACTAAACAACAGTGGCCACCCCAAATTAAAATGCTGGAAGTGATGGAAACCCATGCTTTGAAATAGTTCTGCCAGAAATAGGCAAATAATTTTAAATATGTTTAAAAGATTAGTTCAGAGTTATTATAACTATCCTATTCTAAAGTGTATTTGCAAAAATAAAAGTCCTGGACATGGGTCTTTCAGGCCAAGTTTCATCTCAAAATGAACTCTCACAGCGCTTACTATCACTGTGAAACTGTTAATTATATCTTGGCAGAAACTGAACCCCTATAATTAGGCTGATGTGTTTGACAGATTATTTTTCACAAAAAAATTGACCACAAGTAGCTTTCAATGGACCTAACAACCTTCCCATTTGAGAACTCCTATGCAAATGTAAAAGATACAGTTCATCTAGCCTCTCTAGTGGGCTTGGTATGATTTGGCACAACTTACAGAGGAGCTTGAAACCAATTTGCTATTGGAATGAACTAAGAGGTGATGAAAGAGCTTGAGGACTTGGGCTATGAGAAGGCAGTTGGCCACACACTAAGACAAATGGAAAATAAAAGACATTATTGGATGAAATTACAAATATTCCCAGAGGATTCATGTACCCTGGAGTGCCTTTCCTTTCAGAGTGCAAGGACAGTCAAATGTCCCTCAGACTCAGCCTTTCATTTCATGTCCTTGAAAAAGTTACTTAAGAAAAAAATCACACAGCTCATAAGCTTTTTAAAGTAATCAATATCTTTTTAAGCTTATAAACATGGGCAGTTTGACCCAGTTTGCTCTCAATAACTGGAATTTGCTCCTCATGTGCCCAAATTAAGGCCATGTGCCTCGGCTTAAAGTCTGCTTAGAGAGGTTTAGGCTAAGGGATGGTATCTCACAGCAGGGAGGAGATGAGGACATGCACAGGGGTATTGAGAGGGACTGAGCTGAGGGGAGCTGGCTCAGGGAGTGCAGCCACGTGCCTGAATTTGGCCAAGAATATTCTCCTTGTCTCACCCTCTGAGTCCAGCACAGCACCCTGGTGTGGAGCCAGTCCTGTCCCTTCCCCATGTGGGGGCCTCTTTCTTCAGGATGAAGGGATGTTTGATGAATTGCTGGACAGTTTCAGAGATTTCATTTTCTTTTTGCAAGCTTTAGTTTAGATTATCATATTAAAGTGCAATTTGTGAGAGAGGGTTTTTCTTCTGGAAAGATGCAGCAGTTTTCTGCAGGATTTTATCTGTTCTAGCCCAATAGAAAGGCCTTTTTTTTTTTTTTTTTAAACAGACATGAAATCAAAAGTTGAATTGTTGAAGGACAGGAAATATGCTAGAATCATGGTCCAAGGACAATACTCCTATTTAGTGCAAAATCACTAATGCCTCCTATTTACTTACTAGAGCTGCCTCAACAATACCACAGGTCAAAAAATTATCCTTGAGATTCAAAGCCCCTTTTTCTTATTACATTTGATTTGTGAAATAAATGTGATAAATAGATACATGGCTGCTGAAAGTGCACCCTCACGTGGAGCAAACTATGCCTTTTTGGCTAGGAGAACACAGAAAGTTGGACTGCACACAGACTGGGGAGAAAATCTGGGCTGTAGTATCCACAGAGGAGCAGATGAACAGCTTTTGTGAATGAGGCTAATGATGAAGGGTTTTTAAATGTATATTCCCATAACTGCTATGAATAATAAACATTTATGTTGGTACAATGCCTGCTCGTTTCAGCCTGATGAGAATTCCTACAAGGCTCCACTGTGGTAACTTCTCTTAAGAACCAATGACAGTCTGTGTTTTCCATTATGCTGGAATACTTGATATGTTTTTATTACACTGGATATCTTGGCATGACTGATGTGCTTCTGGATGCATCAACAGCCAAGGCTTCTTTTTGTCACAGGGGTGAACATTAGGATGTTTGGTAAGAGGTATGAATTTCCTCATTGATGTTCAAAACAAGCTTTTTCCATAATTCCTGCCTTTTCTCCTCCCATGGAAATACATTTCCTAAAACTTGTGAGGCTGTGGGCTTATTTACTTCAAACTCTTTTATTCCAGAAACCTTTGTGCCTCTTCAGAGTATTTTTACTGCAATACCTACACTAGTGATCTTCAGATGAGTACTCTGAGAGAGTGAAGTGTCATTATCTTCAACTTTTCAAGCAGACAGACTAATGCAGGAAAGGAATTCATCACCCTTAACTTCAGCTTGTGCAAGTCAAGCATCTGCTACAAGCTTGTTTTACATGTAGTCCTCATGGGGACAGATCCCTTCAGAAGGTGATAAATTCTGTCCCTCTGAGGCACTTTTCCCAAGAGTGGGACAGTTCATCCTCTGGAGGTGCCTTGGCTCTGGCAATACCAGAACGCTGTGAAAGAGCAATGAACACTACCAGGATTCCTGATTCCTTCATTCAGTGCCTCTGCCTCCCTGTACAAATACATATGAGAATGAGAACATGAATTGTTCATCCCACAACTGTAGGTTTTGCACAATAAAATTTTGCAGTATTTTCTGCTGTGTATTTGATCATATTCATGCTTGTTTCTGCATGTGTGTTTTTAATTTTACTGTGGATCCAGTCTTACACCTCAGCAGATTCCACTGGAAGGTTTTCAGGCAGTGACCAAAGTTGGAGCAGGTCAAGAGCTGTGTTTTTGCTAGAAGCACTGCTGGTTCAGATGCTGCTCTGATCTCACAGATCAATTTTTATTTTGTTTTCTCTGTGTGTGTATTATGATTTGCACAAGTATCATGCATTGGTAAAGGTTGGTGCAGCTCTTGCCTCAATATGCCAAGACTCTGTGCACATTTACTTTCAGAGTAATGTATGCACCACTGTGAGACCTCTCGATTACCAGCAATGTCTGCATGCTGGGAGCATTTCTTTTTCCTTTTTTGTTTGTAATTCTGTATCTTCAGGTGTGGAAGAACTGCCTGCCAACATCTGTTTCACTATCTGTTGATAGTTAAGAAAAGTTGAATCTTAAACAGTTGTTTAAATTTCTTTCCTAAGGAAGAGAACTGTTTAAAAAGGAGACATATTTTTCAATGTATTTCTTTGGTGGACTTAAAGATGTGAAAGACTTCTAAGGCTTGGAAAACAACATACTACCACTACTCTTCCACTGTCTTATAGATGTTCGGGTTTCTGAAGCCCATAAGTACATACCTTTTCTCCTTAGGGTAGTGAGTTCAAAGTAATGAAATCAGAATTTGACATAGTTCATAAATTTGAACTTCCCATCCCTATTTCTGTTTATATCTTAGGGAAGGAGTGATTTCTGGAGTCCAGAGAATCCAGTTTGCAAGCAAGGAGGAAAGAAGATACTTCATAATTTCCAATCTGAGCAGGGTGATTTTCCAAAGATGGAACAACTTTGGAAAAAAAAGTCACAGAACAGGCAGGATCGACAAACTGACTCCAGCCAGCAAGTTCACCCCTGCCAACTTCAGCCTTGGCTCCCACAGAGCCCATGGCTGTGAACCTTTAGATTAGAAAAGAAGCTAAAATCATAAAGGATAAGCTTATCTGTGCAAAATAATTAATGGGCAACCACTTCCTCTTCATTCACAGTGAGTGACCCCTTGCTGAAAGGAGTGGGACTATTCGGGGAGAAAGGTAATTGCTCTAAGTGAGCAACCACAGTAATTTTCCAGCCCTTTCTACACTGCAAAAATAGCCCTGTCTGTACAGTTATATAAATGGATTGCTGGGGTAAAGGGAGCAAGGCTCTGGTTCTGGAGCAGAAGGTGGAGGACCACAGGATCCAAGTGCACACAGCCCTCAACACCAGCTGCATTTAAGTCAAACGAGTCCTGTGGGTCTGTCCTTTATAAAACGTATAGAACTGTATAGAACTTCTGCACCCCAGGGCCCACCCTGTGCATCGTGGGAGGGTTGTGGTGGGTGCACCAGGAGCAGCCTGGCAATGCATGTTTGCTTCCAGAACATTGCTCCCTGTGGATAAATCTAGAGACTCCTTGGCAGCTGCAAAAGGATGTTTGCACTGACTGTGATCTGGCTCAACAAAATTATCTGGGGCCTTACCTTTGCAAGGCAGCACCTTATCCCAGTGCTTACTCTAGTTTATAGGAGAACTGGGCCAGTTCCAGGTGTGACCATGGCCAGCCATAAGTGGTTTCTCTCAATTTAAGCAGGCTGGGTGCTGGTTCGTGAGGGTACAGCTTGCAGGACTGAAAAGGAAGCAAGGTTTTACTTCGCTTGTTCCAGATAATTAAATTTTGCTGGGGTTCAGTGGCAGAAGGCTGGCACTGAACCTGTAGCTGTCTTGTCCAGGAGGGGAGAGCCATGGCTGTGAGTGTTGCATTCAGATCCTTACAGCCATGGGGTGCACAGCAAAGGGAGCTCTGTGAGCAGCCAATGTAACTTCACTCCTGAGCAAGTGGAAAGCAAGAAAGGGAACATTTCACCTTCTTTTGCAGCTTCAAGGGAAAATCTGCTATAAGGAAGGCTCCCTAGAATGAACTGAATTTGGGGGCTGAGTCAACAATTTGCAAATAATCACCAAGATGCTTAAACCACTGGAGTGTTTAGTTTAAGGGAATAATCTGGGATATGTCTGCTTGTGTCTATACAATAATAACATGGGCTGCCTCCAATTTGTACTGCAAGATTTTTCTTCTCCTCAGTGTAACTCAGATCTGAAGCCAGTCAGAAGAATTCTTTCTGACGGCTTTCCCATAAATATTTGCCTGCAGAAGTATGTTATTTTCTAAAAAGCAGCAACTAAATGAATCAACATTTCTGCCAAAACAGGGACTACACTTGTGTGGGTGTCCCACAAAGGCTGAGGGATAAAGCATCCTCTGAGCTGAATTCCACAAAAGTAAAAAAAAAAAAGAAAAAAAAAAAGTAAAAAAAAAAGTTGGGTAATGTCTAGGTTCCAGCTGAAGATAAGGGAGGTGTAGGTTCAGTCCAAGCTCTGGTAGATTCAAGGTAGAACTTTTCATATTTGAATGATCCCAGGCACTCAAAGTAAAACTCAAGCACTCAAAGGAGACCATGTAGGATCTCACTATAAGGAACAGACTCATGCCCTCTGACAGACATCACAGAAATGCAATTCTGGAAACTTTTCTCCTGCTGCAAGTCAGGAAGGCAAAGCCAAGTTTTGCTAGCACAGGCTCAGAATGGTTGCACAGGCTGAAAAATCAGGTGGATTCACCTGCATCTAAGTGGTCTACGTAGGCTGTCCCACTAGAAATCTTCTACCACATTTCATTTTTAAAGTGATGGTAAAAAAAATCAATTAAATTATATATACTGCTTTTGTATCTCATCATTTCTGTAGCTCACCTTTTTTGGAGTATGACCTGGAATAAAAAGAAAAAAAAATTCATTTTGCATCTCCCTGTAACAAATGGTTTGGTTATGTTTGAGGAATTTTTCCTTTTACACAAATGCATTAGGTTTTTAATGGTAGGAGACTGGATGACTGGGGTGTTATTGGACTTTAGACTGAACTTTTCAATAATATTAGTAGTATGAGGCCCAATGGCTGTGTAATTTTAGTAAAATACATCCACATGGATAGGAAATGAAGAGATTTTTTCATCAGGGAGTTGCAAGGTGTAACCCTACACAGATAAAAGCTGGAGGTATCAAAGCTATTTCAAATTATCAAATATGCCTTTGGTTTATCACCGGGATGTTACTGCCATGAGCACAGTATGTATCAGTGTCATTTCTCTGGGAAAATTTGGAGACATTTTTAGGTTTACTGAAATAGTTCTGTTTTGTGTTAAATCCTGCTCTCCAGGAGTCCAGCCAAATCTGAACTAGTTCCATGGACTTGTGTCAGGGCACTGAGGTCTCCACATGAATGTAAGGGAGAACAGCTGGCAGCTCACACCAACCACGTGTCAATGAGGACAGCAAAGCTACTGTTTCACAGGAAATGTCACCAGAGTGACAGCCACTACCAAGGACAAAAAAAAAGGCATGAAAATGCCAAAAGATTTTGGATGGAGCATTCACATTCTGAGCACTTTCACTGTGTATTGGCTTTCCTTCAATGCTCACTTCTATATTTTGAATAAATAACACTTTATCTGTATTATCTGTGAGGTGAGTCTTGTGAGATGTTCATAGGCTGAAGTCTGCAGACCAAATTATTCAAGATTTTCTCTGGGCCTGATTCTGCACCAGGAAACTTGATGTGAATTTTATTGCAGATTTGTCAGGTCATCTGATGTTTTTATCCTTGAAAGTGTTCATATGAAACAAAGTCTAAAGTACTTTTGATATTGTGATATTGTATTTTAGTCTTCTAATATGCCAACAGAAATTCAATGATCCAGTGCTGATATAGATTTAGATGATGTGGACTGTGTAACACTGAAGGCTCTGAAGAGCAGTTTGCAAGTAACAGGCAACCATAGTAAAAAGTAGCAAGCAAAACTAATCTTTAAACTATATTTTATTTTATCTTATTTTATTATATATATATATTTTTTTTTTATTTAATTTTATAAGATTGTACTGGTAACACAGTAGACAATTTTGGAATATGGGAGGTGAGGCAAACTGGTGAAGGAGTCCTTGAAAACCGTGGAAGTGCAAAGGTCTGACCAGCCCCATCCCTCCCTCCCTCCCTTCCCTGCCCAGGAAAAAGCAGTAATACTGGGAGTTTCTATATTTTTCTAGTTAGATTGTAGTTTTCAGATGACACTTTGATATGATATGCAAGTTTAAAAGAGAAAATATTTGCCTTGCAATGTAATTTGGATAATGACTGTAAAAAAGGATGTTTCCTATAATTTCAGATGTGCTTTTCCCTTTTGTCATCTGATTCTGTTCTGCCAATTTCTGGGAAGATGGGCTGAGAAGCCATTCACTGGACTATGCAAAATGAGCCAGGATATTGCTTTGTCTTCAGAAATCATTCTTTTATTCCTTTCTATCACTCAGGTTCATATCATATTAGTGTATCATGTTACATTATGTTATACTAATTTCTGATTTCTGGTGCTGTATCTATCAGACTGTTATGGGTGAGCTGAACAGGCACGTTTTTACTGCTACCAGTGTTTTTGACAATTATGAAAAACATGGACTTCTGCTTGGCACTAAATTGCATTTCAAGGGTTCCTGCAGCACATAAAAAAGGAGACTTGCTTATCACTGGTTGCTCTTACAAGTGTTGATAAACAAATACTATTGCCTTGTGTTGAGACTGACCATGTCTCAATGAGGAAACAAAAACAGTCAGAGATATTCACTCATTACATGGAGAGCTTGGGCTTGAACCAGCTGCCTATGAGATGTGCACTTCGCATCCTGAGGTTCCCAAAGCAAATGTTCAGTCTCCTCATGAAGGCAGGACATGATTAAGGGTCTCTCAAAAGAAGTGAAACCAACCAAAAAAACCTCTATTGGGATGTGGCCTGGTGAAAATGGCTGAAGAAGAGTCAGTTCCTTGCACATCTAAAGGCTTTAAGCATGAAAAACTGAGCCTAACTATTTCAACATGGTCCATGGATACCTGCAAATTGCCAAAGAGTAAAGTCCCAGCTTTAATGTATGTAATGTATTTAACAGCTGTAATGGCTTTCAGAATGGATGCTATCAACAATCCTTGACAGGTTTCCAGTGCTGAGTATGTTTAAATTTACTCACATAAAAGTGTACCACCCATGGATCTCATGCCATTTTCAGTTTGGCACCCTGATGGGACAAAACCAGTGTGTTTCCTGTAAGCTCTGCCATGGAACATGAAGGAACATGAAGGAACATGAAGGAACATGAAGGAACAGAGTTTCAGCACACCACTCATTAGCATTTCAGATGAAAAAAACAATCAGACTACAATTGAAAAGAACAGGATTAAGCAGTAAACTCCTTGTAAAACACACACTGTCCCAGTGAGGAGCTGCAGTGGCAATGGCAGGTATTGCAGTGTGGGAAGGTGGCTTGGGCAGTGTTGATAATGCTCCTTATTAGAGTAAACCAAGCCCAAGTGACAAAACAGGACTGAATTCACCCACTTCAGAATCAGGTGCCACTCCACTGACTGCAGGCTCTCAGCCAGCCTACATTTGCCTCATCTCATCTCTCAGAAGATGGTGCTGCTGACAGATCCTTTTATGCCCATCCCTTTCTACGTGCAGAAGGTCCCATTTTCCACACACAGGAACATCCTTCTCGAAGTCAACAGAGGCTGGCCAAGACCTCTGGTTAGTTTGACTTCACTTTCCCAAATCACAGCACAGGGGACACATCACACCAAAATTAACCCTTTGGTCTGCTGAAACCCAGAGCCACACTGAGCTCGTATCAGGCTGAGTCACCTCAGCAGGCACCAGGCAGAACTTTGCTTCTCCTTGTCCCTGAGGCAGGTGTTTCCAGCTTGGTGTTTGTGATCTGTGAAGAGGTTAAAGCCAGATGATGCAGTTCGGTTCCAGTTCAGCAGAGCTTGTAAGCACGTGGCTTCGTTTGATTGGAATCCCTGGGACTGTTATGGTGTGTGTTATTTCTCATGTGCTCTGCTAGCATAGCAAAAGACTTCCCAGTTTTGTAGGTCTCTAGCTGACAGTAGGACTGTCTAGACAACACCCAAAACAACCATTGCTTTTCAGCAGTTTTTTGGTGGGAGCCAATCTTTCTCCATGCATTTTGCAATGTGGCTCTGCCTGAATGCACTTCAGGGAGCCCAAGAGCCCAGGCTCTGAATGAACAGGATTTACACACCTTTCACCACTGGATCCTGAAGTCCCAAGCTCTGACTTTTGCCACCTCCACTAAGAGGAGTTTCCGAGGAGGCTGATTTTACAGCTATCTCAGCCAGCCAGATGTGTTTTATTCCTTGTTTCCTGCTCTGTATTGCATGTAGCAATAGAAATTACCTACTCTAAGTCCATGAGAAAAATGAAATTTCCTCTGAGAGAACAGATATTAACAAGATAAATTAAAAATTAACAAAATCATAAATTTTAATCAAAAAATTACTGACTTTAGACCACAGAGCTGCTTTGCTAGTACGCTGATGGAAATTGGACAAGAAAGGGATACAGCTTTTTAAAGTATTATTTACAACATTTTGGAAAAGCAGTGCAATTTTCTCTTCTATGCAACAGAAATTGATCAATTCTGTGTTAATTTTCTGGTTGTTTGTGACATTCCAAAAGAGCAATTTCAATTAAAGGGACATATGACCTTCTTTTGTCCTGAAAGGAGACTCATTTAGTCCTCTAGTGTAATGCAGATGGATGCAGCAAACAAAACCTTGTAAGCCATTTATCTCAGTGTAATGTTGTGGACTAAACCAGAGAAAGCTGTCTCTATTTGGGTGTGTCAATGTTGGGCATGGGAATCTTGTGAGAATATCAGATAACCCATCAAAAAAACTCATGTGGTTCACAGCGAAAATGGAAAGTGCTGTAAACATCTGTGGATATTTTTCTACGCTTTGGACATAGTTTCCAATTCTGAGTTTTTTCCAAATCTGAGTTTCGATATGTGATTAATATATTGCTGATTTTCCATAGATACAAAAGACTCAAAAACTTTGTTCTTAGATCAGTGCACCATTTGCATCACAAAAAGAGCAAAGTAGAGCATGTAAAAAGGAGCTGAGGTCTGTGCATGGATGTGTGTGTGTACACGGAGGGGCACCACAGATTGCCAAGGAACACTCTGCAGCAGGATCACACAGTTCACCAGCTAAACTAGAAGGTCAAACTTTATTTCTACCTGACTGGGTGGGGATGAAGTCAGAAAAAATAGAAAGGAAGCAATATAAGAGCATTAGAATATATGAATCTTGTAAATATAGAAAGCCAGGCAACTGAAATAAAATTGCATGCCTCTGAAATGAGGCAGAAGGGCTGTACTTTCTAGGGGTGCACTGGAAATTCTATAAGCTTATGGAAATAGAGCTGGCAAAGCCATAGCAAGAAAAAGAAAAAGAAATGGGTCCCTGTGTCAACATAGACTCAAGCAATCACTTTACAAGGGTGAGGGAGGGATTCTATTGTCATTTTTGTCACCCAAACCTTTAGGCAGTGGAGTCACAGTCTTAAGTAAGACAGACCAAGTTATTGTCCTCATGCACTGAACAATCAGAAGTGATGAAAGGCCCTTGAGATTTTGACTTTACTTTGTTCTTCTAAATCGGGGGAGGGGTGGGGGGAAGTGACTTGCCTTTTATTTAGTGGGTTTTTCAAAGGAATTAGCTGGAATTGGAGCTCTTTCCTTGTAAAGACAGTCATCAAGGGGCAGATGTCTCTGGAAAAGCAAATGGTTCCCATTGTCTTTCCTGAAGGAATAACAAAATGGGGATAATTCGTTTTCTATGTCCTTGCCACGGGAGAGGGGTGAAAAAAAGAAGAAATCTATGAGTTCGGATTCCTAAGTGAAAAAGCTACAGAGCAAACATAATTTGATTTTCTAACATTTTACAGCAAACTTGCGGGCTTTGATTTACAATTAGCTCACGGTGCAGCTGCCTCAAACTAAACATAACACACCTGGTGGAGAAGTCCAGCTCTAAACAAACCCTGCCGTAATCTAGGGAATCCGGAGAGGAGAGGAGAGGAGAGGAGAGGAGAGGAGAGGAGAGGAGAGGAGAGGAGAGGAGAGGAGAGGAGAGGAGAGGAGAGGAGAGGAGAGGAGAGGAGAGGAGAGGAGAGGAGAGGAGAGGAGAGGAGAGGAGAGGAGAGGAGAGGAGAGGAGAGGAGAGGAGAGGAGAGGAGAGGAGAGGAGAGGAGAGGAGAGGAGAGGAGAGGAGAGGAGAGGAGAGGAGAGGAGAGGAGAGGAGAGGAGAGGAGAGGAGAGGAGAGGAGAGGAGAGGAGAGGAGAGGAGAGGAGAGGAGAGGAGCATCCTCCCGGCCGCAGGAGCCGTGGTTGCCATGGCAGCGCGGATGCTTTCCCTTTCATCAGCATCTCACTGCTCGCAGCGCTGTGCCCTTACAGCCCCGCGGACCCCCAAATGCGGCTGACGTGGCTCTGGGAGCTCTCCACGCTTGCTGGAAGGAGGACCTGCGGTTCCACCCTGCAAATCCTTTCTGCTCCGCTGGATTAATTTTTTTGCGGGGCTGAACCAGGGAGGATGCAGTGTCCTCCTTATCATTTTAGTGCACGCTGCATGTGAAGGGCTCTGCAAAGAGCCGGCTGTCGGTGCCAGGGTGGGATGCGGGACGATGCGGGAAGGTGCAGGAAGGTGCGGGAAGATGCGGGAAAGTGCGGGAAGGTGCAGGAAGGTGCGGAAAGATGCGGGAAGGTGCGGAAAGATGCGGGAAGGTGCGGGAAGATGCGGGAAGGTGCGGGAAGATGCGGGAAGGTGCGGAAAGGTGCGGGAAGATGCGGGGGTGCGCGGAGCTGCCGCGGGCGGTCCCGGCCCCGCTCCCGGTCCCGGAGCGCCGCTGCTCCCGGCGGCTTTCCCGAGCCGATGCCGCCCTCTCGCGGGCTCCGGGGCCCGGCGCTGGGAGCTCCAGGCACCTCTGCTTCCGCAGGGAATGGAAAAAAACATAAAATTAATCTGGGCTGCCCGCTGCTCTCCAGGCAAAACCCGACCTTTCCAAAGGCAGGGCGCACGCGGGTAGAATTGGCAGGAACAGCGCTCCTCAGTTTTTTCATTCTTTTCTTAATTTTGCATTCACTGGTGTGTTTACAGACCTCTTTGTATGCGCCCCCCGAGGCGGAAGACGTGGGTGCCAGATAACTGCTCTCAAAGGCAGAAAGCTCCTGCCGGGGGAATTAGCACAGGCGAACCAACCCTGGGTCTGCTCTGCTCATTAATTAGGGTCTGATGAAGCCAGCAAGCTCTTCCTTCCAACCCAAGGCACTGAGTTTCCCAGGCAGCTCTGCTGAAGGAAGCACTTCTTCTCTAGTTTCAGACACCAAAAATCCCTGCCAAAGCTGTCCTGCTGACCCAAATTGCACATGGTGTTTAGAAGTTCTTACGAGAAAGAAATTCTCCGTCTGGTAGCAAGTCTCCAAGTCTCCATGGGAGGGAATCTGCAGTCAGTCTGAAATTTCAAGGTTTAAATCCTGTGACCTCATCTGGTAAAAACTAGAAAGGCTGAGGGTGTCCCTTCCCCAACAAAGGTTTTTCCTGTTGCCTTAGGCAAGGTTCCTGTTGTTGGGACTTGATCTGAGTGCCTGGACAACTCTGGGATGCTGAACTGAGAACCAGGAGCAAGAAGGATGTTTGAGCCTCACCTGGCCCCAGACTGCAGGGGACCAAGTAGCCTGGAGAGGCCAGAGGAGTGGACAGTATTTTTCACCACTAAATTAATCATTCCACGGAAAGGGAGTTCAGGAGCTCCTAAGATTTCACCTCAAAAGCAAATCCTATTTATTTGCTGTTATTCACAATCCCCTGGGATCAGTAAGACCCAGTTTTTCAGCTAGCAGCACATCTGTGCAGCTGTTCCTTGGAGCCTGACAGCAGTTTGGGCATAAGGAAACAGCACTGCAGAGCTTCTGGCCTTGGAAGCATGATACCCAAAAATTAATGAGCATTGGTACAAAAGTCTGGGGAATTTAATCATGGCACTAGAATGACCCGTGAGCATTTTACACAGAGTTATTTTTCTGCAAATGTAAGGAGTAAGAAGGCACCACAGAAACAGCTCCAGTACAAACACTCACTTGTCAGTGTAGGAAACCCTCCCTAAGTGCAGAGGCTCTTCCCAAGGACTTTATTGCATATCAGAGGCAATAACAATTTATTTCAGTGTCTTCACTGTTAGATATAATAGCCAAACAGAGGTATGAAAGACCCAAGCTGACACTCTGGTTAAAATCTATTGCTCTGCTTAATCATTGTACAGCTGAACAACAAATCACCAGTGTGGCTATAAATCGTGTATTTGCATAAATAAATAAACGTAGTCTTGTGCAGCCACGTTTCCCATTGCATAATGTGGTTTCTCTAAGACCCTTTTGGGGGCTTCTAAGTATTGCTTCTCAAGCTCCCAATTCTTCAGTTCATCAGGAATGTCAGTTTTCCTCCTGGTTGAAAAGCATCAATATTTTATTTTACCTGGTCCAGAGAATATCTGTGTGCATTTGGGCTGATCCGTTTTAGAGAAAGGGATTCAAAATTTACAGAAGAAGAAGGGTTTTGGATGAAAAAATAGAAGAGATGTCCTGGACATTTGTGGCCATGAAATAATCAATTACTCTCCTTAAGAATTTAGGAGGACTCACCACACTCTTCTGCCCCATCCTGCCTCCAAATTAAAATCTCCCCTGCAGCTTTTCTGTGGTGCAAGGCTAAAAAGTTCCTGCTTTCCAGCCCACTGTGGATGTAATTATTGCTATATATTCTCACTTTAGCCCAGTGTGGTATGTTTGGGAAACAAAAGTCAGCAAATGCATGTGATTATCCACAGAGTTCATATTTCCTGGATAAGCAGAGGGAGCAGTGAGCTACTGATCACCTCTGTGTGAACCTTTACATTCTGTTTGCTGTGTCTCAGTCTCTTTGGTGTTCATTATTGCTTTCCCTCTCTCCTGCTTGATACAATGAACTGGGGCTGGATATTTCGTGGTTCCTTTAATAGGCTCAGTGCAGCAAAGTGCTTTCAGTTCACATATGCTTCTTTTGATTTCAGGGAAGGAAAAGCAAAGTTGAGGGCATTTGCATTAGTGGTTGTTTGCTGACTCAGTCCTTCCTCCAAATCCTTATAAGAGTTTATTTAATAGTTTTTAATGCAGCTTTGTAATCCTGTCCTCACCTTAAAAATTGACTTTTGCCACAGTGTGTATCTACAAAGGGTAAAGCTGCTTTTCCCCATGCTCAGTGCCAGTGCACTTTTGGTATAAATGTAGAAAAACAGAGAAAAAGGCTTGGGAGGTCACCATGAGAAAGAGATAATAGGGCAAAGGGATGAAAGACTTGGCAAACCTAAATCCCCTTTTTATTGTTATTTAATATTTTAAATCTGATCATCTTGATTCTGTTTAGGTATATGTGTGCATACTACACAGGTGGTTTGTTTTTTCATATTGTTCACAACATTAAACATCAGTTGCCAAGTATCCATCCAAAATAATGAAATTTGACATTTAAGAGACATCTCATTTATTATTCTATTTCTATGGACACCATATGGCCAAAAAAATAGACTCAATTTGTCTTCCTAGTTTAGAAATGGGTTTTTCAGACTGTCCAGCCCTCTGATCTGTTCCTGTTCCAGTTTCTCCAGTGCCAGGAGTAACAAGTCACAAAAGCCCTGAAGACCTTCAAAGCCTGCGTTGAGGAAAGGAAGTGAGGGTGTGGCTTGTCCCATGTTAAAGACACGTTTGTGTGCTAAGCCTTGGCTGTAGGGATGGAAATTTCAGACGTAAAAGCAATTTTCAACTGTTATTATTAAGATTTCCTAAATAATTTACCTTAGCAAGTTTTTCTGTAGACCTCTGGGTAGGTTTTACCTTGCAAGTGTGTGACATTCACAAAATCCTACCTCACCCTGCACAGGGGGCATTAACAGCATCCATCAGGCCTCTGCAGAGGTAGTGGCAATTAAAATATCAAAGCAATAATTTGTCCAGTCATTGATAAAAGCCAAAAGAAGGTCTCAGGTCAGCTTCACCACATTGTGCCTTACTGATGATCCTCTCCAAGGCCATTTTCCTGACAGATTGTTTCAAGTCTCTTTACCAGCACTGGAGAGGTAGGATTCTGATCTCATTTTAATTGCCCAGAATATTTTCTCCTAACACAGATAGAAAAACCTCATCCTGTTTCTTCTTATTTCAGAAAAAGACTCCAGTAGTATTGCTTTTTTGTTTATTTGTTTGCTTTGCTAGAGTTGGGATTAAATGTACGAGGGACAGTATTTCTTCTTCGGATTCAGATGTTTATTAATTCTTACCTATATTACAGTGAGTTTTACAGTATTTCTAGCTAACAAGATAAAAATGGAGACTATTTTTTAATAAGGCCTTTTAAGTCCAAACTGTTTAATTAAGAATGGACACTTAAATTATTTTAACTTTTGACTTAATAACTAATTTTCTCTGATTCACAATGCAGATTTTTTTATCCAATTAAACAAGATTATTTAAACTTATGAAGAAGGTAAAAAGGAAGGGCAAAACTTCTGCTTCAAAACTTTCATTTTGCTTTCTATATATTGCTATATTCTAAAACCTTAAATTTTAAGTTTTCTACCATTTTGCACACTTTTATTTAAACTACATACTCATGATCTTAGTTTTAACACTCAGTTTTGGAAGTCTTCATGGCCTCAGGTCAAAAGTAGTGGTTTTGGGGGGGTTAATACCTGTCAGCACAGAAGGTCTAAAATTTTTAGTTTCCAGGGTTCCAACACACTAGCAATTGTGTCAGACCATGCCTTCTCTCAGCCTGTTTTATTTTGCCTTTATTTCCACCCTTATGTCCCCCAGCTGTGGGCTGATGCTGGTTTAAGGAAGCCTTTCTGTCACAGTCCAGCTTATGAATTCCAGCAGAAAAACTCAGGAAGAAATGCCAAACAAATTCTGCATGAGCTAGCCATGTCTCTAGAGCTCCTGCTGCCCTTTAGCTGTGACCTGTCCTCATTTCTCCCCTCACAGCTCCTTCCAACAGAGGCCAATCACCAAACAAGACCAACCAACCTTCAGTCCATGTCCTCACAGGAGGAGATCACCTGCAATAAACAAACTGGCCAACAAAAACACCTCTACACTTATTGATGTTGATGCAGGTTTTGTTGGGGTTTCAAGTCATTTCATTGCTCAATTAAACAAGGAATCTTCATCATTAGTACTTCTGCTTATATCTTAAGCCTCAGCTTGGCTACAGCTGTGGAATATTTGATTGACCTCTAAATTCTTTTGCCACATAGATATTTTTGCTTTGGGCAAAGTCAAAGACTTTGTGCAAAGTCAGAGGCTTTGGTTTTTCCTGCATTACTCCCCTTTCTTGGTAATCCAAGTCATGCATGAGAAAAAGGGGTTTCAGCATAATTGCATGCCTAATGAAGCTTGAAATTGCTGGTGGTGTCCACTGATGAATGAATAGTGGACATGGGCCTAAATCATGGAGTTTAAGCATTTTTAGTCCAGCAATTCATTAGCAGCAATTAGCACAGAGCATGTGGAAGCCCAGGTGTTCTCCTCTGCAGCAATCCAATGATGCCAAACCCCTGTGCACCTGCCAAACACCTGGCCCCAGGGAGCAGCTCTGCCAGCACACCTGGGGACAGGTCCTGGGTGAGCCAGAACAAGGAGCTGAGGAGGAGAAGGCACCTGCAAGAGCCTGACCCTGCATTAATGACAGCATTGCTACACAACTGGACTGTGCTCAGTGATGAGACTGCATCTAATCCAGGCATGCTGGGCACGTCTTTCCTTGCTCTTTTTTTTTTTACCTTGGGCTGGATTGAGTGAGGAATTAACCCCACAGACATCCTAAGGTGCTCTGTGTGGGGACTCAGTGCAGCTGCCTGGCTGTGTTTGATCTTCAGCAGATGAGTCCCCTCCACACTCACAGGTCAGCACAGCACCACTCCCATGTCCAGTGCCAAAGCCAAAGAAAATGAGAGGACTCTTCTTTAGCATAACAGGTATGAGAGCAGCTATTGTTGGAGTCTGTAAGTAAAGAGTCTCTCTGAATTCTTCAGAGAGAAATAAGAGTGCAGAGATTAAATTAAAACCAGAGTAGAAGTGCAAGTTCTAGTAAAGGCTGAAAAACATAGTTCTAAATACTGGTGTTTCCGTGGAAGCTCCAGGAACATAGTTTTAGACATAATAAAACTACAGTAAGAATATTGCTTACATCTTTTAGATAGAACAAGATAGACCATATGTGTCCTTTATACGTAACCTGGAGTGCTAGGAAACTGGAATTCTAATAAGTCAACAAGAAATGGTTATAGTTCACGTCTTTAACTTGTCGGGAAGTTTATATATAAGAATCTGTGCACTGAAGAGAGATTTGCTTTTTTGTTTTTTGTCTTTTGCTTTTGTTCCTGCTCTCCTTGCTGCCATCATTATCACCCAAAGAAGACATCAGCCCTGCCGGGACATTTGGGAGCAGTTTCTGCTTCTGTTTAGAGCTCTGTACCAAAGCTTTAGCATAGACTTTAATGTTTGTGACCCTTTGCCTTTCGAGACTGATGTGCCTTTTCAATAAACGACTTTTTAGCAATTATTAACTGCTCTGCTCCTTAAAAAAAAATAACCACAACCCGACAAATAGTACCCTGAGTACCAGTGATAAACCTACAACTATTTCCCAAAATGTTTCAACAGAGCTGAAGCATGTGAGATGTGCACACCGAGTAATGTGCCAGTGTTTTTTCTAAGCTCTTTCCCAGCAGGATCCTGCCCTGTAACCAACCTCTATGAATCTTGCTGTTCTCTTGCATGAACAGCTTGCCCTGTTGGAAATGTATACCTGAATTTTGTTTCACAGAATACTTCTTCTCAGTTAGCTAATGGCTTGGTTCAGAATAGCCTGGCAAATGCCCATTTGTAATGTTTACACCAGGTTATCTCAAATAGAGCTCTTCCCACAAAGCAAACATTACCAAGAACCTCAAAAGAGGAGATTGCAGCAAATTAATTGACCACACATGAAATACAGAAATCTGGGTGTGAAAAGTAGTTTTTTGTTTCCTCCCCAGTGGAACCACTAATTTCTCTCAGCACTGAAGGATAACCAGGCAGAAATGGCCAGCCAGCTTCCTGTGCCTGCCCACAACTCCTTCTCCAGATCCTTCTCCTTCCTCTTGTCTCTCTCCATTCACTCCTTGCACCCTGCAGCAGCTGGAGCTTGGCCATGCCAGATGCCCCCGTCCAGATCCATTTTCCCTGGCCCAGGGGAGTGCTGAGGTTCAGGGACAGAGCCCAGCTCCAGCCAAACCCAGTTAATTGCTTCTTGTCTGCAGCATTCATTGTCCTGGAGTATCCATTAGTAGGAGTGTGCAAATCTCACAGCATTGGCTTAAAATACCCCCAGACAGGCTCTGTCAATATTAAACATTCTGCAGGAGGTTTATGTTAGAGCACATTGAAATTGTAAAATAATGTCCAACACGGAAACAACGTATTTTTTTTAATCTAAAGGAATTAACTACTCAATTAATTTAGAGTGGGGTTGAGTCAATGATATTGGAGGTTGGTCAGACCCAGCCTGTGAGAGAATATTTTGCCTCAGGGTGCGTGGATGGGTGGGACTCGGGAGTAAGAAACGCCCCCTGTCTTGGGGTGACAAGACAGGTGGTTTGCCTGTTAAATAAACAGGTTTTTTTCCACTTCTCTCTGAGGAAATGTTTCCCCAAAACAATTAGGGGAGGGACTGCTTAAGTCTGTTTCCTAGAGGAACCCCGTTCAAAAGTTTTCTCCCAAATTTACCCTAAACCAGGACTCCCCCAGAGCATTGCTGTCTCCATAGATTGTTGTCCAGTAGAAGCTTTGAAAGCACAAGTTCCTAGAGACTGCTCAGGAGAGAAAAACTCATTAGATCTTTCAAAAGACACAAACAGTTCTAAAGTTCTTGGGGCATTAGAAGCTGTGATATCTTTTTAAAGAGATGCTGCAATTTTGGGTGTCAATACTTTTTATGTGATTTGGCTTTGAGCAAGAGCTGAGTTGGGGAATTCTAATATGTTAGTCTAACTGGAGGGCAGGGAAAAAAGGAAGCAAAGAAATAAACATCATGTATGTAAATGTTTAAAATATTAGTTTGAGTTTGAACTCCAGGAGAGTCTTTAAAGATCCAGAAGAGCTCTGGAGTTTTGCTTTTCTGCTGCCAGCTAAGCAGCAGGGAAGATGCTGGTGCCTTTATTGTATTTTAGAAGCCTCATTATGAAGCCCAATTCCTTATCTTTATCCAAAGAACTGTCTGGTCCTGTGCTGGAGGACATTTCTCACAGTTGAGGGGTGACCCATGAGGAAAGCAAATGCTTTGGCCCTTCCAGGCAGGCTGTCAGAGGTGGCATGAGGTGGGAGACAGCCTGCTCAGCAGGAGCTTGGTGAGAGCCAGCTCAGCAGTTTTCCCTGGAGAGGCTTTCCCCTGTTTTAGGGGCAGAGTGCCCAGGGCATCCCAAAGACTGCTCTCCTACTGGGGCAGTGCCCTCCTTGCTCAGCCCTCAACAACTTGCATCCCTAAGGACTCTGCTTAGGAGGGAGGGGTGGAGATGATCCAATCCATCCCTGATCCAGCTTGTGAAGACACACACTGCCCAAAAATTCATCAGGAAACAGCCCCCACAAAATCAGCCCGACAAAAGGTATAAGATGAGGAGAGAGGAAGAGGAAAGAGGGGATTCCAAAGGAGCTGGTGCAGAGGAGTCAGTGAGGCTCAGGGTTGTTGTCAGGGTGGGAAGGGGAGGCTGTTGAGCAGCAGGGACAGCACTTACCCCTGCTGAGGGGGTGTAAGTCCACTGCAAATCACAGATACCCCACATAAACTAGGAGGTAGCTCTGGTAAATGGAGAGAGAAAGTCAGACAAGCTCTGAGGCTGGGGAAATAATCTAAAATATTGTCTTTCCATTTTGTATCTCGGAGAGTGAAATGCTCAACAAAAAAAAATTGATCCTTTACTTTGCCAGACTGCTTTTGTTTTGTTTTGTTTTGTTTTCCCTTTTCATTTTACCGCTTTTGAAAAGAAAGCACCTGGCTTGAAAAAATAGGTGGCATCTTTTACTCCTCCAGAGGTATTCAGTGTTAACAAAGCTGGCATCTACTTTGCATGTCTATCCCTGGGCAAGCAGGGCAACCCCAGGATAGGACGGAGTACCCACCAAACTGGAGAATCACACTGATCCAGCCTGATCACAGATTTTTTTTTTGGTTGGAAGGAATCTTTACAGGCTATCTAATACAACCCCCTGCAGTGAGAAAAGACATCTTTAATTACATCAGGTGTGGTTACTGCACTGAAAGGAGAGAGAAAGGACAGCAACAAACACGGAGCTCTTTAGGAAAAAGGCCAATTTTATTGTACGGACAGCCCGTATTTAAAGTGTGTTACGTGTAGCTAGGACAGGACAGTAGTTCATTGGACAATTGGGAAAAACATCCTTGGGACAGCACCTCAGGATGTATCCCACAGGAAAGGCACGAGGTGTTAATCTTTATTATGAATTCCACTCTGTTTTTCACTATGTTATCCCCTGGGAGACTTCCTCCTTAACTGAAGCTGTAGTCAGCTTGTCAGCCTGGGAATGGACCTGAGAGTCAGGAGAAATCCAGGCCTGAAAGGAATTTCCAAGCTGTAATTCCCTATCTCTCTAAATGTGTGTGTCTACAATCAGGTTGCTCAATTCCCTGTCCAATCTGACCTTGACTGTTTCCAGGAATGGGAGATCCACCACTTCTCTGGGTAACTGGTTCCAGTGTTTTCATCACCCTCATCATATGAAATTTTTCTTATAGCTAACCTGAATTTATTCTCTTTTAGTTTAAAACATTTCCTCTTGTCCTATCACAACAGGCCCCACTAAAAAAATCTGTCTCCATGGGTAGGAGTCAAATACCAGAAACTGGAGAGAAAGAAGCAATGGAGTGACAGCCTGTTACTGTGTGACTCTTTATTGTCTAACTTAGGCCTCGATATCTTCTTTACTTTTAATTGGCAGCTAGGGATTACCACCAAGTTTTTATTTCTGTTTTGGAAACAGGAGAATTAATTCAAGCCAGCTGTGTGGGACCACAGGAATGTTATTTTTCTTGGCCTGTGAAATATCTGTAATCCACTATTTGAGGTCTGTTACAAGGAGCACCTACAGTCCCTGATGTTAATTCTTTAGGCTAAGCTTAGCCAGCTTACAGTTTTATCTCTGCATATCTACATGTAAGCCACTGCTGTCTCAGCTGCAATGGTGGCTGTCACAGGGGTAAACATCCTGCTCCCTTTCTGTGTCCAGGTAAAACTGAAATTGTAAACTCCCTTGGGAAATGTCAAGATTTGGGCTAAATCTTCATAGCTACAACCCTTTCTGGCATGGTTTAGGATATGAAGTCTGTCACATTCCTGCTCATTGCCATGTTTTCAATATGTCTCTGTGAAATGACACTGAAGTAAAGGAGTTGAACACCATTATTTCAATTAACAAGTTGTGCAAAGGACCAGCAATGGGCTGTGCTGGTGGTGAGATCAGCAGCCTCAGAAAGCTGATTCCACTTCTATGGCTCACAGTGTCTGATGAATTCAAACAGAGCTCCACCTCTGGCTCACTTTCCCCAGCATCTCTTTTCCTGTGCCTGGGCCACCTCCTCTGTCCTGGACACTGGAGCACACAGAGGAGGAGACGCTGGTGGCTGTGGGGCTTTCCTCTGGTTTGTGAAGAGCTCATGAGGCTTGGGAAAAGGAGTCTCACACCAGAGTGGAGCCAAAGTCATAGCAGTAGCACTTGATGCAGTAATATCAGCCTAGCTGGACCTGCCCTCCATCCCAATCCCATTTGTACAGGACCATGGCACGTCCTGGCCTCCATCGTGGTACCCAGGCGCAGGAATGTGGAACCATCAGGGTGGCTCTGCCAGGCTCCTGTCCCAGCACCGAGCAAGGAGCAGGTAAGGGACAAGGAGATAAATCAGCACAGTGACAAATTCAGTGTCCAGGGCACCTGGCAGCCTGATCTTGTTGAGACAATCCGGTGTCTGTCAGGAAAACAACACCTGATCTATACCACATCTTACAGTGCCAACACTGTGCCTTAACTGGATTTTGCATAACTTATTTGCAAACACTCTACAAATGCTTCATATGCCACCCAGCCTGTGTTTTGGTGTGGAAAGAAAACGAGGGAAAGTATTTATTACAGGAGAGTATTAGTACAAGCAGTATGTAGGTGTGGAAGGAGATCTGTACTTCTAATTGTCATAAAACATCTTGTCTCCAGAAGCTTGTTCCTGAGGGTACCATACGTTTTTACATAAATTATTATGCTTGGACAGAAATCATAAATACACTACTGGAAATGCTGTAGGTTTGTACCAGCTGCCTCAGGCTTGACTGTAGAGAATTAAGAATAAAGAAAACAAGCACTGAAAGCCCAGGATTTCTTTTTCCTAGTCATGCCCAAAATTTCTGTGTATTCTCTCAAAGTTACTACAACTGTTGGATGAGATGCAGAACTGCCAATTCTTCTGCCTCCACCAAAAATCCCACGGTTATAACACTTTATCTTTAAAGCTTTGGATTCCAGGTCCTTAAGACTCATGGAAATCTTGGATTGTGGTTTTAAAGGAGTGAGCTTCTGCTATCCAGAGCTGCAGAGAAGAAGCTGCACCTGTAATTTCTCAAACACAGCAAAAGAAATAGCACAAATATCTCTTTTCTTTCTATGGTTCTCCTTTGTTCCAAACAGTTTTAAGCCAATTTTTCTTTTTAGCAGGGCTTGTCTGATGGTGCTTGGCTATATGCCACCCCCAGTCCTGGAAGCTGTGAGGACAAGGCCATGTGTACCCCATGATTTGGGGGTAACCCCTGCCCACATTGTTCCCTTCTGTCGCCTGCCTGCACCTCTGGACATCAGGCACAAACATCAGCAGATGGCTTCAGCCTTGTCCTCATGGGCAGCTGGAGAGGGGCTGCTGAGCCATGGAGAGGTCACTTCTCAGGGGTTACACCATGTCAGATGGACTGGAGAATTTGGGTAAGGAGAATGTCACACACACAGTCAGCTGGGCTTCAGAAATGCTCCTGGCAGTATTCCCAGAGCATGATGAGGAGGAGGTAAAGACGATGAGAGGGTAAAGAGGATGCAGAGTCCCTCTGAGGCATCAGGTGTCTCTGACAGTCATCCGCCATCCTCCTCCTCCTCACCAAACCCACTGCTTGGAACTGCTACACCTCCTGGGGGGAAGAGTGGATACTGGCTCTTGTGAGAAGAGACATCCTTGTAGTATCTCAGTTTTATATCTCATCCTAATCAGATGGACTGTGGCCAGAGATACATGAAAATGAAAAGTAATGAGGGACAACTATGGCTTTTATCAATGTCAAAGGTTGAAACTGTAATAAAGCCTGGCTTTGTGTCAGTTTGAGTGGATTCCCCAGCAGCCTTTCACTCCCATCAGAGCTGCACATCTGCTTCTGCAGCAGCTGCTGTGAGGGCACAGCAGAGGCCAGGGGCTGTCCCCAAATCAGTCCTGTCCTCACAGGATCAAACCTGTGCCATGAACTGTTTGCCAAACTGCACAGAAACCGTGCTGGCCTATGGCACTGCATCATTTGGACTGCAATTTTGAATGACCAACCCCATAACCAGATTTTCATCCTGCCCATCCTAAATAATCTTCAGAAATCAGAAATATTTGAGAGACTATTTTTTTTTCTCGCTTGCCTGCCTTTGCATTAGGTGTTGCAGACACCTACCTGCTACTCATGGAAAGAAAAAAAAAGAAGTTCAGCTAATTGCTACATTAACTGTACTAAATAGTACACCAACTCCTAAAAAGAATTCATAAAATTCAGAAATTACTTTTAGGAAATTAAGTTATCAGTTAATGCTTAACAGGTATTCCAAGATTTTGAGGTTTTTTATATTTATGCCACCATAGCTGCAATCCTACACTACTGAAAACATCCTCACTCCTTTTTTTTCTATTTCTTTCACAGGTGCTCAAAGATACCTGCTGCTTTCTGAAATGGATTGCTGCTAGATAGTCAGAAAACACATTTGTTAATGTATTGGTTTATTTTAATAGGTTTTTCTTTTTCTGAATTAGCATTTTCATTTTAAAGGCTTTGCCATTTTCTGGTATAATGGATTGTGGACGTAGCCTTAGCATAGGAACTGTGTTTATTCTAAATTCCTGATGAGGTGGGGCTGAGGTGTGCTTGAGATGTAAGGATTCTGTGTGCTCATATCTGTACACCTGTATGTGAATAAAAAAATAAATTACAAGCATGCAATTCCTTTGTTAAAGGATCTGGGAATGAGGGAGATTTTAACTGCAGTCATCACTGTCGAGAGCTCACTGCACATTCTCCTGTCTGAGAGATTTTGTGCTCCGATTTTAGCAGATTGATGGCAACCATCAAAATGCAGGTCAAGCTAAAAGAATGAGAACTGGATCATCACCTGAGCTGTTCACATGTCTCAAACTAAAATCCAGATGATCTTTTTTCATTTAGACAAACTTAGTGATGGGCTCAGGAGGAAATTTCCCAGAGGGAACAAATACAGTCAGCACATCTGTCTTCGGGGTGATAGAATGGGAAATTTTTCTCTTGGGATCTCAACAATTCCGTTTGCAAGTCTCATCTACACCAAAGAAGCACTAAAGTGCACAAAAACATAAGTAGGAGCCCTGATCCTGTCTCCTGTGCTAGTGCATCTCATCATTCTACATTCTGCAGTGAACCTGGGGACAGCAGCCCTGCGTGCTGTGCAGGAACTCATCTCGTCCCTGTAATTTCCTTTCAGTTACAGTTTTCTCCAAGGCAAAGTTGGGGGTTTTTTCCCTGTATGTTTTGTGTATTTATATTGCCTACCACTGTCACACATTTACATCTGAATGCAATTTAAGCAGAACGAATTCTGCGTGTGAGACACACCCCGCCTTCCCTGAACTGTACTGACAACCTAAATCTGCTCGTTAGATGAATCAGGAGAGCTGCATTGTACTCAGAGCCTCTCCCTGCTTTCTTGGCCTGACAATAAGGGATGCTTTTGTTACGAGTGTCCAAGAAATAAATTACTGGTGTATTTTCCTGTACAGGAGGTTAAAGCCATGCAAGCAGAAGATCCAGCTTTTTCTCCAGGCTTAGAGAGGAAGACCCTGGAAGCCAGCACATCCTGTGGGTCAGCACCTGCTCTGTTGGAAAGGAATAATTCTGTCAAACTTGCCTGCAACCTGTTTTGCTTGTCCTTGGCTACTGCACTGTGGCTTTTTTTTTTTTCCAGCAGAGGGAGAACTCCATGAAAAGAAGCAAACAAACGAACATGCAGATAATCAATATGTTTCACTCCATAAGTATCTAAATTACATGGCATAACACATGAACAGATATTTTTCTTCTGTGGAAAATAAGATAAAAAGATCTAGCACCATCCTAATAGAAGAATATTTAATAAGTAGGATTATTTCCCATCAGATTAGTCACTAAGAGATCTGGATGTGATCAGCACGCCTCAGACATACCAGGACTTTGAGGAGATGGCAAACATACACTAGAAAAGAGGAGCTATTAACATTACAACAAGCATGTGTCACAAGCTGGTGGTTTAAATAGGCGTAGAAAAAAACACAGAAAAAATAACAAAGTGTTCTGGGAATGGTTCACACTAATACACATGTCCTAGCCCACAAATACACAAGGATTGTACACTTAATACTTTATTGTACCTTTGTTTATTCATTCTCTCTCCACAAATCTCCTGTTCGTAGTCATTCCCTCACCACATTAAGGTTTTCTCAGGAAAAGAAAAATCTAGGTATTGTTTCTTTAGAAATATATTTGAAACCCACTCAAATTGCAGAAGAGGTAAAATTCTCCTTTCAAAGGACTCCATGATTCATCACTGTGCAAACTTCAATGCATGCAAACACAAAACGTCCTGCAGGTGAAAAGTTCAGGCAGATATGAAACCTCACATATAGGAGGCTCCCACAGTTCAGAAAGAGTACTTTCACACTGGAGAGCAAACACAATGAATTGTTTATTGCTGTAGGCTCCTTCTGATAGCTCTATGACGTTCAAGACAGTAAAATTCAAACCTGCCATAAGTCAAAATCCAAAGAACACCAAATAAGATATTTGCTTGCGTAAGCACTGTACAGTTGATACACAGAAATTATCTTTACACTGAGGCACTGCATTAGGCAAGGTAAGCACCCCCAATTGCTAGAGGCTGGGGAAGCTGCAGGAACTTGTCTCAGGTGGCTCTGTCATGTAGAAAAGAGAAAAAGTCCAGAAAGGAAAATTAGAGTACAGAGATCCTCAATCAGAGTTCTTGCTGATGGTGCTTTCCCCTTGTGTCTTGGCTGAGCACTTCAGCCTGTGCTGCACCCCCAGGCTCTGCAGCAGGTGGAGAAGTCACAAGCTTCCTCAGGAGGGGCAGAAACCAGCTTTTGGAGACTCTGTTTCCTTCCAGTCCCTTTGAACACATTGCAGACACACAAGGAAAGGAGCTGTGAATCACTCCTCACTGCCACCTGCCTCCACTCCCAAACCCTGGGGTAGAAATCCTGTCACCCTGGACTGGCTGCTGTCCCCTGTCCCTGCTGCCCCCATGGCACTGGCTGCCCAGGCTGGTGGCCAGAGGGGTTTCCTGGGGAGAGCAGCCCTGTGGACTGTTGGATCCCAGAAACCTGGAATTTTTGAGCTTTCTGTGCTTTCTGGCACTGACGCCCTGGAGAACACTGCTTTTGACCTGAGGCCTTGGAGAAGGCTCCAAATTTGAGTGATGGAGTTAAAATCAAAGGTGTGTAGCTCAATAGAAGTGTGTGCTTTCACATGGTGAAGGGTTTGAATTTGGGGCTTTTATAATATAGTGATAGGTATGGAACAAGATGGAGGATTTTGGGTGTTGTTTCCTTTCAGTGATCTTCCTTCTTCTTCCTCATTTCAGGTAGTTTTTGGTTGGAGAGTTAGTGTTGCACTGAATGTTACAGGAATTTAATTATTGGGTCAAAAGTATAAATAATATAGGTGTTAATTCTCTATTGGACTGTTAAGCTTTAAAAGGCCTTTTACCTAGCTAGATTCAGGTCTCTATTTTGCTCTCTTTCAGCTGGTAACAAGAAGTGTTGCAGAACTCTCTGTACTTTTGATAAGATTTCATGAACAACCAAGCCCAAACACAAGAAAATTCATCTTCTTCGTGTTTTTAATCCTGACTCTGAAGACAGAAGAAACTGCAGACAAGCCAGTGACTATGTGGTGCAAATTCCACCTTTACAGTGGATGCTGCTGCTGCTGCTGCTGCCATGCCTGTCCAGACTGGAAGGAAGATCAGGGGTTTCAGTCCTGTCAACACAAGGTAAATGTACACTCCCATGTGTGCTTTTTCCCTCAGCCCTCTTCTCACAGGTGTGAGGTGAGGTTTGAACTCATAATGACACCGTGGCTCATAACGGTGCTCACATGATTGAAAACAACTTTTACAGTTCCTTCAGAAATATCTCCAAAAAATTGGGAAAATTGCACTGATCTCCCCATCTCTGAAGTGACTCATTAAGAGGAGAGACAACAGACAATGCATTTTCCTAATGACTCAGGAGCACAGGGTACCTGCAAGCCTGCCTGCTGCTGCTTCCCACGCTCCCAGCTCTGTGGAGGAGCAAGCAGCTTCACAGGCTGGTGACAAGGACTTTGCCACCCTCTCTGGGCACCTGTGCTGGCACCAGGAGTGCAGCTCTGTGCTGCAGTGTGTGCCAAGGGCAGAGCACAAATACAGCTGCCTCCTTCTGCTGCAAATCTCACATCTGTGCTGGGAATTTTGGCTCGAGATAAATCAGTGAGGCAATGAGCAGGCAGCTCAGTCAGAGCAGCTCTGCTGTCCTCCCTCTCTGCCCTGGCACAAATTGAACTTTGATTGCTTTGCTCTGCTCATATTGTGGATAACCCTGCAAGGCCCTGCAGACTCACCCTGCCTGCTCTCTGCAGGTGAATGCCGCATCCACATTTATTAATCAAAAATTTAATCTAGAAATTATGTGTAGGCAGGGATTTCCATTTCCCTTCTAGGACTGTATGGATTTTTATTTTTTTTAATGGAAGCTGGTGGTGACTACTCCTAAACAGAGCTCTGAGAAACTGCAGAAGGTGGTGCTGATGAATTCCATCACAGGGTGCACTCAGTTGTTTTTGTTTTACAGGGAGCACATTGACAGACTCGATCAGAGATTTTTTTTGGTTGGAAGGGGTTTTTAAATGGAGATCCAGATCAAGACTTTTTTTCTCTGAAGCAGTCCAAAAGTTTAATATGTTACTAAGTTGCATGAAGTAGGAGTAATCAGTATTATTTTAGAGAATGTTTGATATCACCAGATAAGCAATAGTCACTATCATAAATACTGCTGAGAGAGAATAGTTACACCACAGGTAAATGAAGTTACTAACAATTCTTATTAATTTAACTTTAACCAATTTATTTACATTTTTTTTATTTATTTATGTAACTGCTTCACCACCTCAGTTATGAAGATAGGAAATGTGTGATATTAATTCCCTCTAGTCACAGCTGACATTGAAAGTGCTGGTAGAAAACCCATAGAAATAAGTACCATAATTCCTTGTATCAGAATGGAGATACAAGTTTCTCTAGCATTACACTTTTTTAACCCATTTTGCTGAAATTTAATGTAGCTATTTAACTTCTCTTTCTTCCGGCTACTAACCCCTCATCTAGTTCAAATGATTCATCTAATTACAAAGTCTGCTAATTCATTGCTCTGTCCAATTTCTAATAATTTTTCATCCAAATTTAAGTGATTGTGTGAGGAAAAAGGATTCACTTCCCTCTAAGTCAGTTTTAGGAATGAGCACAATGTTGGGACCTGGTACCTTTTGGGTTTGCAAAAAGAAGAACAGGTAATTAATATTATTTACTTATTACAATAATGTGATTCCTTGGGTCACACTAGAAAATGTCCTGCATATACAGGCTAACATCCAGTGAAGGACTTTAAATAAAAGAAGAAATGGCACCTTGGAGATGACTCCTCTGTCCTTCTCAGCTCATCCACTGACAGAGGTGGGGAATTGTGTCTGTGTGACCGATTTGTACCTGCTGGAACTCGGGGCTGGGTTGCTGCAGGGACAGGAGAAAGGGTTGTCCAGCTCCCAAACCTCTGCACTAAATTTACTTCTCAGGAGTGCTGAGGATTTTAGGTGTTCAGTGAAGCAGTCAATTACCTAGGAGAGAGATGAAATTGTGCCCATGGCTTCAGTTCACTGCGTCCTGTGCAGGATTTGCAGGGGAGAACAACTTTTATTTATTTCTGGATGCTTCTGTAGATTCCCAATGTTGTTTTACCTAATAGACAGTGAGAGGGTATGACAAATTTCTTTGATCTAGTTATAGCAAACCTTTTTGATGTTTTTTTTGTTGTTGTTGTTATTGTCTGGAGTTTGATGCCTGTAAGTGGATTATTTATTCCTGCTGGTATTTCTGCCAGGCTTTTTTGCTCTCCCAGACCAAATCTTCTTTGCTATTTCAGTGTCTCCCCATATGCCTATAATGGCAATTCTGCTTCTAAAATCCTATTCAAGCTGCAGCCAGGCTTTGTGATCTACAAAAAAATCCTTGTTCTCTAAAGGTAGCATTATGTTCAGATTGTTGTTTTCTCTTATACAAGCTTTGATTTAACCTCAAATGATACCAGCAATCCATGAGCTATATACAAGCCACCCTTTTATGGAGCTGGTAATTAAAGGCACATTTAGTTAATACCACTGAAAGTTCATTTTAAAACCTGATGCATAAAAATTATCTGATATTGGGATGGTAGGGAAGGGCACAGAAAAAACTTGATAGCAGTAATGACACTGCACAGTATAAATTTGCTTCAAGTGCTTTAAAAACTTGAGCAAAGTTCAGTCCTCACATAAAGTCCCATTCACTGGCTGGGTCAGACATTGTGCAACACCAGCCCTCTGCCCTCCAAAGGTCAGAGGGTGCTTGCATTCACATGGGGTCTAAAAGCTGAAAAGGGAGTCTGGGCAAATCTAAACTAAGATTGGAATTAAGTCAATTTGACATGCCTCAGAAAGACCAGAAGGTAAGTCTGGTACAGTGTGGGAGTCAGAGAGCTGAAATGTGCAGGTTGAGTGTTAAACCCATGCCCTGCTGAGGGGCTGAGTCCAAAAGAGATGGCACAGAAACTTCTCCCAATTTCCAGAGCTCAGGCAGCTCTTCCGTGTCTGCTCCTTGCTCTCACCTGCACCTCTTCTTGGGGTCTTTACGTGACTTTAGGGCACAAATCTTGCAGACATCTGCTGGCAGCTATTTGGACAGCATTGAAAGCACCACGTGTGCTGCCCAGCAAGGTCTTCCCCCCACCAAGATGGGATGAAGGAGTTCCAGAGGTTTGAGGAGTGTCTGGAGCCCTTTTTCTAGTCTCCTTTGCAGAGTCTTCCCTACTGACTTCATATTGGAGATTATATTGGAGCTGAAAGCATCAGTCAAACAAAAGTTCCTACTTGTTGAAAATATTTCAGGGCTTCTTTAACTTGAAAACAAATATAGACATATACATATTTTTAAAAATCCTTGTTACTGCAGTCAGTGCCTATATTTTATCCCATAGTTATTACAATAAATTCCTGTTGAAGGCAAATGAGTCATGAAGATAAATTAGAGAGAAAGATAAAGACTTCATGTCTGTCTTGACACTGGCATTTGAACTAATGCACATAATTAAAGACAAAAAATAGACAGCTAAAGAGATTAAAAACAAGTTACCAGAATAATCTTTTTAGTCACACATGCTAACTTTATCTTGAACTGCCTCTATTTATTTTGTTTGCAGGAGATGTATCTGCAGTTATGTTTTTTTCACATCTTCTGGAAAAAAATCCACTCCCACACAGAGGGATTGTACATTTTCAAAGGCAACAATTATATTTTGTGATCATTTCGCCTTCAGAAGATGTTTGTCAAGAGCTGGTCTGAAATCTATTGTTGCCACTGTAACGGAACTTGAGTATCTATGAAGATGTACAGACATCTAAAAATCGTTGTTTTCTTTCAGAGGCTGTGTGTGGGGGAAGGCTGAGTCTGTAGAAAAAATGGGCTTATTGCAGTACACCTGCCACTTCCTGGAGCATTGTGCTCGTGACTTCTAACACCAGGAAGAAAACTCCTCACTCTGAACCAAACAGCCTCTTGTCTGTGTGAGACCTGCCTGGGCATATCTGGCTTCTGGTACCTGGACACTTGTGCTGTATTTCACCCACTGATGAAGACTGCCTAATGCTCATCAGTAGGATATTCAAATTTTGAAGAAAATTGAAACATTTTCTTCATTTAAAAGCATTTGACAATTCTGAGACATACAAACAGGAATGTCTGATGTTGTTAAAAGATCAAGAACTGTTTTAGCCAGACTGTGCAACCATGCAGAGAAGTTACTTTAAAAATTTGATTGAGGTAATTCAGTCTCCTTCTCAAACTATCTTCTGATTTTTTGTACCCCATATACCTGATTCTGTTGTATTACACAATGCAATAAAGAGTTGGAAATATTTTGGAAAATGAAATTATTGATGTTATCCTAGCAAAAAAGAGAAAACGTTTACCTAATTCTTTGGTGGTTAAAAATACTTAAAATTTTATTCCACATTTCTATAAAGCCAAAATATCTTTTGGCATTCCTGAGGTAATGGAACTTCATCCAATGAGTACATAACAGGTTTCTCCGGGGGAGCAGAAAGTTCCACTGCATGAAGCTGAGGGCATTGTTCTCGAGGGAGCAAGTCTCAAGATTGTGTTTTGTTTTTTCTGTTCCTAAGTGTAGAGGAGCACTTTGAAATTTGAATTTATGTTTTAAATATATTCTAGTTGATTTACCATGGGCATTGAAGTCAAAGTAGTTGACTTTTCTGTCATGGCTTTGAGGAAACTCCTGACACGCATTTGCCAGTTTTCTCCACTGCAGAATCACAGGATGAGTCAGGCTGGAAGGGACCACAATGGATCATCTGGTCCCACCTCCCTGTTCAAGAAGGGACATCTCACAGCACATGGCATTGTGTCCAGAGAGTTCTGGAAAATCTCCAGTGAGGGAGACTCCACACCTTCTCTGGACAATCAGTTCTGATGCTCAGTCTCTGCACAGGAAAGAAATTTTTCCTCGTGTTCAGGTGGAACTTCTTTCATTTTCTTCATTGTCTCCTGTCCTTGGCACCACGAAGAAGAGCCTGGATCTGTCTTCATAGCACCTCTCTTTCAATATTTATATCCCTGCTTAAAGTTTCCAGGCCCTCAGATGCAGTGCAGTCACTTAATGATGCCTTCTGCATGCAGAGCTGTGGAGGAACTGAGGGCTTTGGAGCTGTGCAGGGGATGGAGAGTGGATAAGGAGATTCTGCATCAATCCATCACCGAAGAGCAGGAGCTCTGCCAGTTCTGGGGACTGACTCAGAGAATCCCACTCCCCTCATCCCTTTCCATGTCCCACTGCCACTGTCTTGCACTCAGGACAGGCACTGCACCAGAAGGTTTGTGGGATGCTCTACAAATGAGCAAGAGGGAAACAGGGGTCAAGTGAATTTTTGTTGTCTGTGCTTATGTATCAGAAGATTCCTGGTTGTGATTATAAGGCAAAATGAACTAATCAAATGCTAATAGCCATGAGTGATGATAATTAGCTTCAAGGTGCTTATTCATTGATAAGAGTTCAGCACAGTGACTGAGAAAGAGCTGGCCAGGAAGCATGAAATCATCAGGATTGTTGAAAACACGCCAGCAAGAATGAACACTGATGAATGAATATGTCACAGCCATCTTTGTGTACAAATGCATTTTTCATACCAGTGAAGACTGTTCTGCAACATCAGACTGGTGATGGTTTTCAGATGGTTTTGAATACACATCTAAGGAAGAAAATGATCTTGAAAAACTAAGAATTTGCATCCTAGTCTATAAAAACAAAGATTAATATTCAACAACAACATCCACAATTTACCAATTTGATTCTAACCACGTTTTGCCAACATGTTGAACAATCTGTTTGTGAATCCCCAGTTGGGACCATTCCAGAGGATTTAGATATCTCTGTATTTGGGGAACCAGAGAGAGGTGAAGTGATTGTAGGAATATTCCCCAAGGTACTCGCTGAGGGCATGGTATCATGATGTTTTACTCTCAAAATCTACTCTGCAGTGTCATGGTTTTAATGCTTCTTGAAATGCCTCCAACAGGGGAAGTTCCAAAACACAAAAGTACCCCAAGTATCCTGTGATGGAACAGGGGCAACAAGCACAACCTGGAGCCAAAGGCAATGCCAACTCAATATAAGGAAAAAAAGGATTTACTCCTAGGGTGGTCAGACTCTGAAGCCCACAGAGCTTATGTTTTTTCCATCCTTGAGTGCATTCAAGCTACACAAGCCCTGGATCTGCTTTGGGCAGGAGGCTGGGTTACCCCTTCCTTACTGTTAGTGAATACACATTTTCATTCCTTCCTCTTGCACAAAACCCTTGAAGACAATGACCTGCCATTGTTTGTTTGGAATTTGTATCAGAGGAAAATACTCTAAAGCCTGGAATATTTTATAGAACCTTTTTCCTTACTTATGGTGTCCAGCACTGTCCAAATACCATGTGCTACATGGTATTTCATGTTCTCCATTACTGATAAAGTCCTTGAGGAGGGAGAGAAGAAGGGGAAGGGAAAGGGGAAGAAAAGTACCATCTATAAACATCATTAGCCATATAAATTACCCGTTGACCCTAAATTTAGCCTAAGATAGTCTAAGATACTGTTACAAAACGTAAAACTGTTCTTAAAAATACAGCATCACCTACAGCTGAGTTCTGAAGTTGCTCCACACCACCTGCCCTGTTGCCCCCCAAAAGGGCTCCCAACAGAACTACTGAGTCTGATGTCTGGGAGAGTTTATTTTTCACGTTTTTTCACATTTCAGCTTGATGCAACCCAGACTGCTAACGCTATAATTATCAAAATTAAAATGTGTGCGAATGCAAATTTCTGTGATTTAGGCTCTGCAAAAGGCTCTGACGTTCCCTGGAAAGCTCATCTTTGTGCGTGCACAGTAGAGTGCTAATCAGCTCAGATGATGAGTTAATGGCAAAAATTTCAGCTGACAGTAACACTGAAGATGACAGGTTCTAGGGTACTTTAGAGGAGCTCTGTTGGTATGATTAAGATACAAGAATTACACGACCTTAAAGGTGGCTAAGTGGTGGTAATTATGACCTTGATAATGACAATCAGTCTTCTAGGGATAATGCACTCTTCACTTACAGCACTTAGGTTCTATTACCTTTCAAAATACATCCATAAAACAAATAAATAGCTAAAACCCCTGTACTATATACATATATGTACGACAGATAATATATTTTATTTTTACAAAAACAATTTAATTTAATATGAGAGATCTTCCCTATGTTTGTGTTCTAATTTTTGGATGCATTGGCAAAATAAGTAACATTGAAATCAGAAAGGAATGCAAAATATCTGTGTCTTTCACAGCAATTATGACTGATTTTACTCATTTGGGGTATTGAGCAGACACAAAATAACACTGAACTGTGACTCCTTATGATATGACCTGAGAAGTTTGACTTCCTCACATCAGTAGTTGGCAAAACTGGAAGCAAAACACTGGTAGCACAGTAAAGGACTTGGTGATGCCACTTGCTTTTGGATACTTTTCTTCGTGTTCTTTGATCAACAAATTGATCCAACTTTGCCCATTCTTGGGGCTACCCAACAGTTTTTTGTTGTTGATGACACAGATATGATCTCAAGTGAAAGCTTTGTTCTTGATATTCCACTGTATTTCTCATCAACTTTCAGTGTTTTTTTCCTGGCAAATTTGAAATTCTGTGTCTGTGACCTCCTATACCTTCACATTTATGATCATGCACATTTTGCAGGCTCAGCAAATTATTGCTGAAAATCAATCACTGAGGCAGACATAAATCAACTCAAGAAATTGCTAGTAAATTATTTCAGCAACAGAAGCTTCCTATTTCATCCTTTAGTGTTGTTTCCTTGTTTTTTATACTGCATAACAAAGAGGGACCATTGGTGAGCAATTCCTTCTTAATCAACTCTCCTTTCTGAGCAACAACTGATTTATTTCCAAATAAAATTTTATCTGCTTGGAATTTCCTTTAGTGTAAAGTTTGGCATCCCTTTAATTTCTGTTGATTTCTGACACATTTCAAATCTTCTTTTAAAAATGTGGCCATCACATTTAGAAGAGAAGGATCACTCTCAGTATGACACATCACCTTTTTCCTTCCCTACTTCTTGCATTTTCAGCAAGTCTCTTTGGGTTATTCTGTTGTTCTCAAGCAAAGCTTCGGGGTTTTTTTTTTTCCCCCAAATCCTTGATGTTTGCAGGTCTGAGTTGAGAGAGAATTGTTCTGAGTGGTCTTATTGAGGCCAAGGACTGAGCAGTCACCTGGCTCTGACAGGCATTGCTACCTTTGGAATCTGTCAAAGCCCGAGGTAACCCTTGACAACCCCTCAGGAATTTTTTTCAGTCTTTACTACAATGGTTGAGCCAACAATTTGTATAATTCACACTTGGATATTCACACTTGGATTCACATTTGGAACCACTTCAGTCTCCACTGCCTTTTCACAAGACTTACAGGCTCCTTTAGCACTGGAGATCTGTTGGCAAGCTTATCTATCAGCAAGTTATCTAGATGCACACAAGTTTCCTGCTGTTATCACAAAGGATGTTTTTGTTGCTTTCCTCCAAACTTGGCTTCTGAATTATGAGGGAGGTGCCCCTGGGTGACGCTTTTTATTTGTCAGATTCCCTGTGACCTGCCCACTGGAGCCAGCAGAGCTGTGGGAGTGGGTGTCCTTATCTCCCTCGAGAAACAGAGCCTTTTTTCCCCGTTGAGCACAAAGTGGGTGTTGGTACATTAGGTTTTCTGTTTCAGAATCCATACCACTCTCACAGCCTTGGTCTGTTCCTGTTGTGTTCCCTTTACCCTGGCAAGGAGCAGCAGCAATCACGGTGATAATGAGCTTCTGTGTCAGCAGATGATCTCCCACAGCAGCAGGGATCTGTTGTTCTGCAGTGCCTGACACTTCTGTGTCTGCAGATATTGCAACACACTTACAGAGCTCTGCACTTATGCTTTGTAAAGTACCTGTTCTTACTGGTGAGGAAGATCCATTACTCTGTCTCCTGCACCGTTGCTTAGTGATTTATCAGTGTTTCTGCATTCAGTCACTGCTGTCATAGAACCACAGAATGATTTGGGTTGGAAGGGACCTTTAAAGCTCAACCAGTCCACTCGCCCTGCAACGAGCAGGGACCTTTTGCACCACATTGCTGGGAGCAACCTGAGCTTGAGTGTTTCCAGGGATGTGTCATCCATTACCTCTCTGAGCAACCTGTTACAGTGTTTCACCACCCTCATTGCAACAGTTCTTCTTTATAACAAACCTAAATCAGCTCTTTTAGTGTAAACCTGTTATTCCTTGTCCTATTGTAACAGGCTATGCTGAAAAGTCAGTCCTGATCTTTCTCGTAGTCTCCTTTTGAGGCCTCAATGAGGTCTCTCCAGAGGCTTCTCTTCTCCAGGCTGAACAATCACAGCTCTTTCAGATGTTCCTGATAGAAGTGCTCCAAGAAGAACCTCCTCTGGGTCCCACTAACAGATCTACATCTCACTCATTTGGCATAATTAACAAAAAATCAAAGGTCCTATATTTTCTCTATAGAAGAGAAAACCGACTAATTTCCAAGAACACAAAAGTTATTGGAGTCTCACTGGATTCATTGGCCATACCCAGGCATGGAGTATGATTGCAGAATTGGGCAACTCTCAGAACTGATGCCAACATTTAACACGAATCAGCATTAGGATTTCCTGTAATTGTGTGGACTGTAAAGGTCTGCTGTGTCTACTTGGAAGAGGATGGACAAGTTCTCTATTTTTTCTGCTCCACAGAGCATTTACACTTAAAACGCGTGGCAAGGATTATCACAACCATCACGCATTCCAGAGCAGTAACAGTAGCTAAGCACAAACAGAATTTTGACAAGCAATTATTATTTCAGGCATTGTCTTTGGGAAGACACATCCATGGAAAGGTTAACCCCTTGTTCCCTGGCTCATGGATCAAGTATGACTTGATTCTAGCGGGAGGTGAGGCTTGCAGGCTGCTGTAACCTCTGGCTCCGTGGTTCTCCTCCTGCCCCGCAGTCACTGCGGGTGACTAGCAGGGGGTTCAGCGAATTTGGGCTGGTTCATTCTCTGCATCCTGCACCGGGCATGCTCCTGCCCGCCCGCCTGTGTCCCCCAGCTGTGGGGCGGCACGGAGCCGGTAGCGATGCGCGCCCCGGGATGCGGCATTCCCGGTGTTCCCGGTATTCATGTGTCCCGTGTTCCCAGTGTTCCTGTGTTCACAGTGTTCCCTTTTCCCGATCTTCCCTTGTTCCCGGTGTTTCTATGTTCCCAATGTTCTCTTGTTCCCAGTGTTCCCTTGATGCCGGTGCTCCCGGTGTTCCTCGTGTTCTCAGTGTTCCCTTATTCCCAGCGTTCTCGGTGTTCCCATGTTCCCAGTGTTCCCTTGTTCCGGGTATTCCTGGTATTCTTAGTGTTTCCAGTGTTCCCTTGTTCCCGGTATTCCCGTGTTCCCAGCGTTCCCTTGTTCTCAGTGTTCCCAATATTCCCTTGTTCCCGGTGTTCCCCGTCTTTCTAGTGTTCCCTTGTTCCCAGTGTTTGCTTGTTCCCAGTGTTCCCTTGTTCCCGGTGTCCCCCGTGTTCCCAGTGTTCCCTTGTTCCAGGTGTCCCCCGTGTTCCCAGTGTTCCCTTGTTCCTGGTGTCCCCCGTGTTTCCAGTGTTCCCTTGTTCCCGGTGTCCCCCGTGTTTCCAGTGTTCCCTTGTTCCCGGTGTTCCCGGTGCCGCCGAGCATCCCCCTCCCCGTCGGGCCGCTCAGCTAGAACCGGGGTGGGCGTGGCCAGACAAGCCCCTGCCCTCTAACGATTCCCATTGGTGGAAAGGCAGCGGGGCCACGCCCGGGGGCGGGGCCGGGGCGGGCGGGACGGCGCTGTGGGAGCGCGGGGCCGGGACGGAGCCGCGGCCGTGGCCGGAGCCGGCGCAGGGACAGCGGGGACAGAGCCATGGCCGAGAGATACGACGTGATCGTGATCGGGGCCGGCATCTCCGGTGGGTTAGGGGGGAACGGCGTGGCCCCCGCCGGCCTTCCCCGGGGCATCCCCCGGGAGCGCTCCCGGAGCGCGTCCAGCGGCGGCGGGGCCGGGCGGTGGCGCGGGGGGGGCGATGGACGAGAGCCCCGGGGGCTGCAGGTGCGCTCGGGGCAGGACAGGGGACATGATCAAGTGATCCGTGTCGCTACGTTAGGGACAAATCCTGCTCCTCGCCTTGGTTCGTTCCGGGTGCTGGCCGGGAGGGGCTGGAGGAAAGTGACTTGGCTGAGCCCGAGGTGCGGGACGAGGCAGGGACGCGGGGATACAGGCTGGGACCGGAGCATCGTCCCCGCAAAGATGGTGTTTGGACGTGGTTTTGTTGGGTTGCCCACGCCGCGGTGGCTGTTGCTTTGTTTGGAAAAATGCTGCAGAGTAAACATCTGGGAATTAGGTTTTTAACACCTCCAGGTTAGGTTTTGCTGCTGTGAGAAGAGCTGTTCTAGAGGCAGCCCGATTCCCCAAGTGCCGTGCACTCTTCACACTTCACCAGGCAACACTTCCCAAAATACTCTTCAGATCTACTTTGATGCCAGCAATTGCATCATGACCCCCCATCCTTATGCTTAAAAAACCCTGTTAATTAATTATTTTTTATGTTACCTACAATGAGAATGTTGCTGTGTTGGAGAAAATTAGTGTTTAGGTTGTCTCTCAGGTCAATTTTGTGTTGGCAGCTTTGGCCAGGTCTCAGTTTTCAGGCAGTCCTTACTTCACTAGTGATTCAGAAAAGGTGAGTTTTATGACTGTGTGTCTTCAGTAATACTATAGTCATTATTGGTGTGGGTAAAGTTAGATTTTATTAGTATTGAGAAGGAGTCAGACACTTTCCTTTGGTGTAATCTGCAGTGAATTAATGCATAAAACAGAAAATTATTTACATAATTATTTCATTTACTAAAAGAACAGTAATTATTTAAATACTTATCTGTTAATATGTAAATATGCAAATAATCTATAGCATCATTAAACAGAAAGGAATAGTGTGGACCTAGATTTCCTTGCTTTTTAGTTTTACCAGATGCCTGGTAATTTTCCTGCTAGCTTGAGACATTTGGTTATTCAATCCTTAGGGTTCCTGTAATTCACACAGCGTCCTTAGAGAATTACCACCCATTCTGTGTGCAGCTGATGGTGACATCCTCTTAATATGGTTTTTAGAGCTCTGAGAAGCTCTTCAGGGTGCCTCTTTCCTTCAGGTTTCCAACCTGTTGCAGTGTATCAGAAAATGCTTTGAGATGTCACTAGCACAAAAACATTAAGTTACTTTGCAACACTTATGCCTTGGACCAAAACCTGGTGTGGGGATTGAAATGGATCCAAGCAGAAAATTTCAGTCCCTGAAAATTTGTTCGTGGCATGAGGAAGACAAACAAACATGTTACAGCACTCCTGGGGTCCAGGAACATTTTTCCTGCAAATGGAAAAGTCATGGCATAGAAATTGGTGTTTGCCTGTTATGAATTAAAACAGGCATAATTTCAAGAAAATAGCCATTGAAAAATAACCGATAAATGCCTTATTTAATAATTAATCCATCTTTACTCTACACTGCCATTCATAGCTGGGGATTAGACTCTGATCAGCCTCTGGCCTGTTTTGCTTTTCTCACAGCTTCTCTGTCACTACCATTCCTGTACCAATATGCCTACACCTCAGTTCTGCAAGAGCTTAGACAGTGCTGCTTGCTTTCTGGTCTTAAAAAAATATATCTTAAAAATCAGTATCTAGAATTCTGTTTCTGGTGGAATATATAACAAATCATGCTCCACTATGGGCAAGATTTCCCCTCAACATCTCTCTGACTCCAGTCTTGACTTGCTGTTTGTATCTCTGAAATTGAATTTGCAGTTGACTCATCTGGTGAGATTTCTGTCTCATCTCCTTCTACTGTATTTTTAATTCTCACTACCTGGTGCTTGCAGGAGAGGACAGGAAACCCTGGGATAAAGTAGTTCTTTACTGGAAATACATAAAACCTGTATGAGGTATAAGAAAGATGCTTGTTCTATTAAGTGTGAACTTCTCAGCAGTGATGCTATGGCTTTAAAAGTATTTGTCCAGTATTTGTGAAATGAAACTGAAATCCTGACAGGCAGCTCTGGAGTTGTCTATTCCTCAAAGCAAAGTGTGGTCCTGGGTGGCAATTTCTGAACAATGCCTAACATGTTCTACTCATCCATGCTCCTGGCCTCTGCATGCACACCACAGTGTGGTCGTTCCAGGGAACAGAATCCACTTGTTGGATCCCAGAAACCTGGGGTTTTTGAGCATTATAATATATAGTCCACTATAATATATAATCCACTCTGCCTGTAGGGAACTGCAGTCTAGGGATGGAGGGAGCTTCTGCAGAGTGCTTTTGGAAGAAATCTCTGCTTGGGTGGCTTCTACCTCTGAGATTTTCCTGCTGTACCTTGTGGAATCACACTCAAACTGTCCAGGCTGCATCAGGAAGTGCCTTTGGAGCCCTACAGAAAGGGAGCTGCAGAGGTTGGGATAGATTCCTCTCTCCACTTGGGCTTGCATGTTAAAAATGTGGATTGTAGCCAGTAAAAGCCCCAGGCACACGTTTGTGTCACTCTTAATAGATAATGTGCCCTGTAATACAGTTAATATTAATTACAGCATTTTATACCCACTTATATTAAATAAACTGGTGCTTGAAGTTAAAGACTTTCCCCAAACCCACATTAAGTTTTTATTTATATGGCTTGAATATTGCTTCCATTTTCTATTTATAGAAAATTTATTTCTATTTATAGCTATTTATATTTATTTCTATTTATTTTTCTACTGAACTGAAGAGTGTTGTTTTGGATTGATTTTGACTTGATTAATTTTACTTGATTGTGTTTTTTTGTTGAAATCCAGCAAGCTGATGGCACAAAATGTTGTAAGGAGATCCTGGATGTTCAGTCACTCCTCAGGCACATTAACAACTGGACAGCATTAAGTACTCCGAGAGTTTTGACAGAAACCTCAGATATTTCAGCTTGTCAGGTCTGAAAAACGATTGCTGTGACCTGTAATTTCTCAAAACTTTCTAACTGACCTAACTGGGGCATATTTTCACATGGATAACAAAGTGTACTATGTTGACAGGGCTCCCTCCCTGCCAAATTTCAAGTTGCTGCTGCAACTTCCAAAATAGGAATTTAAAAAGGCAGGATTTTCAAAATCAAAGAACATGTTTACCCCGTGCATTTAGAAATCTAGTCAATTTTGACCAAGATTTTCCAGCAGAAAAGAATTACAAGAAACCGCACCCAGAAAAACACCCCCTGAAAATTCAAGCTTAAATAGTTCCAAGTTTGGAAAGAAAAAAAAAAGAAAAAGAATGTAAGCAAAATACCTCGATTTTTTTCATGGGAGTATATTCATGTGCCAGCCTCACCTTGTGTGCAGGCCAAGTTTATCAGAAGATTGCATGGAGAATGAATAATGTCTGTCTATATAATGCAAACCAGAGAGGCAGCAGATATGGAGAAGTATGTCCAGAAGCAGAGAAGTCCAAAAAATCTTGTATGTAAATATCTTTTGGAAGAAATTTCAGCACATTGTGTTGCAAGTACAAAACACAAGGGAAAAACAGACGTAATTGAATCTTGCACTCAAGACTAGAATTTGCTGACATGGATAGTTCTTATTTCCACAGAAAAGAATGTTTGCTCTTGTCTAGAAACAAGGAGATTGCATGGTTCTACAAAATCAAAGCTGAGATTTCCCAGCCATGTGCAGGAAACAGCACTGGTTTCTGCTGCACTTATGGAGGAGTCCAAGGGCCACAAATTGTAGGAAAAGCTGGGACGTAAAAATAGTAGTGATTAGTCTTTATATAGAAATAAAACATATGATATGTTATTACGACATTTCTGTTTTTCTGTCTGTGGAAAAGCACTGTGTGTTGGCATCTCCCGCTCCACAGTGTGTGATCGACAGCCTTACCCCTCGAGCTACCTACGCCTTGGCTTTGGGCTCTGAGTGAGAGACTGAATAATGAGGAAATGCAGATTTTCCTTGCTTGCCATCCTGGCAGCACAATTTCTGTTGTATACTGCCCTGTTTGTTTTGACAGCACGCCAAGCTGCTGGTGGGTAGTGGTGTCAGATAAACTGTCAAACACACAGTTGTTGGTGTGAGATAGAATCAGTCCGACCTGTGTAAGTCTGGAGTAGTTTCCAATAGATTTTTTTTCCCTACTGTTACTTCTGTATTTACCTGGGATTTGACCTATAGGAATGTAATATTTGATTCATAAAATGTATTCTCTATTTATCTCTTTACATTTTCCCTGTGCTGGCTTCCATCTGCCCAGTTCCTTCCTTCTTTCTGATCCAACCACAAAGCTGATAATCAGTGATAATGTTGTCATTTAGTATCAGAGATTCCTAAAGACCATTTTTGGGGATGCAGAAATAAATAACAATGTTTCACAGATCTCTGAGTTCCCAATGTACTCCTTGTTAAGCTGACTGTCTTTATGACAAAAAATGTACAGCAGGAGCAAAACTCCCAGAACCCCATACAAAGCATAATGGATGCTTTATACAATAATTGCAAATAAGCAGAAGTACCAATATCCATTTGCCTCATTTTTCATAATGTATTCTGCTGTTTTGCTACTGAAGTCTTATGAGTGTTATTTGCCCCAACATGCAAAACAAATAGCCAAGTAGTTAGGACAAGTCCCTAAAAAACCCAAACAAAACAAAACCAGGCATGGGGCAAAATGCCTGTCCCGTTTTTTCTGGGAATACCAGCAGTGATGTTATTGGTATTTGTGGTGATGACATTGATCATAATTTAGCAACAACATTTTTTCACATACTTTTTTAGTTGAAGGACACCATTTAGGTAACAGGAATTTATTCAGCACAACACTCACTAAAAAAAATTGTCAATAGTCATAAATGTGTGTAATTACCTTGGTTCTTTCTATTACTAGGTGGTATCAAACTATCATCATTTAAATATGCTCATTTTAATATGTAATGGAAGGAAAGATGCCTCATTTCCAACCCTGTGCTTATACTCATTAACTTTTTTCTGCCTTTTGGGGAAGGGCATTACTTTGGGGAAGGAATGTTTACTGCAAGAACCCGTGGACATGAAAAATCCCAGTGTGTGGAGGAGTGGATTCACCCTTGGGTTAGAATTCCCTCTTCCTGCCCACTGTATTTCTGTTAACACTGTGCATGAGAAATTGTCTTTGTGCCCTTCAGAACAAGGCTTGCATCTGTAAGAAAGCATTTGGACAGTGATGCCATTGAGACTTGGTCTCATTTGGACAATGTACTCTGTAATAAAAAATATTTATTCTCTTTTGCTTAAGAGCTTTGCTGAATCAAGTGGATTTTTTTTTTCCTGGAAGGGGAAAAATACTGATGAAAAAGGAATTAAATACGTTTACCCGAAAATGACAAAATACATAATCTCTCTCCAGTACCAAGTATTCTTCAAGAAGGGATGTGAAAGAAAGTATGGCAAGATAAAACACGGTTTCTGACAAGCAGAAAATTAGTGATGTTAAGGTATTAGGCAACACTGAAATAAAAATAAATATGGACTTGTGATCCACACTGTGCATTCTTGCTGTTTGTGTGGATTTAAGATGCTGTTACTGAATTAACAGCATTGTTGATTTGGATTTCTTTTAATATTTTCAGTGGCAATTTAAAATCCTAAAATCCTATGTCAGTGAAAAGAAACAGTTTTTTTGTTCTCAGCTTTCTCTGTGTTGTTGCCCATAGTGGCTTCTCTGGTCAATCTGACATAACTGAGCACATTTTAACTGTGTTTTAAAACTTAAATAAATGCTACGATGTGCACAAAAATTCCAATGAAAGGGTAATCGGGTTTGCAGAAGAATAAAGAGGTGAGAAAGGGAGATTTTACCCTATGGTCATGGCAGAAATGTTTTTCATCCCTCATTGACGGGTTCATTTTTACTTGCCAAAAGGATTTCTAGCTGGAAAAATGAGAGCTGATTTTAAGGTGTCATTGCCAAGTTTAATTACTCAATTGTGTTTGGAAAAAGTTAGGTTTTCTATCAATGAAACAGTAAAAATAATCACAGCATTAGAATGCCATTACATTGAAACTTTAATAATGATATATTGCCAATTCTCTTCTTTTACTGATGTGTATGTGAAAAATGAGCAAAAAAAAGTCTTAAAGTTATTTCCTCTCCCAAGATCAGAAAAATGTAGGGATTTTATTGGAAGATTTTTTCCCATTTTCTCAATTGCTTGCTAGAACACTACAGTAATGAGCTAATCATCTTTCTCACAATGTAGCTATCCCATGCCATGTACAGTAGGGTGGATTAATAAGGATTTTATGAAGGAATGTTCTGTATTTACAGAGCCTAGATTTTGAAAAGTATAACTCTGTACTGTTAGTATACAATCACTAGGACATTTCCAATAAAGTAACTTTTATTAAAACTCTCACTGTACTGTAGAACTCATCTCTGCTCATATGCCCTGTATCAACCTCAGTATTGAGGCAACTTGGAATTATTCTCATAAATCTACTCTTATGAACATTTCCCTACCAAACAGGGAACCATTTTCCTCATTACAGGACTCCTCTGGATTCAAGTTCAAGTCCAATAAATCCTAGTGTTGTTCACTACCTGTGGAGTTGAACTTTTCTTTCCTATGAGGTAGAGATGGGCTTTGTTGTATTACAAAATTCAGTATTGTTCAGCATCCTTGTGTTTCAGTCATGGGGTGTGTCTTGTAGTCTGCAGGTTGGCATCAATTCATCTTAGCTTCTTTTCTTTTTGCTTTTCTTTTTACTCTATGTCCAGTGTTTGATGCACTTCAAAGAGCTTTGCTTGTGGTAGAATTATGACAATTTTCTGGCATGAAAGCAGCCACAGTATGATCTGTAGCAGCAGCAATTCTGAGTCCTTAATAGCACTGCAAAATCAATAGCTTTCCTGCATGGCATCTTCAGAGGAGGGGAGCTGCTTGTGAGATTTCCATAGAAACCCTTGTGGAGGATGTCTCGCCTTGTTTGTTCTCATTTAACAGTAAGTGAATTTCCACAGCCGGATACTGAGAACGAGGCATGGTTTTGGCAGGCTCTTTCCATCTCTCTGAGGCAAGTAGTGCATTTCTAATTCATAGGATTAGGGGGATATCTGGAAGGAGTTTGTCCAGTGGTTTGGGATGGTTTCCAGCTTTATCTCAAGGCTGCACTCAGGGGAGGTGGAGGTGATGCAGCCACAGGCTCAGCTGTGACAGGAGTGTCTGCACCACAGTCACACCAACAGACCTGGAGTGCTTCCACTGCCTGGTCTGAGCACTGAGCCCAGTGCTCCTTTTGGCCTGGAATAGTGTGTCTGTAAGGAGTGGTTTGGATTGGAAGGGACCTTAAAGCCCATCTCATTCCACCCTCTGCCATGGGCAGGGACACCTCCCACTAGACCAGGTTCTCAAAGCCCCATCCAGCCTGGCCCGGAGCACTTCTAGGGATGGCACATCCACAACTTCTTCCCTGCTCCTTGGCAGTTGCTGAAGTTCATGATGTCCTCTGGGATGGAGATGTTGTAGAGGAAGTGAGAGGATAGCTCCATGCAGCCTGAGGGGAGCTGAGCAGGCAGGGATGGGGCAAGGAGCAGGAAAGGAGAAGGTCTCATACCTTCCTCTCTCATTCTTACCCCATCAATCAAATCGTCACTCTCTGGTGTCCAGTCCTGTCCAGGATACTGGAACAGCAATCAAGTTATGGGGAAGATGAAGAGTAAATATGCAGTCAGTTTAGAGGTTAATTGTGTATAAAAAGCACCTGGACCTGGTGCACTTCAGTCTTGCCAGGATGGAGCTAAAGAGGTGAGTCCATCAGACAGAAATATAGATAGACATAGAGATGCTGTGTGCAGGTGTTGTTCCTAGTCCTTTGTTTTGAAAGAAAATACTTTCCATGCTATGAACAAATAAATGTGTAGTAATCTTAAATCAACTTATTTTATATTGTTTTTACTTGTGAGTCATGCCCTCTCCCAGTTCCCAGTAGGCCTTGGCTGTCTCAATTTATTTATTGCTGTTTCCCAGTCTATGAAACTTCAAAGCCTTTTTCTTCTTTTGGACCAGTTTCTCAGATGACCTTTGGGTTAACAATAATGAAACTTAACCACCTGTAAGCCTGGAGTACAGTTTAACAGGCAAACAGGTTAGAGAACCTCAGTCACATTACAACACATTCTTCATCCCTTAGCAGCCCTTCTTTATTTGGATATATGCCATAATTAAGCTGTAATCCAGTAGTGAGCTTAACTTCCAACTGAGTCCACTGTAACCATAATTCTTCCTAAACGACTGTGGCAGGAGCAGAGCTGTTGTATTCAGCGTGAAATTATGGTCTTAGGCAACAAAGATTTGCATTTAATTCTTTTTTCATACCTAGCCTGGACTTTTTTCGGCTTCATGTTCAATTTTTTCAAGGCATGTATATCTACAGTAAACTTTCTTACAAAAGAATTACCCAGTCATGTCTGAGTGCCCAGTTGTATTTACACAGAATAGAGAAATTCAGCCTATTATTTTACACATGTAGGATAGCCACTATTTTGTGACAAAACCCACTGTGTATTTTGAAATCTCTTTTTTCTGCATATAAAAAATTATGTATTTAAAAGAAAATACTGAGTTTGTGTTTTCAACATCATAGATTTTTGTTTTCCACTTTTATGTTGGGGAGGAAGAGAAACTATCACCCAGTGGATTAAAGAATTAGCTAGAAAAAAATTGTTTCTAGAGTTCCATGGAAAAAAAGAATTATCGCTGAAATAAATTAGATCAATTTATAAGATATCCACTCCACTGAAAAATGGCTTGCAATTAAAAAAATTAGAATATTAGATAGATGGAAGAATTAAGTATACTTCTGTTCCAGCAGCAATCTGAACAATATGGTGCAAGGGTGTAAAGTTACTTTTAGATGAGTATGAAAGTTATATATATAATTTCTGCCTATGTAAGACATTTGAACTTCCTCAGTTCTGGTGTCCAGTGAATGGTGTTCTACTTTCCCATGAAAAGGTTCCATGCATAGAAGTTTATGGTCAGTTCTGTATTGCCCTAATACAGAATAAAGGAGTGCATTTAACTCTTCCCAGAATGATTCCTCTCCTTTGGTCTTTTCAGACATGCATTCTTTGTAGGCTCACAAACAGTTGATTTTAATCACATTTCAAGGTAGTGTAATAAACATGAGGGTAATATCATTACTCCTGCCTGAAGGGTATCTTGGAAGTTCTGATCAATAGGGCTGCCTTTCGTGTACTTAAGGAGGGGAAACAACTCCAAAGAAACAATGCTTCAGTGCCAAATTGGCCTGCAGGGCAGTGGGATAATCTGATTTCACCAACTCATGATTGCTTTCTACAATTTCAGCTTGCATCTGTCAGAAGCAAAGAGGTCTCCTGTCCTATTGAATTTTCAGTTGTCTCTAGTGGCTCCATCACAAAGACCCATAATTAGATGATTTTTGCTGAGACTATAATTCCTTTTATAAAGTATCTACATGCAGCCTGTTTGATTGTCATGGTCAAACTCCATTGCTGGAAGTGAATCCTGACAGTGAAGCAGACTTTCCTTCTGCATGTGAATGAGGACAAGGGGCAGCAGAGGAGCAGAGAGTTGATGTGGGAGAGGAGCATTATTGATGTCACTGTAACACTGCAAGTCCCCCAAGCTGAGTGCTGCCTTTCCATAGGCTGCACAAATGAAGAGCAAGATGTGTGTCTGTCCCTTAATAATTGAAATTTTGCTGCTTTTAAAAGGCCAAAATGCCAACCCAAGGAGGAAACTTCAGTCTGTGAATGCTGTGAATGGCTATAACATGCAACTAAGCAGCAGCCACATGATTTCTGTGGTGGCATATCATGCAAAGTTTCTCACTTATTCTAGGGATTTTTGAGAACAGTCTCTTGAAGCTTTGATTCAGTTTTTGACCATTAATGTGGCTGACTGCTGCCACCTGCTTTAATGCACTTTCTCTTTTTTTGGTAGGTTTGTCAGCAGCCAAATTGCTGTCTGAGGCTGGGGTCAGCGTGGTGGTCCTTGAGGCCCGGGATAGAGTTGGAGGAAGGACATTCACTATCAGGGTAAGTGCTTCATGACATGTGGACTCTCACTCCTGCTGGTCTATGATGTGATGGATGTCACTCCTATTATTCTGACCTAGGGGACTACAATTATTGTGATCCAGGGAGCTACAGCTTCAGCTCAATCCCTCAAAAAGTGACAGAGCAATTAATCCAAAAGTCATCAATCAGCATGTGTTCACCAAGAAGAATTCCTGCTTGGTCAACCTGACAGCCTTCTAAGGTGCAGTGACTGGCTTAGTAGATGAGGGAAAAATGAATATTGTCTACCTAGACTTCAATAATGTGTTGAAAACCTTCATCTGGGACCATGAGTGTCAGAGCATTTCCCCTCTTTTTCCCATCTCCCTTTGCATACTGTAACAGGCATGATGACTTAGAGCCCTGTAAGAAGCAGCCTGAGCAGGACCAGACATCATTATGGCTCAGACATATGTTTTAGAATGTTTTAAAATTATCTGAAATAACACTCCTACTTCTAAAAATGAACTGCATCTCAATTGCCATTAGAAAAAAAAAATGAAAGAAATGAAGAGTCACTTGTGGTGCAGGCTAATGTAATACAGACATTACCTCTGCTTCCCACCCTGGAATTGAGGGAGGTGTAAATTATGTCAGATGCCATTGCTGGGGAACCAGAGATAAACAGTAGTGTTCCAGCAGAAATCATTGTGTGTGAAGCATGGAGCATAAACACCATCCTTCTGTGACATTGAGAATGCCAGGCTTAAAATACTCACTATAAACAGTGTTAAAAAAAGTTACTGTCTTGGGAGATCAGCCTGCTGTAATAGTGTGCATCCCTGAAACCTTCTGCTTTCTTCCCACTTCCCAGGTGAGTGGGGTGCCTGTCTGAGGGGTACATTGAGCACCTTTCATGGCAGGCATGGCTGGGGCTCCCTGCCCAGACAGCAGCAGGCTGGAGCCAAGGTGTGCAAGGTGTGGAAAGGAGATTAATCTCCTGGAAAACTGCAGTGCAGTGCTCAGCACCTGCAGCATTACGTTTAAGCAGGTATCTAGAGAGAAAACAGGCCTTGATGCTGGAGATGGTTTCAACTGCAGAAATGTTTTGCAATGATAAGAAAAGTAATGTGAATTTCTTGAGCATCTCCGGGGGTAGTGACTCCACCACCTCCCTGCGCAGCCTATTTCAATGTTTGACAAGCTTTTCCATGAACAAACTCCTCCTGAATATTATACACATATATTCCATACATATTCAGTATGGAATAATTTTTTCAGCTTCTAGATGTTTGTAATGAGGAGCTTCCTGCACAGTTTCTGATTCCTGTATTCTTTTTCACAGAATGATAAAGTGAATTATGTAGATGTTGGTGGATCCTATGTGGGACCTACCCAAAACCGGATTCTCCGACTGGCGAAGGAGCTGGGGGTGGAGAACTATAAAGTGTATGTTGAGGGCCAAATGTTCCATCATAAAGGGGTAAGTATTGCATTTCCATGCTGAGCTACCCAAAGGTAGCACTGAAACTTGGAAATTACTGACAGTCATCAAAAGAGTTTCATTTAAAACTCACCCTTAGTAATCCAGAAAGCACCTGCTTGTAGTGTTGTTACTCTGTTTTAACATACTGAACTTAAGAACTTAAATGGTTCTTATATTCTTTTTTAAAAGTGTTCAGAAAATGAAGCTGACAGCAGCTAAAAATCTGGGATACATTTGGCACATTGTCTTTGAACATACCCTCCAAAGAAGTTTTGCCTGAAATTCGGGAAATAGTTGTTCTGAAATAAAAGCCAAATTTAAATTTAAAAAATAACAGTATTGGTGGATAGTATTAAATGATGATACTAGACGACAGTATTATGGAACTAGCCTGGGAGTAGGATAATTTATTTTGTCAATGTGACTGGATTCACATGAGATCTCTCCCAGTCCTGTAGAGTGGGATTCATTTCACAAATGGGTGTTTGGAAGTTAATAATCTAATCTGAGACTCTGAGGTTCCCACTCTAGCTAATGGTGACACACAAGCCCTTCCCAAGAGTCACAAAAGTTTCACTTGAGATGCGGGGCAGCAGGAGTCCAGGTGGCCACTCTTGAGCAAGTACTGGTGTGGCTGAAGTGAACAGGAACAAAACCTGTCCTCAGAGCAGATTTCCAGCCCTTCTGCCAGATCTTTAGCCCAGTGATTTTTTTTTGCACAGGTCCTACCCAGGCCAAAACCAGTGCAGGGTGAGAGCAGCAGGGAGAAGGACAAAGAAAGGCCTAAGATTGATAGGTGTGAGATGTGACTGCCTGCATTCATAACTCAAAGTTTTATTTTAATTTGCGAAGATCATCAATTTCAATTTTTAAAAAATATTCTTTAGTTTGATACTTAGCAGGCTCTGGAAGAACCAGACTTAAAGCCTGTATGAGTCACAGTTGACATATTTGATATAGACAAGCCATCCTATGTGGTGGATCCTTAACTGGTTTCATTTCTATTACCTTCCCCCTTTTTTCCTAAGAATTAGAGCAATGTGTTCACGCTGCAAAGTTTTACCATCTGGTTCTGCAAGCACTCCTTATTGGGCAGATTGATGCCATGTTCATAAAACAGGCACATCCTAAATAATTGCACAGCCACTCCATAATACTAAAAAAGTTGTTTGTCACCCCCTCATACAAAATAGATGTAATTCTACAGCAAGAGGGATGGGCTGGTTTGTACCAGCAGAATGTTTGTCCCACTCTAATTTAAGCTCAGGCATGAATCTTTCAGCATCCTAAAAGGCACTTATCTTCTTTATGTTAAATAAAAGGCTCTAATGGGTTACATTACTTTGAGCCCTTAATCCATTTTGACACCAAAGCTGCAGCTTTTTATTGTCCCACACTGCATTATGCACATCCCTGCTAATGACCATGTAATTTTGTATGTTTTCTTTGAAGTGAAAGAGTATTTCAAAGCAAGAGGCAGCATTATGAGCTATTCAGCTGGATCACTGGTTGTGGATCAATTCTGGATTTGTCATCGTGGTCCTGCTGAGCTAATCAGGGTCCCAAGGGAGTTGTAGTTGTTGGAAAAGGGTGACAGCAAAGGGGCTTTAAGGTCTCCCAGATTTAAGCACTGGATGAATAATAATGACGCTTTCCTTCCTATAGGTCTTATTTCTCCCACATCCTTTTCCCATGAGTTGTAGCCCTTTTCTTCCATTTTCTTTTCCTAAGGTTTTCCACAGCTTTTTTTCCTTTATTTTTCCTTGAGGCATTGTACAGTCACCATGCCCTTTGATTTAGGGAAGTCTTGAGCCCTCTCTCATATCCCACTTCTAGAAGAAGCTTACTAAACTCTATCTGTGCAGTCCTGGCTATGTTGGCTGGGCTGGTCAGTGCCCAGGGCTCTTTTACTTGCCTGCTGCACACTGTTACCAGGCTGGATGGTGAGGTGCAGGTAGAAGTTTGTGCTCTCCCAGCTGTTGATGCACCCCTATATTCATTAAAGATGCTCCAGGAACACAGGCACCTGTGGTATGTCCTCGATTGCTGAAAGTGTTAGCAAAGGCATCGTTTGATATTACAGGATCATATCCACCAGATACTAAATATGAATCTGAAAGATGGATGTTTTCAGCTTCTTGGGCTAGTACACCATCAGCCATGGGCCACCTGTTGCCTTTTAGGTTTGAAAGGTCTGAAGAAATCTCCCCGTGTGTCTCAGCTGTTGTTTCTGTCAGCTGCTGGCTGTCCAGGAGTGTGTAGCCAGGGCCAGACAGGAAGGTCTCCTCCCAAGAGCTTTCTCCGAAGTCTGCAGTGTTGTGTGGTTTTGTCAGAGGGGAGGAAATGTTTTGAGCAATGACTAGCACAGCTGTAGATGTGTTTGTGACATCTGTATGTAATCTCAGCACTCTTGGATTAAGAGATTTTTGGTCTTTTCTTTACCATAACAATTGGTTCAATTTAACTTGGTTTGAAGATTTCCAGGATACTGCTTTGATTGTTGGGAGAAAGTGGGAAAATGATTTATCCAAGCAAGTGGAAGCAGCCAAGAGAAAATGAAAATCCCCAGAGGGATTTAATGAGCTTCTTTTCTCTGACAGAATTTTTCCCATATGTGTGTGGAAAAATTCCATGTACTGCAAGCTTTAATAGCCAAGTTGCTTCATTGGTGCAGGTTTCCTTTGTAGTTACAGTTTCTTTGGAAAACCAAATATGTAACTATTGTTTATCTTTTTTTTATTTTCCTTCATTTATTCTTTCTTTCCCATCAGTTAGCATGGTAACATGGACTCCTTTAATGTCAATCAGGAATTGTTTGCTATCCTGTCCTTGTAAATCTGTAACTTAAAACTTCAGTGTTTGTCATGAGCCCTCTTTCCAGCTAAATTTCTCTGTGGCTACTGTCCCATAATTCAGCAGGAATTCTTCTGGACTGAGAAAGGGCAGATGTGTTGAAGTTTTCTCTTCCCTAAGCTGGCAGACAGCTTTTTGTTTTAAGAGAGGTCCTTGAAGATCTGTGCTGTTTTCACCTTTTTAGTAGAAGACCCTGGAAAGTAAAGGCATTGGGCCTTGGTTTGATATCAACCTTCTCATATAACTGCACTCCTCCAGTGTCTGGCAGCAGCACACAGCTCCAGGATATATAATATTACTTAATAAGGAATTATAATTTTCAGAGGGAGGTAACACTTAATAAAATATGAGGGTTTCTATACAGTACTTCAGATTAGCCATTCTGGTCCTTTCCTTCCCTCATCCTGCCTTTAGATTAAGAGCTCAGGGTGCAGCAAGTGGGTCTGTGACTAAGACTCTGTACATCACCACAAACTTGCTGTCCAGACACAGGGATCAGACAGTCCCAGGCACAGCACTGCTTCAGGGCTAGACCTGCTGGAGGTGGGGACCAGGGGAGGATTCTCACTTGAGGGATCACACCACAGGGAGCTGCTGCTCTGTGCTGTGCACAGCCCCAGGCAATAACAACCCCTGCTCTGGAACATGGGGGATGCTCCTCCTGTGCTTCCTGATGTGTGCCCTGTCCCTGGCACAGCAGGCAGGAGACAGACTTGACTTTCTCAAGTCTGGCAAAATTGTCTGCTCCTCTGGCACAATTTGAAAGTTGGGGTGGTGTCACAGCTTGGGGCTAATTCCTGTAGTTGTGGCTACAAACCCCAGCATAGCCCTGGGCAGGGAAGGGACCTTGCAGAGCTCATCTCTCACTCCCTCCCTTCTAACCACTGAGGAAAGGTGCTTGAGGATCTTGTTTTCTTTGGATTGATGTGGGGTAACTAATCCAAGCAGGCAGCAGGACTCAGATCTGAGGTCTGCAGGAAACCACTTGACACACCAGGAAATGAAAAAAAAGTTAGATAAACTCTGTGGGTCAGTCAGGCAGCCATGTGTTAGCATGGGAACTAAGCCAGTAGGTTATTTGCCCTTCAGTAAACAGTAGTTCTGAAAATAATACATCCAGAACACTATGAACTTGTTTAAAAATGGAATATTGCAAGACCTTCCCTGTTTGCAGTGAGCTCCTCTGTGAAACTTGCATCCAGAGCTCTTCTGCTGAGCAGGGAGACAATATTAAAACCAAATTAATAACTTAACCAGCCTCAGCTCACTCAGGCTAGATTTACTCCCTGCAGTGGAGATACTTGTGCCAGAAAGTTGGAGAACTAATGTTTCTAAGGCTGTTGGGCTCATACTCCTTAATGGGAAATGGGAATTTCTTTCCTGGAATTTGCTAGAGTTGGCTTTCCTCTGATCCCCTCTCAGAGAGGTCCAGCCCTGCCACACAAGGGTTACTGTGTCTATGAACTGTTTCAGCCTTTCTGAATTCAGTCTTAGCCCCTTCCAGGCCTGTTAGCACTGTTGTATTTTTCCAGCTTTTCCTGCCATTGGACTCCAGTCTTAGTGAAGTTGTGGGTTTTTTGCATGCAGAAGAGAGCAACAAGTAACACAAGTTTAGATTTTTTTGTCAGTTGGCATTTTGTAGCTCTCAGGATAAAACATATTCCCATTGATCTCCCTGGGCTATGCCATCGACAAAAGATGTTTTAAGCTAAGCAAGCTAAGGATAGGAGAGCTGTTTGCAAGTTGCATTAGTCTGTACAAGCACACATTTATCAAAAAGACTTTTGAAAATAGATTTTCACCGAACAGTGAAAAACCAGGAACATTTTGCTGCTACTCCTGATTGGAGGCAGGTTTATCTTTTCCCTTTGCCCCCCTACAGTATCAACAGGACAGAAGGGCAGTAATAACTTCTCCTCACCGTGATTTGTGTGGCCTGACAACATTGTACCTCATCTCTGCTGAAAGGCAGAATTATTGGTGTTAAAGCATTTCAAGGAGGGATTGTGGATGTTCCCAACCAGAATGAAAAGACTGGCAATAAATGAATTTTAAAAAGCAGTGTTTGATGACCTTTTAGAAAAGCAAAATGTTGTGCAATAAGAATAAAATTATTATGTTACTGCTTGGTATCAGTATTTCCTAGTTTGATACAGCATTAGTTTATGACAGCAAAAGCTGTAGGATGCAGTGTATCCCTTTGCATGCACTGTTTGGCCCTCTTTTCTGTGGCTGAAGACAGTGCTGCATCCTGGCAGTCAGAAATTGTCCTCAGGTGAAAGGAAGATCCAGTGTTGTTTGGAGGATTCCCTACTGGGAGTTCACAGGGGCATTTACTCTGCTCTTGCCATGGCAGAAATGTTTTGCATGCATGTGTGCACCTGGAGAAGGCTGGAGCAGCATCCCCCCTGCCACCTTCCTTCAGTGTAAGTCTGAAAGACAACAAAATAGAGAAAAAAGAGAGAAAAAAGTATGTGGTACACAAGATTGAGATTACATACCCAGAAATCCAACCACCTCCTGGTGATTTGAAAGCACATTTGTTGGAAATTTTAAAAAAAGCCCTAAGACATTAAACTTGTGGGTCTCAGGCTGAACTAAGTGCTGAGATCACAACCTGGTGTTCTGCTCAGCCCAGAGCAGAAATTGGATGGAACAGGAGAGTGGCTTTGCTGCTGCCCTCACTGAAGATGGTGAGGAGGAGGAGGAGCACAGAGTGACCTGATGGGCTCCAGGGCTGGGCACTGCTGGAGCCCTGCTCTGAGGAGAGAGGACCAGGCAGGGTCAGCCAAGTCTTGCTGTGGTCCCTTACCCACATACATTTGCCTCCCCTGCTGTACCTGGCCTGGGGCTGACAAAAGTTCACCCAAGTGTAGGAACTTCAGTATTTCACCTCTTTTGCCAAGTCTGAAAGCTCACTGTGATCTCTGAGTTTCGTCTTGTACCCTTTATACTTGTTATGATCTTTGCAGAGAAAAATGTTTTGCAGAATATCAGAAACCCATATGTATTTGCACACAAATGCACAATCATCAGTGGGGAAGATCAATAAATTCTCTCTCATCAAGAGTGAGGAAGGCATGTTCGGCTCCTGCTTCGTGTCCTCTGTCCCTGGCTCCTCATTTCCTGCATTTGAAGCACTGCAGCCTCTCTCTTGGTCTGTGACTCCCACCTGCCAGGTGTGACGGGCTGGCAGAGGGTCCATGGCACTGAGAAGCAGGTTGCAAACTGCTTTAGCCCCACAGCTCCTCCCTGCCGTGGTCAGAGTGTTCCCTGCATCCTCACAAACTCCTGACACATCTGGAAGGGCAGACAACAGAGAGGTGTGATGAGAAATTCACCACTGACTTATGTGGGGGAAGGTTCAAAGCAATTTAACAAGAGGAAATGTTACCTGCTCATCCTCTCCTCTTTCAGATTAAAGTTATCACGAAGGAGCAGCTGCTGTTAGATTGTTTCTCTTATCATTATATCACAGGATTATCTGAAACAGTTTCAGATAATAACAGTTTCAGCCACTGCTGCAGCTCTGTGTTACACACATTGTAAGTACTGACACCATTTTTGCAAGTGTACAATATTTTTCTTCCTGCAGCCAAAAACTTCCTCTTCAGACTTTTTTTGTAGGCTAGGTTTCTTCCATGGAATAATAAAGAGGTATGTTTGCTTTTAAAGTAAGGTGTAGCATAAAGGCAGTTAACTAGTTTGAAATGCATTCAGTTTTAGACCTAGGCAAATTTCAGGATGCACATTCCAGCAGCAGGCAAATAGTAGATTAAATAGTAAATTTAATAATGAAGGATCCTTAGGAACAAGGAATATTACATCTTTGGCCATGGCTTAAGTATCCATAGCCCAGAATTTGACAACCTGCTCAGAACAAATGTACCCCACCCCTTCAGAATAATAAACATAAAAAGGTGTTATTGTCCTTTTTAATGCCAGTCCAGCTGTTTTTATTCCTCCTGCTTAGCAACATGCATTCCATCGCTTGCATGCATTTGCAGGGAAAAAAAAGAAGAAAAAACCAAAAACCCAGAGAGGTCTTTTGGGACAAAAGGCCAAACACTTGATGACTGTGAGAATTTTGTGTTCTTGAGTAATGAAGATCTGCTCTGTTGTATTTCAGTTGCTTGTAAACACAATGTGCTTTGTGCATTATGTGCATTATATGCATTTCAGGGAAAGTCACGAGATTTCACAGGAATTTGCCCATCAACATGGAATCCCTTGGTTTATCTGGATTACAATAACTTCTGGAGAACCATGGACAAGATGGGAAAAGAGGTAGGCTGTGAAAATTCAGTGTTTCCTATGATGCTCATGTCGCTGTGAATAAATCAGGTTTGGTTTTGGTTTTGTTTTTGTTTTTTCTGGCAGGGTTTTTTATTGCTTCTTTAATATTAAAAAGACCCTCAAAACCAAAACATAACAGAAAGAAAGCATCCATCAGAAAGATTTCTGTATTGCTCAGGAAGTGTCAGAAATAATAGGTCTTCCTCACTGGGAGGGGGGTGGACTAGATGACTTGTAAAGGCCCTTTCCAACCCAAACTATTCTATGAGAGGAGACAAAAAGATCTGGACGTGTCTAAGATATCTGAAAAAACGAAGTTGAACACAGTGTAAGTATTTTCTCATGACAGGAAAAAATATTCCATGAGCTAGGAGATTAGAAGGGGCTTTTTCCCCTTCTCTCATGATTTTGAGCCTTTTGAGTAAAGGTGATTTTTTTTATTTTTTTTTTTGTAGCTGCCTAAGCTGGGCTCCAGTTTAACTTCACAGTAACTTTATTTTTAAAGTTCAAAATATAAGCAGTACAACTGCAGCCCCTGGAGCATTATACTCTCTTTGAAATATTCATCAGTTTCCATATAATCTATCAACAAACCAAAGGGCTTTACCTTACAGAATCTTCAAGCATAACTCACTATCCTCCTGCAAATTCCATTGGTTTTAGGCAGTTTTGCAGAATCAAATTTATGTATTATACTACACTTTTTTTTTTCAAAGTACCTTTTCCAAAGGTTTAGGGATATGGTATTATCCTCCACGTCATGTTACTTACATGCAAAGAATTATTATTAAGAATTTAACTGCCTAAAATATTTCAGAAGTACCTAGACACTTTTGCTTACTCTGCAATTAGCAGAGAGACATAAGGGCCTTTGGATACTCATCTTGGAACTGAATGGGAAAAGAACTTTCCCCTCAGCTTCTGGAGGACACCAAGACAACTAAATTGGAATTGCTTCTGGACAACTAAAAGCCAGATGAGTCCCAACACAAGAATATGGTTCACTGGTCAGACAAAGACAGATTTGGTGGTTATGGTGTAAATATTTCCCAAAGGTGAAAATGGAAACTATTCCATTTAGTGAATTTGTTCCAAATTAATATCCATGTGCAGAGGACTAAAGAAACTCTGGCTGACATATCAATGTGCTGCTAACTAGCTGTGACCAGGCAATGGTGGAATACTGAATAATTTCGTGGATATTTCACCTCTGTCTCCAGATTCCTGTTGATGCACCGTGGGATGCTCCACATGCTGAAGAATGGGACAAAATGACCATGAAAGAGCTGATAAATAAGATTTGCTGGACCAAGTATGTAAATCTTTACCTGCTTTGAAGTTCCAGCTGTGGAATGATGGTGGCTTTTTGTCAGGTTCTGTGGTAGAGCTGAGTACAGATCAGGAGGTGTTTGAGATGGGCTTTGGTTGGCTGGCAGGTGCTGGGGGAGCCTGGGGTTTGCTTCAACAGGTCCCTGCACACAGCAGTGGTGGTGGAGTGGGCTCTTCCCACCATCCTTTCACTTCAAGCCTTTGGATCATTGAACTCCAGCCAGCTCTCCTGTGGCTCTTTGCCATTTCCTATGAGGCACTGACATTCAGGCCCTCAAAGAGGATGAAATCTGCCCTTCCAAATTCCAGGGCTGCAATTCTGCTGTTTGCTCTAGTCCTCTCAGGATCTTAAACTCCACAGTCTCATGGTCACTGTAGCCAAGGCTGCCCTTCACCTTTGCATCATCCCACAGGTGCTCCATGTTTGTGAATAACAAATCCAACAGGACTTAACAATAGTTGGTAGGAAGAGGGCTCAAGGTCTTGTATCATCTGTAAAATGACCAATGTGTTTTCTGTGAGAGACGGCACTGTACAAATAAAAAAAGGAACAATGTTCAATACATTGAGGTGATGACAGCTGGGAATTCTCTTTCTTTCCTTTCTCTTTTCAATCATTTCTTTTTATAAGGCAAAGAGAAGTGTGCTTTTATGAGCGCTCGTGTCCCCACTTGCTGTGCCAGCCCCTCTGCTGTTCTCTAACACTCTCCTCCCTCCTATTCAGTGTCTTTTATTTGTGTGGCTGTGCTCTGTTTACCCTTTCATTCTGACTGCAGTTTAGTGCTGTGTCTGCACAGCTTCCTGACCAAAACTTTCCATTTAAAATTCTTTTTTATGGCTTAAGTCTTGCTCCAGCTCCATGGGATATGCTGTACAGCCATTTGGACTTGCTCATGTTCTCAGTGGCCTTGGAGTTTTCTATGCAATTAGTTTTATGAGCCTTTTGCCTGAAAACTTGGTTACTTTGAACTGCTATTGCAAGTGCAATAACTCTTCCTCTTCTGGTTTTTACTTCTGCTTTTAGCCAGAGAGGTGGAGCATAAGCTGGACTGGGTTTGTAGTGATCCCTCCTTTAACAGACTTCTCTACTACAGTGCTTAAACAGAAGAACTCTTCCATAGCATTTTCTGTATGACTCAGGGCCAAGATTACAAAAGATTTGTTTGTCCTGTGTCACAGATCAGCGTCTACTGATCCTGGAGACTTTTTTCCTATTTCTTAGGCCTGAACCTGCTGCACTGTTTAGTGTCTTGGTGCTCTCAGGGTTGCCACAGAGGGTTCTTGTGTGCAGGCTGTTTTCATATCCTAGCTGATAGGATGAAATAGGGGTGAATGGACTTCATACTTAGGGAAATGAGGCTATAAAAGTTTATAAGTTACATATTTTAGCCCACATAACTTGCAAAGTTCTTTATCAAGTGATTATGAATTCATGTTGTTTCATGAAACTTAATCGAAGTCAAGGCCCTTTTACTTTTTTGCAAAATGATCTCATTTTTCTTAGAAATCTGTGGCCACAAATGCAAGAAATGTGAATAGCCAGATCCTCTGTTCCTGCTGCTGTTTCTCTGTTTATATTCAGAGGATGTCCTGTGGTAGATAGGTGACCCTTTCCTTATTTTTATGGCAATCATTGCCAATTTTGTTTCTCTGTCTGGGTTATTTACCAAGTCTGGTTCTTGATTTCACAGAAGAGCAGTGCAGCAGTGTTACATGACAGGTGGGGAATGTCCAGGCTGTGTGGCTGCTTCAGTCCCTCAGAACCCATCAAACCCTGGAACTGATGTGCCCGACGAGCTCCCCATGAGAAATGCAGAAAAGTTTCACTAACAAATTATAAAAATTGTTCTTCTGCTGAGAAAAATATTTATTCTGGTGAAAGGAATAGCAGCTGGGAAACTAATTAACCAAAGTGAAATCCGTGGGATTTCAAACTAAATGGGTGAATACTTTGGGAGGGAGGTGCTAGTAGAAATCCATTTAAACAGACTCACTCCAGACTGAAAAATTGAACAGATATTAATCACCTTGGCTTTTCTGACTTTGGAAAAGCAGCCCTTATTTAGTATGACAAATAAAATCCTGGAAGCAGTCAGGAAGTCATATTTTCTCACAGTCTTTTCTGGTCCTGTGTCTCATGCAGAGCTGTCAGGGACTTCGCCACGGTCTTTGTGAACGTCAATGTCACGTCTGAGCCTCACGAAGTCTCTGCCCTCTGGTTCCTGTGGTATGTGAGGCAGTGTGGAGGCACATTCAGGATTTTCTCTATCACCAATGGGGGCCAGGTACAAAATGTCTAATTTCCTTCCTCTTCTCTTGGAACTGCAATGAGCAAGTGCAGTGTTATACCCACCAAAACCCCGCACTTAATGAAAAGATGAGAGCATGTGGCACGTGTGTTCTCATGGGGTGATACAGCCCTGTCAACTAGCCATGTTTAATGAAGGATTTTATTAGCTAACATGTGGAATAAATTGGGACAATTGAAACAATTGAGGGTTTTCTGCATTCACTTCAGCACAGTACTGTTGTTGCAGTTGTGTTGCATTTTTGCCAATTTATTTTCTCTGGGTTACTTGGCACATTTGAATGTTTACAAGGGTTCAGAACAAGTGTACTTCAGACTGAAATGTGGGTGTTTTTTTGGTTTTGAAGCTTCTCATGACAAGAGTTGGAAGTAAATAGCAAAAGGCCCTTCCTTCTTGGGTCAGCTCACATGACAACAGTTTCCATCAACATCAGTCCCTTGTGGTAAGAATACACAGCCATGTGTCAGGAAGGATGTAGGCAGTGCTGATGCTGTCCTGTGGTAGGAGACAGACCTGACAAAGAGCCTTCCTCCCCAGGAGCCCTCAGTCATGTGTGCTGTCCAACATGAACAACTTCTAGCCATTGCAGAAAGAGTTAAAAATGAAATTAATCCTAAGATACTCATAGCTAAACAAAACATGTGGAGAAAGGAAAGCTACCTGGGAAGAGCACTTCCTTTTCTTTGTAGATGGATGGGAAAAGCTGTCTTTGTTCCTATCACGCTTCCTTCTTCCCTCACCCCAATCAATTTTAGTTGAGCAAAAGCTTTAAGGGTTTCTGACTTAGTGGCCCTGACAAGTCTTATAAAACCTGCTTGGGCAGCCATTTCAGTCTTTCAGCATGAGGCTTTATGGATCCTTTCCTCCCTGCCAGTACCAGCATCTTACATGTAAAAGTGAGCTGCTTTATCTCCCACTGCTGGCTGGTAAATGAAAGAGGTTTTAGTGCTTCCCCTGACCCTCTGCACAGACATTGCAGGGAAATGTATGTCACAGATTGTGCTTTTTTCCTGACAGCACTGTCTTTGTGTCTTCCTAGGGACAGAGAAAGCTCACTACCTTGAGACCAGACTCAGTTAAAGATCCGTCTTGCTTCTGGGCTGGCACAATCTTTCACTTTACAGTTGGTTTTTTTTGTCACACTTGAGGGTTTGGGTAGCACAGTGGTGGGTAAAATACTTAAAACCTGTTTTGAATTAAGTGATATATTTATTTTTGCTAGAAAGCCTGCATTATATGTGTGTGTTCTCTAGGCTTAAAGAGTATTTAAGCCAGGTCACTAGGGAAGCCATTGCAAAAGTGGTTTAGTCAGTAATCCCCACGGAGGCTCAGGTTTATGTCCTCACTCTTCTGAAAGTCTGTGTGTCTTTATGCACCCTTAGGACTTGAAGATTTGGTCTGGAATTTCGTGATGGTAAGAAGAAGTCATATCCAATGTCATTGTAATTAATGCTGTTGATTTTTTGTTTGTGTTTCTTTTCTCTTTGTTGTTTTAGGAGAGGAAGTTTAAAGGGGGTTCTGGTCAGATATCAGAGAAAATAATGGAACGCCTCCAAGGCAGAGTTAAACTGGAGAGACCTGTGATCAGTATTGATCAGACAGGTGATAATGTCCTTGTGGAGACTCTGAACCATGAGATATATGAGGTAATTCAATCAGAATAAAAGTAGAGTATGCATTTAGTAGGGGAATACATCTGCTATAGCTCTTAGCCAGATGTAATCAGGAAGTACCCATTTGTGTGTGTCTACTCCTTGGACTATGCTGACACTCCATGGAATCTGCTTTATAGATTTATTTATGACTGGCTCTCTTCTTGGTGTTCTGCTACTTGGTTTCTGTCATTACTCTGACTTTTCTGCCTTAACTTTCTATGTCTTTATCTATTTTTAAGTTTTAGTTCTACATTGAAACCATTTCAAAGGAAGGAAAAATAACCCTCCTGTTTGTGTCTAAGTTTGTGGTTCACAGCACAAAAAAAAAAAAGACATTTCAAACACCTTTTGTAAGATTTTGCCTCTGTACTGTAGTGCTTTGAAATGCTCCATCAGCAGATGATTACTCACAATGGTACCCATGGGGCAGCAGTAGTCCCACCATGCTGAGAGCAGCAGTGTTGTGATATAGTGTCACCTACGGATCCTGCATTGCTCCAGTCAGACCTAGGGCCTGTGAGAGGGATGGAGCACGTTCAGGAAAGCTGGAACCACCATTAGTGTCCCTTGTCCTGAAGTAACATTCTGTGAATATGCACAAATGTGATTTTTTTAGCGTCTTATAACTGGTACAAATGTGGGTCATATTTTTCTGGAGATGATAAATGGCAGTTTTACCTAGGCCATAGGATGTTTCTTGTCCCATTTCCCCACCTGTCTCCAGACAAGTTTCAACTTTGGTCTGTTTTTTCCACCTCTTTTTTTCTGTAATGGCAGAATTAGTTTTGTCACCTGGAAATGTGTGCGTGGGAAAGCCACCTAGCAGGGTCAGGTGTGGGAAAGCTGTTAGCAGCTATTGAGAGTGTCTTTCAAATGTGTCCTGTGGGATGAGCTCGCTGGGAGGCAGTGCCTTGTGCTGACCTTGTTCTACATTTCAGGGCAAGTATGTGATCAGTGCCATCCCTCCAATCCTGACAACAAAGATTCATTACAAACCTGAGCTGCCACCAAAGAGAAACCAGTTAATTCAGCGTTTGCCTATGGGGAGTGTCATAAAGTGCATGATGTACTACAGGGAAGCCTTCTGGAGGAGGAAGGGTAGGTGGGGAAAGCAGAGGACTTGGGAACTCTGTGCAAATTTTGACACTCTGCTGTCTAACAGTCAGGGAATCAATCCAAGGGGGGGTGCAAAACCCCAAAATCAAACATACAGAAAAATGAAATGTAAAGCTCCTGAGACAACAGAACTCTTTCTCTGAACTTGAGTTATGCCTTGTCCCAAGGATGAGTCCAGCCCCAAACAGGATCCCAAATCTCATTGCAGTTGGCTGAGGTGGGATGACCAAGAGGACAAGCAATGTTTCCCTGGGAAACCCTGCTGAAACCTGCAGAGCACAGCAGCATCAGCTTCCCTGCTACATCAGCTCCCTTCTCCTGCCAGGGACAGTTAGGTCAGCCAAAGAGAATTTACAGCAGATGACAAGCAGAGCCTAAGGTGTAAGCAAGCCCTTTCCCTGATTTTAATCTTCTGTTCTGCAGACTTGATATCTCAGAGGACTGGGAAAAGTAGGTTAGGCTTTTGTTTAGCTCAAGATTATTTTTTCCATGCTGTAATATCATGTTTTTCTCAGCTTTAACTGATACCATTTTCAGAACTATTTGTATGAACAGATTAGTTTCACTTTCTTCCTAACAATATTGAGAGTGGTAAGAATATTTCTTAATCAAAGTATTATTATTTTTGCATATTTTAGGGCATAAACTGGCCCTTGAGATGAGGTAGGAATACAGTCAGGTGTATTAATTGTTCTCTATGTCAGATTTTTCTTATGTTCATGTGAAACATGTCCTGATGTGATCCTGGATTAGACAGCCCATGCTTCTGCTGTATTACTGTTATGGAACACCATTCCTAACAATCTTATCACCAGCAAAATCAAAATAGTGTAAATTTGAGCCTACAGTAACCAGATGTAATTACAGTGGGTTTTGTTTTGGTCAAAGTTACTCATGGAACAAATCATCATAGTTCTGACAAGATCAATTTATTTTTAATGTTTATTGTCCCCAAAATAGAAAGCCAAAGGGACTTGCAGCAATCCACAGAAATTCCTTAAGTAACAATGGAATTTTAAAGATTTTTACAAGTCTGTGTACACAATTTCACAGAGTCAGAGAGAAGAGAGTAGAGAAACTGTTACAGAGACACTTCAGACACATAGGTGTTATTGGTAATAATGGAATTACTGTACAATTCCTTCTATGGATAATTTTCCTTGCTCACTACTATCAGAAACAGTGATCATCAACAGGTTTTTCTAACAACCATCTTGGGGTTTCTTTACCCTTAGGTTATTGTGGTTCCTTCATCATTGAGGATGAAGACTCTCCAATTGGAATAACCATAGATGACACAAAACCTGATGGAACTTTCCCTGCCATTATGGGGTAAAAGCTGCTAGCCCACACTCACAGATGTGAATTTCTTCTTGTAAGAGTTAGTGGGAGCAGGAGGGAGAGGGGAAATGACCAGGTTGCATCAGTGTTTCCCACTTCCACAGTTTGCACAAATGGAGTTTGCACTTCTGCCAAGCCTCTTGTGCCTCTCTAGTCCATATAATCTTTTTGGTGAAGGTTCTGCTACAAACAGTCTAATACAAAGGATGTGATTGGGAAGGAGTTGCTGAATTAGGCTGTAGTCTTTTTTACGCATTCAGTTAACTTTTTTTTTTTTTCTGTGGAGTAGATTTAGGAATAAATCCCTCTCTTACCTATCTGTTTGAGCCTGTATTTGGCTCATGTTGGGTTTTTATATTTAGTGCCTGGTCCAAAATGACAGTGCAGTTCTCCAAGAAATCCTCATTCGTCTCCTCTCCCCACTGAGCTGAGGCAGGACAAGGAATATCAGCTGCTGGAGCAGGGAGGCAACTGAGCAGTGAAAAAAATCAAGATTCTGTAGAAACTGACAAGTAAAAATGTTACAGTTTAGACAAACAGGTGGGAAAATACATGACAGCACTGAGTGGCTTTTAAAATAGCTGAAACCAAATGAACAAACAATCTTTACAAGTGTTTCCACTGTAATCTGAGGTGAGACTGCAAAAAAAAGGCCAATATAAATGTCAGGCAACTACTCCTTAAGTGTCTGACAGGGAAAGCTCCCCACTTCTACTGAACTGTACATGTTTATGGGCATGTTCAAGGCTTAAAAGCTTCCATGAGAGCAGCAAGCCTCCTCCAAACCCCATATGGCAAACAGTTTCCAGCTTTCTTTCTCCTCGTGGATTTATGTGACTTTCTAAAAGAGTGTAGGAACATACTTCATCCCCTGGATATCTCCACTAGGGTCAGATGAACTAATTTCCAAATCTGTTTCCTTCAAGATAAATAAATATTAATCCCAGTTGTTGCAGGAGTGACCCATGACACTGTGCAGTGCCTGTCAGAGCAGCAGGCTGCCATCACTTCCTAACACCAAGTGACACAGGCAGCTGCCTGCTGGACTTCAAAAGCTCAAGGAAGCTCAGGGTCTCAGTCCTTTTGGATCAGACCTAGATAGGTGCCCTCTGGGAATGCACACCCTCCCTTTCAGTTAACTCTGCAAGTTACCCTGCACAGGTTTTTCACCTCTGTGACCTGTTAGTATTAAATGTTGAGGTATGATGACAAACATGAAGCTCATGACATACCAGGAAAGTGCTCTGTCAATCCCTTTTTAGAGTAATTTTGAGCAAGAGCTTGCAAATCAGCTGGAGTGATGTTCATATGCCTTATTTTTCTTTTCAGTTTCATCCTTACCAGAAAGGCTTTCAAACTGGCCCATCTCAGCAAGGAAGAGAGGTAAGAGTTCAGAAGCTGTAGATATTCAGAAACGAATTGCTGTTCTGGGATGCTTCCCCACAGGAATGTGTGTGAATATGTTTGTGTATATGCACATTTATACATGCTCAGTGTAACTACCAACACTGGAAATTGGGGCAGAAACTGAGATTTTAGCATAAACAGGCTGAGACACTAATGCTGATATTCATCCAGTTATGGATATTTCGAAATTTCCAAGTCCTGCCCAATCTTCCATGCTATGATTTACTAATTCTGAGTCTCTGTGTTGATGGGGAAGATTCTTCAAACCATGTTTCCAGACTACATCTCCACTGAATGATGATTTAACTCAGGGATACAGGAGTGCTGACATGTCTCCTTTTGGGTGTCCTTCAGATTCAGACTGGGTGATAAAATTTTTGAACTTCTGTGTTTACAAAAGTACAGCTTCCCCATTAGTCAGTGCAATGAACAAACAGTACTTTCTAAATGTGAATTTTGGTATTGAGCAAGTGAAAGAGGTGCTCTGCTTAGGTATGTAAGCTGCATTCTTCAGCTCATATTTTATTCCCAGCTATAGTAAATCTGTAGGGATTTAATTGATTTATATTGCTTTTCTTCTGGTCTTATGCCAGAGAACATGAGAATGAATTGGCTCTGTATCCTAAAATAGCTGTACAAAGATTTATTATTTTAGAGCTCATTGCCAAAATCAACCTTCATTTCCCATTCCCTGGGTCCATTTTAGATGTAACTTTTAGGCATCAGCATTTGAAATATGTATGTTAAGATAAGAACTTGAAATCAGACTTAAAAACAAAGCCTAGCCCAACTTTCTTTCCAATATGTTGCAATAAATTTGGAATTTTTATAAGAAAGATGAGAGTGGAGAGATTTCCCCTCACCCCTCTCTCTTTTTTTCTGACTCTGATTTTATTTTCATATAGGAAAAAGAAGATCTGTGAGGCATATGCCAAGGCACTGGGGACGAAAGAGGCCTTACAAGTAAGGAATTAATGCCCTTTTTTGCTTCTCTAGTACAATAATGTTGCTCCTTCGCTCTGGATAACAAAAGCAAAGTTCCTGGCACCCAAAATGTGTGCCTAAAATTCCATGTTGTGCCACACAATCGATATTCCCAAGGGGAGGGCCCTACTGGGTAGAAGAAGAAAAGAACTGCCAGTCTCACCCTGCACAAGAAAAGAGAAGGCAGTGCATGTTTTAGTTTATCTTGTCGTGTGCCCATGGGAGACTGGTGTTTCTGTAAAAGCACAAAAATTTGTTTTGTGCAGATGGATAGCATTATTAGCCAGATAACATGGCCCTCCTTTGTCAGGTATTCTTAGCCTGGTTTTTCCCCCCTCTTCAAAAGAAATATGCTCTTTATTTCCAATTTCTCTGCCAGTGTTTCACTGTTTTCTCTGTTGATACTCACAGCCTGTGCATTATGAAGAGAAGAACTGGAACATGGAGCAATATTCAGGGGGCTGCTACACAGCCTACTTCCCACCAGGCATAATGCATTCCTATGGAAGGTAAAACAGAGAATGCTTTGCTTTCTAATTCACATTTCTTAGCTCATGTACAACTCTATACCTTATGCAACACACCTATGGCATGTATAGAATATCAGGGGAACTTCAACCCTCTTTCCACTCCCCTACTTCCCAGCTAACAAGGAATCTTGTTATTTATTTACTAAGAGCAGAGTTTCTCTTGTGGCTTTCAAGGGAAAAACACAGTCACAAAGGGACCTGCTAAAGCCAAAAACTTTTCCCCACTGGATTATTTACAGTAGTTTGTGCTATGCAGTATTTGCAGTGCATCCCTCTAGAGACCCCCAAGCCCCTGAGGACACACATCTTGGACAGATGAAGAGTCTCCACTGACTGTATAGGTGGAGCATCAGGTTCAGGAGAAGCCCAAAAGTTCCTCAACATGTCCAGCATGGGGTTACACCCTGTCTGAGCCAAGGTCATGTGGGGAGGAGCCATCCCATGTGCAGTCTCTTCTCCTATCATTTATCCAAGCACTCAGACAGTGATGGGTGAGCTGTCTGGCCTGGGGAAGCTGCTCTCAAGCAGACAGGGAAAACCTAATGGGGGATTAGATGGGAGCCCTTACACCAAGCACATTCCCAGTGGGAGAGGGAGCTTGGTACCTCCAGCTGGGTTGGCTGGAATGCTTGTGCAGCACTGCAGGGCTGAGGGACTGCCTTTATGACCCTATGGGGTGAATGCAGCTCCCTGAATGCCTGGCCTTCAGCAGCCAGGCAAGTCCAGCCTCCAAAGAGAAGCTGATATTAGTGATCTCTCACTGCAAAAATATCATTCTCATTCCATTGTAATGTCAGGATAACAGCAAAGCTGCCATGCAGAAGACATAAATCTATCAGCTGCACTGCATTGCTGGAGGCTGTTAGGATTATCTCTTATCCCAGCACTAAAATAAGGCCTGTATTATTTTGCATGGAAACTGGAAGCACTGATTTATGCCTTAGGTTTTTCTCTCTCAGATCTTGAATTTTGTGTGCAGAAGCAAGCAGGTGGTCCTGCAGAGACAGCTTATTGCACCTCAGCCCAGGTCTGCAGGGATTCTGGAGAGCTGAAGCCACGTGCTCTATCAAAGCCATAAATTGCTTTTAGAAGGATCATTGCCTTCTTTTCACTTGTCACCTGACATTCTCCACTTGTTTTGAAGGATCATTCGGCAGCCTGTTGACAGAATCTACTTTGCTGGCACGGAGACAGCAACCCAGTGGAGTGGATACATGGAGGGGGCCGTGCAGGCAGGGGAGAGAGCAGCCAGAGAGGTACAGACCACTGCTCTGCTTTCTACATCTCTATCAAAAGGCTAGAAAGGATTAAGTACAGCTTGGAGGGTATGATTTAGTCCTAGAATTGACAGGGAGGGATCTCAGAAAACAACGTTACCGAAGTATTTTTATTTTTTTTAATGTACTTAATTAGTTGTTGAATAAAATGAAGCCAAGAATCTCAACCAAATCAGAATGTTACTGAACTGGAGACTTAAAATAAAGCTTATGGCATGTACTGCATGTCTAGAGGGAAAAAAACCCAACCTGATGCTGCTTGTAAATACAGTACCTCAGTTTCTAACAAATTAATCACTGCATGTTTTAAAACTGATCTAAGTAATTTCAAATGCTCACAGTTATTTCCTGTGCAGAAATCTGGAAATCTGAACATTGTTCCTGTTTTTGATCTATCCCTTCTGCTTCTTCTTTTACAAGACAGTCCTGTTAGCTGAGCTTTATGAAATTGTAATGTGCAACTCTGATAATGTCTAAATCTCCTAAGAATGGCACACATTGGGCTGGGATCCCAGTGACAGTGAAATCCCTTTACAACAATCTGGAGGGAGGGGAAAAAAGCATTAAAGTGTGCACATTACAGTTACAACTGCTGCATGGCAAAGCCACAGAGTTGTTATATAAGGCAAAATCAGTCCTTTATTTCCATTTGACAGAATGTCATATTTGCTTTATAATCCTTATTACTTGCTTAGTTTCAAGTCACCTAATTTATCTTTTCTCCATTCCTGTGAGCAGTAGTTACAAAGACACTGAGCTGTCTTCTGGAGTCGTTCATTTGCCCCCAAGAATACCTATGATTGTTGCAATCAGTTTACTCTCAAGAAAAATCCTTGATGAGCTTTGTACTGCTTGAATAGGCAAGGGAGGGCTCCATAATTCAATGCTGTGAGAGCCTCAGGGTTGCATCTCTCCTCTCTCTATACCCCAGAAGCATCACTCCTAACAGGTTTTGTGTCCTAAGTGCATGGTAGTGACCTCACCTTGGTATTTTTCAATCTGCCTTGAGATAAAGCATTTTTACTCAGAAAAAAAAACTAAAATGGAAAGCCACCCACAAAAATATTTAGAGAAGCTCTAGTAGAAATCACTGTACATTTTCTGGTTCAAAAGACTTTCAGCTAGTCATAGTTACACCTTTTATCAATGTCACCTTTCTCTGACTTCCTCTGTTTCTCCAAAACTGGAAGCATTGTGGGTTATAATTTTTTTCACATGGTACAAATAATTTTTTCTTCTAGGTACTGCACAGCATGGGGAAGATCTCCAAGGGTGAAATTTGGATGCCAGAGCCAGAGTCAAAGGTAAGCCAGAGTATCACTGTCATCCAGCCAGGCACACACCCCTCAGTCAAGTGTGTCCCTATTTCAGTGATTCCTGTGCACCTGCTCCCAGGCAAGGCTTTAGTCATCTCACATGCTGGTGGTATTAATTTTTGTGACTTGTCCAAGGAATACTATTGCCCATGTCTGAAGGGTGGATGACCAAGAGCCAAGGGCAATGATCTCAGAGCCTGGGGGACTGAAAAGTGCAGTCTAATTCTGCCCAGTCCCAGACTATGGTTTAAAGCCAAACATAACTTCATTTCAGCCACAAGTAACTCCATCTTCACTGCCCTGTGGGTGTTCAGGATGACAGAAAACACATCTCAAAGCCATGACTCTTCTTTCCTGCACAATCTGATCCTTGGGAAAAACCTGTGACCTCCCCAGCCTCATGGCAGGCATTTGCCACCTCCCTGCTCACATGGTGAAGGGGGACCCTGCAGAGTCACCATCTTCTTGGTTTGAAAGACAGGTGTCTGCTAAGAAAGGCAGGAGCCTCTCTTGAAATGGAAAATGTAAACCCCCTCCCTTCAAATTATTATAATTTTGAAATTAAGGGGCTCTCAGGCAAAGATATAGGAATAGGAATAACAGTGCTTTACTAGGAAAAATTAAAATAGAAATATAGTATTACAAGAAACAAACCCAAAACACTGACAGAGTCAGAATACAACCTGACACCGTGTCAGTCAGTCAGGGTGTTGGTAGCAGTCCCATTCAATGGTGGCTGCATCCTCCTGCAGTGACAGATGTGGTTCAGTTGAAGCAGTGGTGCTGTAGAAGGTGCAGTTTTCCACCAAAGATCCAGTGATGATGTAGAAGGACCTGGTTTTCCTCTGCAATCCAGTGGAAAAAGGCTGCTCTGATGTTCCAAATCTCAGTTTTTATCTAAGTAGGAAATGTTTGGCTCCTCCTCCTGGCTGGAGCATCTCCCAATGGGATGATGTCATTTTATCAGTCATGCACTGGGACTCAATGCCCCATTGACAGGAGAGATCTCCCTGGAGGAAGGATGGGTTGTGGAAAAGATAAAGATGACTGCCCTACTTGGTTTTAACAGATGGCCCATTAACAGAGAATATCTCCCACAGAGGTAAGGATCACTGCCCCACCTGGTTTCAACAGATGGTGATAGAATACTTTTACAATACTTTTGATCACATCCTGTATTGCAACCTAAGACACCATCTCCTCTCTCCCCCAGGATGTCCCAGCCCGACCATTCCCCACCACCTTCTGGGAGAGGAACCTGCCCTCGGCGCCAGGGCTGCTGTGCCTGCTGAGCTGCACCCTGTGTGTCACCTCGGTGGCTGCTGCAGCACTCTTTGCCTGTAAAAAGGGACTTATCGCTCGAAACTAGCGGGGACCACGCGCCCAGTGGGAGCTGCACACCCCTTCTCATCCCCTTTTACCAGATGAGTGTTATTTTGGAGAAAAGTGGCATGGACAGCTGGAAAGAGCAAAAGTTATTCTCCTTGTGATTTTTCTTTTCAGTCCCATAATTAATGCATCGAATCTACTGCAGTTGCTACCAGCTAAATCTACTGTGGGGGCGTTTTTCAGATTTGTCCACTTGTTTTTGGTGGGACATTGTAATATCAATGATATATTCTCAATACAGGCAAGTCAAAATGCAGATCACGCCTTTTCTGAGTCACAGAGAGGTCTCAGAGAACGCTTTTGTTCCCACTCAGTGTTTTATTTTTCACCACATGAGATAGTAAATGCCCTCATGCATTCACCTCAGAACATCCGAGGTTATTCCCATACCATCCCTGCTGCACAGAAGAGATTAGCATGCTGATCAGTCGTAGAATTGCCAAATTAATTTTCAAATGCATATGATTAATTATTAATCATCGCAATGTGAAACTTAACCCCGAGCTGGATGAAAGGAGGTAATTAGCACGAGGCACAGCACTGAACAGGGAGAGAGGAGGCATGGCTGGACTTCATTCTGCCCACTGCCAAGGAAACATCTGTGCACATCTGCTCTGCAGGGTGCCTGCCCTGAGAGCATCCATCCAGCCCAGCCTTGTGCTGCCACAGCACAGTGAAAGGAATTAGCAAAGTTAAATTCCCCTGACTTGCAGCAGGTGCTGACTGTTATTTTCCAAATGGCAGCAGCTTCCTGGCTCCGTGTCCATTTGTTGCCCCTCATTTCACTGCTAATCTGTAGCCCCTTCTTCCAATAAGGAGAAATGCATTTGAGGTTCGAATTACTGCCTTGTAAATTACAGTAATTGGATGCATCTGCCTGTTCCGCTCTAATTATGTACATGATACACTTAAAATAATCACTTTAGTGTTTTACTGAACTCTGGAATGTATGTTTCACAATGTACCATCATGATGTCGTCTTTTTGCCATGAATTTTGAGCGTTGTACGTGTCCATGAACTCAACTGTTGTTCAACATGGGTGAAATGTGCCTTTCAATAGTCCTGAAACCTTGATCTTCTTATAAACTTTTCTTCAGATTCTTTCTTGCTTGGTTTTTTTGTGAGTAACATGAATTGCTGATTGACTCGAGGGCTCTCTGCTGAATATGCTCTCCCCAGCTCCAGCCATTGCTGATCAGGGATTCCTGTGCACAAAGTCTACCCTGTGCATTCAGCCTGGCACAGCCACAGTGCCTCCTCAGGGAGGGAGCACAGGCTGCTGATGAGCCTTTTGTGGTGTGAAACAGTTCTACACTGCTACACGCTTCCCCCAGGGGGACATTTCCACCTGAAAAACACTGTCCATACCCGTTCAAAAATAATTTATCTGTAGGTGTATTTGTAGCAATTAGAGCTGTTCATTTGCAGACTTACTTTAGACTTGACATCAGAGCTTCTGTGTGCACATGCAAAAGGGACCCCAAGTCATCTGCAAGACACCCATGAGCCAACACTGCCCAGCTTCACTTTTCACCTTATCCACGCACATTTCTATTGAAATTAGTTTGGGGTTTGAAATACCAATGCAATTCAGCTGAACTCATCTCAAACTGTTAAACAGGGCCAGGTACAACATTCTCTCTTCCCAGGGAAAAGCACGTCTCACTGCTGTGGGATTGGCAGGCAGGAAGTGAAATGAGAGAGATTGATTAAAATTGGCATTTCTGAAAGTCCTGCAGCTCCCAGGCACCAAGCTGCTGCAGAGAAAGGGCAGCGTTTGTCAGAGATTATAGACCAGTTCCCATCCTGCTTTAATGCCCTTTCTGACAATCACACCAATTTCCCTGTTTAAACATTAAACATTTAGCTTAAATATTAAACAGCCAGGCATCTTTCTTAAACCAATTTTGAAAGAGAATTGGACCGAGTTTATCACCACTGACAACTCCCCAGGTGAGCTGCTGCTGGTATTAAAGCTGTGAGGATGAAGCACCAGGGGAACACCTCTTTCTTCTGGGGACCAAGCAGAGCCCTCACCCAGCTGAGGAGTGGGAAAGCCTTTGGACATCTTCCCTAACCAGGGGTGCCCAGTGCCCCAGGTTTTGGAGGAAGGGCTTTGCACTCCCTTGGCAGAAGTGGGAAATGTTCTGTCCTCTTTAAATAGAGGGTGAGATGAGAGAGGCCGAGGTCCACAGCAAGTCCTTCAGCACCAGTGTGGGAACTGAATGTATTGACACCCCTGGGAAATGGGAAAAGCTTAGGTGAAAGGGCTGCTGGAAGTAAAACAAAGACCAGGGCAAGCACTGGCAGAGGGAGTAGCAGAGGGAGGAAAAAAACCCTAATACTCCACAGTAGCAGTGAAATAAGAAGCACCATTGAGCACATAGATCAGGAGGTCCAAAATAAGCAAGGAGAGGATATATGTGAGAAGATCTGTCTCTTTTTAATCAAGCTGCTGAGTTTGCTTACAGATAGCATGGCAGCTTTGCCCGAGCCCTGGGGATGGAAAAACACTCCTGTGAGATTCTCCCTCCTCCTTTTTGGCCCTCTCCCCTTAGATGCAGCTCCTACCTGTAAAGGGTGGCATGGTTGTTCCCCCCTGGCTGCCATCAACCAGCCCATGGGGACAGGGACCCTGAAGCAGGATGGGCTGCTGGGTGAGCAAGAGGTGCAGGAGAAGAGCCACTGGCTTGATTTTTAGCACCATCAGCCTAGCAAGGCTTTCCTTCCTTCGTTATCTGCCCAGGCCACAACCTCCTGCCATGGGAACTGACAACCTGAGCCCCTCTGGTTGTAAACCGCCGTGTGACAGGTCTGGGAAGGGGCCACCACCCCAAGGAAGCAGTGCCAGGTTACAGGGACTCCATGTTTTGGAGCATGTGGATGTCCCCCAGGGCACAGTGGCCCTCCAGTCATGCTCCTTGTGTGGGACAAGGGGGACGTCTGACCAGACACACCTAGGTTGCTAAAAAGATGCATCCAGCCTCAAAATGGTGAGGGACAGAGTGCCCAGAGAACTTGGGCTTGCCCGTTCCTGGAAGTGTTGAAGGTTCCCCCGGATGGAGCTCCAAGCAGCTTGTTTTTGTCAAAGGAGAATTGGAATGAGATGATCTTTAAGGTCCCTTCCAACCTAAGGCATTCTATTACTATGTGAAAATCCATTCTGGGGAAGCAAGAGATTGCTGCCTTCACTTGGTCTCTTTGCAAGTCCTTCACCAGCAGTACTTTTCAATTGACATTTGATTCAGCCTCCAGGTTCATACTTGATCTCTTTTCCCAGGATCAAATATACCCCCCAACTAATGGCAACATTAACATTATATATTTGAACAAAAATACCACCCAGGGTAGTGTGCTAACACACTAACACAACTCAACATCCAAGTTTCCCACCAGCTGGTTCCCATGTCCCACTGACCAGGTTCTTATGCCTGACATCAAGGGCTTTTCTCAGCCAGAAACCATGCTGGGGTCAAGCTGGGGATTGGTTTTATGCTCCCTGCACAGAGTTGAGCTCCTAGCACCAAACATAGAAAACCAGACAAACCAGAGTGCTCTACTGTGGAAACATGGCTATAGTCAGTTCTCTTCCTTGTGGGCTGGCTCTCCCCTGCAACAGTTGCTTTTCACACACAGAGAAAGGAAAGTTCATCTTGGTGAAAATCCAGGAGAGAAAACCAAATGTGCTCTTTGTTAGTGAACTGTAACTTTTTCTTTTCCCACTCAGCTTCTATACTTGGCAACAAATGCTTTGGGCTCCAGCTGCAATTCCCATTCTGCTCTTTATTTGTAGTGCTTGGCTTTCCAGGCTCTGTTCCCTGCTCCTTGCTCTCGTTGTTTTGGCTTTTTTGACTCATCTTACATTACAAAGACAGAATAACCCAGGATACATAGAAGGAGCAGGGAAAAAGTTTCCCAAGCAAGAGCCCATTAGAGATGAGAGGAGAGGGAAGCTTTAGCAGTGGTGCTGGCACCTTGCTGGGTGCTAGAGGAGGTCAGCAGTGCCTTCATGCCACACATTTCTTCTTCCAGAGACCCAGGGATGTGGTGTTGCCTGGTCTATAATGAACAGATCAGACTGAGGCATGATTTTGCACTGTCTCTAACCTTACCAAGCACAAGAAAATATAAGACAGATGCCCTTTGCCATCTGTATCTTCCCACAGTTCTTCTTTATGAAATATGCCTGTCACTCACAGTACAAGAGGACAGCTGCCACTTGAGATGGGGTTGAAAATGAAGCAAAGTATGTAATTATTGCTTGTGTTGGCATTTGGACTTCCACGACCAGACCACTCACTTGAAAACTCCTTGGATTATAGCCTGAGTTCTATCATTTTCATCAAAAGCTTGGTTAAATCCAGGACACCTGGCTGAATTCCAAAAGGCAGAGGCTGGCATTTGAGGAGGACTTCTGTCAGCAGACACCAGCTGCAGACAGCTGAGCTGAAGCAAGGCCAGCTCAGCAGCATGGCACAGCAGAGCTGAGGGCTGAAATAAAGGCTGTCATCTTCTGGGCTACCTCATAGCAGTATTTTATCACCTCACAAAAAAATTGTGTCAGGAGCTTCACATTTTGGTTTTACAAAAAGGTCTCTGCACTGGTGTTCCCCCTTCCTGTCGAACTCTGGAAGAGAAGCACATTAAAGGAAAATGATGCAAATCCCCAGCTTTAAGCATAAGTTCTCACCCATCTCCAAGCTCTGATGTGCCACACTGGAGGAAGCAGAGAAAGGCAAGCTCCATCCCTGCAGCCTCTGCCTCCTGGCTCTGGCCAGTCCCTGGCAGAAATTAGGGCAGTGAAATGGCTGAGGCACCAAGCCCCTGCCAACACTGCAAAACTTCCTCCAAAGAGCAACTCGAGTCCTTTCTCCTGCTTGGCAGTGTAAAGGAGCTGAAGAAAAGTGTCAGCACAGATCCTAAATGCACCTGGACATTCCCCTTCTCAAAGAAGGGAGTTTCTGTGGGGGCATTTTGGTTTGCAGAGATGGCTAGAGGCTCAAATATGCACACTCTGAAAAATTGCTCTGGCCAAACTTCTTCTCATGTAGAATTATTGGGAAATAATATATTATCTAATTTAAATATTCTTGTTCCACTTTGAACTGAATTGGGAAGTGGAGGCTGGAGTAATGTCTTCCTTGATTTTTATGAAGTACAAGCATGCATTTCAATTGTTTGAGATAATGATGCACAGCCTGATGGGGCACCTCCCTGCCTCAGACCTGGAATAGAAGTTTCCACATCTGAAATTATAATGTAATTTCTGCTAAATGCAATACTGCTGTGCAAAGTGTTTTCTTACAGCTTGGAGCATATGCAAATTTGGCCTGGGGGCTGACAAGGATGCCTCAGTGCATTATTGATATGTTTCCTTTTCCCCTGCTCCTTCCCAGCCAAGCACTGGAGCATATTCAAGTGCAGTGTTAAATCCCAGTAGGCAGAGGGGCAAGCAGAGCCACTCGACACACTAAATTATCCAAAGGCTGGTGTTTCTGCTGGGTACCACTTCCTCAAGTGCTTCTTGGAGTCTGCTGCTGCAGGGAAATGGCACTCAGAGACACTCCCCCTCTCAAAGACACTGCTAAAGTTCAATGACATAATGCCCTTGGGCAGACGAGGCTGGTCTGTGCTCAGCCCCTTGCTGCTGTAAGTGTCAGATGAATGGATCACCTAGATTTGGATGAGGCTTTTTCTCCCCCACAAAGCTGCAGGGATGGTGGGAATGTACAGAGCCTGTACATGTCAGAGTAAATGGAGCTGGATGGATATGGAATATTTCTGCTAAGAAAGGATTAGAAGCATTGCTATCAGAAAATTCCCTGAGTACACAGCAAAAACCAGCCCTGGAAGAAAGCTAATACCCTTTGCTTCTATATTAGAAACAGCATCTCACCTTCTGTCAAAGCACAGAGTGAGACCAGCTTGGACTCAAAACAACTTGGTTTGCCTCTTTCAGTAGTGCCAGGAAGAATGGAAAACTGGGATGAGCCAGCATGGCACTGGGTACAGTCCCTGTGGATGAAGCAGTGTGTGTTTCACAGGTATTTTGACAACAGAAAAGACATGGCCCTGCTGGAGTGGGTCCAGTGAGGGTCACTAAGCTGATCACAGCACTGGAGCACCTCCCCTATAAGAACAGGTTGAGAGAATTGGGGATGTTCAGCCTGGGGAAGAGAATGTTCTGGGGAGACCTCAGAGAACCTTCCAGTACCTAAAAGGGCTGGAAAAGGACTTTTTAGCAGGCCTTGTTGTGTTAGACCAAAGGGGTTAAAAGGAAAAGAAGATAGGTTTAGATAAGATATCAGGTGAAACAATGGAACTGGTTGCCCAGAGAAGTTGTAGATGAGCCATTCCTGGAAACGTTCAAGGCTAGGCTGGATGGGGCTCTGAGCACCCTGGTCTAGTTGAAGATGACTCTGCCCATGGCAGAAGTGTTGGACTAGATGACCAAGAAAGATTCTCTTTCTACATCCCCTCAAACCCAAACTATTCTATGATTATTTTTTTAATTATTTTTGAGCTTTTTCTAGCCCAGCTTCAGAATAGGTTATTGCTACTGACTGTACAAATCATGCACACTAAAATCAACTTACAAAGACTCTTACTCAGGTGTATTTTTTTACAGCTTATCTTGGCACTCAGCTGCTAACTGAAGGCTTTTCTAGCAAACTCTGCTAACATTATGACTAGAATATCATGGCTCCATTTCCAATGACAAACAAATTCATCTATAGCCTGCCTGGGTAAAGGACAGCTGTGTATTAACACATTGTATGTGCAGCTACCTATTAATGAAAGACATTAACTCACAACGTGTTAGATTCACAGAGCCCACATCAACCCTGGTGCATTTCTCCAAAGCTAAATGCCCCAAGAAGTACCTAATTGCCATCAACAGTGTGGGAGGTAGAAGCTGCTTAGTTTGGTACCCAACGATCATCTGTGCCACAGGGCGGGGCTGGTTTAGGACACGTTTCCCATGGGTTTCTTCAAGAGCTGCCTCCTTTTGGGGCAGCAGCTGAAGGCTGAACATGGTGTCCTCGAATATCTGAGATGCACAAGGCAACTGAGTTTTGGCTCATGAATTCCCCTCTAGGTGGGTAAATATGTGCTCTTTGAAGAAAAAGTGAGATGCAAGCAAATTCCATCCAATAACTGAATTTCCAAATCCCATCCATCCCTCCATGGACACAGAGAGGACATGTCCATAGGAGTCCTACAGTACCTGAATGGGTTGAAACACCAGATGAGGAGTCCCCTTCCACACCCACAGCACAGAGCAGGACCAACCTGAGAAAAAATGTGTCTTTTTCCCAGAAGATACCAAACCAAACTGTCCTCTGGTTCTACCATCTGAGCCCAGTTTAGCCTATCATTCTTGGATGCTTTTTTTTCCCCTCTGAGGCAATTCCACAGGCTCAGGGAGAATTTTTTTATCCTGTTTTGAGCCAGAAAGAAAAACTCATCAGTCCCCCTAACATTTTGGGATTTGCTCCAGATGAGCAATTGGTATAATTACACAAGACAAGAAGAAAATATTATCCTCAGCTCTTGTAGTAGCACTAAGTTTTGTATGATTTAGTCAAATAATTTGTGCACACATCCTATCCTCTTCTAAACAATGAGCGGGATTTCTAATTGGTTTCTTGGGTAATCATATTTGTATCTTTCATAGATGTTAAACAAAATGGATTTCTTCTGTATTAATCTGTCCACATTAATTTTCTGTACACTAGACTGATGGAAATAATGAAGTACCTCTTGGCTGACACTCTTGACTGAGTCTCTTTGAAATGCACACTGAAAGCTTTGTAAATAACTAAATTAATAATACCATTTCAGTTATGTCCTCTGGGATGCTCCAGGATATGTCTGAACAAAGGGTTAAAGAGGCAGGTCAAATCTGACTCCACTTTCCACCCCTCACCTTTGTGAATCACATATTTAACTGTTTAAGAATTCTCATTAAAATCCACATCCATCGCACAACCTGCACTAACATCAACAAAACCAACCAATCAAAGCAAGACAAAAATTCCCCACACAAAAATCAAAATAACGTCATCACAACACAGAACAAAAATTGGCAATTCACACAAAATCCACTGCTTGTGCCTTCACAACAATTCCAGCAAAAATTCACCATGAACATTCTACTTTCTAACACTGTTCAATCCATGTTTTGCCCATTATCTCTTCCAATTCCCATTCTTATCTCAAAATCATCATGATCCTGGTTTTCAGCACCAAAAACATTGTGGTGGGTTGACCTTGGCTGGATGCCAGACACCCACCAAAGCCACTCTGTCACTCCTCTCCTCAGGTGGACAGGGGAGAGAAAATACAACAAATGGTTCATAAGTCAGGATAAGGACAGGGAGACATCACTCATCAAATACTGTCATGGGCAAAACTGAATTTATTAGCAACAAAATCAGAGCAGGATAATGAGAAGTAAAAATAAATTGTAAAAACAACTTCCTCCCATCCCTCCCTCCTTCCCAGCTCTCCCTCTTCTCCTCCAGTGGCACAGGGGGATGGGCAATGGGGGTTATGGTCAGTCCATCACACAATGCTCCTGCCACTGCTCAGGGAGAGGAGTCCTTGCCCTGCTCCAGCGTGGGATCCCTCCCATGGGAGACAGTTCATGAACTTCTGCAATGTGAGCCCATCCCATGAGAAACAGTTCTCCACAAATTGCTTCACTGTGGGTTATTCTTCCATGGGGTCAGTCCTTCAGGCACAGCCTGCTCCAGCCTGGGTCCCCCACAGGGTCACAAGTCCTGCCAGGAAACGTTCCAGGGTGGGCTCCTCTCCCCACAGGGCTGCAGGTCCCTGCCAGGACCCTGCTCAGCACAGGCCTCCCATGGGTTCACAGCCTCCTCTCAGCATCCCCATGCTCCATTTTGGGTCTCCTCCATGGGCTGCAGGTGGATCCCTGCATCCCTGTGCCCTCTGTGCCCTGCAGGTGGATTCCTGCATCCCTGTGCCCTCCAGGGGCTGCAGGGGCACAGCTGCCTCACCGTGGCCTCCCCAGGGGCTGCAGAGGAATCTCAGCTCCAGCCCTGGAGCAGCTCCTGCCCCTCCCTCTGCACTGACCTTGGTGTCTGCAGGGCTGCTCCTCTCACTTATTCTCACCCTGCTCTTCTCTGGCTGCAATTACATCTGCACTGTAACTTTTTTCCCTTCTTCAATTTGTTATCTCAGAGGTGTTGCCACCTTTTCTAAGTGGCCCAGCCCTGGCCAGCAGTGGGTCCATCCTGGAGCCATCAGAGATTGGCTCTGCTGGACATGGGGGAAGCTTCCAGCACCTTCTCACAGAAGCCACCCCTGTAGCCCCCCTGCTACCAAAACCTGGCCACACAAACCCAGTACAGCAGCAATGTTTTAGAGACATAATCACTTGCTGGCTACTTTGAGGGCTGTGAAATGCACTGCTGGTTCTGACACGTTTCTTAGGGGACAGATGCTTTAGAGAGTGTGTGAAGGATTAGTTGAGGGTGTTTGCTTTCATTGTGTTTGTGCTCCTTTATAACTTGTAATGCTGAAAGTAAGCCTATACAAAGAGCACTGCACACTTTAGATGTTTTTCACATGGATGGTTACACTTTCTCCAGTAATCATGGCCAACAGTTTTGTGCAACACAGGTCCCTTCCCAGGAGCAAATTTGTTCTTCAGTTCTATTATCTCTCCAGCACTGACACTGAGCTACTGGGTGAAATTAAGTGATTTTTGTCTCTCTTATTTTTTCTAGGGTTTTTATGTTTACATCACATAGTATTTGGTACAAGGTCTATTCCTTCTCATGTTCAGTTTGAGCTGCCTGCCCTACAATAGTAAAAACTAACTCTTAAGTGTAAGAGAGATCGTCATCTATATTACTACCAAATGTGGGTTTTTTAAAAATTCTGTATTTAAGGAGTTGAGTGAGATTTTTTTCACTGTTTTGGGGGGTTGCTTGGGTGGTTTTGTATTTTTTTTTCTTTTATACTCTCCTTTCCTTTAAAGAGCTATCTTTACTAAGAAAAGCTGAAGTTACCTCACAGGTTTCAGTACAAAATGCAAAATGCTATCAGTAATACCACTACAACCGACTCAAAAAGGGGATTCCACAAAAGAAAAGCCTCAAACAGCACATATGACATGACAATATTTATTGATTCTAATTAAGGTTAAAAAAATTTCACAGCTGTCAGATAAAAATATCTGCAGAGCCTATTGGAAAGGGAACTGAAGAAGGAAACCAAGGGAGACAGTCACAACAGAGGCACTTTAGAAAATGCTACGGTTATAAAAGGCACAAATTCATCACACACAGAGCATATATATTCCTGCAAAGTGAAGTCACTCTTTTTAAATTTTTTTCCAAAACACAGAGGCAGGCACCACTGAGCACTGACCTGCACATGACCACAGCAGACACGCTATAAGCGGCAGTCTATGACAACGCCTAAAGAATTCACTGGACAGACACTTGGAAAGCCAGGCTGCCTTGGCCATCTCATTTTTACAATCTGTTCTTCAACAGAAGGAAGATCAAGGTGATCTTAAGGTGGTGGAGATGGGAGAGGGAATGTTTGTTCATTTAAACACAGGTGAGGTTTACATTTGTGAACGTTTGTCACGTGTGATTTCAGGGGGTTTGCTTCTTGCCCAAGAGCAGTGGCAGGTCTGTTATTTAGTATTGACTCCCTAGTATTTCTGGAGGTCAGAAAATTCCTTCTTCCTCAAAAATACTACTTTTAAAAGTCTCAAAAAAGGGAAAAAAATCTTAAAATTTCTGCACATCTGTAAAGCCTATTTCAGTGAAACAATAATCCTACTGTGGACACAGAAATATTTCTTTAAGCCCCATAGTTTCTTGTCCAGGCCATGATTTCCAGTGATGGACAATGCTCAGAGAGGTACTTAATTACTTGATTAATGTCTTTGTATTGAGAGCAGATGTGCTATTTGGAATCAAGATCTGCACTGGGGGAAAAAAAAAAACCAAACACATATTAAAGGGAGGACAGGGGGCTGCCTCAGATTGCTCACATCCCTGTAATCGTTGAGTAGTTTATACAATTAGATTTCAAGCACTTTGGTTAACACAGATTTCTATGCCATGACCCGTTATTCCTTGCAATGTACAGTGGCTATCAGAACAGTGTAAAAGAAAGCAAATTTCTTTTTTTTTTTTTTGTAAACTCTTAAGAGCATTACAAAATATACATGGTAACAGTTCAGATCATAAGAGACAAATACAATTATTAAATACAATTATTTCCATGGTTGTTCCTATAGTACATTTTACAAAGCTGGTAAACTCTTGGAACTTTCATGACAGCAGTTGTCTCATCAAATGTGTTGATAAATTAAAAATACAGCACGACTGGTTATCCATTAAAACAGACTTCATTCCTCCCTTCAAAGGGTTGGCATGAATTTTAATTTCAAAAACGTAAGCCAGTGCTAACAGTTCCCTCTACCCATAGGGAAGCAGCTTGATTCTCTACCTCCCCTGTCAATTCCCTCATCACGCTGGCATCCATGCACACAAGGTGCCACGTGTTCCTTTTGTGTGGAAAATGTTGAGAAAACAGCAGCAAATCCTTTTCTTAATCCCATAGTGGTGGTAAAGGTCCACAGCACAACCATAGCAAGACACGGCTGTAAAGACAGAGAGAGCTTTCCTAAAGCTTTGGCAGCCTGCAAGGAAGAAGACAGAGACTTTAGAGTGTTAATAATACTGATGTCACAATTCAGACCTCCCAGCTCCAACCTGATTTGATTAGAAATCTGGGAATACAACTTTATTTTGAAATTCCCTGTCTCACCTACTTTAGTTGTGGCAGAATGAGAAATGCTTTGTGAGATTAGTTTACTTTTTTTTCCATATTTCTTTTGCTTTGAAACTAAGAATAAGAAAGGTTTATAAGTATAGAAACTTTTCAATACTTTATTTTAATTAGCCAATCTCCTGAAAAGCTTAGGTTATGATTCAGTTCAGTTCTAACTGCCTAATTTCTGATTTTGATTTGAATTTCTCCCCCTGTGGCACACAACACGATCTCGTTAAACTGGGAAAAACTTCTGCCAGATTCAGGAGCAAAGAAGAGAGAAATACATTTTGAATGTGAATAAAACGGATTTGTCCTCATTAGTTTCATGAATTTGCTCCCCTTTAGAAAATGTGGAGAAGCAGGACCTGAATTCCAAACAGTTCTGGCAGAAAAATCACCTGCAAATGCAGCAGCTATTTATACGTAACATATGTATTCACCATCTAGCACTTACAAACTTTAAAAACTTTAAAAATGTCTTCCCAAATGTAGGTTCCTGTGTTTATTTCTGGCTTGAGAATTGTGTGAGCTGCAAAAGCTCTGAACTTCCTATTCAGCTTTCAGTTCCTAATTCATGTAGTAAATAAATCACAGGGAGAGAAAGCCACGTACAAGTTCTCTGCAGTAGGCAAATGTCCCAGCAAATTAGAGCTCGATGTGATACAACGAGAGAGGCCATATGTACACTGCTGCACTCTTCTTCTGCCTTAAAGATCTTTATGCCTCAAAAGTTCCCCCATGCATTTTAAAAGGCTGTTATGAGGCTATTCATTTGTGATAAAATCCAAGCTGCTGCTACAAGATGATGTTAAACCGGCACATCAAGTTAAAAAGAACAAAACCTAAGGGCCAGAATGCGAGGTGCTGCTCACAAATATTACAGCTTTCCAAGTAGTTCAGTAAATTTCCAAGGGACTATTTGGAGAACAAAGTATTGCTCTACACAGGCAAGATCAGATGCTAGCCCAAAAAGTCTGCCTGAGACTGGTGATACAGCTCCTCCACCGTCTGCTCACACCAGTTGCTGAATTTATTATTATACTTCCCTCCATGGCTCTTTACTGCAATCCAATATTTTCTACATATAAATTGCTACACGTTGAAGGGAGAGGTGCAGCAAACAGGCAATGAAAAATTCCAGACATCTCCAGCTTCGTGTGCAGCAGATCTTGTTCTCAGCCGTACCTGTCTCTTCCTGCTTTGCCTTGTGCACAGGTAACACAGCAGAAATATCTAGAACAAGATGTCAACATGCTGACAAGTAGGCAGTGAGGTTTTGGTGGGTGGATTTTTTTGTACTTCTCCACCACCCCTGCATACTGCCTTCTTTATATCGTCTCTTTTTTTTTTTTTTTTTCCCATTGTTTGAACAGTACCAAGCTATGGAGAGCAGAAGCACTTGCATGTGACTCTCGAATCCACAGATCTTTGATCTCACTATCATTTAGATCCCTGATCAGTTACCAGTTATTACTTATAAAAGTGCATAGTCAGTGCAACACAGCACAGCAGGCAGAAGTGGAAATGCTAATCCCATCAATACGGTTGTTAGGAAAGACCAAAACTCTGAATCAGCAAATCTCTGTTCAGCATGAAGCAAGAGTTTGGGGGCAGACAAGTTTGGGGATTTTTTTGTTTTGTTTGTTTTTGTTTTATTTTGTTTGTTTAATGCAAACATTACATTTTCAAGCCCATTGTGCCCTAGCAGGCAAGAGATAGCCTCAAAGTGCTCACAGGGACAGACTCCACTGGATAAGAGCTCTGCTGTGCCAGACAGTTCTGAACACATCTGGGCAGATTAAAATTCAACCACACTGCCAAACACAGCAGAAGTATTGTCCTTTAGCTCAGTGTAGGACACATATGCCACTGGAAATGCCAGCATCTTATGGTTGCACTTGCATAGCCCAAATGGATCATTTAGCCTGGCTTGTCCCTCAGGTCCTCTCTGGGCTCTGGACATCTGGGTAAGAAATAAAAACACTAACAGTTTCTTACCAGTAATTTGCATGAACTATCTGATTATTCTGTAAGATGTGGATTTCTTTCCTCGGTCTACCACACAGGAAGGCAGAAATCATCTTTTTTACAACTAGAGATTTTGTTGTACAGTACAAATAGGGCCTGTGGAGACTTGGAATTCAGGGTCTGGTTCTGACACTAAGAGTAAAATCAACCAGAAGTCTCATCAGAATAGGCTTTAGAGAGGTATTTTGTCACTTCTGTTCTAAGATCTGGACCAAAAACTCAAGGTGATAATACTTGGTACCCCAGAAATTCAACAACCAAAAAGTTACTGCTAGAAGTAGACCTGGATTCCAGGTGTTCTCTTTCAATATGGATCCCTTTCCTACATTCCTTCCCTCCAGCCTATTTTCTCTACTGTTTTCACCTCTTCCTCAGATTTTGGAGACAGAAAAGTACATGGTAAAATAAAACCTTTAGGAAAAAAAAGAAAATCCCTCAATTGTGAGGCTTTGAGTTGGCACCTTTTTTCAGTTTCGAACCAGAAGTCCCTTTTTGTAGGCAAATAATCCAGCTGCAGCCACAGAGGTGAAGAAAGTGGAAAATCCAATCAGCTTTAGCAGTCCTGGCACAGATGGCAAGTTCCTCTCCCAGAAGGTTGTAGTGATGGGCAAAGCTGGCACATCCTGTGGGGAGAGCATCCATTATCCACATAACATCACTGTGAGAGGAGGGATATAAATTGAGAGATTCTTGCAGCAGGAAAGGAACTGGATTGAAGCAGTTATATCTTATCAAGAAGCAGTATACTCAGAATTTCTGCTCAGTTAAAGGGAAGAACACCCACATGGAAAGGATTCATAGCCCAGTTAAGAAGTGCAACTCTTTCCAATCCTGCCTTACAGACTTGTCAGATGGGTTTCCATCCTCTTCCTTTTTTAGGGAAGGGCACTTCTGATGAATAAGGGAAAGCTTATTGTGGCTTTGATTTAGTGAACTTATATAAAAACAGACCAAAAAATTATCTCATCAGCAAAACAGCAGAAAAAAACCCCCAATCTATTTTATCTACATAAATACTTACAACTGATTCAGGTTCTGGCTTCCAAATTTCACTGTCTGGGATTTTCCTCATAGCAAACAGTATCTGAAAATAAATAATTCTCATTAAGTATCACTGATTCTTCAAGACAGAAAAAAAAGCTGGATTCCATTGTTGTTTAAAAATGGCATGATAACTGAGCACATAAATCACAGTGTATTCAAATTTTAGAAGAAAACTCAACCTTTTACAACTTATTTCTGGGGATGTTTAATAAGACACTCCTCCTAGTGGAACACAGAAACAGTAACAAACATCTCTTTATGCTTAGTTAGTCTATGCAGATATTGGAATTTGGCCAGTCCCAGGGAAACAGGATAATGTGATTATGACGAAGAGTTAAGCAGACACTGATGGCAAAGTGGGCCATGAAGACACCAGCTACAAGGAACAGCTTGTTTTGCAAATTTTGTCATGATCTAGGAAGAGGAACAGCGTCCTGGGAGAAATGACAAGACCACTACTTTCAGCCAGAGAAAAGCAAAACTCAAACAAAAACCTTTGCAATGGGAAAGTTACCATTCAAAGCATCAAAGACAGCAGAGATCAGTAGGATAGCAAAGACCATTTGAAATTACATTCAGGGAAGACACCAAGATTAGCTTCTTCTACTGTGAAATAAAATGGAAGTTATAAAAATGAAGTTTTCTCTATTCCAGACACTTGTAAATTTAAGACATAACATCTTTTACAAGGGGCTTTTAGTGTAGACAAGATTCATGGACCCTGTCAACTCTTCAATGCAGGAGAGTCGACAGAAGCAGAAGCACTGAATTTTCATCACATTTTCCTTTCATAAGTAAATGAGGAAAGGAAAACATCAACATTTTTACCAATCAAGTGCACTCTGCTGAGGCCTATGGAGGCTCTGCTGTAATGTCCTTACATTACATGTAGGTCATGAGGCATTTGGAGCTTTTCAGGAGCACCTTAGGTAGAACTTTCTCCAATGGGATAATTTATGAACAATTGATCTCTGTCTCTTGGGGCAGGGGTACAGGCTAGATGAACTCTTCACATTCCTTCCAGTACAAGTTGTGCTCCTTGACTAGTTTTTAGCCACAAGATTCCCTTCACGTCATAAAAAGAAAGATTAAATTTATTTTGCTGCCCCATAAACTGTAATGTTCCTTAAAACACTTGGGGAATTGGCATTTTCTCAGAAGAAAAATATCTAAGTCCTTGTTTAGTGACTCTGAGTTAAGGATGTCTCAGTGGAACATCACTGAGTTGGAAACACTGAGGAAGGGTCTGGCTTGGTGTGCAGAGCTGCAGGACTGAGCTCTGCCATGCTGGAACAGCCAGCATCTCTCAGTATGATGATTAACAGATTTGGGAGAAAAATGACCAGGGAAGAATTTGGGACTTCTGTAAAAGAAGAAAGAATTTAATCCTAGAAAGAAAGGGAGAGTTTGACAAAATAGCCAGAGCCTTTCCTAGCACTCCAAATCTAAGTGCAAAACCTTCATCGTTTTTGGAGTCAATCCCCTTTGCAGGGATTTGCATCAACATTCAGAACACCTGAAGCTGTCAACATCCAGTTCTCATTTTCCCTCCAACCACAAGATCTTTCATTTTCCTCAGAACATTTTACAGTGTCCCCCGAGCAGCTTTACCTCTCTGGCTGCTCTTTCTCCAGCCTGGACAGCCCCCTCCATGTACCCACTCCACTCAGTGGCTGTCTCTGTGCCAGCAAAATAAATCCTGCCAACAGGCTGCCGAATGATCCTGGAGGGGGACAAGCAAAAAGTCACATCAGCTGAATCAGGAAAGAGCTGAAATAGCTGGGTTAATGTTGGAATAAAAGTGTTCTAAATGACAGCAAGCACTTGAAGATAATAGCACTGGGTGAGTGGAGCTGGAGGAGGAGTCTGGGTTGTATTTAATTTCTTACAGTGAACACAACAGTGTTCACATTTTTAAAATGTTTACACTGTTCATAGGTGAAAACTACAACTATAAGTGAAAAGAACAACTATTTTGAGATGGGACTTACACTATCTGACTGTTCCAGCCTGTGACATAAATACCAATGCCAGGCATTACTGGCACAATGCAGCATTCTGAAATATATCTCCATAATATTTGAAGCAATAAGTAAATAAACAAAAAGCATTGTTTTAACTATTTTTGCCAGAATATGAAATAATTATAATTTTCATTACTTCAAATACTAAGGCCTCCATAAGCTCTTTGTTATAACTGCTCTATTGCTCTAAGTTGCTTTTAAATCATAAGAACTGAAACTTCAAAAGTACAGCTCTTCTACCACATTAAAACCTGTGCATCTAAATCCAATCACCAGTCTGAGGTATATCTTTTTCTACTTGGTAAATCTTATTTTCATGCAAAAACTTAAGTGGGAGAGGACTGTATACAATGGCACACTGATCACAATATTAAGCTTTTATGTTAAAAAGAAAGGAAATCACTCATTACCATCAAAGTCGGCAAGAACTCTCTGTCAATATTTTTAAATCATCAGCTAAAGGTGTGCTTGAAAGGGTTACACTCATCTCAAATACCCAAAGCCATTTTTGTAAGCAGACTATGGAAGATTCCCAGCTCCCTTCCCAGAACCTCCTCAGCTGAGCTCACCAAATAAGAGGAGAGGATAAAGGCCCTAATGATACTGTACTCATCCATCATAAAACCCAACAGAGACAAGTGGAAGGTTATCCCATCTGTTTAAAACATCCCCCAGTGATCTTAAAGGTATAAAGTGAACAGTGACAGAGGATTTATGACCCTTTCTGAGGATATTTATTAACTTGGTCTTATCTTACCACTCCAAAGCCCACTATAAATAGACACTGTACCTTCCATACTGAGTCATTATGCCTGGTGGGAAGTAGGCTGTGTAGCAGCCCCCAGAATACTGATCTTCACACCAGTTCTTCTCTTCATAATGCACGGGCTGTAAAACAGAGATTAATTCACTCAGGGAAAGGACAAAGTCTCGAGGAAGTTAATAACAGAACTGAGGAGAGAGCAGAGAAGAACAGCTCATCATTTGTTGCATGTCAATGTCTGACAAGATGAGCACATTTAACAAATCTCTTAATGCAGCATGAAGGCAACACAATAAGCTCTATTTTTTTAAAAATAGAAATACCCTGTCTAAAAAACTAGTTAATCTGGCCATTGTAGAGCATAATCTTCTTAATCTGTCAATGTTAATTTATGCTTTGTGCACTAATTTATGCTTTGAGCCATGTAAAGCAAAATTAACCTCTGGTGCATACAGTTGTAATACTTGTAATGTGTACATTGAGGTACAAATACACTGTTAAAAATGCAAAGTGTGGCACTTGCATGGTTCTGTGTGCAATGTTGTTGTGTTAAAAACTGTGTGCTCTCCAGGTTGGTGTCTACAACCTCTAACCCTGTAAAATTGTTCTTAAAAGTATAAGCAGCGTTAATCACATAATCCAAGTGTGAGATCTCACAAACCCCAACAGTCATTTACCTTTACAGGAAAGAGAAGGCAAGAGAAAGAAAAAAGAAAAACAACCCAACACATGCAGCAGTGGATGTGAACAACTAGGAGACAGAACATGGACAGAGAGGGACAGCAAGCCTGTCACATGTGACAGCAGCTGAGATTTATGGTGACAAGAACTGAGAATCCCATCCATGGTGCTGGACAAGAATATATATATATAAAAAAACAACCCATCTTTTAATGTTTCATTGATGTTCATAAAGCTCACTCTTATCCTCACTGTCAAACCCAACCCAAGGCTTGCCATAATCTCCACTCCTCTAGTGAGGACAGCAGGTGCCCCCATAGCAGGCACCTTTTCCAAAGGAACCTTTTCCAGAGATTTTGTGCTTACATGTAAAGCTTCTTCTGAGCCCAGAACCTTTGCATAGAGCTCACACAGCCTCGTCTTCCTGCAAGAGAAAAGCAACAGAAGACTTCAGCGTGAGGAAAGAGGAAACAAATCACTTCTAATATACCCTATTCTTAGAGGACAAGTATTGCATCTGCTGGAATTTGAAGTTCCAGCTTTTTAGGATCTCTCCCAGTTCATCAGCTTCTGGATCACTAGAAATAACCCAAGCTCCTATGCTGCATAAGTGCTGGTTTTCCAGCAGTTTTGCAAGCTGTTCTCTTAAGATAACTCCAGTAGCCCAAACCATCAAATCATCCAAATGGTCTCCAGGCTGCCAGGAAAAAGAGTAGTAAAGCATTGCACTTTTTTGTCTTGGCACATAGTCTAACTTACTGTTTGTTCCTACAAAGATGCAGGTCTCAATATACTGTAGCTCTCAGGTAATTGGCACTTAATTCTGTTTATATAAAATTTCCTCCTGTTTTAAGTTTATGAATCTATAAATCATTGAATATACTTCATTCTGTAGCAAACCCCAAGTGCAATTAAGTTTGTTCCTACAAGCTACTGGGTTTTACTCTCAGCCATGCTGCACCAATTCCCAAAAACAAGAAGATCAGGATGAAATAACAATTATAGAAAACAAACACAGCTCTGGAAAGACATTTAGCTCTGGAATAAAACACAGTGCTCCACAAAAAAGCCCTGCTGGGCACAGAAATAGAGGAGTCCCAGCTCTGTAATTGTGAGGGCTACCCTTTCAGCTATAAAAACACATCAGGAAATCGTCCATAACTGCTGTAAGAAGCAACCCAGCTCCATAGGAGCCCAGCTCTACCCATGAGCAGCTGAACTCAAAGGAAGAGGAAAGAGGATGAGGAGAAACAGGATGACTTGAAGGGCCTTGAAGATGTCCTCACATGCAGGAACTGGAGCAAGAAAGTGAAGGTGGCTAGAGCTCAGGTGTCAAACCCAGCAGCAGCAGGGGGAAGGAAACAGCCCCTTCCTTTTGCCCTGGGGCACAGGACCAGGCTCAGCCTGCTCCAGAAGCAGGGATGGGCCAGGAAGGCTCAGAGAGCTCCAGGACCTGACCATGAACATTCCTCTGCACCCTTTGGGGTGACACAAATCCAGCAACAGCCATAAGGGAAAGGGTGACTTCCCAATTTCTCCATAAATGAGGTGAGCACTGTGCCCTGCAGACCACCAGCACTTACCCAGTGTCTGAACAGAAGAAAATCATTTTAACAGCAGGATCCAGCCAAGCCTCTGCTGAGGTCTGCCCACCACCTCTCACAAATGCTATCAATTCCTCCTTTCAGGGCAGGTCAGAAACCCCACAGAGCTCCACAGGAAAGTGAGTTATCACCTTGGGACCCATCTGCTCCTCCCAGCACCATGGCAGGGATGGGAAAGACTCCTCTAGACCTGCCTGTGCCCGGTCCTCTTTCCACAATGACTTGCAGACCCTCCAGGGAGCCTGGAAATGGCACACCAGTGACAGGTATGCCAGATATTGCCACTTGTGGCCAACTGCAGGCTCCATGAAGGTGCAAGTTCACAGCTGTGTGCTGAGTGCATTGCAAACACAGATTAGTTATTTTAAGATAGCTGTGCAAAGGAAAATATTAAGCTTCAGGTCAAGGGCATCTTCAGACTCTTAAGTGTAGACATTAGAAGGAATTATTCATCAGTAATAAAGTGTTATTTGACATGGAAAAAAAGCCCAAATGAGCAAACAAAACAAAACCCAGAAATTTCTAAAGGATTGAATTGTATCAACATAAATCAATCACCGAGGACATTGCCCCTAATAAGAGCAATCTTTGCATCTTGCTGGTCTCTCTGCAAGATTTGCACTTTTTGTCATAGAGAAATTTAAATACATTCTTATTAACAGACTTATTAATGCTTGCATGGAACATAATAGCACTACATGGAATATGCAGTGAGTAAAATCCTCATTTCTTGGCTTTGGGCTCAGCTGTGAAATTGCTATAAGCACTAAATAAAAGGAATGTTATGCCTGGAGCTACCAAGGTAGGGTCCTGTTGAGTCACACTGTGCCCAGTGTGGAAGAAGTGCACATGCAGACACTCAGCTCTTTTCCTGGTCTCATTCCACGGCAGTGTGTGATGCCATGGCCTTCACTGCACAGCTCTGAAAGGCAGGGCACAGTCTCAGCCCTGGTGCCTGAACTGGGAAGACCAGCTGGAAGGCAGCAGTGACATTTACTCCCTCCAGTCTGGCTTAGGCTGTGAAGAGGTTTCCATTCTCTCTCACAACTTTTGTTCTCAGACATGATTTAGGATAGCTGCCACAGACTCTACATCCTACTTTTCATAGTTAAGGATTACCAAAACCCTCACCCTGTCCCCAGCAGGATGAAGGGAGAGCCCAGGTTGTGTTGGTAGGTGAGCAGAGCATCTCTGCAGGGTGTCACAAGTCTGTGCTCCCTGCAACACCACAGCCCTCATCTAAACTATACAAACTGGTTGCACCCTGAGTGTACGCTGGGACAAGGTCTGGGTTCACTTCTGCCTTCTCCCCAAATTCCACTGGAAGGAGAGCTGTGCTTCTGGGGAGGACGTGAGTGCAGTGCAGCCCAGCAGGTTCCTGCCATTTCTGGCCAAGACTCCTAGAGCCAGAGGCAGCCCTGCACCAGGGTACAGCCAGCATGGCTCAAAACCATTCCTTACCAGAGCAAAGCCCCTCCTAGTCTAAGGTTCCTTCCCCAAAAGACAAGAGTTCAAAACTCCTGTATAAAACTTGGCTGCTGGAAGCAGCACAGTCAGATAATTGTGCTTTTAATGCCCAGGGAAAAGGATGGTGCCTTGCAAACAGCCAGGACAGACCCTAATTTCATAGGAAGAAAAGCTGTTCTCAAAGGCTGCAAATGCTCATTTGAGGGCATTGACACACAGTGAAAGACACCATTTGGTGTTTAGGATGGCTCAAAATGCTGGGCACACTGGGTTTCAGAATACCTACATGGCTTTTATCATCTGGCACCTGCTGGGCCTCTATCTCAAAGCCTCAGTGCTTGGCCATTCCTGCCAAAATTAAAAGGGCTCTGTGGTACCAGGCTGTCATTTGAAAAGACTGGGACATAAACAGCTCCATTTAGACCCATTATCCACAGATTGCCAGACTATCTGAGACAACTGCATCTTCTCTAGTTAGACCAGCTATTACTGCAAAAATGTTTACTTGGGCACAGTGATCCTTTATCATACTTTAATATCAAATGTATTTTCTCCCTGTCAAACCAAGGCTCTCCTCATAAGCCACAGTTTCTCCTTGCAGCTTTGATTTGATCAGATACAGTGAATCAGCGAGATGGAAAATAAAAAAAATCATTACTTTATAAATTCTATTTTAGTAATATACCAAAGAGCAGTACTCTATGCAGAGATTTGTTTCAAGGAGACAGTAAAATGACCTTCATCTGTGCCTGAAGGGATTTTTTTCCTCCACACTGAGGGTGCAGAGATGGAGGCAGCTTTCATGATACTGAAGCTTGCTTGTGGCAGCCACAGGTTCAAGTTGCACTAAGTTACAGCCACTGAAAAGACCCTCCAGGGTGAACAGAAAATAAAGATAAAATCAAACACAGAGGCCAAACCTTTTCCTTCTGACAAGCTTTCCAAGAGCTCAGAGCACATGCAGGAAGCCAGTGGGGGAAGGAGGCTGGTCCTGGGCATTTTCCAGCAGAATATCAACACTACTTTTATATTCAGCACCTCAGAGCTGTTCCTTAGCAGGAGTCACATAAACAGAGAAGCCTCATGGGAAAATAAGAACCAGGACCAGAGCTTCCAAAGGGCAAGAGCTATGTGGGAATTCTATGGGTCCTTCATCCAAAACCAAGTAAGGCATCTCCTTTATTAATGCCTGCCTACTGGCACAAGGTTACAGACAGCTTCCTTCAAATCAGGGAATTTTTTCCTGCTCTGGTCATTTACAACAAATTTTTGACTCAAATTCTACACATATCTCCAGGGTTTGTACTTACCTTTCTTCTCTTGTGAGACCTGTCAGTCTTCTGCACTTCCGAGCAAGAATGAAGCTGTAAGACCAAAAACAATTTACTCCCATTATGCTGCTACATTTCTTGCATTATTTAAAATGCCAATAATTTATGATGAGATGCTGTGATTCACAGTAATAGCTTTAGGGTCTCTAATAAAAACATCCATTTCACCTCTCTGCAAAATGCTCTACCTGCTGCTTGCAGGACTCGTTTAGGAAGGAACCACTCTGAAATTCATGTAAAAATATTCGCATGAGCTGTTTCCCAATTACTTTAATTTTATACAGCCTTGGGTGCAGGCATATAGCAATGACACGAAACCTGGGATTGAGCTCAAAATCGTATTTCAATAAAACTTTTAAGACTGATCATATTCTCTGGTTGCTAAAATAACCGGAACAAAATAAAATTTAATTATAGAAAAAAGTTTTCATTTACAGAACTGAAATACTTGGAGAAAACTTTAAATTTTTGCAATCATCCTCTTTTTTCTTTTCTTGCCTTTCCTCTTCTCCAAGTTTATACTTTGCCACACACAGAGGCAAAAGATAACAGTGATAAAAAGTAGAAAGAGAGAATTTTATTTTTTAAATTAGAAATAACATCATAGAAGAAAATTTTGAAGTAATACAATCATAGAAAATCACCATGCACTGAGAAACTCAACTTTCAATTATTTCTAAAGTATTTTCTTTCAGAAGTATCAGGTTTTCCACTTCAATTCTTGCCTCTAAGACAAAGTAAAAAGCATTAACTAGACAAGACACTTTCTTTGTCCCTTACCCTATTATGGCAGGAAAACTGCCATCAGGCTTAGTGTCATCAAGTGTTAGACCAATTGCAGCATCCTCATCTTCAATGATCATGGTACCACAATAGCCTGATAAGAACAAGGTGGTAAATCAGTCATGATCCATGAATCCAAACACAGGAGCTTTCAAAAAGTGGTAAAATTCTCAGTCACCTCCATCTGATCCATCCCAAGACTAATAGCCAGAACATGACAGGATCCAGAACCCTCAAGTTCATTTACAAAGATGGGGGTGGATGATATTTGTAGGCAAACTGATGTGGGCTCATTATAGCCAAAAATGGTAAGTGAGTTACTGCATTGCAGCTTGCCTTGGATCCAGTAAATTCCAAAAGAAGAGTCATGATGGAAGCATTCAGCATGCAAGATGTCTGTGTAAAGACACCTTCAATTAATGCTGACCAGTCCATCGAGAAAGCAGAATTTTTGCAGACTCTTCCATCCATCACACATCACTTGTACCTTTACGTCCCTGTACAAGTCAGAGAGGCTCATCTCACACCCAGGTGCCACTCAAGGAGAGGACAACAGAGCAACCAAGGCAATAAGCAAGGCATGAATTCTCCCTTCATGACTACCTCCTTATTTTATTCCCTCATCCACTCTCTCCTCCCAAAAGATCTCTCAAGATTCTGTCATAGGGTATGGTAAAAATGGCATAGAAGAATATGAAGTCTCCTGAAGTTTAGCATGCTCTGAACAAAGAGTCTGTTCTGTTGCCAGGTACCCTCTTCCCTCTCTCTGTCACTACTCTTTCTTTCAATTAAAATGCAATACCCTTCTTCCTCCAGAAAGTTTCCTTGTAGTACACGATGCACTTGATGACTGAGCCCATGGGGATTCTGTTGATGAGCTGGTTCCTCATTGGAGGCAAAGGTGGGTTGAAATGAATCTTCAAACAAAGAGCTGGGGGAATGGCACTGATCACATATTTGCCCTGGAAAAGAAATTATCCATAAGCTAAATACATTCTCCCCTACTTCAGCCCAAGTATACTGCTCTAATGGTCTTGGCAGACATCTGGGGAGGCTGCATTGTGTATCTTGTGAAGCAATTCTGGCATTTAGCATAAGAATTGCAAAACTAAACCCTCACAAAATCCTGCTCATTAAATAACAAACAAGGATTACATAAACAGCCATCTGTTCAAATGATGGGCAGCTGCCCTTCCCCTGGTGTTTAGAAGAAAGCTCTGTGCCTTAAGAGTCCACTGGTCTCCCTTCCATCTGGACTCCTCTGGTACAACTTGGGAGCAAAGCTTGCAGTGTTTTTCACTGGAAGTTTGTTGCTAAATTACATTTTACACATCACAATTACCCTCTAGTTCAGAAAGTAACTGGACACAAAGAGATGCCAGGAAAGGAAAAGTTTGGATCCACACTTTGCTTTTAGGCATCACTTTAACATTGCTGTTACTCAGGACAATGGGAACGCGCGACTTTCTGTCACAGTCACTTAAATCTCCAATGCATTTTTGTACAGCACTTTGGAGAAGCCAAAAAGGAGAAGCTCAAGGTTTTGTAGCCACCCACCCCAGCATTAATGCTCTCTCACTGGACATGCCATTACCTCATAGAGCTCATGGTCCAGGGTTTCCACGATGACACTGTCCCCGGACTGGTCGATGCGCACCACCGGCTTCCGCAGCCTCACCCGCCCCCCCAGGCGCTCCATGATCTTCTCACTGATCTGCCCAGAGCCCCCAACAAACTTCCTCTCCTGCAACACAAGAACGACAGCTCAGCAGAGCAGTGCTTGAGGAGCGTGTATCATCACACTGCATTCAAAACAAACTCCCTTTTTCCAATGTTATCAAAATGTTTTTTGGGAATTTTTGCAGTCTCACCTGTACCCATTTTATTTTCTCTTTCCGTCAGCTTCTCAAATCCTTCCCGTATCTGAGCACCATTTGAACTCTAGTCAAAACTAAAAGTAATAGCAACCCCATAAGAAAATCCCTTCTCCAAATGTGGTCTCCAAAAAGATTCTACGGGCCTGTGAGAATCAGCAAGACTTCTGAAAAGTGCTTAAACCTTCAAACCTTTCTCTGAGTTCACTCATCCCTGCAGAGCTCTGTCTATCAGAAGCAGGAAACCTGATCCTCATAATAAATCACAGGGTGTAAGAAGTAACACAGTTCACATCAAAAGTGTCTGCTGCAGTACCTAATTCAACCCAATTTAAACTCAAATCATCTCTAACATAGTACAGAATTCAAATAATATTTAATTAAACATATTTAACTTAAATTATCTACAGTAATTGCTTATCTATGCATATTTATGCACTTCAATATGGTTAATGTATTTGCATTTTTATTTATGATTAAATAATTAGCATTTCTAAAAATATATCCATTTCTAATACAATTAGTGAATTTTGCACTTCTCAAGTAGAAGACTTAGCAGATTCTTCACTTTCTTCAAATTAGAGCAGAAGCAGCTCTAATGTACCAGATTGCAAACATTTCAGAGCAATACCATATTTAAGCTGGGGTGTTCATTTTCTTTAGGCTGATTTTAAAATCTTAATGGTGTTAATGCTTGGAAATTTGCATTTTAGGAACGCAGCTCTGGGCTACATTTTCAGTATTAACTTGCAGCTGACATTGCCATCTCCATTAAGTGCTTCTGCAGTGCTAAGGATGGCTTCAGCCTCGTGACAGAAATAAGCATAAGTAAATTTTTCTCTTTCCAATGTGGATAAGCAAAGCACATGTTTTAATCTGTATCAAAAAAAAAAGCCAGATACAAATCTTCTGATCACTGGGGGCAATGCCCTCAGTAGGGAGCAATCTTCAACACCAGTTTTGCAAGATCCAGATTAAAGAGTAAATGAATAAAACTGGTTATCAGTGTGCTGCTGGCCCAAAAGTCATGGATATCTCTGGGCTAAAATAAACCAGCAAAAGAACGAAGTTAAACCAGGGCCTGCCAAGAGCTGCAGGAGGTGATGCTGGCAGTACCTGTCCCCCGTTGCTCGTTGAGAATATTCTTGTTGTGCCCCCACACTGCTTCACGTACCACAAAAACCAAAGGGCAGAGACCTCGTGGGGTTCAGAAGTGACATCCACATTCACAAACAGAGTTGCAAAACTCTTGGCAGCTCTACAACAAAGACAAGGAAGTTAGTTAATTTAAAAACAGAGTAATGCTGACAAGATTGTTCTTGAGTAGGCAGGAGCCTCTCTTTGGCAGCCTTTTACTGTGGGGGCAAAAGATTCCTTAATTTCACCTAAGTAAGGAACTATCAATTCCTTTCATGCAGTATTTTTCAAGTAACCCTGCAAAAAATATTAATTAAACACTGCTGTATTCCAGGCAAATTAAGGCATTGGGAGACACAAAAGCCCAAGATTATATCACTTTATGCTACTAATGCAAAGTTAGCCTGTCATCCTAGCCTCAGCATTAAGGAGAGCAAGCTCTCCTGCCTCCACTGGACTCCAAAACCTCCCTGTCCCAGTTCCTGGGTTACAAACCAGATCTGAATCTCTGTCTGCCCCTGCTGAATGTCCATCCCCTCAAGAGCACAGCACAGAGATTATTCTAAACCCATCATAAAGAAAAAAAGTTAGGGTTTTTTTCTAAGCTAATTATCAATTATCTAAAGATCTATGGATAAGTCAGCATCTCCATTCACTGCCCAATCCTCTGCTGAGGGAGTTTTGCAGCTGGAACACAACAAGGAAAGAAATACAAGCAGGAAGCCATAGCAGAAGAGACAGCATTCATGCCAGAGTCTGGAAAGGAAGAAAAGGGAGTAAGGAAAAAAAAGGGGGGGGGCAAGGAAAAAAAAAAAGGGAAGGAAAGGAAAAAAAAAGGGGGGAAGGAAAAAAAAGGGGGGGAAGGAAAAAAAAAGGGGGGAAGGAGACAAAAGGGGAAAGGAAAAGAGGAAAAGGAAAAGGGGAAAAGGAGAAAAGAAAAAGGGGGAAAGGAAAATATACTTTTGGTAGCTCAACTCAGTATTTTAAACAGCGTCCTGGTATCCAGTGGCAATGAACACAGAAACAGAAAATTGACCTGTGTCTGAAAAGGGACCACTGCTCTATGTCCTTTTCTTTTATAGCAGCTCTACTGCAAATTACTGTATAAGACTGTACAATATTATGGGGTGCATTAAGATAGAGTTAATTGAGAATCAGGGAAATATTCCTCCTGTTATAAATAAATACTTCCCTCTGTCTTCACTTTGAGGAAGAGTTTAAAGAGACATGAACAGGACCAGAAGATGCTCAGTTTAACTGCATTGTAACTGACAGGGATGAAGATTCTATAGATACTTCATATGTGAGGCATCAAAGCCAGTGCAGAATCCACTTCTGATTGCTGCTTTCTTTTTTTTCAGTCTTCAAACTTTAAAAAAAAAAAAAAACAATCCCAAAAAAACCACACACACACAAAAAAGACGCCAAAAAACCAAAAAAAACCCACAGCACAAAAAACCCTTCTAACATGCTATTTCAAAGAACTCTAGATCAATATAGAAAAAGGCATCTTCTTTCTTTCCTAAAAATGCAGTCCCACTCAATTATAAAGCTGATCCATTTTCAGAAAAATGGGTGCATTCTAAATTCATTCTTGACAGCCAAAAATAATACAGAAATTTTTTATAAGCTTTTCATCTGTATTAGCACATACTGTAAAATATGATCAACTCTATGAGATATTTTGCCTAATGTATATGTATTTATTAATATTTTATAAGCAGATGTTATTACATGGTGGTTACATTCCACCAGATTCTGCCACCTTCTCCCATTGCTTTTCAGGTCCTGCTGTTTTAACTAGAACTGGCACTATGATTTCAACCAAGAGCACTCAGGATATTTCCAGCACGCAGCTCTAGCCAAAAGAAAACTTGTACACTCTGTTAGGTAAGAGGAAAGAGTAGAGGGTTGCCCTTCTGGATCATTGCCCTCCAGGGTGGGAATTTTCTGCAGCATGTTACCTCAATCTTGAACAAACTGAGCAAATCAAGCCAAGATGCACATATAAAATCTGAAAAGCATCTTCAGCTTATGCCAGTATTCAGGTAAAATGTCAAGTCTTATTCCATCAGAGCTGGAAAAAACCTGACTGTAGTCACACGAGCTATTGGATATTGAGTGAGCACCAGTGTGTGGTCTTTTGCTCACTTGCACAGCTGCTCACCCTGTCCCAGGCTCAGACAGCCAGCACAGCTATCAGCACACATTTCCATTTGGATTTACTCAATATGGACCCTGGTACAAATGAGAAAGGTTTTCTAAATGTTTCTGTGCAATGTCACTCTTGTGAAAGCAAAGCTATGAACCAGAAGACTCCCAAGTCTTTGGACAACATCTGTTGTCCATTGACAATCATGGAATTACAGAATAGTGAAAGAATTTAAAGTTTCCTTTATCACTTCCAGTTCCAACCTCCCTGTCATGGGCAGAGACACCTTCCACTACACCAGGTGGCTTCCAGCCTGCCCTTGAACACTTCCACAGATGGGCCAGCCACAGCTTCTCTGGGCAACCTTTGCCACTGCCTTATCACCCTCGTGGTAAATAAATTCTTCCAAATATCCAATTTAACCCTGTCCTCTTTCAGTGTAAGTCCAGAGCCCCTTGTCCTATTACTAATGCCCTTATTCACAGTCCCTTTCCAGCTCTCTTGTAGCCCCTTTAGGCACTGGAAGGTGCTCTAAAGCCTCCCTGGAGCCTTCTCTTTTCCAGGCTGAACAATCCTCTCAGCCCATCTTCCCAGCAGAGATGCTCCAGCCCCCAGGTCCATCTTTGTGGCCTCATCTGGACTCACTCGAAGAGGCCCAACATGAACAACAAAGGCCATGATGCTCTCTAGAGGCTGCCTGAAGCCATAAAAATGCCCCATAAAATGTCAATGGCAGCACCAGCTCTAGTGGGCACTAACAGGTTTCATCACCAAGCTCCAGCTCGTGGCAGCCACGTGTTGGGTACTCAACAATTCTGAAGAGGTTGCTGTAGAAATCAATCTGCTCTACAGCAACCAGGATTAATGGGCTTTTTTTTCCCCTTCAGTCAGAAGAAAAACAATCAAACTGCTGTTGAATGGCAAGTAAAGAAAAATTGCTTTGATGTATACATAAAAACAGGAAGCATTTTCAGTTTCCCTGGGTGGTATACAGTGCAACAGCTAAACAATAGAATGATGAGTGCTAAAGTGATTTAGTGCTACTGAAAGACAAATGTTATCTTTATAGCACTTTGGTAAAATCAGCTGGTCCAGCACAGAATAAATGTGTATTGTTCCATCAAGAGTTTGATTCAAAAACCTGCTGTAACCATTTTTCTCTTAAAGGCTAAAAACAGAGTAAAGTGCAGGAAAGTGCACACAACAGATTATCCCGTCTCTTTAGAAATATCCCTTCCCAAACATATTTTCCTCTTTATTTTTATTTTTGTCTAAAAAGCGAGGGAAATGTAACAGAATCTACTGAATGTGCTGACAGGTGTCGTGGTCCATTATTACAGGACTTTCTCACCTCTTTTCTTTAAAAGGGCTGTATTTTAGTGCTAGCTGTATCTGTTTGCAAAGCAGTAATGCTTATTTGGAGCTCTAAGGTGTATAAATATGAGCCATTATATTTCATATTAAAACGTTCCTTACTTTGTCCAGCATATTTTATCTATGAAATCTTGCATAGTCATTTTGTCCCATTCTTCTGCATGTGGAGCTTTCCATGGAGCTTCATTGGGAATCTAAGGAGACATAAAGAAAAGCATTTATCAGCAAGTGAATGAGTGGCAAAGAAATACAAATAATCTTGTCTTTAAATGTTAATTCGGCCTGCAAATTTCTGGCAGGTAACACAGTGAACTTAACAGAGAATGCTTTTGGAGGAGGGCGTTTGTTTGCTTGTTTTAACATTGTTCTCCTTTTTTTAGATTGAAAAATAGAGAACAATTTTAGACTTAAGAAATGTCTCTATGTTATTTCCTATCTTTCACATTATCTAGACAAGTAAAAGCAACCTCTTCTCAAATTTTGTAGCTGGCAACTGGCAACAAATTAGAACAGACAAGCTGAATTTCAGGGTAGAAAAGGGCAAGCTTCTTAAAATATTATTTACCAAATCACCAGGAAAAGTGGTAAAAATCAATCACAGGCATAAACCTTGACATTCCCACAGCCAGAAAAACGAAGGGATGTGTGCACACAGCCTCAGCAGCACGGGACTCATAAGAGTTTGCCAGGAGGCCACACCCAGATGTGCTCTGGCCATCAGTGTGTACCAAAATGTGTGGCTGCCCTTGCCAGCACTGGGTTTGCTCAAGCCAGAGCAGCTTTGCCTGTCTGCACCCTAATCCCTTCCTCTGCCCCTCCTGGAGACAAGCTGAGCTGATTCAGCTGCAGTGCTCATGCCATACCTCCTTTCCCATTTCATCCATGGTCCTCCAGAGGTTGTTGTAGTCCAGGTAAGCCAAGGGATTCCACATAGGAGGGAACGGGCCTTTAAAGGGGTAAGATTTACCCTGCAAGATGAAAAACAAATAAAAACATCATTAAAAAACCCAAAAGATAACAATAATCCTGGGTTCCATGCATGGGAAGCGGCATCAAAAGGTTGAATGTTCACAAAAACCAGAAAAATTTAATCAATCTATGTGACAGCTTCTGCTGGGTCATTGTCTGTGTGTGCAGGACACGGGGCAAGAGGCACAAAGTGAAACACAGGAGATTCCTTCTGAACATCAGGAAATGTTTTTTTCACCACGAGGGTGCCTGAGCCCTTGTAACTGTGCTATTTGCACCATTTAATTAGTGGCTTGTCTGAAGTTTCTTCTGTCTTCACTCAGAGCCAGAATTAAAAACACGAAGGAAATGGATTATTCTCATGTTCAGGCTTGGTTGTCTATTAAATATTATCTAAAGTACAGAAAGTTCTGCAACACTTCTAGCTACCAGCCAAAAGTGAGCAAAACAGAGGTGAATCCAGCTGCTACAAGGTCTCTTAAAGCTAAACAGTCCAATAGAGAATTCACACCTATATTATTTATACTTTCGACCCAATAGCCAAACTCCTGTGACCTTCAGTTCAGCACTGACTGTCCAACCAGAAACTACTACTTGAAATCATGAAGAAGGAAGAAGATAGAAAAGAGATAATACTCAAAATCCTCCATCTTGTCCCATACCTATTACTATAGTATAAAAAACTCAAATTTAAAACCCTTCACCATGTGAAATCACACACTTCTATTTAACTACACACCCATGACTTCAACTCCATCACTCAAATTTGGAAGCCTTCTCCAAGGCCTCAGGTTAAAAGCAGTGTTCTCCTGGGGGTCAGAGCCAGAAAGCACAGAAAGCTCAAAACTCCCAGGTTTCTGGGATCCAAAAAGCACTGGCACTGATTGCCCAGAGAAGTTGTGGTGCCTTCCATCCCTGGAGATACTCAGAGGTTACTTGAACATGATCCTGGGAAAGCAGCTCAGGTGGTTATTCTGTTATTCCTGTTATTCTGCATGTGCAGTTCAGGTGTGATACACAGCTGAATTAGCAAGTCAGACTTCAGTAAGTCAGTGTAGAACTGATACTTTACCTTCAAATTCACATTTGGCACTTCTGGGCAACCAAACTAACAACCTGCAGTAGAGTCACTAAGATCAGATTTCAAAAAATGAGATGAAACAGCATTGTTTGACTGAGTTGAAAATTTGGCTACTCACTATTGAAAAGGAGATATTTATTTATTTATCCCTCCTAATTGTTCATGAAAACACCTAACTGTTGATTGTATTTAGCAGTTTGAGGTTTTTTTTCTTTCAAAATCAGACAAAAGTAGTTGCTTATTTATATCAAAAGCTTCATTATACAATAAATCATAACTCAGACACCTTCCTGGGGATAAAAACGTCTCAGCTAACCTAAAAATTATTAGCCCTGCAGAAAATGTAGCATTTACTAATTAGACTTATTCCTCCATCCCAAGACCCCTAGCTGTAAATTAGTGTGACCTATACCAATGTCCAAATTGCATCATTACACATTTAATAGACTTTTTATATCTAAATCTCCATTACTAGATATTCAGAAAGTCTAGCTTAATTAAGAGTGGAAGACAATGGGTAGTTTGTAGAGCTGTTTTATTTACATGGGATTCCCCTGGCTGACTATATGGCTGGCAGCCCAATAGCTTTAAAAATTCACAAAGAGAGGCTCATTAGCATTATGTGTGCACTTGCTTTTTCACAATGCATTATGGAGTCCATAAGATAGATAAATGATAAAGGCCATTTTGCATGCCACAGCTGATTTTTCAAAATTTACACTAAATTATGTATTTAAATGTGCACTGCGTGAGCATGAATGTCAAACAGTAGAAGTACTAACTTTTAATAGATATTTGATGCAGTGCCACACCAGCCATCAGTAAAAATGTATTCACACTGGCTTAACAAAATCATACTGCACCAGGATTTAATATTTATAACTAGGTAACAACAACAACAGTGTCTTTTTGAAGAGAAGTATCCAAAGACCACTTACTCAAAGAAATGTCAGGCCTGATTTGATTTAGTTTCTTTATTAATACTGTGAAAGAAGGGACAGAGAGCACATTATTCAAATCTGCAGGTGTCTGAAAGCACCAGAAGATACAGTAAAAGGGCACAAGGGGATCCTGAAAGATTCAAAACTTGGTCTGGAAATAACAAAATGAGATATAACTGAAAAATGCTGGCTAACAACTTTGAGGACTTTTAATTCAAAGAGAAGGATACTCAGAAATCAGTAAGAAAAAAAAAAAAAAAATCAAACCTATGAATAGCAGAAAATTAGTTTAACAAATCTCCCAAACAGGTCAGAGAAAGTGAGGAAGAAACTGTTTTTTCACCTAGTCTTTATGGAGAGAAGACTCTAATGGAATCCTTGTCAAAAACACCAAGGCAATGAAAGTTAGGAAGAAAGCAAAATGGAGATAAAAGGATTTAATTCTTTGGTAGATGGACAGGAAGTAGCTACCAGGCAACAATTTAATTCTGCAGTGCTTTGGAGGATAAATCAAGGCTTTTACAGTGCTAAAAACAAATTTTTAGATGTTTTCTATCAGAAGTTCTGTCATAGCCAGAGTAGGTCTCCAATCACTTCATGTGCCAGAGGCACCAAGGTCGAAAACCTAGCACTTCCAATTTAAGGATGGATATAATGGCACATGTTCATTCAGAAAATGGAGGGCTGTCTTTATTTTTTTTCATTCAGCACGAAATCAAAGTGCATTTCTACATCTTTTGTGCTCAACTGTATGAAAATATTGGAATCAGGAAAACAAAATCTGGAATCAGGAAAATATACCCCTGTAGATTGAGATGAACAGAAAAAGTTTCCTTCATCAGAGGCATGTGGTCCCAGCATGAACATCTGGGTATTTTCATGGAATCTCTTCACATGGAATCAATTTATACTGGGGCACACATCAATTCATACTTGGCTGCCAAAGGGCTGTGAGAGAAGAGCTAAACCTCTCAGACCAAGTGCCTTCCTGTCCCAGGTGACAACATCTGAACCATGTTGGAAATTACCTTTTAGATATTTGAGGCACATTAAAATTCCATAACTGGCCCTGTGGCCTCAAGAAGTCAGTTTTAGTGTGGCTTCTGAACTCTGGAGCCTTCACTTGTGTCAGCATCCTGTAAGTATTCCAAAGCTAGAGGTTATCAGTTTGGTTTCAAACACCTGCTATTTCCCAAATTTAAGTTTATGAAACAAGCATGCTGCTGTGCTCAAGAAAACCAGGACAGCATCAGAATGGGTTATTCTAATTATTGATTTTGTTCTGAGCTTCCTGGTCTGCCAGAGGCAACCCTAACCCAGTTATCCCCTCTGAGTTAACTCAAGTCTTATGAATTCCCAGCAGCGCTTCCTCATGAGCGCACGGCTAAGAGACACACAAACCATATTTCTGTTCTACTGCTCTTCTATTTCACTGCATTTGAACTGCCAGAAGGAAAACCTTGGCTATGTTTCTTGTGTAGGGATCTGGGGCGGTAAGTCTCATAAAGAACTGGAATAAACTTCTACCTGAAAAAAAATAAAAACAGTCATCAAAGTTAGAGAGTTTCTCTGAAAGTTACTTTCAAGAGCTCCTAAGGCATCTCCTAAGGACCTGATCCTTATTTCTTGCACAAACAAAACTCCAGGAGCTGTCAATCAGAATTTTGTTTGAGGAGAGACTGCCAGACTAGGCTCTACATAGAAACAAAAATAGCAGCAGCAAAGAAAGACTACAGATGGCTCTGAGTAGTTACCAACAAACCAAAACATTTCAGCTGCACTTGTGCTGAATTTGCATTTCTGCAAACACAAAAACCTTTTTGATATTTAGGCAAAATTTGCTTATTTGCTGGGAATAGCATTCTCTGTGTCTCCTGGTGGTATGTAATCTCTAAAGAAAAAAAGGCACTTGCATGCACCAAGATGCACAAAACATTTCCTTTCCAAATATTTTTATACCTAAATCAGAGCTGTATAAAACCTTCAACAATAACCATCCCTTCCAATCACTTGACACGGTGTTTCAACACCAGTTCTGTGATGCTCAGAAGTAGTTCCTATCCTTTCTTTATTAGTGTATAAAATTTTAGAAGTGGTTTCATGATGCCACTTGCAATGCTTCACAAAAACCCAACAGCAGCATCAGCACTTGCAGATCTACCTGCCATTGCATGGATCACTTGCTGCTCACAAAGGCTGTTGCTGCTCTGGAGGTTAAAGCTCACTGAAGAAGCTGAAACTAAAGGGAGGAAACTCATGCAACCCATCTGTCCCAGGAATAAACCAGCAGGGAAATGAGAAACCCAGTGTTTGTCACAAACTTTACAATTCCCAATAGATTTTTCTCCATCTGTATCACGTCAACCAACATTTGGCTGAGTGACGATGGACCTGTGTAAGTCGTGCAGAAATAAAATCTCTTTACACACCAAGTCGGTTTCAGGTCAAATAGCTGACATAAAAAATGAGTTATTACAGGAGAAAGAATCCCATAACATGACAACTGAATAGCAGTAGCCCCTTGGATATCAGCCCCAGCACTCAGTGGGGCACAGGGACCAGACCTCAGAAAATGCTTAGCTGAGCAAGGACTGCCAGGAAATATCAGTACCTCAATGCAGAGTGGGATTCTCGGGAGAAAATCTGCTTTTGCAGGCCCAGGACAACTTCAGGCTCCCCTAAACATTATAGACCCAGGTAGTGCCAGAGTGAGATGCAGCACTGTGAACTGAAGCCCCTGGTGACAACGATCCATGCATTTTTCATAGGACAGTATAAACATCTTATAAATAAAGTCAGCTCTCACCGAGCACAGATATTCCCTCAGCTAAACCATCTAAACCCTGGACTAGCTGAGGCTCACATCACCAAGCCTGTCACTCTGCATTTTAATTCACAGCCACACAGGTTTATTGGCACGTAGTGCCCTCTGCTGATTCACAGCTCTGGTGCTCCACACACGCCCTGTTTTCCCAGTTTAACATCCCAGTAATGGCATTCATACAGAGCTCAGGAACTGTAAGACCCCAAGCTGTGACGAGGAAAATGAGAAACAGAAAAGCATCACTTCAAGCTTTAACTCTGTACCTGTCTCAGATGCTGTTTCTCATCTTCTGCCTTGTGGAAAAGTATAATTTAGGTTTGGGACTTTTTTGTGGGTGCTTTTTGGTTTGTTTTTTTTGGCAGGGTATGTGTTTGTTGTTTTTGGGAAGTGTATGTGTGTTTGTTTGTTGTTTTGGGGGGTTTTTTTTGTTGGTTGATTGGAGGTTTTTTTGGTTTTAATTCATAACATCTAACGACACATTTTTGAGACTAAACCTCTTGTATAATCGTAATTCTCAAGTAAAAAATGGCAACTAGCTGGAACAAAATGAGAGAGATTTTACAACCTACTTAGAAACTGTAACAGAGCTGAGCTTCATTAAAGCTCCCTTCATTGCAAAATTGCTCAGGATCTCAAATGCTTGGCTGGTAACTATAAAATTCTAAAGGTGAGAAGATCATAGGTTAGAAAATGTAATTGCAGTAGAAAAAAAACCAAAACCATGTAACTGATGGTGCAAAGCTAGAACATTAAGACATGCCAAAACGTCCTCCAAATATCTTTCAATATTTAATTTGAGTTCATAAGCTGTGGATGCCAACATGTCTTGGGAATTTCATTATGAAAACTAATTCCATTTTAAGTGTTGCAGAGTCAGACACAGTTGCTTGAAATATGCATCCTGATAAGGAAAGGAGCGAATTGAGAAGAACTTTTTTCTGTTTTATTATGGAAATAAAGTCCATCCTCACTCTGCTACACTGGTCATGCAATCTGGTAAATACTTGTCATACTTGAAATAAAGTAGAATTAGAGAAACACCATCAAAGTGATATAGCAAGTGAAACTGAGGATCTTGAGGATCTGCTCTGAATTTGAAGTCTATATATAACCACATAAATACATAACTATTTGTTCTAATCACCTCTGAAAATAATTAACCAACTCTCCTTCCTACTAGAATGAGATTTTTTTTGTTTGTTTTCAGACACAAAAAACACCTTTAGAAAAAAAATTAAGGTATCTTATAAAGCATAGATTTATAGGGACTCTGTTTCTAAATACTCTTTGATACTGAGCTTGCAGTGGTTTTCAACACCTGAATTAAACCAGTCAACAAAATCGATAAAATCAGTTGAAAACCTTTCAGTATTTCTAGACTTAGAAATACAGAAATACTTCCTTCCCTTCTAAAAAGCAGATAAATGGAGCATAAATAAATGAAAACAAAATAAAAGTGGAGCTTCATTTGAAAGAAAGCCTTCAAAAGAGCATCTGCCCACAGTGTAACTGAGTAGACAAAGTCCCACAGCTAGAACACTGGGTTTAAGTAGAACATGACTTTGGGGTCGCTAAAAATATGAAAACTTACAGAAAAGTTTACAGACATGTGAAACCAAACATGCTCAGCCAGTTGTTCCAGTATTAAATATACATTTCTCTAATTCTGTTTTCCTGTAGACATTAATCAGCTTCTCAAGGGAAATAAAAATCAGATGCAATCGAAGCTTTTCTCCCAGCAGCCTCTATTAAATAATCTAGGTGGGAGCACAAGTCCTTTTCCTTGTCTCCTCACAAACAGATCGTGGAGTCTGGGAAAGCTAAGACTCAGGAAGATTTTTTTCCCCTCAAATTTAATTAAGAAATGCATACTTTATTCACAGTTCATTTTTCTTACTGCTTTCATCCTCATGCCACCATTAGGTCACAGCTTCCAGCCTTCCATTCAATCTTCCTGATCAATAAACACCCTTTGCAAGACTTTGCTTTACAGCCCCCTTGACAGAGATCACTTTGCAGATTTGCTGTCCATAATTGCTTCTTTTAAGCTGCTGTAATACAAATATCTATATTTTAATTTAAAAAGTCATAATTAGAAAATTTCTTGCAAATACTGCCAGCTGGCTGGCACAGAGAAAAGGGAAGATGCCCCTCTATTTACAGGGCAGGTCCAGTGAGACCAAACAAGTCCAGGTTTTCCTATACTCCTGCCAAAATCTGCTCTTCTTTGTCCAAGTGGAGGACACCCCTTCCAGGGATCTGGAAGATGCTTTCACCAACTTGAGCCTGGTCAACCTCAGACTCACTTTTGAAGCTACAAGTGAGTGTGATCATGGCACAGCATCTTGTGGCAGGAATGTCTGCACCCTCATCTCCAGTAAAGAGTTAAAATAACATAGATCTGTGTTCCAATAATGGCACGTGAAACTATCAAGACCCTGCAGCAATTTAAGTGTCTTTAAATTTACTTGGCTTCCTTTTCAAGATATCAGATGCCCAGCTTCTTCAACATTCAGATGTCTTCTTCTCAGTTCCCCAAATTCTTATTTACAAATTGTCAGCAAAAAGGGGAGAAAACAAATGCACGAGGCTATTCCATCTCACTTAAACTGATATCTACTGAGAGTCTCACAGTCTTTCCATTCTCTGACTGCACTCTAATTGAGATATACAAAGAACAATGAAAGCACTTTAGTCATTCAAAAATCCATTTAAGCAGTTATGTTCTATACTACAGACGATGCCAGAAGATACTGCCCTTAGCTTTGCAAACTAAGCTTACATAAATCATATTGCTTAGGTTCAGTGCATATATCACAGATACCACAGAAGAAACACTACTAAATTCTGTAGCTTTAGATACAGCAGTCACTTATCCAGTTGCTAATTAAATCCCAATACAACGTGGCCATCATATTTCTAATTCATGAACAAGACCACTGCAAACTACATTTTAATAAGCACAATAGTGATGAAAATAAATGACGCCCAAGAGGGCTGTAAAATTTTGTTCTGCAAGTCTACTGTAGATCAGCAGGTAACCTGGCAAAATCAGTGCAGGTTTGGGGTCCTGGTTAAAAGTACTGTGTGCATAGGATTAAATATTCACCTTCACGAGGTGCTGCAGGCAGGGTTCACATTATCTCTCTCCCCAGAGCTGTCAATGATTTATCCTTGTATGAAAGTGGTGCCAAACTTCAAGTGGGCATGACATGCATTCAGACACCTCCAAAGGGATGAGTATGGGCAAATTCCATCCAGGGAACTTCACTGAGGTGATGATGTGGTGGCAAGTTCCTGTCAAGAACTTAACCAGAGACTGAGGAGGGGATGCTTCACATTTCCCCCAGCATCTTAACCTGAAGGACCCCCAGGATGGGTGCCATGGCAATGGAGCCTCCTTGGTACTAAAGAAATAACTCAATTATAACCACATGAGGAATGTGTCAGGTGCAACAGGCTGTGAAAATAGCCAGCTACCTCAGCCAGCTACCAGCACTACCCACAGCCTGCCCTGAGACAATACAGAGATTACAAGGAACAAATGTTCCTACCATTTTTTTATAATAAGGAATTTCCAGGAAGCATCGATGGCATTATCCCATAAAAAGATCTGGTAGAAAACAGGATCAGAGGATGTTCAGTTGCCAGCATAGCTGGACAAAGAGTGGATCATCCTCACAGAATATGAAGGAATAATGTAAAAACATTCATTGGGCAAACCATTCATATAAAGAAATGTTTCCTCATAGAGATTTAGGATAGCAGAGCAAACCAGTTCCACAGTCATCTTGGACAATGAACCTGTGTTACAACTGAAAATACAGTAAATTTGTGTTTTAAAATGCAGAAAGTTGGCATGGCTAACAAGACTCCACAGAAGTGAAGCACAGCTTGAATTAACTAGGAAAATTTGCTAATTAAAACCCCATAATAATTGGCACATTTTCATATTTCAGTCTTTCCAGGCACTGTTACGTGGTAAAAATTACCAGGACTATGTGCTCTTCGCTTTCCTTTTTTAAAAGACAAAAACTGTCATTTTAGTGAGGAAAATAAACACCAACTAGTCAAAAGTATGCAAATTTGCATATCTAAGGTAGGACCCTGAATCCTCTCCTGGGCAGCTGAGAAGTTCTCATTTTAGGAAGCATTTTTACAGATTTTACAGCTGCCTACCAGTCCAGTGGGAGAACTGTTAGGAGATGATTACTTCTCAGAAAGTTCTGCTTTTGCTTCTTAAATCTGGATTTATGAACCTAATTTCAGTTAGGCTATTGAAAAATCAATGGTGTTCAGGCAGCAATTTGCCTACCAAATACTACTTACAGAGCAATACTAATTTTCTCACTAAGGCTGATGAACCAGTATTTACAAAAAATGAAAAGAACATACTAATCTCTTTTCAAAGACCATGAAAAAGGCTGCTTAACAAGTGGAGGAAAAAGAAAAAAATATAGGGCAAGAAATATAATTCTGAGTTTCTGTGAAGATATCACACGCAATATAAGCAAGACCAAAAATAATCTCACAATACAACCTGGCATTAAAAAAGATTAAAGGAGAAAAGAACCATGCAACCCAATCAAGTTGGTAAAGCCTAATTAGCAGAGACCCACCCAGAGATCAACAAAATGCACTCTTTTCATTTTGTAGTACAAAGAAGCTGCATATATTACTCATATTAAAAAGCTTCTAAAATGAATTTAATTAACTATGAAAGGCTTGATTTTGCCTTTGGGTATAAGTAAAAACAGCGGCTGATTTTACAAGATGCACTGTGATGCCTGTTTTTTGTGTAGCAAAAGAAGAATTAAAACCTTTAGGTTTCACTGCCTCTCTGGGCTCAGATAATTTTGTGGTCCAGAATTTAATTACATTTGGCCACAGTCACAAAGCTCGGGTCAGCACATGAATTCAAATTCACACAGAGGACACAGCCCTTTGTGTACTTGGAATCTGCAACTTGGGAGCACTGCCTGGATTTCCAGGAGCACATGAGCACTGTTCATTTTTGGGGAAATCACAGACAAACCACATGGCTCAGAAACCTGTGAGGGATGTGTTGAAGATATTTGAAATTTCATACTGAAGATTTAGCCACAAGACAGTTCATAGGTTTATTATATAGTGTTCACATGCCAATTATTTAACTGTAATTCTTTAACTGTGTTAATACTTCCCCACAAATGTATAAACACAGAATAAAAACGAGAATAAAGAATTTTAAAGGAATGAAATCAGGAAATGCAAAGGATGTGCTACTGACTGTGGAATTATCTCTTCTCTTTACTTCTTACTTGGCTACCAGGGAGTTCTGGCACACAGCTCTCTCCTTCCTCTCTCCAGGAACTCCTACAGGCAATTGAGCCTACAAACTGTTTCCATACAATCTTTAGGCTCTTTGTATGGTTTGGGAGTACTCAACCAGCACCTAGAATCTCTCTCCTTGGAGACTTTCAACACTTGACTGGGAACAACCTCAAGAAACAGTGATTTCTGGCAGTATTTTGGAACACCACCATGCTAGGGCAGCAGGTTGCCCTGAAAATCTGGCCATCCTGACTGGCCATGTCAAGTGTTTCCCCTCGTGGCAGGACGACCTACTGCTGTTGGGGAGATTTGAAGGCTAAATACTGTGAACAAACAGAAAATCTTGCTTTGAAGACAATGCCAGAGGCACACAAAACAGAGCAGTGTGGATGTATCCATTAGTTCTACCACAGAAATGGTAATTACAGACAGCAACCATAGCAAATCACTTTGAGAACACTCTTCTTTTTCATAACAATTGAGTGGAAATATAACGGAAAGCATGACAGGACATCTTTTCTCTATTGCTGTTTTAAAAACTCTCAATGTTTTCTTTAACCTTTGATCAAGCATCAACTACAAATATTTTGCCAGTCATTGCACAATGGCTTTTCCCGAGCATATCATGAAACTCAGAGTTAACTTCCCTGAGTCTAACCTGGAAAGTTTCCTTTCTGTGCAAGTGTAACTCTGGTCTATATCAGGAAAGGAGAAAGGATGCTCTTTTGGAGGATGACTACTGAGTGGGCTTTTTAACAGCTTTCCATGGCTGTTCTATTTCAGACCACGAACAGATCGCTCAGATCTGCCTCCACAAGACTCTGATTCCCAGAGCCTTTTGCAGTTACTATTTTGCTACTCTGCATGTTGAGTCTCCCCACCAGCAAAACCAGACATAACCTCTCACGTTTCTCTCTGTCAATATAATAATTGTCACTGGTTTAGGAAGTCCATCCTGAGAGACTTTCAGCCTGCTTGGAGATACATCCAGGACTTCTGAAAGGGATTTTCAGACACCTTGGGCAGTGCATATCAGAGCTGACCCGCACAGAAGAGTCAAAGTTGCACCATTCATAAACAAGAAGTTTTTTGAGAGCTTTCAACTAAGAGGTGAGACCTGAACCAAGGCATGAGCTAACAGCATGCACCCACAGGGTACACACATAAATACGTGTGCATGTCGTAATTTGTACTAGTATAGTGATTTGTTGGTCATTTCATTATCAACACACTTATTTTTTTAACCCACAAACTCAGCTGCTGCATACTCAAACAGGTATTCTCCAGGGCAGCAAAAGTGGTAAACAAGGAGAAAGGACATGACTACAATGTCCATGTTTGCAGCAGAAGCTTGAGAGTGTCTCTTACCTTGACATGGTGGATCAGGTGCTCAACTTCATTCACCTTGTATGTCTCTATTCCCAGCTCTTTAGAGAGCCGCAGGAGACGATTCTGTGTTGGCCCCACGTAAGCCCCTCCAAGGTCCACATATTTAACTTGCTTATTCTGGTTTATCACACACAACACACATAAAAGGGAAGAAAAAAAGAAAAACCAAAAGAGATAAATCCTTTGTAAATAGCACACAAGTTAAAAGAGCAATCCAGAGGAGCAAAATGAAATTAAATACTCCCAGAGCATTTTGGCTAAGATTCTTCTCCCCATGGAAAACAAATTCTTCAGTAGAGTTCTGGTGTGGTGATTACTGAGCTCATAAACAGCATGTTGATTATAATTTGGAGTTTATAACCAGAATAGGTGGCCCATCGTTACATTACAGCCTTAAAAAGAGGAAAGAGCCTGGCAGGCAGAGAGAGGAGAGAGTCAGAGACATTTGTGCAGCTCTTGCTGTGTCAGGCATCTCACCAATGACCAGTTTAAAACACACTATCCTATGCTAGGAAGCAGCACAGGCAAGATTTTCTAATGGGCAGAGTGAGAGAGAGTGTCCCACATCATGACAGAGCAGAAGAAAGGAGTGAAAGGAGACATGGTGCTTCGAGTTCCCAACCAGCCCTGACACTCCTCTGCCCTACACCACTCTGTATGGGCCATGTCACTGTTCAGCTCAAGACTCTTCACAGCATTGTTGGCCTCATGGGTGTTTCTTCCATAGAGATTTCTGCAGTGTCTTTCCCCAGGAAATGATTTTGAAACTTAGCTCATTGTGTTCTCCTTCTCAGATGGGTGACTCCACAGCTCGAAGATCACAGAAATATTCTGTCCCCACCATCGTGCCAGTCTTCCCTTACTCTTATTGGTACAACATCAGGAAATTTCCCACCTGCTGGTAATCTAGAGATTTTCCCCCACATGGCACATACTGTAAGTATGAATATGTAGGATATAAATGGCTCTGGGGATAATTACCCTAACGGTGAAAGTTCTTCCACCAACTCTGTCATTGGCTTCCAGCAACACCACATTCAAGCCTGACTCAGTCAGTAGCTTGGCTGCTGAGAGACCTAAAAGATAAAAAGAAAAGCAATTAAAGAATACTTCTGTATCTGCACTGCACAGCTTTTGTGACTTGATATGTAAATACTCTCATAGCTGTCCATCCAAACCCTGAATTTTTCATTCAAACACTATGCCAGAGTGGTGAGGTGGTGGAATTAAAACCCTCAAAACCCAATAATCATTATATGGAAATGAAGCCACCTAATTAAATAGTTTGTTGCCCAATTTTACATGTGCTGAGTAAGTTTTGCACCACATGCTCAGGAATTCTGATGCATCAGCCAGCACTTGGTACGATGGTCACCCTGCCAGGCAGAGAACTTACAAGCTTTACTTCTTGTAAACAGAAAGCTGTCCTCCCCAATATTTCATTTTTTATAACCCCAACAACAAAAAAGGAAGAAGAATTAATAGGACAGTCCTAAATTTGTGAAGTTTTCCTGACACTTGTTCGATGTCTCTGCTTTCCAGTTCTGAATATTTTGAAGTACAAAGTTCCCACACAGTCATGCCACAGGGCTCATCTCCAGAAGAACACATGGTCTGACTAAGAGACAGAATGTGCAGCTGCGTGTGGCAACAAGAACTAAAAGTGTGGGTAAGTCTACCCCAAAGAATTGGTTTTTTCCTCATCCATTTTTTAATAGATTCTATTTTCATCTTGAGACTCTTGATGCTGAGACACCCAAGTGTAAAAACAGAGGAGGCAATATCTCTTTTTAGTTGTGATGTCATAAATCCTCAAAATTGCAGTGGAAAATATCAGTGTCAAGCCCTGCAGCAAGTGTGCCAAGCTGCTGTGGGCATGAAGGGAACTAGAAAGGGTGCAGATGGAGGGAATCCAGCCCACAACCTTTCAGCTTCCCAAGATCATCTCTGCCTTTTACTTCAGCACACAAACTGAGATTTAAATAAACCAAGGTGCTTACTTTGGCTACATGTGAATTTCTAGTAGGACAAGAGTTATATTCTAGCAGGCTGTACCATCCTTTTGAACCAGCAGAATGTGCTGAATAAAGTTCAGCAAGAGGCCAGGCTGGAAGCCACACTCATACATCATAAGTTATCTATCCTTTCTGGCTCCCTGCCTTGTTACCATGAGAATGCAATCAGCTCCCTCTGTGTGTCCTAGTACATGCAGTTTTTGAGTTGTCATCCAAGCAGATTGTTCCAAGCAGAAAGCAGCCGTGGAAGAAATGGCAAAAAGCACTGACAGCAAAAACAGATGGCCCGAGCTAACATAGCAGGATTGAATGAAATGAAAATGAAGAATGTATAGCAGTCCTGGGGAGAGGCTACAGAACATTCTGGTCACCAGCTCATGGACTGGGAGTAGGAAAACCCAGTCCTGTTCCTAGCCCCGGAGTGAAACTGCTACAATGTGCTGCAGATAAGCTCTTTCTTTCCCCATGTGAAAAAAACCAATAAAATAGAAAGGAAAAAAGTTACAATAGTGTAGAACTATCTATCTAAAGAATTTGACATTTTCTGAAGAAAAGCTGCAGATGTTTCCATTAATACATCATACCCTCCTGCTTCTTTTTTTTTTTTTCCCTAGTTTCATGGGCTTATTTATCTTGGGTTTTCACATAAGTGTTGGTGAGAAAACCAGTAATGAAACTGATAAAGGTCTTTCCATACTTCCTACTGAGGAAATTATATTGCAAAAACATCTGGCTGGATCAGTGGCCTTGACTACACTCAAAAGTATTTGAAGATACCAAGGAAGAACATAATACAGAAACAGCCATGGTATGTAAACATGGACAACTCCTTCAAACAGCTTGCAAAGAGAGATTGGCTTCTGGAGGAAAAATAAGCAACAAAACTCCTAAATAAAAGTCTGGCTTATCTGTTAAAGAAAAAAGAAGCTACTTCTCAAAAAAAGGCAAATATTTCATTAGTTGGGAGAGGATCAATAGTAGTCATTAATAATTCACAGAACGAATGCATAAACTGAAGGCTGTTGTCACTGAAGGCCTCTGCTGGCTTTTCATGCTAACAGGTATTGAGTAATCAATTAATAGCATTCAGTTACCAACACTGATTAAGGGCAATGAGATTTGACTTTCTTTATTAAAATCTAATGAATAAACATTTCAGTGCAGCTGGGAACAAAGGCAGTTTATTCCCAGGAGCTGAACCAACAGAGAAGTTTGTGAAAGGATAACTCTCCAGATTCCACTGACATGCAGCTGATTTGCAGCCCAGGTGCCACCTCCTTGACTCCTCCTGCACCTTTCATCCACCTGATTGCACCTAGCATTTATTTCCCACTGTTTATTCTGGGACATGTGCCACCTTTCCCCCACCCCCTGCCACATTCACACATGGACCTGTTTAAGGCAGACAAGAGTTTACTCTCTCCTGAGGCAAAAACAAAAAACCAAAACAGCGTAGAGGTAAGGATCAGGCTTGTTAATATATCTCACCGCCCTGCCCATGCCCATCCTCCAGCAGATCTGATCTCTGCAGGGAGAGGGATGTGTCCTTGAGCTTGGAGGATGCAGTCTGCAGGGCTCCCAAACTAAGCATCACCTGATCAGTTCAAGGGTTTGTGGTTCCCCCCTTCCTCTCAGCCACATCACTGTTCTGGTCCCAAGCTGGCCACACAAATCATCACAAACACATAACAGGAAAAAGATGGAAGAAGCAAAGGCAGAGGGTCAGGGGGGTCAGAGGGCACAGCAAAGGACCAGCACACACAGAACAGGATAACTCAAGGCTGCTGGTGACAGATACCACAGGACAGTGCAAGTGCCAGGTGGGAATGTTGCTGGTTTTGGTGTCTCACACATTGGGAATCACAGTACTGCCCCATCACTCCATACCTGCTCCTGGAGCCGGACCCAAACTTGGCTCTTGGACTGTCACTATAATACCCGTGAGAGGACTGGATGCTGTGGAGGGAGAGCTCTGAGGCAAAGTGGTACAAGGGCAGGTAAAGCACCAAAAGTGTATTAAAATGGAAATGAACACTAGAATGTGAATATTGGGGCATGAGGTTGAGGTTAGCTTTTCACAAACTAACACCTGCTGCAGAAAATCCCACAAAACAAAACCTCTTTTCTGAGCAAGAGTCAGAGGTTTTCTCTGTGCCTCAATTGCTGCAGAGCACACAAGATATCTGTGAAGCAAAGCCTGGAAAAATCAGTCACACGTGATATAAGGTCTCCCCCCTGAGAAGTTTAACCCTTCACATTCCAGCATTGCATCTGACTTACCTGCCACTCTAACACATCACTAACAAAAGGCAGATCTTTGCTATTGCCCCCACTCCTCACAAACGAGGCAAAGAGCTGCATTCAAATGCAAAAGCCATCCAAAACTGTGACTGATGCTATTATTGCTCCTATTTTGTGCAGCGCATTTTGTCACCTAGAGGCAACTTTCCCTCCTCCTCAGGAGCATTCCAGTAGAATCAGATCTGAATTGCAATATAAGGGCTCAGCCACTTTTGCCACCACTGCACAGAAGACAGAAACGAGGTCCAGTTTCCAAGGGGTCACAGGGAGCCATATATAAATATATATGTTTATATGTATATATATAAATAGAGAGAGATACAGCAGAAATCAAAGAGTTAAGCAGCCTGACCTGCAGTTCTGCTCAAAGAACCAACAGGCAGATAATTAATGCAAACAACAAAGAAGCAAAGATGATTATTTGAAGCCCTGGACTGAAAATACCACCGTGTTTAGAGGATGCTTAACTGGGCAAGCCTCCATCTGTTACCATGGCAACCCGGTACCCAACAGCAGCCACCCAGAGATCCTGGTGGGAGATTGTCTCCCCCAGAATCTCATAATGCAAGTTCAAGTCACGAAAATCATTTCTATCCCCATCGTGCAGCACTCTGCATTCACACAGATTGGACTCCAATGTAATCATCACAGTAATTATTTCATCTTCAGCTCCAACTTATTTCTTTCTTGTTTGATGTCTCTGTACCTACTAAACACCTTAAATTGCACCATTTCACTAAACAGCTTTGTTACAACCTCACTTCCTAACATCAACAGCTTTCTTACCCTGAGAAAATGACTAATTCAGATTTTTTTTTTTTTTTTAAAACAGAAAATCTTAAATATTTATGCTAGGGCAAAATCCAAACTGCTATTTCATAGAATTATAAAGTTTGGAAATATCTTCAAGATCATAGAGTCCAACCATAATTATATAAGTTTATATATGTATATATATATGGATGTATATTTGGATTATAGATCCTTGTATTATATATAATACAAATATTATAACATATTTATTATATTTATATTTGAATTGCCAAATGTGAGAAGACTCTCATTTTTCATCTGACCCCCATGTGCCCTACAATATAGCCCTATCATCAAATGCATTTGACTATCTAAAGAGTATTTAAAAGTATATTTACTAAAAAATCTGATTGACATTTAATAGCATCATTCTATTCTGCCTGGAATCAGCAATTTTACTGAAATATTCTTTAATCTTAGCATTTCAACAAAAAAAACCCAAAAACAAACAAACAAACAAAAAAACACTAGAAAGGACATGACTGGAAATTCCATCTCTGAAAAGAAGGAAATTTCTGAAGGTGTTCCTGTTGTACTTTATCTTGTACTACTTATCACGTTACTCCATATTTATTGTCTCCTTTCTAAGAAAAGATTCCCTTATCTCATTTATATAATTATAAAAATCATCCACAAATTCTAAATTTTAATTCATGGAGGGAGCAAAGAAAGTTCTAAGCCACAGGCATTCAATTAATAGCTTCTAAAATGGCTGGCACAAAAAAAATTGTTCACCTTATAAGCATAAAAATTCCTCCCTTTTACTAAAATTGTAGATTGAGCAGGAAGAAATGCTGCCATTGTACCTGTGCTGTATTAACTTGCAGGTCTTAATGCAGAACTTCCTCCAATTCATGGAATTTGCCAACATTTTCCTCCCTCTATTTATTTTGACACAGAAGATACGTTTGAAAAGGTTTGTTGTTTTTGGTTTTTTTCCTGGTTGTCAACCTGTTCAGCCACATCTAAATCACTGAGTCTGCAGAGATGTCAGGTACCAGATGCTGCTTGACACAGCCAGTGGGCAGAGCAGCCTTGGTGCAGTCCAGGGCAGCAAACAAACATTGCACCAGGCTCAGCATGGGGATGTGCCCAAAAATGCACCTTGGAAATGGGATAACAACACTCAGCCTGCAGGACCAGCACAGTCCTCTGCCCGGGGGTTAATGGAGAAAGTGTGGGATGCAAAAATGTTTCACAAGACTGACAGCAAAAAAAAGGAAACAAAAGGTAATTGATTATATAGAGACAAGTAAGACTGCAGGATCTAAGGTAGATGAAATCAAGTATTTTTAATAGAATTATTCAACAGATGGATGTCTATGGATATTTAACACATTGAAGCTGTTATTTCAGTAGTCTTTGTATTCTTCTTCTTGATCATGAATGTCTTGACCAGAGAGGCCGTGAATTTAACTTCTTTTCTTAATTCAAGTGATGAGTTTCAAAAGAAAAAAAAACAAACAAAAACCGCAAACCTAAAATAACCCCAAGCCCCCTCAAAAAAATTGAAAATCCCTGCCCGAAGTATTTAAAATGTTCAGAAAGAAAACAGGAAATCTGTCAAAACCTACAAAAAGTTATAGAAGTTGGTACTGCTGTGGGATCACACAAGAAATACAACTTTCCTCACTATTAGATGTCTCTGTACAATATCCGTGACCTACCACCTTTGATGCTACCACTTTCGATACCATCTTTGGAATGTTTGCAAAATACATACAGCAAATAAATGAATTTGGCCAAAACTGCTGCACTGTACTCAAAGAAACAAAATCCATCTGTTAATGTTGCAGAAGGACATTTTGGGGAGAACACCACTGTTAGTGGTCAATACAGCTGCAGTGAATGAGGTAAGTAAGAAGAAACTCAGAGGAATATGCCCCAAGCAGGTGAGGTAAATTGTGGGGGAAAGAGGAAAAAAAAAAAACTCCCTCGGTCAGGAATTAAGTTTCTAGCATGTAAAAATTAGATCAGTTAGCAGAAGAATCCAGTTTGCTGTTGCTTAGACAAAATTACTCAAAAATTCAAATAAAAACCTCCTTGTTTATACTCAGGGCTCTCTGACCTCCTTCTAAGAAATGTCCCCACAACATCCGGTAATTCAGTGCCATCAGCATGAGCTACAGTTTCCATGTCACTGTGACCCTGGAGGGATGGAGGGCAGGACCAGGGAAATGACCTCACCCACAGCCAAGCCGGCATTTTGCACCAGTGGGATTTCTCCTTTGTCCTCCACAGCTTCCTTATTGCATTGCTGTGCTAGAAATTGCAATTTAATAGCATCGGTCTTGTTTGTGCCCTAATGAACACAATCCGATTACTGCTCTGCCACTGAGAGATCGAACCTGGCACTGGCCACCTTTACCTCTGTCACTCATCATTAGCCAGCTAAAATGTTTTAATTGAAATAATGGCTTGAGACAATAATGCCTGCAAGGCATTATAGATAAGGACTGTAAATAAAACAAAAGCCAAGGCAGCAACAGCAACAAAAAAGCAAAACCAGCGTTGGCCCAGGGTCTGGGTGAGTTAAGGTGGCACAGGATTGTTCTGTAATGTTCCTCACATGAAGGAGGAATTTTGTTCTTGTGAAGAATACTGTGCCTTCAGTGTGAAGGTAACCTTTTAACTTCTCTAATTTGGCCATCTTAACAATGGTAATTTAGATATCTGACTCAACCTTATCACAGAAAATTCAAAAATTACAGTTCAGAACCTAAAACCATGGCAAAGCTGGGACAATGTCAATTGTTACTCTTGGTGCCTAACTTCATGCCTAAACAGTACAGTGAAATCTAGCAAAGCAACTCTTATTCGACCCAAGTATTTTGGCCATGGGGGGAGATACTCTGTTTTCCTAAACTGTATCATTGTGCTGCAATTAATGCCATTAAAATGAGCATCACTCACCTAGAACATTATGGAGCTTAGGAAAACAACAAAATTAACAGTTTCAGAAACCCCAAGGAGCAAAAAGAGACATTATCAACCTACCTGCTTAAAATGTACATTTACTTAAAATATTTGTACAAAAGACCTAACATTTTTGCCTAAGATACAGCACTATATGAGCAAATATGATTTATTTCTGTTGGCATTTCATTGTCTAGCCAAGGCAATGAGTTCTTCTGTCTGAGCTCTAATTCTGTAATTTAGTCACCAAGGTCAGTATGAGCATCCCCATGAGTTAATGGGACTTCATGGGAGCATAAACTCTAGTCCTAGCTTTCTGTGCTCTTTTCTCTGCAAGAGCTCCTGGATAATCCATCCATGGTGCAGAGAGCAGCATTTATTAAGCATTTATTAAATTCTTAAAACCAGAATTACAAACATTCAGCCTTCACTTGTCCCAGGCATTGCAGCTGGTTAAGTGATACAGAGCCTGGGCAGGCATGAGTGAGATGACCAAAGCTGGGGGATGGTAAGCTCAGGCCCTGCATGGGATGAAGACAATTTGTGATATTTGGGTGGAAACTCAACACCTTTGCTACAGTGGTACCCAGACTTATGCACTGAAGGCACAGTTGTTCTGCCCAAGGCTTCCCTTGCTTCCACTTCACTTTTACATCTTAAGTTCTCCCTGAAACTTCAGATTGACAAAACTGAGCACTCCAGATTTTCAAAGGCTGAGTATTTCTGGAATCAATCACTTACTGGGCTCTCTTCATTTAATGGACTTGTCATGAACAGCCATGCCCACCTCACACTTTAAAAGCATGTCAGAAGTCTTCTTCTAGGCTTCAGTCACGTAAAAAAAAAACAAACCCAAACACATTCTGTGTGTCCTTTGTTATTGCTTCAGGATACACTGAAAAGTTAAAGTTAATATTAATAATGTAAGTATATTTTATACTCTGATATTATCACACACCCTCAGTCCCAGAGCCTCCTTTAGCTTAGGTCATCCCTTTCTGCTAGTTTACAGTCTGGGCTGCCTCAGAATACAATAGACACAACAGAGGGGGAAAAGAAGGACAGAGAGAACTGAAAGTGCTACAACAAAAAGATCATAGCACTGGATCAAATAAAGCTGAGCACAGGGACCTGGCTAAGGTTCCATACAGGAAGTTTCCTAAAAGCATCCTTTTAGGCATTACTATTATGAAGAGATCTACAAGCAAATAAAATGCCAGACAGGTGTACTGTGAAGAACAGTTTTGCCTTTCATACACAGCAATGTGGGGAAAAAAAAGGCTAAGCTGCATCTAGAAAATTTTGCAAAACTATGCAACAGTTGCCTCAGAAAAGAATGCTTATCTGTTTTGCCAAGTCTTGCTTGTTCTCAAGAATTCAAGCCAAGAATTCATTTTTTTTAGTACTCCATGAAAAGTAGATGCTAAAAAACACAATCAACTGGAAGAAGTGAACTTTAAAAATAAACAGAACATCATTTTCATATCTTGACATTAAATATTAACATGTAATTTCCCAGATCTCTCAGTATCTAATGACTCCTAGGTGTTCACCTAGGCCAGGCTGGGCAGCAGCAAAGCCCAGCAGACTCATCATATCCTCATCCCATGGCTATCCATTTTGCTTTACATTTTAATTGATCTTCAGCTAACGAATTTCACACAAATAGCACATAATTATTACAGATTTATATTGAGCACCTCTCAGTGTCACTTCCAAAGAGCCCCAGACACTCTTTGGAAATTCCTATCATCACCACAGCCCACAACTACAAGTAGGTGTGTACACACACATACAGGCTAAATTGTAAAGCCTACAAGGATTTGTGAACATTTTATTTATTTGAACAACTGAAAAATTAAAATAAAACATTCTGAAAGCCCAAACCATTCCCCAGCTGAGATAACAAAGGCTGCGAACATACATGTCACATACATGTCATGCAGAGAAGCCCAAAAGAGAACCACTAAATCTTGTGATTCCATCCATCCACCTCTAAGTGCAGGCAGGGGAATGTTTGAGCCAAAGAGTTCATGAAAACATCACTGCTATCAAAGAAAAAATGCTACCACTAGAATTGCACCATTCTGACAGAATGTGTAGGGACAAAAATGGTGAAGGAAGCATAGAAGAAAAGATAAATATCTAAAGTGGAAAATAAAGGCATTTACAACCTTTCCTTTCTTCATTTATGCTCATTATTTAGCATAACCCACTGATTGAGCCTCTGGCCAAGCTATCTCATAAAAAATTAATTCATATTGGAACAAAAGAGGTGTCTTGCTCCAAATTTAATACATTCAAACACAGATTTATCACTCAAGCAAAAATGAGCCCAGTTTATACTCAAGCTGTCCTAGTAATCCAGGTAATCATGGTGCACAGTATGAACCTGCTGTTTGATCAGCTGTTGCTGTGTGCAGTCAACTGAACAGACTCAATTCAATGTTTTATATATGAATTATACCATCAAGATAAAGACCAGCTGCCTGGGAGGCAGGAGGCTACAGGGGCATCTTTCCTCCCCACCCTCCTCACTTCCAGCTGTGTGGAAACTGAAAAGCATGAAAAACTTGAATAGTACAAAGTAATATCTGTAAGATGAGCAGGTTTAAAATAAATCAAAACTTCAGGGAACTTTGTAACCACCTGAAAGTGCCAACAGAAGCCAGGTCACCATCATAACTTAATTTTTGCAAGATGCCCAAGCCTCTAATGAGCCACAGCCAAGACTCTTCAGTGGTAAAAATTAGTGCAGCTGGGATTTATTTTGCCAGATGTGCCAGCTACTAGAAGTAACCCACAAGGTCTCAGACTTCCTAGACAGACCATCCATTCTTCCAGGGATGGTTTTCACTTTGCATTTCCCCATCCTTATCCTTTGCTCTCCTTTCCCCTGCACTCCTCTTTTTCTGCACAATCACACAGAGAACCCCTAAAAAAATACTGATGCCCATCATTTCCTTGTGCATGTCCCTGCTCTCCATCCATTGCTGCTGCTGCTGCTCCTGATGCTGTTAAGAGCTCACAAAACTCTCACAGTTGAGTCCTGTGGGGCTGTGGGTGGCATAGGAATAGAAGCCTGCTCTTCCCATAAATAATATTCTGTTTCTTGACTGGGTCAATGCAACTCCTCTCTTTACACTTTACAGCACCTCTTTTATTAATCACCTATCCAGAACACAGGGTTTCCCCAAACGAGATCCTTAGGACCATTCTTCTTTCTCTTACCTTCAAGCCCAAAACCAAATAAGGACTTGTGGAGAAAATACAGTTTTCCAAGTGACTTTATACTGATTTTTCTTTTAAGCAAGCTGTTTGAACAGAAAACTGACAGGACAGAGGAAGTTGTACAAAATATAAGAGCATGAGTGGGTTATTTAGAAGAATGATAGTCATTCATGGTTTAAATACCAATGACCTGTAGTGCAGCCTCACTGATCACTGAAAACAGCAAAAAAATGTTAAACAAGAATAATGCAGCATTACAAAATTATAAACATTAGACATGAATTAGTCCACTAGGAAAAAAAAAGTTAGTGGATTAGATGAATGACCATATTTTGACCATCCTTCAAGGCAGCAATAATAATAATATCTGACGTCAGTTTATAAAAAGATGAAATAGGTTTTCAGCCCAGAAGGAAAACCACGTTAAGTTCAAAAATGGCTATATAAAAATTAAATGATTGAAACTTTATTGAGATGAGTATAATTTCCTCAAGAAACTGAAGCCTGGCTGAAGCCCTGGAGTCCTCACCACAAAAAAAGACAAGGACCTATTGCAGCAGGTCCAGAGGAGGTCCACAAAGAAGATCCAAGGGATGGAACACCTTTCCTATGAGGAAAGGCTGAGAGAACTTGGGTTGTTCAGCCTGGAGAAAAGAGGGCTCTGGGAAGACCCTACAACAACTTCCAGTGCCTAAAGAGGCTTTGATAAGACAGGTGAGGATGAAATTCTTGGTAAGGCCTGTCACAATAAGGGATGATTTTAGACTAAAAGAGGGTAGATTCAGATTAGATGTAAAGAGAGTAATTTCTTACAGTGATGATGGGGAAATGCTGAACAGATTGGACAGGAGAGGTGGTGGAAACATCCAAGGCCAGGCTGGAAAGGGCTCTGAGATGTCCCTGCTCATTGCAGTGCAGTTGGAATAGATGACATTTGGAGGTCACTTCCAGCCCAAACTGTTCTATGACTACAATTCCTCAGGAATGATGATTGATTTTAGAATCATCCCCGAGTGCTTTGTAAGTACATCACTACACATTCTCAGCAAAGGAAATCCAAAGGAAGATCTTCAGTCTAGGGCCCTGCTCAGTAAACATTTATAACCATGATAAACTCCACTGCTGTATCAGTGCACTCTGTGAAATAACTGCTACAGAACGGAGACAGAACACAAAGGCAAACAATTCCTGTTTTGGGAAGGAGCAGTGAGACAACATGGCTTTTTATCATGAAATAACATAACTATTTAATTACAGTTGTCAGTTGTGCTATGGAGAAGGAAACTGTGGCAGTGGGAAATGTGCCAAAACCCCCCCAGATTGTTTACATACAGAATAATAACTTCTGAAAGAGAAAAGCCTCTTGAAATTATTAAATTAAGCGTAAGGCCTAATTCATTGTCATTAGCTGCTGTGTAAGATATGTAAATATAGAGCAAACTCTCTGCTGGTTTATGATAATGCAAGCAGCATTGGAAGTTTACCTCTGGGACTGTCAGGGCTGTGTAAACCCACATTGCTCAGGCTGCCTACTTAGGCAGTGCAAACATGAATACACAGATTTTTGGCACATCTCTCCAGCTTTGGATAAGACTACATACACACACCAGTTGATAAGAGTACCCCTAGTAGTCAACAGTATCCTTGTCAACACACTCCTGAGATCATCCCAGACAGCCTGAACACTCCAGGAGGGAGCCAGAGCAGTGGGCTGCTCATCCCAGCCACTGGGACCACAGGCACCAGTGTTGAACCCAGACCTGTGCCACTGCAGTGTCTGACATCGTGGTACTTGCTGGGGACTGACACTGCTCACTCATTACAGCAGGGGAAGCACAATGAATTACATTTCTCTAAAACAGCTCCTGAACTTGATGGTGCCAAGGAGTAAAATGAGCAAATCACGACTCCTAAGTATGAAGAATGTGATCTTTTGGCAGCCTCTTGATGCTACAAGAAAATGAAAGAAAAAGAAGTAGGCAAGGAGAAAACAGAGAAGATGGACATGGAGGATGCAGGTGCACATCTGTGGTCAAGATGACCAATTAAATAATTTTTAACTGTGTCTTCGTGGAAGGAAGAAGAGCACAAAATTGAAATACTAACTCTTTCCATGTCAGTAACTTTGATCAGGGAAACTTAAGTTTCCCAAGACAATAAGCTGGCAGTGTCTATGTGAAAAAATCTGAACCAACTCCCTAATGCAGACAAACACCAATCCCCACCTCCAGTATGATTAGGTTTGAGTCAAGTGCTCAACCAAACTCTGACAAATCTCACCAAATAAAAGCACCCCTGCAGGTGGTTGTCAAAGCAAACAATGCCCAGAAGTTGCTTACAAAGAGATTCCAGCCTCTCCTGTTTAGAATCTTGTTTATCAAAAAAAAAAAAAAAAAAATCAGCAGCACAGATAAGAAAATCCTATGGACTTTCCAGTTTGTAACTTTGGCACAAACTGCTGCACATAAACTTTGGTTCCCTACCACTTATTGCCCATAATAGCTTAACATATTTCCCATAATAGACATAACAGCAATTTCTTTCCCAAAGTTTTGCCTTCCTAACTTACCTCTTTTCCCCTACCATAGTAGTTTTCACATTTTGCTGAACAGACTGAATGAACTTTCCCTAACAACTCCCTTTCATAATGGTTAAATAAGCTAATGGAAAACCTTTCCTTAATGATGCATCACCCTGAGCCTTGTGAGATGAGATGGCTCCTGCAGGTAGACTGGAAAGCCTCTTATCAAATCAACTCTCAGAACAATTAGGAGGTCTCAGACAGTGAATTACAAGAGCTGTCCCTGCTGCCTAGGCTACCAAACTATTTCACAACATTATGCAGCTGCTTTCTGTTCTGTTTACTGTGCATTGCCAAGTTTGTTTTTTAATGTGCAACGTCCAGAAGTCAAATGCAGGTTCCATCTAATTGGCTCATACTGCTTTAGCAGTGAGAGTGGTTGAGTACAAAAGGAATAATTTCCTGCTGTCAGATACAGACAGGTGACTGAAAATGTGAACCAAGAGCTTCATCATGTCAACTGACAGGAAAATTCCTGGATTCCCTTTGCCAGAGTGCATCCCAGAGAGGGTGACATTCCCTGGAGAGGGTCAGAGTCCTCCCCACTGGCTGATCCATTTCTGATTTGATTTCATCCATGCCCTCATTTCGTTTTGTGGCTTTTTTTTTCCCTTCTCCAAATGGACCCCTAGCATAGGACTCCCAGACTAGTAATGTTCTCCAAAAACACTGTCTTGTTTAGTAAACCATCTTTTCTGAGGAGGAGTATTGAGACATTGTAATTTACTACCAGAGGGCAAAAAGAAACAAGTTTCTACTGAATATTATGTATTACATCTGAAGTTTTCCTACAATGTGTCCCAGATTTGTTTTAAAAAGCAATTTTACCCTCTGTATCAGTCTATTTTTAGACAGATAGAATATTATCAGATTAAATGCACTCAAAAGACCTGGTCTGTTTCGGGATGTTTTGGTTTCATTTTTATTTTTAAAGTAACTTAACTGTGGTTCATAGATGCGGTGAGAGCTACTGTAATTATATAGCACATTAAATTGTCCCACAAATTAAAAGTGCGGCTTAAGAAGATTAGAGAGCACAGTAGCATCTCAATAATGTCAGAATAGGTATGGAAATATTTTTAAAACCCAACATAACAATAGAATTGCTTTATCTTACAGAATGTTTTGGTTCTAAATTTACAGCAACATGACAGGTGGTTTGTGAACAGCAAAACATCAAGCATACTTCAAATAACATTATAATTAAGAAGATATATCACCTTTAAGGAAAAAAAATCAATTAACCTCACTCTGATTGTAAAATCTGTGCACTAGAGATTTAAGAGAAGCATTTTCTTGAGTAGGACTGGAATAAGATTAGTATAAAATCTGATAATTTACTTGAAAGCAAAACAAGTAAAGCAGTTCCCAAGGCAAAAGCAGGGACAGTAAGACACTTTTGAAAACAAAAGGAGAAAGTCTTTAAACAAGATCTCTGAGCACGTTTCCAGATTTCATTTGAAGTCATTGGTGTCTCAATTAAGAAGATAAACAAGTTTGATGATGTAACTTTATAGCTTCTTAATAGTTGTTTTGACCCTCATGCTAGAGAAACCCTTCAAAATAAAAAAGTAGACTCTAAGCAAAGAGAAGAACCTGTCACAATGCACATTCCAGCTCTAAGAGGGTCTGTTATGCTTCTGATCTAAATATTCTTTAGTACCAGGAATACTGCATGCAATGTGTGGCTAAGCATTTCATATACACTTTTTGACTCTGGGAAATTTTCCTTTAAAATATTTATTTTTAATCTGCACCATTTGCAAAAAAATTCAAAGACTTTTGCTGAAGTTTTACCCATAAAACAGAATCTACCCTTAGTAAATCCTCCTGCTCCTCAAAAGTCTATCATTAATATCATTGAGACTACCTGACATCTTCAGAAAAGCCACAGACCATTACTCTGACTTGAAAGAAATTAAGACTAATTTTGAGTAGATTTTCATTACATAAAATTTAAATTGGCCAGTTCCTTAGTTTTATTCTTCCCTTTTATCAGACCTGCAATAAAGGACACTAAAAATGATTCAGCAAAGGAAGTGGCATCTTCAGATGAAAGAACAGAGACTGCCAGGGTTGTGAAGGCCTCTGCACTGTTATTTCATTATCAGGTTTTCACTCTTTAAATTTTAGACCCTACTAATTACATCTGAATAAAAAGACAAGCAGAGCTGCTGCCAAAGGGGGTCTGAGCCTGCAAACGGACAGCCTGTTTTACTCACAGAAATAAACAGAAAGGAGATAACCAAGTGGCAGCTCGGTGACACTTGTTTGTTTGCATCCTCCTGCTGGCACAGCAAGTCTTTGTTTGCTCTGCAATTACCTGCTTTGCTCAGGGCTGGAGCACAGCTCGATGTGACAGGAGCCTTCTGCTGCTTTTACAGGCAGCACCCACAGAGCCACGGGCAGAAGAGCCTCAGGCAGCTCAAAAGCACAGACTTCCTGAAGGAACACACACCAGCTGTGGAGCAGCAACAAACCCAGTCTCCAAGGAGTGCCTCTTTTTAAAAGTCACACTCTGGTGGACAGGAGAAGAGATCTCTGCAACAGCTGTGAATGCTAGCAGGGGTTTTAAATCCGTGTAAGGAGAGCTAAAGCCATGGTTTCATCACCTGGCTGCAAGCTCAATGATTTACAGACAAGTGTGAATCAGAGGCAAAGCAAGAGCTGGACAGAACAGCTAAAGGAAAGTGACTGAAGAAGGGTGCTTAGTCAACAGCAATTTTTGTGCCTGTATATTTTTCCAGCCTTTGTGGGAAAACAGGAGAAAAGTTGCCACAGCATGACACAGGAGCATTTTGGTGGGTATTTAGTGCAAAGAGAAGTAAATGGAAAACTGTTCCGCCTGCCACTTGCTGCTGTCTACAGGTGGCGGAGAGTGAAGCACAGGATTTACCACACTTAGCACTGCTTCTCTGTTCTGATGCTCTTCCAGAAAAACCTCAGTGGGCTGTGCAGGCCTGCCACGAAAATATTCCCATGGCAACCCGAATAACAAGGGTAGCTTAAAAGCTGTTACACTGACTCTCACTCCAACTCATTGAACAGAGGCAACGTAGCACTACTGCTGTACAAAACCACGCCACTGAAAATGTTTTTGTTTACAAGGCATGAACAGACATTTACCACGGGCTAATTACTTTAATTGAGTTTCACTGTGACACACGGTGTAAGTTAAAAATTAGCCATAATATTGTGTTCAGAATCCACTGTGCTTTATAGAAAAGCAATGGTTAATTTTTGCTGTTTGTATAAACATACTTGAAACATTCAAACATTATTCAGCAGTTTGTTATCAGAGAATCGTCCTTAGGAAATAATGCCTGTGATTTTGTCTCTGCATTTTGTGTATCATTCAAATTGCACACTACACAATTTAACATGATGGTTAAACAGACATCTAGAATTATATGTAAGTAAGTAGTGGAAATTAAAAGCCATGTGAAAAATGGATGGCCAAAATCACATTTTGTAACAGATCTCAAGTAATTGTTTGTGGTTTGGCTGCTTGGATCTGTGGATGTGTGCACACCCATGCTCTGAGATCACCACACGGGACAGGAGCTATCACTCCATACCTCCCAATGCTAAGGGGCCAAAAAACAACTCTTTGATATGCCAAAGGCACAAGGAGAAAAAAAATCTACTGCTGATGCACAATTTATTTGGCAGGTGTATCTGGAATAAACGCACAGGGGAGAGACTGACTGTGGGCAGGCACAGAGGTCTTGTAGCCCAGGCTGGGTAAAAGCATCTGGTTGTCACCCAAGTGCAAGAAGGCTCCGGGCTCCCAGCGCTGTCTGTCCGTCCTGCCAGGCTGCTCATGCTCTCAAACCCATACTGAAAGGGCAGCTAGAAACGTCCTATTCATCATCCAGCTGATTTCAGGCGTTTTTCCTTTATGCCTCTACCTGCGCTGAACAAAAGGCAGCCAAGGATTCAAATTAATCACATGTGACCGAGGGCCTCTGACTAACACCCCTGGACAGGGTGGAGAGAATGCAGAGTGCTTCTAGCCTCACTTGTCCAAAAGATCCAGGGATGCTGGAAGAATTGCACAAGTTCAGGGGATGCCAGGACTGGGCAGTGAAAGAACTAGAAAAATAAAATGTCAATCTATAAAATAAAATTGAATTTAAAAAAAAATAAATTAGTAAAATGAAAAATATTAGTAAAAATGAACGATATAATGGATATAAATTATAATTAAAATAGATGATTATGAAAATAAATTACAGTAAAAATAAAGAATAATGGAAATAAATAACAATAAAAAAGAATAATGGAAATAAATAATAAAAAATAATGAAAATAAGAAATAATAAAAATAAGTAATAATAAAAATAAACACTAATAAAATACATAATAATAAAAATTAATAATAATAATAATAATTAAACCAATGATAAATTATAAAATAAAAATAAGATAAAAATAGCTCAAATAACACGACAATTGAAATTATTAATGGTTTATAGCAATAAAATGCTGCCTGCAGCACACGGCTCTCCGCCCGAGCGCGGCTCCCGGGGCTGTACGGAGCCGCCGGGGATGCGCTCGCTCGGGCCGGGCGGGGGTCGCGCATCCCCGGCCGCGCTGCCCCGTCCCCGACCCCCGCACCCACCTGAGATGCCGCCCCCGACCACGATCACGTCGCATCTCTCGGCCATGGCGCTGCCCGCTCCGGTTCGGCTCCGGTTCGGCTCCGGTTCGGCTCCGTCCGGGCTGTGCCGGTCCCGCCCCGCCGCTGGCACCGCCCCCGCTGCGGAGCCGGCCCGGAGCGGAGCTGCTGCTGCTGCTGCTGCTGCTGGGTGCTGACCCACAGGCACGGACAGGCTGCGGCTGCGGCTGGGGCTGGGCTGGCTCTGCCCGGCCTCCCGCACGGTCCGGACAGGGAATCAGCCCCTGGCTGAGCAGCGCAGCTCCCCAGGTGCGGCAGTCGGGGATCTCTGCTGGGTTGTGGTGGCATCCACTTCTGTCCCCTCTGCAGCCACACTGGGGCTGCCGGAGGGCACCTGAGGCTACCGAGGGGAGGGACTCTGCAACCAGAGCAGCTGGTGTTTTCCTTGTGACAGCCCCCCGGAATAAGGGTTGGCGCCTGGTGCCAAGTGCTGTGTGACAGTGACATGTGTCAGTGCTCCTCCAGACCAGCCCCCAAACACAGAGTTGTGTGTGAGACCCCCAGGGACCCACCCACAGGACAAAGCCTGGCTCGTCCAGCGTCATCAAATCCACTGGGATGCTTTAGGCTGGTCCCCTACACACCCAGCAGCTCCTTCCATTGCTCAGGTTTTTGCTTTACTGTGAGGCTGGCACCAGGAGAATGGGCTTTGGGGATGGACAAAGCATGGGAATGTGTTTGGTTTGGTCTTGGTGTATCTGCACAGATCCCATCCAGCACTCATGTCAGTCACACATGACCTCCCACACTCGGCAGGCACAAGGCAGAAGGTTCCCAGCTCCAAGACATCCTCTGAGCCAGACACTTGTCCAGTCTCTGTCATTCTCCTTTTCCTGGAGCTGGACGTAGGAAAAAGCAGGGCCATGAGAGTCTGGAGAAGGTTCCCTGTCCCTCTTCCATAATACCTCAAGTGAGAGTTTATGGGGTTCAGAGACAGGGGCATCTGTGATGGGAGTCACAAATATTGACTACAATGGGTATACAGTCCTGCATTTTTAGGGAAAATGCGAAGAAAAATAAAGGGACAGGAAATAGCATAAAAATAGAAACACATATTCTTTCTCTGATTAAAAGAATGTCTGATTAAATCAAACTCCAAGACCTATTTATCCTGAGACACAATTGCCAAATTATCAGAAATAATGTTTTCAGAGACATTTCAAATCCCATATGAAACACTGAAGACTTTGGAAGGCTATTCCAAAAGCAGAAGTGGATAATTTTATGGACTCTTGTCAAGAGTAGCTATGGTTATATTTATGTATTTAATGCCAGGTGCCACAGCCTCCTAATGTTCCCATTATGTAATACTTATTCCTGGGATTCTTCTGGTTCCTATTTTTCTCTTGCAGCTCTAAGAATTAATATATTTTAATTTTTTTTTCTAGTGTTTGAAACAGAAGGCTGTTTTGCCTGCATTTGAGGGTATGTGGTGCATATCTTACAGTCACATGAAGGTCCGTGGGAGTGTTGGTGGGCACAAAGACCTAAAAGGACTCCTTTTAAGACACAATAGAGCAAACATCTGTGTCATCAAGTCTATTTCTGTATATTCATGGACACATTATTTAATCCTGCTAGTGAATAAATCTAGCACTGCCTAGAGCAGGCCAAACCTTTCCCAAAGCCAGGTTAGTGGTCTTTCTCTCCTCTCTTCTGCAGAAAGTCTGGTTCAAAGGTTAGTTTATTTCATCTCAGTAGCTTCTGCTTCTGAAATATTTACACCATATGTGATAGTAACCCCAGCCTGTGCCAAAACCAGCACACCACGGTACATTTAGGCAGGTACTGTATTCCCCTCTTTGCTTTTCTGTTTGCAATGTTGTGATGCTTGTCAAGCACTTTAGGATCCTCAGATATTGGGGCACACATTTGCAGATCCTAATAATGATTTCATACACAGGCCCCAGTCCAAAAGTATCTGTGTTCAACAGGTATGAGCAGAATGGTGTACATAACTCTAATAAAGACTCTTTGATGGCATAAAGATGATGAGTTGTTTTTTGTATTTTTTTATTTGGTCTGGAACCCTCTCATCTAATCACATTAGGATTCAGTTTCTGGTTTTTATTGTCCCATTACTTCTCTCATCCCATGTGGTTCTAACTAATTAAATAGATAAAGTGTGTTCTGCCTGGACTTTTGGCACATTATCCTTTGAAAGCATGATGCTAAAAGCAGAGCAAACTTTCTGTGAAAATACAGCAGCTGAGAACTTCCATGTTTTGTGACCTCAGACTAGAGCTTGTCTGAGATAAAACACATTGTTTTCATAAATTTTCTTAAGCTCTTTGTCATTGTGGCAATGAAATGGCATAATAGCTATGCTGTCTGGTAGAAAATGTACTGAGAGCCATGGACTAAATTTTGAGGACTTAGTTGAGGAAAGTTGATGGAGTAGGGGTCAAAGCCAAAGATCTCCACATTTACAAAGTGTAAGAGTTAGAATTTAGGTGCATGATTCATTCCTGTCTGGTCAGTGGCTGGTAAAAAACAGTGCATTAAAAAAACCAACAGGTTTTTTGTTGGTTTTTATGTGTTACAGTTGTTCTTCAACACGTTCAGGGAAAAAGTCTCTTCTTCAGGACAAGCTGGTTCACACCTCTGAAATTTCCTGCTGGCAAGTAAATGGATGTTAACATAACCTTTAGCCAAAGCATCAGAATGGATTCCTCTGTTACCTGCAGACTATATTAGCACTTGCTTCAGGTGCAGGGGTGTGATTGAAGCCAGGAATTCTTCTAAATTCCCGGTCTGAATGCAAACTCCACTGTGCCAGGTCCCTGTCAGTGATTCCTGGGTGTTCATTCTCCTCCCACCTTTTTCCACCACTGTTCTGACGTGCCCTGAGCATGCCCTGAGCCCTGGTGCTTTCAGGCACCCGGTGAATTTGGTGCTTGCACTTCATTGTGAGGTTTTGTGGAACTCCGGGTGCCTTTTGGGCACCCACACTGTTGGGTTATTTTCTTTTTTAAAAAGCCAAGCAAGTTAATAGTTGCTATAAAGTTATTTATTGTAGAAGCACATCAGTCTCAAAGGCAAAAACAAAGCAAAGCAATGGCATAAAAGCAATGGCAAAAGCAATGGCGAAACTGCAATGGCAAAATGCAATGGCAAAATGCACGTGGCATAAAGCCATTGCATAGAGCACCAGCTCTTTCTAATGTATGCTCTTTTATATGCTCTTAACATATTAGAATTCTAGTTTCTTAGCATGCCAGGCTATGTATATACTACGTTCATGGCCTATTTTGTTCTAACTGAAAAATTTAAGCAATATTCTTAACTCTAACTTTTCTATGTCTGAAGCTAAGTTCTTGGAGCCTCGAAGGAAACACTAGTGTGTTTTTCAATCTTTACTAGAACATGTACTACTTTTCAGGCATCTAACACCTTTTACTCACTAAATGCACTTAAAACTTATTTCATTTACTTACTTATTCATTCCATTTATTCACTTACTCATTCTATTCAAAGACTTTAATTCAATCCTTGCACTCTGATTTCTCTCTGAAGAAATCAGAGAGACTCCTGACTTACTGACTCCAACACTTCATCCTTGGTGTAGAATCCCTCAAAGGAGGGGTGCACATGGCTTGACACCTCCCTAATCTGTGACCAGGCCATGCTGCTCTCCTGCTCAGTGCCTTCGTGCTTGCTGAATTCTGTTGCAGAAGACAAGCAGATTTAAATATGTTTCTAAACACACATTTTGCACAGTTTCAAATTTTTCTCATGCAATCAGTGCATGTCAGTGCTTTTGAAATACTGCACAATTAAATGAGCATAAACTGCATGCCAGGATTTCCACTAGGGGAAAACTGCTGCAAGGTATCTCAGCAGGTTGTCTAGACTGTCCCTGCACTCTACAGTGGCATCAGCCATGACTGAAATCTATCTTGATTAGCAGTGAATGTTAACTGGAGAGGTAAATGTTAACAGCCAAGAGTTTTAATTCAACATTCACAGTCTGACATTCATCTAGAGCTAATAAGTAAAAAATGAATATTTTATCAATCAGAATGCATTCAAAAGTAGGACTGATCATTAAATGGAAAACCTACAAGATTAAGCCTATTAGTAGGAGCAATGAGTGAATGTAAACATTGACATTCTGAGCACACACAGAGCCACAGCACAAGGACAGAACACGGGTCTGACAACCACGGTGCAGCCAGGCCTGCAGCTGCCTGGGGATGGGGGCAAGGATCATGGAGAACCCCAAGAGAAGGTGACAGCCCAGGCTTTTCCCACCCCCAGGCAGGAGCAGCACCCAAAATTAGGTCCCGATTGATGCCATGATTATTTAATACAAGTGCACAAATTTTTATAGCAAAATAATTTTAGCTTTCTTATTATTATCATCTGTCTATGTGGACTTAAGGATCTTCCTGGTCAAAAGGGTATAGAGGCAGCTTCCCATTCAGTGGAGGAGGGCTATGTAGGCTCCTGCACAACAAGGAGTCAGTCACATGTCCCTTCATTAGATCTCACAGAGAAGCCATTCATCAAGACTGCTTGTGTAATGAAACCCCAAGAAGGAGTGGAAGAAAACTGATGTGATGTCTCAAAGCATTCCTGCTATCCTACTTCATAGTCTCTGGTTTCCTTTCCATCTGTTTGTCCTAATGAGCCCACTTTTACAAATCCGTGACTGATGTAACCACCATTCTGATGGAAGGATTAAAAATGATTATATATGCATACTTACTAATATAACCAACAAAGAAAAAGCAGGGAAAAACCCTCAAACTAACATAAATTAATTCCCCAATGTCAAGCTCATCCTTGCACTGTGCTAATCTCTTCCTGACAATTAGCTACAGTTCAGGCTGATCCAATTTCCTATTGCTTCTCTTTTTTCTTGCAAAATTTTCCTCCAAAAGAAATCAATTTTCAGGTTTGGGGTGATGTTCACTATTGTTATTAGCATAAATACCTGAATGCAGAGGTGCTTTGCACTGCCATGGCATCTGGGATGTGGACTTGTACCAATTTCTAAAGACACTGAGTTTGTTCATGGGCAATGTCAGTTCTTGCTATAGAGAATTCCTGTGGGATGGGTCCACAGGTCACCCATATAGGCAAGGATAATGACAGAATGGAAAGCAAGGTTTTATGTAGATGTAAAGAAGTTTAAAAAGTTAAAGTACCTTAGAAGGTACCATATTGCTGCTTCAGAGAGAGACAGACTTAAGGACAGACTTTATCAAAGGTTGTTGCTCAAAGATAATCAGTGTTTTTAAAGTAGTGACCAGAAGACACGTTCTGAACTGAAAACCAACAGTCTTTGCTATGTAATGCCTATTTTTTTTACTGGCCTTTGTTTAGAATCTATTTGAGCTCAGTTTTTTTTCTCTTGAACTAGATGAGCAAAAGCTAAAGATGCAAAGCAGATGAGAACAGTGAAATTCCAACTCTTTCCTCTAAACAATGTTCCTGTGCAAATGGACTGGCATACTTCAGAACACATGAGGAAATGAAACACTTTCATCCCTTCAACAAAAAATCTACCATGTCCTTCACCAATAACCTAATGTGCAGAGTTCCTAAAGAGACAAGTTGTGCCTCTCAGTCATGCCAAATGTTTTCTTGTGAATAATGGCTGGTGACATTTTATTTTCTCTTGATCATGATGGTCCTGCTGCTTTGCATCTATGGAAGTCACAGCACACTGTTTCCATCTGTCACTTGAAAGATAGCCCCCTTCCAGTCTGTCCACTACCAGCCTTCATTATTAATTCATTGCTGATTTGTTTCACCTTTATGGGAGTCAAAAGAAGCTCCTAGGTTTGCATTCTTCTGATTCCTCATTCTTTTCATCTTTCCCCCATGTTTCTTCTGACTCACTCCCTAATTCTTAGTTGTGGTGAAATAGGCCATCATCAGTAGCAAATCTCTGTTTTTTCCTGAAGGAGAAAACATGGAGGAAGATATTCCAGAACTCCTACAGTGCAAACTTGAGAAATAATTAAAGTAATGAGCAACAGGACACAGGATATCATGTCTTGATAAGGAGGTTATTGTGCATGTATTAGGTATTACAATGTGTGTGCATGGTAATGCTGCTGTGACTAGTGGGGGGATGTTTTTCCCTGCACATTTCCATAGTCCAAGTTGGCCCTGTACAAATTGGAATGGCTTCAGTGAAAAGCCCTGAAAATAATTAATAGATTAGGAAGTATGCTTGCTAGTGAAAAATCTAAATTTAAAGAGGAGAAGGTTAAGAGGTTATAATTTTTACAGGTGGAATTAATTTCATCTTATGCTGCTCATCTGCACTGGCTCTCAAGATTCCTTCTCTGGGATGGGAGGGACAGGTAGTTCTAGAGACTGATTTATACTGTACTAGAATTGTTAATCAAGACGGGCAGGACAAGTTTCCTCCTGAGATTCCTTACTCTCTCAAAGGAAACTTAATTGACTTGGACTAAATAAACTTTCAGATGATTAGAACCAGTGAACTCAGTCCCACCTCAGGTATGTGCTTGGAGAGCAAAGAGCTGCTTATACAGTTCTCCAGTGAAAGTAACAGAAGTGCTAACTAATACTTCTAACCCAGGAGAAAGGGAGAGATCAACACAAAACTTCCCTGGAAACTTACACTGGGTTTATTTTATACTCACCATAGGATATTTGCTCCTGAGAAGCAGCAGGAGGCTGTGAGTTCAAGGCTCCTTGCTCCTCCAGGAGGTCTGGGACTACCCTGCAAAGCTCTGTGCTGTCCTGCTCATCCTCAGTGCCCCTCAGTGCCCTGGGACAAAGCTGAAACACCTTCTTGAGTGGGCAAAAAGGATCCTTTAGCATGGGAAAGTTTTTAATGTCATTGCACAGATTTTATACACCCACAGACACAAGCAACATGAGCTGTGTGCTGGACCAGAATAAAGTTTTTATCTTATAATTGCCCTTTGCACTCTGTGTTTTCTAAATACTCAAAATCCCAGCATTGCCAAGTGCTGATTTTAATCCAAAGCATTCTGTGCTAAATCTTCTGAGGTCAGGGCTTGATCCCATTCTCTGAAGCTTGATTTAGATTTTCCATCCACATGTTCCTTTTTTATTCTATATACAGTTTTCATTCTTTTCAGGCCTAAACCACCTCCAAAATCTTTATTTACTCTATAAATTCCGAAGTGCAGCTCCTCATCAAATTTCCTTTTATACTTCCTCCTTTATGTCATTTCCATAAACACAAACCTCTTCTAAACAATTTAAAAAATGCATATGTATCCTCTTGCTAGATGTACAATAGTTTAAAATTCATAGAATCTGGATCTGACAATAAGCAGGGCTTTTCATATTCATGGTATTTTTAGTCTCTCGAAGTTTTTAGGGCTATCTTTGCTTGCTGTCTTCCACTTTATAGGTGTCTCCTTTTGAAGTGCTTGGTTATTTTGATAACCAACTTGCAAAAGTGCTTTGTTTATATTAGGACTTCTGTATTGGGCAGCTAGGATCACACATAAGTCTCTTTGTTTTCTGCAGAATGAAGCTGCTGTATTCATTTTATGTTTACACATCTCCTGTTGAAGCCAATCTTCTAGTTTCAGTACCATAAAAACTAGTTTAGATACATCAGGATTTTAACTACTGTCCCATACAGGCACTGAACAATAGTTTTCAAATTGAAATATTTTTCAATCTTCTCTCACATTTCTCATGATCAGTATTTTGGTTTCATGAGGTAGCCAACACATAGTTAATGTGGCTTGTATTTTACAAATAGCAGATTTTAGAATAAATCAGTACCAAACAGGGTGTTTTAAAGTGCTACTACTTTACTGATGTGATCAAGCATCCTGACAGCATCAGGGCTCCTTGTTTTGTCCCATTCCTCAGCTTAAGGATGTATAGTTTCTTGTTGCTGCTGACTGCAATGAATGGAATTGCCAGGGCCAAGGACAACTTTGACTATTTTACCTAAAGATCTCACTTGGTCCTGGCTCTATCTTCATGAACTAGATCCTTGAACCAGAATATCTCCTCGAATGTAGAATATCATCTAGAATCTAGAATATCAACCATCTAGGCTGCAATGTGAAAACAGAAGCTTGTCATGGTCAATAGGGTCAATACCTGACCCTACTGTTGCAGGCTTGGGAGAAGGATTCCGGTGATCCTCCATCTTCTGGCAATTTTCATTTCATGCAGATGGAAAAAAAAGAAAAAGAAATCAAGGTGATTCTGCTGCATTTCCTCTGTTGGGATTAAAGTCTTTGTCCTGAGCCACTGTGTGCATTTTTCTGATGGACTCCTTTCTGCATGCAGTGGCCATTGCTTTCCCTCATGCCTGTCTAGGGAATGGTTGATACCTGATGGGGATGTGTCAGATATTTGGAAATCTGGGATCAGACCATGCACTGATTTGGGTCTGTACCCTTTTTGAAGTCTTGCCTGCTTCTCAAACATCCTTTTGGTTTGTCTTGGTTTGCATTATTTACTTCTGGTTGGTTCCACATTACTGGCATTCTCTTCTTCTGTTGTGTGAGCCTGAACCCCTTCAGCCTTTACTCCCATTCCCTGTATGAATCTGCAACATAACCACAGTGGTTGGAAAACTGCTGTGGCATTTTTCTGAGAACAGTGACACTCCTTCCTGCTCTTGTACCTGTGGTTTGTTCAGCTGAGGGGTGATCCATCCACCATGTTCCCACCACTTTGGAGATAGGTCACAAAGTAAGTTTCATTGTTTGGATGGTTTTAGTCTTGCAGACTGTGGTGGGAGGGGCTGGTTTGTCTGCAGCTTCTGCCACATGTTTTTGCTTGACACGTTGCTGATCACTGATATATTTTGCAATCTTGTTCTGGTAACTGTCAAGAGTCAGTGGAGCAATTCCTGCTGGTGTCAGGGATTGCTTTGTGAAAGCCTCTTATGGTTTTTATTGCTATTCTAAAACAATTGTGTGTGAAAAAAACTGTTTTGCTTTTCAGGTATGATTTTAAATGAAAAGAACCTTAACGTGTGCAAGCAGACAGACATTTGTCTAAGTCACAGTGCTTTCTGGAACTGGTACCTGTTCAGAAATACCTGGACAAAGGTACGAGAAATATCTCATCTGGTAATTCTTTTGACAATTAAATATGACTTTTAGTCTATGTCAGTCAAGTGAAGCAATTAAAGCAGTTCTATCAGTCAAGTCTTTTGAATTCACAATCATAAATGCCTTGGCATTGAGGTAAGATTTTAATAAACTGAGTGTATTTGCATATTTTTGTACTTGAAGAATGTGTAGAGACAACACTGTGAAGAACTGGCCTTTTCAATATTGGTTAGTGATTTCAAATACCTTGAGTTCATTAGAAAAGTCAGCATTTCACCTGGGATTGACTGACCAATGAAAATAGTAGAGATAAGCAAAGTAAACAGACTAGGATTAATTAGCAAATATATGTGGTATTTTGTATTTCTGAAAAAAATCCTGACATTTTCATACGAGGCTCTGGGATTGTACATTGTACAACCACAAACTTGCTTAATGAAGGAATGAGATACTTTGATGTGCCTGTATCTTTTAAACTAAAATAGCCACGTCCCCATGAACACTGGCTTTTGCTACATTATAAAATATCATTCTCTTGAGAAGCAGGTATAGCTTTCCCCCTGAACCAGGTGTTGCACAGCATGGAGTAGCACAGCTCCTGGAGATCACTATGCATAAAACCCTCTTCTAGGTTCAGCACCTCTGCAAACTGTGTTGCAGAGCTGGGCTGGCCAGCAGTGCCTCTATTTATTCAGGCTGATCAAAAGGTCAGAGATAAATTGACCTTTAAATCCATGCAGGCTTCATATGAGCTCTGTGTTGGTGGAGGGCCATGCCCTAAACCATGACAGTCTTCTACCAGGGGACTCTGCTCTGCCTAAGAGTTTGACTTTTCTCTCCCAAGTTACTGTCTGGAATTTTCCACAGCTGCTTTCCCCTTGTGCAATCCTTTTTAAACTGTGGCCACCTTCGCAACTGGATTGTGAAATTTTGTTGTCTAGTTATCATCTAGTGGTGATATGGCAGTGCTGCTAAGCCTACATCCACAATGGTTTGCTGTTCCTGAGGAAGAGGTAGCAGATGTACAGGACTTTGGCAGTGAACAGCACACAGGGTGATGTAGGTAAAGCTAACATGAAAGACTTTATGGTGGCAGGAACACAAATACTGGCACCTCTACAGGTACTGTAGAGCAGTGCAGGAAGTGACATTTAATTGATCCAGATGTGGAATATCGTCATGGCAGATGTTCAGTGCTGATGGATTTCTTCATTAGGAATAGCTTTAATTTGCCTTCCCTCCCCTCTGAAAAGTATTGATGAAAACAGCCTATGCCAGGGGTCCTGGGCTCCAGATGAGAGTTGGCCAACAACTGTAGAAACAGGCATGGCACCTGTGAATGGGACATGCCCTAATAATGCCAAGCACAGTGAGATGGACATTTAAGGTCCCTTCCAATCCAAACCATTCTATGATTCCACAGACCCAGGCCACTCTTCCTCTGTGGATAATCTTGCAGGCAAGCAGTAAATCTTATATGGCCAGGGCACTCATTTTTGGATTTGAGGACTTTCTTAAACTTGGAGACATTGGAACCTGTTTCTGAGGTTTATATTTTAAGATGGCATTATGCATTCGTGACAATTCTTCCCCAAATGGCCAAGGCTAGATAATCATAGAATCACTTAGGTTGAAAAAAACCTCTTATGATCATCAAGCCCAACTGTTTATATGCTGTAATGGACAGGAACTGGATCATTTCTAAAAAACAGTTTCTAACATTCATAGACTGCCTTCATCATTCTACCAACTGTAAAGTGCTTCCTGAACAAGAACCTGATAATGGTCTTGCTTCCTGGCCACCAAATAATCTCATTCTCAATTCTGAGGACTCCAGCCCTGGCCAGGAGAAATCTCCATTCCTGCCCCTGACACAGGGAGCACTGCCCATGAGTCAGGGAGGTGATCCCCCAGGAGAGGTGCCTGAGCTCTGGAGGAAAGTCACCATCAGTCCCATCTTCAAAAAGGGCAGCAAGGAGGACCCAGGAAACCACAAGCCCATCAGCATCACCTTCATCCTCAGGAAGGTGATAGAACAACTCATCCTGGATGTCATCTCTAAGCCTGAGGAATCATCACAGATCAGTCAAAAGTGATGGTGCAACACCAGAAGTCAGTGAAGCTGCCCAGAAGCCTCCTGAATTGGATCTCAGAGCTGTAGTGCTTTAGCAGGGGCATACACACAACAAAGTTCACCCGGGGAAAGACTGGGATTCACCCAACAGCTTCACTTAACCTTGGCTCTTTGCCTTTAGCAGACTCCAGTCACCCCCACAGGGCTGCCCCGGGAGTGCAGCTCCATGAGTGTTCTCTATGGAGCCAGCATTTGCCTCTTATTTTTGATTTGTAGTTCCCTATGCTCACCACTACTCATTCCCATCAAAATATTTTCTCTTGGACTGCTTTGTGAGGTTTCAAAACACCTTTTCCCCTTCTTTTTGACCATCTGCTTTCCTATACAGCTTCACAGTTATACAGCCTAAGCCTCTTATGGTCTGGACACTACTTCAGACCACTGGCATAGCTGTTTAGAATTACTACTCCTGGAAATAAATAGTAGGGAAAAAAGGAGTAAAAGCACAAGTAGAGAGGCATCTTCAACACTATGGGTTCAATCCATCTCTGATGTACAGCCATCTGCAGCAGGCACTGAGAGTTCATGCTCACAGCTGCAAGTTAGAGCTGGATTTTTTCTGGCCAAAGAACAGTCAGAAAAAATAGGGTACCTGAGCCTACACTTCAATGTGCCAAATGTTGCCAGGCCTCTGCAGGCTGCCTTGCTGTGTGAAACAAATTCACAGTATATTTACTTTTTATAAATATTGTAACTCTGCTGTCTTTTTAGCTCAGTTTTGATGGCAGCTCACAAGTGATTCTCCTTTTCTGCTTCCCAATCAGTACTTTTGATGTAATTTTTCTGCAGCAGTCCCTCCACCAAATACAAAAGCCTTGACATCCTCTGCTTAGTTTACTGGCACAATTGTTTGAACCCTCTCCTTGGAGGTCATGCATCAGGAGCTTACCCAAGAGAAAGATATTGTGACAAAATGGTCATGATGCACTGTTACACACCAGGGCATGGAAAAAAATCTAAAGAGGTCATTTAATTAACTGCACCATCTGGAGGCAGGATTTGCTATACCTAAACATTTATCTAAACTTCTTAAGGCGCCTAAGGATGTGTCTTAACAGCCACCTACTGTATTTCCATGTTTTCTGGGCAAGAATATTTCTTTCATTATGGATACTGTGAGTTTAATCCCTGCAGCTGCATATGTTAATATTTTCAACAGATTTTTCCCTTATCCTTTTCTCTCTAGACTACACAGCCCAATTCCTTCAATTCTTTCTTGCAGGCAATGTTATCATTCCCCCTGAGTATTTGGATTTCTCTCCTCTTTACTTTCCCCAGTTAGTGAACCTCTTTCTTGAGTTCAAAAGTGATCCCACTATTCTGGTTGAAGCATCACTAACATTGAATAAAATAGAAGGGTTGCTTCAGGTACCTCATGATGCTGCTGAGTATTGCATTTAGCTTTCTCATAACAACATAATGTTGACTTATGCTCTGCTGTGACTCACCATAATCCCCATATCTCCTCCTGGAGAAGGTTTGTATTTGTACTGCTGATTATTCTTTCCTGTCTCGCTGCATCTTTCAGGTCTCCCTTCTGTTTGCTTTAGGCAGTGCCTTCCATTTGTCAGGATTGCTTTGAATACTAATTTATATTTGCAGCCCCTCCTGCCTAATGCCTCATGCAAACACAATAGGCATCCTTTCTATTCCATCATCTCAAAAATGTGGAAATGTGAAGGGCCTGAACTGATGCAATCTCACACTTGGACAGCGTTTGTTAGTAGCTACTCTTGGCAGCTGCTCTAGGTATTACTCACCTCTCAGAAAATACATCTAGACAATGTTTCCTCATCTTATTTGTGAGGATATCAGCAGAGACTACATTAACAACATCTCTGTGATTCCTATTGATCTCCAGGGCTGCTGTACAGCTGTACATGGATCTGGGTTCTTTGAGTTAAAATTCTCCTTTTTTTTTTTCTGTACTGTATATTGATCTGCATCTGTGAATTTCTGCTATAAGAATGATGGCAAAATAATAAATTAGAGTGATGGAATTATTCCTCTTTTTTTTTCTTCTTTTTAAAGAAAGAAATAAGTTGATTCACCTTGAAGATTCAAACTGGAGAGGATATGTCTACTTCTGAAATAGGTGTCTAATTTCCTGTTATTGACCATAAACATCTAGTCAGGACAATCAGGCTGGAAGGCTACTCAGCTCACCCAGAGATATACACCGAATGTCTGCTCAGGTGAGTTGACTTTAGGCTGAGTTGTCTTACCTGGGTCTTCTTCACCTGCAGTAGGAAGTCAAACACAGGGCTGATTCTGGGTCTCTTAATTCAAGAGCCAAATCCTTGCTGAATTCTGTGTAACACACAGGATAACATGCTGTCTTCAGGATGTTCTAGTCAAGTTTTGCTGAACGTTTTTAGAGTGTAGAAGAAAACCAGAGAAAGGATAATATTTACAGTGCAATTTGGAGTAATGCTGCACCACTGGAATTTGTTATTGCTGATCTCAATAGCTGCTTACAGTGGCAAGTAGTGACCTGCAATGTGAAAGGGGCAGTGAATCTTCCTAACTGACCTATGAGATCATCTTAAATTACTAATGTTGCTTGTAGGTATAGTGATTAGGCATTATCCTGTAAAAAAAAACAAGGGTCCGGGGAGTAAAATAAATAGTAACAGAATAAGAAGCAACACTGTTAAAATTTGTTTTCCTTGCAACTGGATTTCCTTCCAGAACCTCTCTTACATACACGAAAAGGAGGTCAGGGTACTGGTTGTGAGAGATCACAAAATAATGAAGGACTTTTGGCACAAATGTAGTTTCAGCCGATAAAGTCTTTTCTGGGAAACATGTCAGTAAACAATGTGCTTTTTCACAGATCTTCAACTATTTGGTTGTTTGGGGGGCATTTCTTGCACAAGTGGATTTAAAAAATGAGAAACTTATGAGAATCCAGCTGAAACAAGCAGGCACTAAAAAGCAAGAAAGAAAAATAGCATCTCCTGATCACTCTTTGATATCCGTGCAAGATCCTCACTATCCCACAGCTGGCAGCAGGATGCCCTCAGTGTAAAGTTGCTGCTGTAAAAGTTTGCTGTCCCAAATATCTGCTTACCCCAGGAAACCCTTGAGTGTAAAAGTATGGTAGGCAACATTTGCGGTCATGTCATGATCTTCTGTGAGTAGGGTTTGATGTTGCTGGCAGCTTCATGTGTAAGAAAAGTGGAATGCAATGATTTGACTTTTTCATGTTTTGCAGATTTAAGGACCATTCCTGTCCCTTACTGCAATCTAGAGCTTTCCTCTGATGCTACCAAGGACACTCTCATTCTTCATCCTCCTAAGCTGACACAGACCCTACCTGTGATGCCTGGTAGAACTTTGACAGTGTGAAACAAATGGGCCTTTCCAAGCCTGGCCTTGTTAGACGAAATGTGACTATTTGAAGTCCCCAGTTGATTTGGGGTTTGCTGCTAGCATAGAGTTTTCTTCCACTTATTCCTGCTACTACTCTCCAGCATGCCAGAAAGGATGGAGGAATTAGGAACCACACACTTTTCAGCTGATTCCCTGTGCTGAGCACAAATCCTACCCTCCTGTCCCAATCACAGTGTCTGCCCTCCCTGTCCCACAGCCCAGTGCAGCCCTCTCCAGCCATCCAGTGGAATGTGCTGGGTGCATCCACCGTCCTGTGCTTCCATGCACACAACACCTCCAATCTAATTTTTTAGCTTGTGAAGAGCCTGGCCATTAACCCGAGCTCAGAGATTATTTCTGCTTTCTCTCCTTGCAGGGCTGGCCCAGGCTGGCTGTGTCCAGCAGGGAAAGCAGTGGTAAGTGAGCTCCACCTAAAGGCTTATCCTTAGCTCTCTCCCAGAAAGGAAGGAGGGATTCACAGAGATCTCATCATGCCTGAGCCTCACGCTGTGCTCCACCTCCAGGGGAAAGTGTAGGTTACTCAGCAAAATCTAGGAACCATCAGTAATGCCTCTTGCCTCCATTGCAGCCCTTTGTGCTGCTGACCCAGCCTCATTTTGTATTTATCACCATTTATTTTATTTTTTTCAAGGTCATTCATACAGTTATTTTGTCTAACAGCCATGGCACTGTCGAGGCTTAAATGCATAAAAACATATTCATGAATATGTAAAAGTAGGGTTGTGCGTGTCTCTGTATGTTTCTCTTTTATAACTCATCAAAAGATGTAATATAAATCATTTCCATAAAAGCTGTGATTATCCAAGTCAAGGCTAGAAACTACAGGATTTCACATCCCAGAACAAACACCATCTCATCTTCTCTATGTGTGTGTGTGCACATACACATCATATTCCTGTATCTATCATTGCAGCTTAAGGAGAAAATATCACAATGTTGTGTTCTGAAGTTCATGGTGCCTGCAGATGAAAACCCACAATTAACATATATTTTCCTCTTGAGACTGTTTCCAAGCTGGAGAATACAGATGAAGAGTGTTGAACTACCTGCTCCTCATTGTTCAAGGCCTTCCTTTAAGGAGGAATCAAATATAAACAAAGAAACAGCATGGAAGAAATCAGGGAGCATGGGAATGGGTTCTCCCAGTGTAGGGACTGTCTTGTGCATCAAAGGGAATGAAATATGTGAGGCAGTAGCAACTCTAGTCTCTGGAGTTCTGAGCATACATATGAGCATATTTGTACATATTTGAGCATCTGTAGCTCATATAAGATTAGAATCACTTTAAATTTGCACAGTCTTGCTGCAGCAGGTCACACTTCCAGTTACTGGGAATGCTTGGACAGTGTGGAGATGTGTCTGACATCAGCAGGGCAATTGTTTCCACATGTTAAGAGGTGCAGGGTAGGTGAGGAGGAACAAGGTAGGCAAGAGGGATGAAGAAAATTAATAGAACTGTGTTTTCCTCAGTTATGAGCAGCTGACTTATGAATATCTGGTGCTGAGGACTGCCAATATCCTGAGCAGGCTCTTTGCAGGAATGGATACTTCCCTCCCTGCCTCCCTCAGCAGCCTCAGGCAGGAGGCTTTGCTGGCCAGACTTTGCTCTCACTGAAGTTGCTGGTTGCTCTTCTGTGTGAATGAAAGTGGAGTTAAGTCAATATTGAGCACCCTTGAAAAATCCCACTCAGAATTCATTTAGTGTTTATTCAATTGAGTATTCATGGTGGGATTTCTTTGGCTAAAGCAAATCTTTTACTGTCTTTTCATCAAAGTATACAATATGGTGTCTTAGTTCCCCCAAGTGTCCTCTGCTGTGTTTCATCTTCTGATGTATTTTTCCTCATAGTTACATAGGCTGTAGAAGAGAACTACCTTTTCTAATATTGTACCAGATTTGAGAAATGGCACAATTTCTAAAACAATTTTGTTGAAGCTCCAGCAATCTTTTGTCAATGCGCTAAAGGGGAACTAAATAAGAGTTGGGAAAATCTGCCTTTTAAAAAAAAATTCAACCCATAAAAAGCCCAGATGGAAAGAGTAAACACATACATGCAGTTTCTCATGGGATCAACCTGATCCCTTTTCTACAAAACATTGTCTGGAATATTTATTTGGCTCCAACGAGTGATCCCTGAGGTGGCCACAGAGAGCTGTGTTTGAGCAGCCAGCTGAGGGGCTCGAGAGGATTTGGGCACCAGGTGATGTTTCCCTTCAGGAGAATGATGAGTGATTCAGGACACCTGCTTGCTAAAGTTTGTCCATCTTGCAAATAGTGGTGAAACACAGCTGCTTTCTAAGAGCAGTGGTGAGGGTCTAGTAGAGGTCTTTGCTCTTCTGCAAGCTCTCAGAAATGGAAGAGGGCTGTGAGGCTGAAGAGAGATCTGTGAAATAGAGCCTTGTTTTGTGCATATATGTACATATACATATACACAGGAATATGGCACAAAGATCAAGAGTTACTACTTCTAATAGTATAAAACTGAATCTTGGTAAAGCTGTGGGGCTGATTGCCCTTGTGAGTGTCTGAGTTCTGCAAAAGCATTTTTAGAACATTTTCAAAGAACAAAGCAGACAGTGAGCATGTAAATTCAACTCTTCAATACTGTTAGTGTAAGTTCTTCAAATCTGATTTCTAATTCACTCAGACACCTACCTGGGACATTTTCAGCCTCACAGTTTTAGATAAAAGTCTCTCTAACCAGCAGAGGTTGTCTCTGCCTTTCCTACAGGGACTAGCTGGGAATGTACATCTGCAGAAAACTCAGCAAACTCAAGTGCAAAAAGCAGCTTTATATTTCTGCCAATGCTGAGATCCTGCTTAGCTCACTCAGACTGCACTGCATTTACTGACAACTGCTCTGGTGATTTTACCTCCTCACTTATGCACAACTTCTGTGTGAAAACATGATCACCGAGACAGTGGAGACTCATCACAGGCTCTCATCCACTCAAATAATGGGTTTTGATCCCCACCTGTTATAGAGTTGATGACTGAACATTTCAGGGTAGAGGATTCAGCTCCCAGAATTGTTTTGGAGGCAGAACTAGATCCAACTAGATCCAACAAGTCAGAAGCTCTAGTGCTTAGGGTAGGGAGCTGGGGTAATTAATCCTGGCACACAACTTAACTGCAGCTCCCCAGATTAATCTTTTTTATACAGTGATTGACTACAGTACAAAATATCTGTGCAACCCTCCATTATTTTTATGACTGAAAAAACTCAAAAGAATGGAAAATTATCGTGTCTTGAGATCCATGTAGAGCTCGGAATACCAATTGTGCATCTGAATAAAAACAGCTGTAAGTTAGGGTCTGCTCTTTAATTCTTTCAAGAATAAAAGATCATGTAAATATATGTAGATTAGGTGGGAATATGATTAACTTATTTTAATATTTCATGGGATGCGCTGCTGGTTACCATCTAAAGGAAGTATTAATTCTGACTCAGATAAATGATAGATGTCCTTTTGTCTTTTCATACATGTTTTTGATTCCTTGACCTTTTCTGAATGGTCTATTAGGAAAAAAAAAAAAGGCAGAACAAAACACTTCAATATATCATTCTTGGTCCAAGCCAAACAAGATTACTTATTCTCCTTAATTCTTTAATGAACTCTGAATTTTCTTATCTTGATACACAAAGCATCCTTTTAGTATAGAACCACCAGGAACCATTTTCAGTGCATGAAACTGCTTACTAACATAGTTTACAGTCTACTGGTGATTGTTCTCTCTCTTTTAAACAATAAATAGAAATTGTGACCCTTTCCTTCCAAAATAAAATGAATAGACTCACAATTTGGATTTCCAATCAGCTTCTTTGTACGCAAGTTTGCAACACAACAAATTTAACTAGGATGCTCATTTCCATCAGTCTGCTGTACTTTTGTAAGAATATCAGTCTCATTGCCTGTTAGCCATACTGCAATCTATCTTAGAAAGCTGTCAGCTCGTTGTGTTTCAAATAATTAGTCAAAGAAAGCGAGACACACCCTCCCTCCCCCTCCTTACTTTTTAAAGCTTTTTAAATTGCATTTGCATTTTTCAAAAATATTTATGGCCCTAAGCAGAACCGTGTTTTGTAGACGGTTTAATCCTGCTTCAGGCAATTTCTGTACGAAGTTACTGTCTCTAAACAAGTAGAACTAGACACTGAAAAAACACTCGCCCACAGGAGGGAGCTCAGGGGCTTCTCTTTTTCTCACATCAGGGACTAAGAACTGAGTTTAGACACACAGAGCAGCAAAGCATCAGACTGTTCCTATGAGAGAGTAACCTCTCCTCTTTTTTTTCCCCCCTCTTTCACAAAAACATTCTGCCTGCAAGTCACACAGTCCTGCCTGAGCTTCAGGGCTTTGTGGTAGGTCTGGAAGGATTTGGTGAACAGGTTTAAACTAAGACTTACATGAAAGCCCACCACAGGCTGGGGTGTACCATGGATGCCAGTGAGTTTTACCTCTCCTTTACTGCATGAGCCCTGTGACAACAGCTTACAAAAGCTCTAATAAAGGCCACTGGGAGACAGCCAGGCTCAGGAACTCTTTGCAAAAGTTCTTCAATGTCAGCAGGCAAGGTGAGAGGGGATATCTCCAAGAAAGCAGTGAGTTATTTAATTTAATGATTCTTATAAAGGTTGAACCAGTGTAGTGGCTTTGAAACCGGGAGCAAAATAATTAAAATTTGCTACATCATGGGCTCTTTCATTCTAGCAAATCACAGATTATTTCTGATAGGCACCAGCTGTGGGGCCACTGTAAGGCTTTTCTTACAAGCAAAGGACACCACTGAAGCTCTGGTGTAATATATTGTTTGAATAGGTTTTGCAGTCAGATATGATCACCTGCAATCCTTGAACCTCAACCTGTACTGTTTTATTAATAGAATATTATTCCATAAACTGTTAATGTGAGTCTTTCATGGGTGCTGCCAATCACTGATAGTGGGTGAATGCTGGAGATGTAGAAGGAGGTTTTTTATGTTTGATGTGTGACCCTGAACAAGTCAGCCAAAGCATCCTCTGGCACAGCAGGACTGTTTTGAGAAGAGTCTCCATAACAGGACACTGCCAGCCTGGTTGGGCCCAAGGGTCTTGGCTTTCCTGGGTGTCCTGGGGTGACTTTGTCATGTTGAATTGTATCCCCATTTGTCTGTTTAGCCCAGAAATAAGTTTTGTACCTTTAAGGCTGGATTTCAGAGTGAAGGAGGGGGAGGAGAAGCAGTGGAATGTCTGAGGCAGTTGTTTTCAAAGCACAGAGACAGCAGTTCCATCCTCTCCTCCTCCTGGACTGTGTCGCCGTGGTGGACAGCAGAGAGAGCTCTCCTTTGCTTCTTGTTAGTTTCTGACTAACTGAAGCAGAGAAGTTCCCCGGAAAGTTTTTTTTTCCTTTTTTTTCCTGGAATTATTGGAACCTGCTCTGGACTGGGGACCTGGGGGAGCACCAGGAGCTTGAACCTGCAGCCACCGGGGCCTGGCCTCGGCATTTTCCAGGACCGGAGGGACTGAGAACAGAGAACAGACTGAGCCGAGCTACCACCACAGGAGAGAGACTTTCTGGATTTGTCATCTCTTCAGAGCACTGAGAGGTTTTGTTGTTCAGTATTGGTTTGGGGTTTTTTTTGGTGCTGGGCAGTGTTGTGCCTGTTGAATAAACAGGTTTTTTCCACTTCTCTCTGAGGAAATTTCTTCCCAAACCAGCTGGGGAAGGGGCCACTCAGGTTTGCTTCTGGGGGGTTGCCCTTTGGAAATTTTCTCCCAACTTTGTCCTAAACCAGGACACTGGGGCACTGAAAGACTAATCAAACACCAAGGGTTTGAGGAAATCTCTCCTTTTCACAGACACCATGACTACAGTCAATCCAGCTGAAGCATAACCCCAACACTGCTAGGACAGGTGACTTTCACAAATAAGCCAAGCTCATTTCAGAAACTTAATCAAAAGAGAGGAGGGCATAGGGAGGTGACAATGGAAATCTGTATCACTTCATCCTGAGCAAACCACAGGATGATCACAGCTCAAGCAGCCTTTCTGTGGGGGAGGATGGTGCCTGAAGGGTGAGGTACAGTGAGAGGAAAAAAAGGGACAAAGCCTTCTCATTCAAATCCCAGCAAGAGGATGCTCTAGGAAAGAACAAGCCCCACATTATCTGGAAAGCTGGACATTGTTGTTCAATTTAAGAAGCACTTACACAGTAGTCTGACTTGAAAAACAGAGCTTTAGTATCCAGAGTAATGTGTGACTAAGAAATCAGGAAGCCAGATCATCTCCAAACACCATTTAGACTCTTTCTCACCATGACCTAGATGCTGTAATTTTTACCTGAAGCCTCATTTTTGTTTGCTTCAATACACCATCTGAATTTAACTGAGGTAGCTTGTGTGCTTCATTCAGAACTGAGTTTCCTAAAATACTGACCAAAAAAAGTATCAAAATACGGATTCATAATTGACTTTGGGGAATTTGGTTATGAAGAATAGCTTCTCCTTTTCTTAAATGTTAGTATGAAGATTGTCTAACCAAGCCAAAAGAATTTGGAAGTTCAATTCATTGTTTAATATCAAGTTGTAGATATTTACAACTGTTTTGTTTTGCCATTTATAATTTTGGTTATACTCCTTCCATGTGTTTGTTCAACTCAACAGTTCAATTGGATGATGTTGAATTCAACTCAACATTTATGCCTGGCATCAGCCTTTAAGGTCACAAGGAGATGATTTCATCAGAGGAACTGAGGAAAAGTAGAAGGAATGGGGCAGGGGGAAAGGGGGAAAAAAGCTTTTGTTGAAACACAAATTTCTTTTGTGAGGCTGATTTGTGCAGTTACAGTTCTGGGTCTGTGTTAGTGAGGGGAATGTGGGTAAAAATACCAGCCAAGCTCTCGTCTCACTACAGATACTCTCTTTTTTGTAAAAATTGGCTCAGGCATGGTCTTTGCTGAACCCTACTGTCTCTTCTTACCTGAGGACCATGATCAGTGCCATGCTGTTCTGCCAGGTCCCATCCAACCCTTTTAGCCACTTGCAGCCCCCAGATTTTGTGTCACAGCCCCCCCCATTTTGCACTGGTAAAGGAGACCAGTAGCAGCAGGGCCCAAGGGGAGGTGATGCTGGATATAGCAATTATCCCTCAAACATTCCCCTTCCTTAGATAGCTGCATTGTACTGCTGGTGTGCAGCAGTGTCTGTACTCACTCTTAGAGGTCATGCATATTTTGCAGTGTAGTTATTTGGCTATCAAAGGTATTGCTGACGTTTTGAATAAGGACTGGAATTTGCTATATATAATTAACAGTAGGGGGTGGTGCTTTTTTGGATAATGAGATCTTTAGATGCTGGAGGTTGAAAGAGAGTGAAAAAGGGATGCACATATGATCTTTCATATAAAGTAGTCTGGTGATAATGCCCAGTTCATGCTCCCTGGACTGGGTCTTTGATGTTCAGACCGTGTATCAGATGTGAAAGGAATGACTGACGGTCCTGGGACAACACATGGTGTCTAATGAGCTCACTGGGGCTCATCACTCCCAGTTCTGACATTTCAATCTGAGCCCCTCCACTTCTGGGGGTTGGATTCACCCTTCAGTTTGCTCACAGCTCTTTCTTTGAAAACTGACCATCTCCAAGTCACCTCCAGAAGACAGAGCTCTTCCCATGTGTCACAAGCCTCTCTGAGTGGTGTCTGTGGTCATACCTGTCCCCACGTCTTTCCACTGCTGACTGCCATCCTACTCCAGGGTTTGGCTTGCAAGGGCACTGTCTGTCACCTCTGCATTCACATCCCACACATTCACATTAGGCTTTGCCTGAGCAGGCACAGTAACTCCTGTTGCTGGGGTCCCTGTCAGACCTTGGGGGTTCCCTGTCACACACAGCAGTGCGTGTCCTCGAGTGTGGCATCTGCTGCAAATCAGCTGGCTGGAGCTGAACAGATGAGCTGAACTCTGTTCTTGGAAAGGACTTCCCCTCCTTGCCATGGGACCCTGCCAGACATTGCTGTGCTTGGGAGCCAATCCAGTCTATCCCAGACAGTAACTGTGGGACTGTGCTCATGGGTGTACTGACGCTGAATCCTCACACAGCAAAGATGCTCTCAAAACCCTCATGACTTCTACCAAAACAACAGTTCAGTCAGGTTTCTGTGAACAGCACAGACTGCGTATGCTGCGACTTAAGAACATAAGAATTTTAATATGAGATAAAAACAGTTACGTCGTTCCCTTGAAGTCACAATAAACTGTGACTGAACCTTCCTAAAAACTCATATTAATGAAGGAGGAACAGAATTTCTCAGCAAATACCAAATACTATTCCCAAACTTTGGATCCCCTGTTGTTTTGAGATTTAGGATCTGGAGGTTGCTTGTCTTTAAAAGGCAAAATGGTACTTGCTTAATGGCCTAAGAACTGTAGATGAAAATAAGTCCTAGGTATAGTCATCATTTTGGTGTCTCTGGTTCTGCACATCAACAGCTCTACTCAAATTAAGAAATTACTCCATCTAGTATGTGGTATTTTAATATTTGATTAGTTTGTAGCTTTTGAATAATGGCTTTTGTGACAGATGTGATGTGTCACATTTCTGGGCTTTTAGAAGGGAATAGTGAGTCTCATGACCTTTCCCTTCCCAAGAGTTGCTCAGCCACTGAACTCTGATGACACATGGTGCAAATAATTGTTTCAGCTAGGCTGGGTATTCCAAGCATGGCATTTCATATCCAGTTCACTTTTCAATGGTTTATTTGTAATTTCTGCTAAACCACATTTAAAGTTATCCAGCATTTGGCCACTAGGTCAGTAACAGACGACCCTTGCCAACAGCACAGTTTGCTTTGAAGGCCAATATAACTAGAAAACCGAGAATAAATTGCTAGGTTAAGAGGTTGTCTGTCGGAACTGATGCCCATCCTCTGTCCAAATGTCAGTTTCCAGACTGCAGTGTCGTCATCTGGCTGACCTTCTTCTCTGTTCCCCTGCTGCCTAAAGTAAAAGCACCTCTCTGTAGTCAGAGCTGAGTCTGAAAAAGAAGAAACTCTCAAAAATATCCTTTCAGAAAAAAAGAAAGGCTTCTTAAAAACAAGTCCTCACACTTTTGTCACAGCCAACGCTGCCAAACCAACCAGCACCATCCAACAACCCATGATATTTTGTGCTTCTGCTCCCAGATTCAATCCAGCCCGGTTAGTCGTGTCCTCGCCGCAATCCTGTGCTGGGAGCACCGGCCTGACCTTGGATTGTCCCTTGGGAGTCTTTCCCCGCCAGCAGCACCCCTGGTCCCCCTCTGGCCGTGCCCTAGGAGCTGCACTCCTCGCAGTGGCAGGAGAGGATGTAGCGGTAGGTGGCCGTGAGCCGCATGCCCCCCGAGCAGCGCAGCCTCATGGCCTTCAGCTTGGAGGTCTGGGGGCGGCAGCAGTGGCAGCTGGAGCGGAATGGCTGCTTCAGGACGGTGCTGAAGGAAACCAGGGGCTCCGAGCGCGACGTCTGGCTGCAGCGGCCTTCGCAGCGAGCCAGCAGCACCATCTGCCAAGGCAAACACAGCGTTAGGAAGCGTGGCCTGCTCTCGGCCTCCTCCCGGCCCCGCTGGGGTTGTGTCACCGCATCCCAGCCCCACACCCTGCTCTGCCCTGGGCTGCGTCACAGGAGATAACGTGGGCACGAGGAAAAGCAAAATTTACCCCTGAAATCCCCGGTGTTGGAACCCTGAAGCCTGGGAGTTTTGAGCTTTCTCTGCTTTCTCTGCTTTCTGGCACTGACCCCCTGGAGAACACTGCTTTTGACTTGAGGCCTTGGAGAAGGCTTCCAAAAATTAGTGATGGAGTTGGAATCACTGGTGTGTAGTTTGAATAGAAGTGTGTAATTTCACATGGTGAAGGGTTTGGAATTTGGAGTTTTAGAATATGGTAATAGGTATGGGACAAAATGGACATTCTAGGGCAGTCTTTTCTTCCTTCTTGTTCATTCTTCTTCTTCTTCTTGGTTTCAGGTAGTAGTTTTTGGTTGGATGGAAAATCTGCGGTGCAGGTCACAGGTGTTTGGTCATTGGGTCAAAAGTATAAATAATATAAAAGTTAGTTTTTAATTGGATAATTAGCCTTTAAAAGACCTTGTAACTAGCTAGATCCACCGACATTTTCTAGCTTTTAGCTTGTTAGCTAGAAGTGCTGAAGAACTCATTATACTATAGATAAGGATTAATAAACAACTGAGTCCAAACACGAAAATCCTGTCTCTCATGCTTTCAATCTCGACTCTGACTGAAGGCAGGAGGAAAAAGGAAGATTAGCCACTAATAGGTGGTGCCACTAATACCTGTCACTGACACCAAAGACTGCAGGACCTGGACTGACCTTAGGGCTCCAAATGATCACAGCCATCCCTGCTTTCCAGACACTGTCACTGCAACTGCAGTGTGCTGAGTCCAGATCCACGGCAGTCAAGCTCTTGAATCATCAGTCAGGCTGATTCTTTGGTTGGGTATTTACCAGTGTTTTGAGTGTACACACCACTGTTCAACAGAGCTGGTTCTCATGTCTCAAGTTTAGATATATGAACGTGTGAAGTAGAAATATAAAGATGCTCAGTTTATTGCTTTAAAGAAGTATGTTTCTATCTCATTCCTTTGACAAAGATGACCTTGAACATGTATTTGCAATTATATGTGTATATAGATACACATCTATATATCATTGCATCAGTTGTATCTATATAAAATGCACTGTATAGCATAAGGCAGTGAAAAACTTGAACTGGTCGCCAAACATGAAGATTCCCTGGTGAGATTTTCAAAAAGCAGTGCAGCTCCAGGTTTCTTCTTCGGAGTTCAAATGTGAGCTGTGACCAGAACAAGGTAACCTGCACAACTGGAGGCACTAAGGAAGGAAAATCCATGAGCAGCCATCTACTCCCAACAACCCCTTGAGCAGAGATACAACATTAAGCACTACATAAATCTTGGAGAGGATCCTCTAAAGCTCAGCAAATGATGTGTTAGAAACAGCTGTTACCACCTTGATAACGGGTGTTGTGCAAGTTTGAACAGACTCCTCTACTTTCATGGGGACGGAAATATTAAATCCATGTCAGCTAATTTTGTTTAACCAATATAAACTTCAATATCAGCTTATTATATCATCTGAAGAAGGTAGTAAAACAGTTTTAAATTTTTCCTATAACCAAGGGAGAATATTACATTTTAACCATGCTACACATATCTCATGGTTTTTTTCCAGAAAATCTGAAAGAAAAACTACAAATGTGGCAGCAAATCTTTACAGTGTTAAACCTTTTTGGCCTTCTTTCATTATACAAGCTCAACTGGCTGCAAATCTTTAAGTTATGCAGGCAGGTACATTGAATGTTTCATTTTCTCTTTAGTCAGGGTTGTAAGGAAAGGTGAGATAAAAGAGAGAGAGAATATTCCTGAATCAAGTAGGAAATGCCAGCATTGTCTTATCTATGTCCACAGGAAAGGTTCTTATTGTCCATTGTACAGTGCTTAAAAATTACTCTTCCAAGAGCACATGCCTGCTAAATGTTTTGCTTGAAAACGTATTAATATATTAACAACTACACTTCCAGTCAACACAGGTCACAAAGAAGATGTCTTCATGAGCTGATGATCTGTTCTTGGTACCATCTCGCTTCTTAGAGATGGTCTTTTATTGCTTTCTGACAAATCTGTCGTGCCTTAAGATTTGTAGCATAAATTTAATAAAATAAATTTGTAACATAAATTCGCCTTCCTGTGGTAGTGCATATTCATACATAAATTAACTTCAGCTGTTTGTAATAATAAGGTGGGAGGGAAATTTCAGTGTATTGTTGAGTCACACCTGAGCTATCAGCTACACCAAGCTCCTTAATAGCAGAGTCTTTAGTGTATAGAGAACATGAAAGGGACAATTATTGCAGTGCTGTCACCCCATAACTCAGATAAAGATCCACTTTTTTTCCCCCTTGGTAAACAAACCTCACTTCCCAGGCAGGCAGCTGGTGGAGGAACCTAATTAGACTATGCAGCTATCTAATCCTGCCTGTATTGCAAAGGAAAGGGGAACATTGGGACATTTAACCCAGTAATTTCCTTCCCAGCATCTTGACAGCTCTTGTTAGGTCCCCTGCTTTGATCAGTTCACCAGACTGTGCACTCTCTGTCACAGGTTGCTCCCAAATGTTTGGCTAAATCACAGAATCACAGAATTAACCAGCTTGGAACAGACCTTGGAGATCATCAATAAATTTTGGGAATGAAGAGCAATCCAACAGCCTCTGACAACTGTTTGAAGGCTTCAAAGACAACAGAGTTGAACTCTCCTCAGGAGTGGTACAACAGCCAGAAATTGCTTTTTGGGAAGTTCAGGGTATCAATTCTATGATTTCAGCCCAAATGTGACAGGACACACTGCTGTATGGTGGGGCTGACTTCTGATGGTTGATGCTTCTGGAGCTGGAAAAATCACTTTCCAGAAAAAAGGTTTCTGGTACTGTTACCCCAAGAATTTTTATTACACACTTCTGCTCCTGTCTCTGCAGGTACTTTCAGAAATGCCAATAAAAATAAAACATGCCCTCAAGAAACTGGCAGGACTAGAGAAGAGTTATCCAGAGTAATTATAGGGTAGAATTATCTGATGTGCCAATATCTCTGTCTCAATACATTTCTCATAAACAGCTGGCTTCCTAATGCAAACCCAGCTGATATTTAGTCAATGTGCCACTCTATTTCTAATTTCTAAATTTTGATTCCTAATTATAATTTACAATTTATAATTTCTAAGCCTTGTCTTTAAAAACTTGTTTTAATCTGTGAAGGCTCTAATTTTAGTCTGCGATTTTGCTGGCTACTTAGTTTTTCATAAGATTAAGGTCAGTATTTATATAATGTAGAATCACACAGTGTTGGTTTCATGCCTTGTTTTTGGATAGTAGTGTAAGCTCTTACCATTGGCACAAACCCAAGGTTATGAAGTTGAACTTTCAGGCTAAAAAAAAATAAAATTTCCCATTTTCATAGCTTTCTAACCTTCTGGGCTACCTAAAGTCCTAACCAAAATTTACCTTCCCCTTCATAAATCCAGAACAGCACCAGTGGATTTTGGCAGGTGTGCAAATGAGCTGGGAATAGCATGTGCTTTGCCTTTTAATCAATTGCTGCTTATTGCTTAGTGTACTATAGTGCAATAGAAATTATCACCTAAATAATTAGTAATGCTATGATGGCATAGCACAATGATACAGTGGGTGTGTATATATAGTAAAAGCATGTGGGTATTTTATAACCTGACACTTCTTGGCTCCCCTTGGCCCCTGCACACGTGGGTTTGTGCATGTCACCTTGCAAGGCTGGATCCAGAAGCAGTGTCCTACAACAAGGGAACCACGTGGGCCTATGAGCAGCTAGGGAAGAATATCATTATCATTATCATTATCATTATCATTATCATTATCATTATCATTATCATTATCATTATCATTATCATTATTATTTAAAGTCAGTGGCCTCATAGATACAAAAGAGAGCAACCTGAATCTGAGGCAACATTTGACTCTTATTTTTTGTGCTGTATTCTGGAAATCTGTGAAGCTATGAACTGGTTTGTTACTAGGAGTTTATTTGTAGTCCTCTTTTCTGCACCTTCAGCAACAAGCTGAAGCCCAAAAGCAGAAGGGCTGAGGTGCCTGAGAACAGATTTTCACACAGTTCCCGTGGCTTGGCTGCAAGCAGGCATTACTGAAAATCTCCTGAGCTACCTCTGGAGTTAATGTCTCTAAACATCTGCTAAATCTTTCTCCATCTGCTCTGTGTCTCCCTGGGCTGGATTCTTTAGTGAGAGACTGTCAGTGGTAGCACACTTCTGGCACATCTGCATGAAGCACTTGTGACAGCCAAAACTGGAATTTGGGAGGCTCTGAGAGCAGTGAGGAAACCCAGCACACTGATGGAGACCAGTGGGTCTCCATGTCAGAGGCCAGGGTAAATCCAGTATAGTCAGGAAAGGCAGTATCTCATGAGTTGATACAAACATTTCCTTGAAGACAAAGGAAAACACTGCTTTTCTGGAACAAATGGCCTTCTTCCATCCCTCTTTTGTGTTTCTTTTGGATGTTTTTTTACTATAACAGGCTATGTTTCTAAAGGATTTGGAAAACTGCATTCATCGCCTGTCTGAGGCCATAAGCAAAAGGGATTTCAATGATTAAATTATATTGGCTGGATGTTTAACAAAACTACTTCCCGTGTGGGTACAATTGGCAGCCTCCACAGAGAACCCCAGTGGACATAATCCTTTTTCAACCAGGACAGACAGCAAACATAATATGTCTTGCAATTTCTGAAGCCACTTTTAACTTCTGTAACTCTACGCTGCACCAAAAGGGAAAACATATGGAGTGAGAAAGATATCTGAGTGAAACCAGTCTATCATCCCAAAAAAGGGCAAAGTCTCTGCTTGACAGTGTCCAAACTTCCACAATGGAAACTTCGTGGAAACAAGAGGTACTACAATTCCCACAGCTACTCTGACAAAACTTTCTTTTTTTGTCTTGGTTACATTTTATTGCCATATATATATATATATATATATATATATAAACTGGCATTGTATCTAGTTTTAATTAGCATGTCTGATATTCCTTTATATTTATATGCTACTATATCCGGAACAGAAGCCTTATGTCTACCAGAATTATTCAGATCCCCAAGACCTTAAAAACAAACCAAAACCAAGCAAAAAACCAAACAAACAAAATAGAAAGAAAACAAAAAAAGCAAACAAAAATCCCCTGAAAACAACAACAAAAAAACCCAAACAGGATTAAAAAGAGCTTGAATTCAGAGAGTTTTCTAGGAAATATTTCACTTTGTATGGAAACTGTTTTCATTTTCCACTTAATGAGAAAGTCCATACAATTCACAGTATTGTTATAGAAGTGTTCTTGAAATTGTTGTGGTATTTGGGAAGCCAAAATATGTAATAATATTGTCAAACATAATTTCCATTAAAGGCTTGATTTGAAAAGAATCACTGACTTTTTCAGCCAGAATGTGAATGTTTATGTCAACAGCTTTTTTTCCTCAAAGCTCATTTGTGAAATTATATGGTTTTCATTACAATGTGTTCTGTGTTCTCATTTCCATCAGCCCCACTCCTAAAGGCCTGATTATTTTGTCACTTTTCTCTGACTTTGGGGATGCTAAAAAAAATGACTTGTTAATAGGCTTCCTTCCTTCCTTCCTTCCTTCCTTCCTTCCTTCCTTCCTTCCTTCCTTCCTTCCTTCCTTCCTTCCTTCCTTCCTTCCTTCCTTCCTTCCTTCCTTCCTTCCTTCCTTCCTTCCTTCCTTCCTTCCTTCCTTCCTTCCTTCCTTCCTTCCTTCCTTCCTTCCTTCCTTCCTTCCTTCCTTCCTTCCTTCCTTCCTTCCTTCCTTCCTTCCTTCCTTCCTTCTCCGTTTTAGGTCTAACAGGTGATCAGAAAAGTGCAGAGAGGGGAGGACTGCTGGCACACAGATACCTGTAAATGAAAACCACCCACACACCAACACTTTGTCACTTTTGCCTCTTGCTGAAGTCGACTGCAATAAAATCAATATTGCACAAAGAGATGCACCTCTGCAGTTCTCTGTGTTGATGCTATATGTCTCCCAGATGTCAGGGAGTTCTAGTCCAGCCTAAAAGCAAATCAAAAGACCTCTGCTGAATCTCAAGTAATGCTTGATTTTACTGTTTGGATTCAGAAGAAGTAGGGCAAAAGTCTCTGGGCTCCCACTGCTGTGAATCAGGCATGGTTATGCAAAAGCAGGCAGAGAGCACAGCTGAGAGAACAGTGTAAGGCAGCCCGAGCAGAGCAGGCTCCCTGTGCCCAGTTTTTTTGAGGCTGTCAGCCCCTCTCTGCTGAGCAGGCACAGGATGAGCCTGGCTGCAGAGGTTTGGCCAAGGCAGCAGCTGTCTGATGCACAGAGCACCTAGCACGTCTTATTTTCGGTGGACACTCCTCTCTGTGGTTTATTTTAGCTTTTATGATTTGTAGCTACCTGTGGTGTTCCCTCGCCCCTGCACTGATTATGGGAAGCAAGGAACTCCTCCTGCACTCGAAGGCATCTGGGGGTGTCTGCAGCCAGCACTGCATCCATCTCAACTCTGGATCCTCTCTCCTTGTAAATTCTCCCAGGATCCCTGCTGCTGAGCTTTGCCACCAGGCAGGCACCCCTCCTGAGATAAATCCTGTCACACACCAGCCTCCCATCCCTCTCTTACCCAACACAGGGCTGGCAAAAGCACTGGAGCTAGCAGTCCTTCCCTCTCCTTAGTCCTGGGATGTGAGTGCCTGACGCAAAGTCCCTTCCCATGGGACAGAGGAGTGGCCCAGTCATTTGAATGTACACTGTTCTAATTCAGACAGAACAAATTAGGACAAGACAAAAGGGACCAGCAAGGATTTTGCCATTGTTTCTCCCAATTCTTTTTCTCCACACAATGAAATAAATGGCTGTAGGCTACATTTTGACACAAAACTTTCCAGGCTTGGAATCCCCAATGAAAGTTAACCTCGTATTTCTGTCTGCTCCTAAGCCCTACTGTTACCATCCAGGTGTCATTCTCCATGAAATAAAGGCTTTGAAAAGGGGGTGGGCAGGGAGAAAATAAGCAATGTTCTTGAAGGACGGGGTGATCTAAACATCCAAACTAGCCCATCTCCTTGGGACCATCAGCTGAGATCCCAAATGTGCTCCTTTGAATCTCGTAGCTTACTGCATGTAAACTTGTGAATTGTGAATTTCTCCCTTTGAAAAGGTGAAAAGCGAGTCAAGAGCCTTTACCTCCAGTCCCAGGTCTTTTGTACACACAAGATGTCTTCACAACTGCACGTCTCTGCTGCTAGATTCTGGTAGGTAGGAATTTACACCGAGAAAATCACGCAGAAGGACTCGTTTTAACAACTCTTCCCTGGCAGCATCGTACTGTGAGGATGTGAAGCCTTACCTTGGAGCTGCACTTGTAGAGGGGGTGGCTGATGGAGTCCACGTAGTGGTGCCTCATACAGCGGCTGGGGTCGGAGTCCATCAGGAAGGACCCGTCTGTTTTACTGTCCGTGTCTCCCACCATCACCAGCAGCGAGAGCATGGAAATCGAAGCCGCCAGTACATGATTTCCCATTGTCGTGGAACTTCTCGCTGGTAACAGCAGAGGGAGGTAGAGCATCAAAAACCCTCCAAATTCTGAAAGCCAGTTCCTTTCCAGGACGGTGAAAAGTCTGGTTTAAGTGTCTGAGCTGTCATTCTTCTTCTCAAGTTGGAGTCTGATGAGATTGTAATCCATCAAAGAATCTTCTGCACAGCTGGAATAAAAGCAGCATAAATCACAATCCTGAGGAAAAAGATCTCTGGAGAAAAAAGACGTAAATAATATTAAGGCGCTCAGGACCTTTGCTAGCCAAAATACCTGCTCAGAGTGAGCATCATCCCCACAGAAGGTCGAGAATATGTTATTAAAGAAGGAGATGTCAAGGCCTTGTTATTTTTAGCATTGTTCTATCGTTTCAGGGAGAACCTTTTGACTTTTAACATCACAAGTGGTGCAATACCATTCTTTTCCACTTGGTGATGACCCTATAGAGTTCCCCTCAAAACTGGTGATTAGTAATACATCAGAAATTTCTGCAAATTGAAATCTGTATCCACTCAAAGTGTCAAAGAAGTGCAAAGCTTGGCTGCTTTCAGCCTGGCAGACGGGAATGTCAGGCCATGGAAAGGCTGGAGGCAGGTTGAGCTGGGGCTCTGGGGGCTGCCTGGCTGTACAAGGGACACCTCCAGGGTGGAGGGATGCTGAAGGTCCCAGCCAAGGCATGAGCCAAGTGGTCCCCCAGGGAATTGCTGAGCCCCAGCCTGCACTGCATGAGGAACTACCCAGGCCTCTGGCTGCCCTGCCCTCTGAGTACTGAACTCCCATGCACACACATGGACAGGCTTTGCTTGCTTACTTGTCAGGCAGCACTTGCTCGGTGTCAGTCTCCTCTCCGCTAATTAAAGAGCAGCATCTGAAAAATACATTGATTATTCCATAAGTACTATCCCAGCTATCAGTTGGGAAAAAATATGTTCAGGTGGAGACATATGGCTATCTACCCAGTCATGTGGATTTCTGGTTCATGTTGGAGATCAGGAGATTCCCCAGGAAACAGGTACAGGACAGCCCCTGAAATGCTGCCCGGAACTTTGTGCCAGCAGGGGAAGGAGAATATCTTCATCCGCTGCTTCTTCACAGTCCCTTGATCCTTGTCAGAAGTTCCTTAGTCACAACTGGGTGATTAATTTCACTTTCACTACAAACAGATATAACTTGAAAGAGCTGTGAATTATCTATCTAAACACAGCCCGATGAAGGATAGTCAAAGGATACTCATCAGTACAGTTAAAAGTGCAAAGACTTTCTGAAGAAACTTAAGATAAAACAGTTCCCTACTCACAGAGAAATACTCCCAGAGCCTCTTGGGTATTTAAAGAGCTGATGTGTGCCCTTATTGCCTTATACAAGCCTCTTTGAAAACTGTTTTCTGGTTTGCTGGCAGTCCTCTAAACCGGCTGATACTCATCTCCCAAACAGCCTCCCCACCAGAGTGCTCGATGATTTGTATATTGCTTTATAGCCTCCTCCAGCACCTCTGTGAGAGGAGTGCCTAGCACTGACAAACACTTCCAGGGTTCATCCAAGTTGGGATGGTGCTGATGTGATATCCAAAGTCTCATGCTGAGAAGAAATGTTATTAGGGATGCTCTGTGTGTTAGACAGACAAAGATGCTCTGTGTATTAGAGGTTTTTGTTGTTGTTTTTGTTATGTTGTTGTTGTTGTTGTTGTTGTTGTTTCAGGATATTATCCATGTGCTTAAGTAGGAAAGGAAGAATTATGTGACTGTTGATTTAAATGACATTTTTTTTCCCCCAGAGTGACATATGACCTGATATGTTTTCCTCAGCAAATGGGGCATTAAAAACCTTACTGTGTCTTTGCAATATAAAGAACTCAAACAAACAACACTAAACACTTAGGATCTCAGATACATTCATGCACAGCCTCATTCATGTCAATAAATATTCGTCCAAACATTTTAGCAGCATAGGAGAGAAATCTCTTGGTCATGGGAGCTGGGACAGACTCCCTCCCTGAAGTGAACTGTGCTACTCCAGTTCATGCAGATGATGCCCAACGATGAGCTAACAGGAGGAGGGATGCACTATTATTTTCTCCATGTTTAACCTTTTACCTAGATTCCTATTCTTTTTTATAAAGAGGCTGACCAAAACATGCTGCTTGGCAAGGTCTCCCTCCAACATAGTTAATCATTATTACACACCCAGTAATTCCCTCTCTGTCCAAATAAATTTACTTGATATTAGACGGTCTCATTTCATGTGATATTACACCCAGGGATCCCCATTTCCCATTCTCTCTGTCCCACTGTTAATTCTGTGCTTCTATATCTTCCCATGGTTTTGATCAGTATGATTTAATACAGTGAGAGAAATCTGCAAGTCCTGGCTCAGTTTTCAAAGGCTTATCTCCCTAGTTTTATTCAGGAAATAATTGGATGACACAGAGTCTGCCTCATGAAAACACTCTGAGAAAGCTGGAAAGACACAGGGAAGTGTGAGAAAAGGAACATAGCTGTACCTTCTTCAGGATAAGCACAGTACAAAAAGTATTAACACTTCCACAACCTTTTAAAATTGCCCTGATACTTCAGTAACAAAGAAATGTAGCAGGTTTTTGTAACAATACTTTGAAAGAAGTAAAAAGTATCATATATTTATAAGAAAAAAGAGAGAAAACCATTGTAAATATGATCCATCTCTTGTGAAATAATTGGTTACTGTTGTTAAAAGACATACCGGTACAATGGGTAGGTTTATCTCCTGACGTACCTATGAGAAGCATGCAAAGACATTTTTCCAGCATATATGCTATATATATATAACATATATGGAAGAAAAAGTCTGAGAGGGACGTTTAAACACATGGAAGTTAGGGTGTGGATTTTTGATTCTGCAAAAAAATAAAAAATATTTTCACTCACATCACCATGATGAGGTATGTTGGCATGATATTTTCAATTTCTAGCTGATGTTGTGAAGCCCAATGGCACTTCACTTGAACTTAGCATTATTATTATTATTTTTAAGTTAAAAATTGCATTCCTTTTGAAATGCTGTCTGAAATGATAAAATCCTAGATAGCACATGCTATCAGGATTGGCATAAGTAGTTTCCAGTCTATAGTTCTGTCCAAAAAACAGAACCAAGTACAATTGTGATCATAAATCATCATTACAATGACATTTTGTTTCATTCGGAAAATATACTTTTTTATTAAAAGCAATAATGTCACAGAGAAATATTTTTCTTCTATTTCAACTGTTTTATCCTCACTTTCTTTTCATGCAAAAACTGTGGTAGACAGTTCATCTGCCAAGCTAACAAAAAGCAAGCCTAAATCCTCTCTCTTTACAGCATCCTGTAAAGAAAAGGTTGCAAACATGACTTCATCTTTTCAAGCTGAAAATTTGCTACAAATATATATGGCCTAACGGTGGATGAAAATTGCTACTTCATATTTTTTTCAGAATTCACTGAGATATGGGAAGTACATTTTGTGTGCAATGGCTTAGTTTCTTTTCCATGTAACTAGTTTCCAGGATTTCATAGAGACATAACATATTAAAGCTTGTCACAGCTGTTACCTAAAACTGCTACAGCTGTTAACCTAAAAACTTGAGGGAAAAATAGAAGACATCCCAAAGAAAAACCATATTAACATACAGCTAAGACTGTATTGCACATGGACATATGCTCAAAGTTAGGGTTATTTTTCCAACTCCATGTTCTTATTAACTGCTTTCTGAATAATAAAGATTTCTTATCATAATTTTAATATCATTTAGAGAGTGGTGAAGGCTAAGGTTTTGTTTTACTTTAAGGACAGAAGAACATTCCATCATCTGGAATTATTTAGCCAGTCACTTTGTGAGAACATAAACAGAAATTCCCTTTTTGCTATGTATCTTGGAAAAAATAAAGAGCTGAGCAATTCTCCAAAGGTCTATGGATCTGCACAGCTTTTACCCTGGGAGGTAGGAAGGGAGCAGTGGAAAAGCTCTTTTGTGGTGGTCTTCTTCTAGTTAGTTGTTCCCTGAGTCCCCCTATATATGTATGTTCAGCTTGACCTTCCTTTGCTGGGCATTTTCTATGTTTGAGACTCCTGCTTGAAGATGAGGGCACCATTTAAATCACTCAATGCTTTTTGTGTTTTGGAGGCTGCCAAAATCCCATTGAAGCAGCAGTGTGTGTATATAACTTAAGCCTGGCCTTGCATGCTGTGCATATTTAATAAACACAATTACTTGGATCCTACCATGTGGTTCCCTCAATCTGAATTTGTTATGTAAACAGAAGAGTCGCAAGACTGCTCAGTTTCTCCAAACTCCAGACCTAAAAAAGTGTCACTAACCATGTGTGTGTATATATATGTGCGTGTATGTCAATTCACTGCTGCTGTTCTGATTAAAAAAAAATAAAAGCCACAAAGTTCTTCATGAGATGAAAATGGATTCCTCAAGACCTTTATGGAATTTGGAAAAGTTTTGATTTTCCAGGAAGATAAGGATTTGGGGGCTTCACTCTCCAAGATCTGGTTTGGAGTGGAAACAACTCTGATGGGCAAATTACTTAGTCAGGCTCCACAAGGATTTGTTCTGTAAATTCTCCATTGCCATGACAAAGGCAGCATGGTCTGTTCCCAAATATCCGTCAGCACCCACAGCACTCGGGTGGCTTCCAGCCCACACAGCCATCCACACCATGCCTGGGAACAGCTTGGGAAGCACTGAGAGCTGTGGGACTGAAACAATCTGAGTCATTCCAGAGAACAGTTCATGGAGCAGGAGGGGCAACCCGAGATGAGATGCTGTGTCTGACCCTGCTTTCTGCAGAACCATCTCAGAGTCTTTGTCAGTTCCAGCTTATCTTTTAGCTCTGTAAATAAATGCTGTCATCTTTTTATCTATTGGCCATTTCTGTGCCAGCAGTGAAGGAGCTGGCCTCCTGTGTATGCTATCAAAGATCCTCACTTCACTCTGCAGCTGCCTGTCATAACACCTGACAGAGCCACTGAGTGGCCACGCAGCAGCCAGGCAGCAGCAGGTGAACACAGGCACCCCCAGTTGTGTGAGAAAGGCCTCCACACAGCATTTAAAGAGGTTTCTTCCATCCTGGGCCAAGGCAAATATCATACCAAATATTTTGAGTGAGACCCTTACAAGTCTAAATAAGTGAATGTTCCCCCAAGGTCTTGTTCTTAAGAGGGTTTGCTCAACTGGCATCCAGCTGTGCTGGAGCTTGTCCATTTCCATGCCAAGGGGAATGTCTTCATCCATGGTCCAGGAGCTCCATCCTCCCACTACACAGCAGGGCAGTGTGTGCCTGCATGGGGGGTACACAAACAACACACACTCCTGGCCAGAGCTGGCAGCAGCTGGTGGGCAAGAGGAGAGGGGAAGGAAAAAGGCAGTAAGAAGGAAAACAGGGCTCAAAAGTAGGAAATTCAAGCCTCTTCATCTGCTTGTCCGTGGCAAGAATTTTTTACTGGGAGACTTCCTTAAGTCTGTTAATATTTCAGGAGATGAATACCTGTGACTGTAAGCAGACTGAAAAAGGAAAAGTAGGAAGACCATGGCCTTTGAAGCAGTTGCAGCAAACATAATGGAAGCACCCTGGGAGTCTCAGCAGGCGTGGGGTGGGAATACATGGGACTGATTCCCTGGGCTCGGCTAAGGCTCTAAAAGTGCTCCCGCCGTGGGGACCCGGTGCATGAGGTGGAACAAATCCAGCTGAATGGCACTTGAGCAGTCTAAACTTCCCTCTGCTTTTGAAGATCCCAAGAATATTTCCAGCCCTTCAGGTAGTAGGAGAGGGGGAGCAGGAGGTGCCTTCCTGCTCGGTGGTTGAAATAACAAACTCCAGTGGGTACAGCAGGCTGGCGCCCAGCCAGCAGACAGGCACGGAGTAAAGGGTTTAATACATTCACAAAGAATAACTACTGGGGCACAAAAGACTGCTTGTATTTTTATTCTTTCCTTTTCCTGCTTCCAGGAAGCTTTAAATAGATTGATTAGGGGCATGCATGGGATATCTCTCTAATGAGGGAGTAGAGCCTTTTAATGGTGAGGTGATGCCAGCCTTGGATTCTTTCTTTATTCTTGTGTCTCGCTGAATATCAGAGTAGTCATGGTCTCGAGTCTCAGACAGCAGAGGAATACAATTTTCCACTTGGTCATGCATCCAGAGGGTGCTGCATGGGATTACTCCTTGGTGAAGCACCAGGTGCAGAGCTGAGCAGTCCAGGGCTGCCCATCCCTCTCAGGAGGCAAACCAGCAAGGGTGGCTGCTGGCTACAGTGCAGTTGTTCCCAGCCAAGCATTAGCTATAGGATTTGCTTCAGTAATTACCTCTACTTCAGTCTTATGACCCAACATGAGGCAAAATTACTCTTGGCCAAATTACAAGTCGCTGAGAGGTCTAGAGCATTCAGGCATGTGTCCTCTACCTGTTGGAGTGTGTTACAAGCAGGTGGGCAGTTTTTGTTCTCTGTCTTTTGCACATTTCCCAGTCAACTCAAAGGCCTATAGTTATCAATAGATGCAGGAGTATGGAATAAAAAACACACCATAGAATGGGTCTTTTTATTCTTTAACACTAAGCAAACACATCTCTGCCACTGGGACCAGCAGACAGCACATGATTGAAGGGGATGTTCCCTCTCTGCTAACCCCAGGGGCAAAATCCTTTCCTCTTTTATACACGGGCAACATTCAGACCACCATCCATATATCTCATCCTCTGATAATTAGGGAACCTAAATATTTGGCTCATGGTAACAATTCTGTGTCTTCTAACAAGGGGAGCAGCGTTCCCCCAAGTCCCACTCCCTTTGAGCCGTGCTGCTATGACAGCAATGTGATTGTCACTGCCATGGTATGCTTAACCTTTGCCAAACCAGAGCTGAGGCATTAACTCAGATCCTCAACCCACATGTCTTAAAGGGCAATGTAACCTGTGCTGCCTCGGCCCGACACAGTCTGCAGCTCGGTAATAACAAGCACGAAAATGTGACAAGCGTGAGCCGTAAAAATGATTGATGCAACTAGAAAAATAACAAAGAGAAGCTGAAAAATAGCAATGAGGAGGAGGAATTCCTGGGACCAGTGTCTCCATGGCACCAGCAGCCCCCTACTCTCACACCAGCATAGAGGTTACACTTGCCTGTAGAAGAAAGGATCTCCATGCCACACAATGAAATTCCAGCAAACAGGACAAGGACTGATGGTGTCTGGAAGTGGTAGTGCCACTGCTACCCGGATAATAGTTTGAATTAGATTATGTGAGAAAAGGAGGAATTTATAGACGACCAGCTGCTCAAAGGCTTACTACAACCTTGCTTTTATTGTTCTGCTAAGTTAGAGGTGGGGCATCAGAGGGATTCCTAACATACCACTACTGAGAAATTTTAATATGTTCCACACTGACACATATAAAAGGGAAATAACAGCTGATCACAGCCAGCAGAGACTGCAACATCTCTTCATATGCATGCTCAGAAGTGTGGTCGAAGTGGGGTGCACTTGGCTCAGACACCTGAGCTAACCTGACCCAACTAAACCTTTCTCCTGCCATTGAGTTGAGTTTCAGCAAAAGGACTGTCAAGTGTGAAGTCAGGCAGCAGAAAAAAAGGTGATCTGGACATGGCTATTCACCCCATCCCGAGACACTGGGACATGGAGAAGGGCAGGGGAGCTGAGAGGCAGAACACTTAACACTGATGAAAAGAAACACGTGTTTACACAACCGACAATGATCCGGGGGAACAAGATATCACAGAGGGCAAAAGTTGAGCTGTGCTCAGCGAACGGGCCTGTTGTGTATGGGGGGTTACAGTCACAGGGGTTTCATTTCAGAAGAGCTTTTGGCAGGGTTATAAACCCTCAGGACTCTGAGAGTTCAGTGGATGGGGTTAGGGAAAAATCCTTTGCCCCAGCAAGTTACCCCGTAGCTGCTGCCACAGGGTCTTTGTGTCTCTCTTTGATGTGGCCACTTCCAGAGGTGGATTCCTCAAATAACAGGGAGCTACAGTCTCATGTAGCAAAACCTTCCCAGAACTCACAGGGACAAGTCTCTTCTACTCAGAAAGAGTATGAGACAGAAAAATTGGTAATACTTATAATACAACTATCAAATATTTATAATTGTAATTACAATAGCGATTGGGAGGTGGGGAGGGGGAAAGAAAAGATTTTGTTTTCTTTCAGTTAAACAAATAATCCACCAGAAAAGTTGCAAGAATTAATATCTCAGTGGTTTCATGCAAGCTTTCGCCATAGATAGTCAATTCTCTCCAAGTTTCAAGGACAACCTTGAGCACTTCCTAGTGCATCTGAGAGCAGACAAGCCAGGAAGGGAACAAAGTCAGCCCCAGGAGAAACAGGGAATGAAGGTAACTACGGGAGGACTCCCTGTCAAATGAGTCACAGCAGGCATCAGTGTGAGTTCCCAAGGAGGTGGCTTGTTTGCCTCCCACCTGGGCAAGAGACACTGCAATCCTGGCCAGGCAAAAAGGGAAGAATGTACAGATGCTACCACAATCCTCAAAGGTGAGTGAGGGATGGTTCCAGTGGGGCAGAAGGCTTTTGTGGAAATCAGCCATGCCTAAGGAGCTACCTGGGGTACTGCTACTGCAAACTGTACCCAAGACTGTCCATAACAAATATCCTGCTCTGCAAAGGCCAGTCATCAGCACACATTAATCTGATCCAAACCAGGCACTGCACAAACCCAGGAAACCTACATGGGACACCTTCAGGTAGAGAAATGAGCCTGTAACTAATCATCAGCAGCCCCTAATTATACCGTGCTCCTAAATCAAACTGCATTTTGCTTTGGAAGCTTGAAATACCTATTCCTTCCACATTTGTTTTTAACTGGAAAATCTTAAAGCATTGTTTTATAATAAAAAATAAGATTTAATTAGTAGTAAGATGTATGCATAAGTCACATTGGGAACCCCTGATTCAAGCTGGTATGTAATTACTCACCAAATAGTTCTATTTAGGTCCAGGAAATTATTCATGTGTATGTCACAAATATGAGTAAGGTCCCACAGCAAGAGCAAAAGTGAGCATTATTAGTAATTCAAAAGGCAAGGGGAAAAAATGATAGATACAGGTCCTAAAATGTAGATATTCTTATATTCTTTTGAGGAGGGAAAATAATAGCACTGTGATTATTGCAGCCACACTTATTGCCATACCAGGCAGCTGAGTTGCTTCTATTAGAAAAAAACTTTGCAATGAAGTATTGATTTCAAGTGAGTTTGTTCCCACTGTTGGTTTTAAATAATCATTTGCCTTCAAGTGAGTTTGTCCTATTACTGGTTTTAAAAAACCTTTTGCCAGTCCTTTTCCAATGGGCAGAGTTCCTTCCTCTCAGCCACAATTATAAAGCTTTAGGAACTGTAAGTAACATGTAGCATATAGGAAATACATTTTTCATCTCTAAAAAGCTACAGAAACCCTGAGTTACTTGTCATGCCACCTCTCCCAGGCAGAAACAAATAAGATGTGTTATGGGGAGGCTATGAGAGAAATTTCAGTGAACTAGCAAGGTAGGATAAGAAATCTGCCTGACAGTCCCACGACAGTCAGTGCACACACACACACACACACACACACACACACACACACACACTCACACGTCTTGCAAATCCAGATTTGTCACAAGAAAATCGCCCCCCAGCAAACCCTGTGTGCCACACTGCAGCAGTCCTGAGATTGGTTTTCTTTGTTACTCTGTTCTTTGCTGCTGGACCCATTCCCTTAAACTTTTGTGGCATGAATTCACTCACCTGAATCCCAGCAGGGAGCTGGGGCTCTGCTCCTCAGCCGCTCTCCCCGGGGCAGTTCCCGCAGTTACTCTACACTGACACTTGGTCACCAGGCTCGCAGCAGCCAAATTCTTCTTCCGTCCCAGAGAAGCACAGACCAGTCATGCTCGTGCCTCTGGTGCTGACACACAGGGAAATGATCTGCCGGGAAGGCAGGAGAGCCTCCCTCTGTCCTTCAGCGGGCGGTCTGGGGTCGCGCAGCATCCTCCGGTGTCAGCTCCGGGCGGCACAGCCGCGCCGCGCTGCTGTCACACCCCGGGCACCGCGGCAAAGCCAGGCACCGGCGCTTCCCTCTCAGCTCTGAGACCGCAAACTGTGTGTGTTAAATCTGTCCTAATCCACAGCCAGCGCTGTCCGGTCCGTTGGAAAGCCTTGCGGAAGTTCGGGTAAATAATAATGTGCGAATTCTGAGCGCTCCCGGGAAGCGTGAGACACAAAGCTAGGAATAAATATTGCCTGTTGTTTCAAATTATTCTGAGGGCTCCAGCAGATGACTGGCAAGAGAACAGCAGGCGTAAGTAGTGATAAAAGTAAACAGTCCAACTTTAAAGTAGCAGGCTTGCCCGTGTTCATAGAGCCCTATTGTAGTGGGACAAAGAGGGTGCTGGCGATACCAGCGCCCTCTCGGTGAATTCAGGGCAGAGTCCAGCATGTCCATTCACTCCCAGGCCACAGCTATGACCAGCACAGAGCTGCAGAATGGAGCTCAGCATGCTCACAAGAATAGGTGTTTAACCAAGTTGCTCAGAAGCAGCCTGGGCCACCTATTTGACCACATACAGCAACCTTCAGACAGGAGGTAAGGACACAAGGGTAAAGAGACACAGGGACTAGAGCTGTGTTGATTCCATTTAAATGCAGTTTAATTTTAAAAATGGTACAAGGAGAACATGTCTTTATCAGATAAAGAGATTAAGCACCCGATTTAAATCCATGTAATACTCAAAATCTCTAGGAATCTCTTATTTGCATGCTTACCTTTGGAAAATGCACCACTCCTTCCTTCCCTCAAACTCTTCGGAGAGCTAAAAGAGGTCCTGTTACTTCCAAATGCTTTTGTTCTTCTGTCCCTCCGTCACATGGCTTGCCTTTTATATTTGCAACACACAAAAGTTAGGGCTGTTGTTTAAGAGAGAGGGAGAGAGAGGGAGAGAGGGGGAATGTCAAATGGAAAAGTGCCATTGCAGTCATATATCAATCAGGGCAGCAGCAGCAGCAGCTCACTGGCAAATGGGAATTCCACAGAAATGTGAAGCTCTTGTTATCTGAGAAATCACAAAACACCACCAGCCAAGCTCCCCTCTGCAGGGACTTCTTATTATTGGCAAGCCAGGAAATAGAAGGAAATGTAGGCGCTTTTTTATTGCTGTTATTGTTTCAGATCTGGAGATAAGGACGCTGTGGCATGTGTAAGCCAGAGGAATATAAATCCTGAATCAAATTCCTTCCTAAACAAATGCACCATGTGCAAGATAAAGCAAACTACTGAGAAGCAAGATAATGGAGCTAAGTGAAGAATCTGACAGTAATGATTTAAAGAATTTGATAACTGCACTTGGAAAATATCCATAGAAAAACTACCTGCTCCCTGGATTACTCATTAATCTCCTTTTCTTTTTTTTCCTGACCAGTTTTTCTTAGGCTTTTTAAAACTGTGATCCTTAATTTAAGCTGTGCTGCTTCAGTACAGTTGGTCAACTAAACCATCAGACATTCCCTAGCTCTCCAGTTGGGTAAGCAGGCAGGCATTTTCTGTATAAGTACTTGACTGCAAATCTGCAATTCCCTTGCTTCAGACAACCTGCCCAGAAATTCTGAAGTTTCTGTCAAATAAACTCAGAACTTTGCTCAGAGAAGAAAACATTATCTTTACACACCTTTCTCTGAAGAAGGCCAAATTTGAAAGAAGTTATCCTTAAAATATTTTATTAAATACTATGAGTGTGTGCAAAAAAAAAAAAAAAAATGCCCTGAGAGGCTGAAGGCAGGCTCCATCCACTGGAAAGCCCCACTTACAACAAGCACATCACAGATCTGGATGCACCAAACCCTCTTCTCCGCAGAGGAGGGTGTTTCACTTCCCTGTGGAGTGCCCCCTAGTCATCCTGCAGGATCATGGGAAGCACAGACCTAAGCTGGTTAATTGAAAAATAGGCAACATAGCTGGCCATTCACAAGCTGGATCTGTTCAGAGGCACTGGCCAGCAGATGGACTGGGTTCTGTCTCGATTGTGTTTGAACTCTAAAAGAAAGTTGGTATTTGATGGATGATGTTATTAGCTAAATGTCTTATGTGGTATAAGATCAAAGAACAGATGGGAATCGCGCCTTAAAAAGAGAATAATCTAAAAGGGGAATGGCTTTTAGATGAGTAAGCATCATGGAAACAATAAAGGAGACTTTCTTTGGCTTGCTTGGCTGCACAGCCAGGTCTGACTGGTGGGATAAACAAACAACCCACTTAGGACCAAAATTCTTAGGATGTGAGTTTTGCTGTACATTTTTCCCTTCATATTCAATGTTTACATTGTTTTGCCTCTTGAGTCAACACCAAAGTGTTTCTCCCCTGACCAAATGTGTCCCAGCTCTCTGTTTCCTCGCAGATGCCACTGAGGTCACCCAGGGTGGGTGGTGGCAAAGCTCATCAGCACCTTCACCTTGCTGTAACCACAGGCTGAGACCTCTGCTCTGGCACAGCACTCACCTAAAACAGAGAGACTACACACAGCAACATTTCTAATTTAGCCAACACCCTTCTTTAAAATGAAGGCTACTGGCTCTTTGGTCATTGTACTGCTGTGTTATCTGTCTTTTTCACTGACAAGAAAGTGATTTAAATACTCTGGTTACTTTCACTAAGAACCTTCCATGTGCAAGACAAAGTAGCCTCTGGATTAAATCCTCCAGTAGACTGTAGATATCCTACTCATGGTTCTCCCTGAAAATGGTGCTTTTGGGTTTTTTAACTGGCACTGCTTAGGCTTCTTGTCTTTGTGTCATCTGCAGGTGACAATATCTGTATAATTTTTTTGTTGTTGAGTGCTGAGCATACTCAACAATTATCAATAATTCCTCAAACAGTGATATTTTTGAGATGTAGTGCTCAGCAGTTTGCTACCACAACATAAATTCTTAGTACAGGGAAATCAGCAAAAGTGACTTTCAATTTTTTATCTTCAGCTTCCAGACTCTGTTTGGCAGCCAGTGGAAGTTAATCAGCAATTAATTGCCTGCACAGCCTGGTGACTTATAAACTGACACTCTCATTTGTGGCCTTCTGAATGAACTTGCATATGAGCATAAGCACAAAAGTAGAAACATCCAGTGTTTCTCCCCCCAACTCAAGAACACTGGCCCATAACTTTTTCATAGCTGTTCATAAATCTTTAGCCTCTCTCAAACACTGTGACTTAATCCCACCCATAAAACCAGACATTTTGAAGAAACAAATAAAAGCAGAAAGAACAGGAGCTCAGAGCTCAGTTTTCAAAGACCACTAGACATCTGAGATGACCCCAGATATAAGATAATATTTCCAGAAGATTTAAGGTATTCTGCTCCCATCAGTTTTGATCTGTGTTCCCTTCAAAAGAGGCTTATCTCACTTAGAAGTATTGGCCTGAAAACTAAATTTAGGCTCTTCCAGAAGCAAATGTAGAGTTTCCATTCCAAATTACTTCCAGTACAGGCCCATTTCAGATAGACATCAATAGCAGTTTTTCTCTCTGTGAACAGCCATAGATAGAACTGCTGACTCAGTTGAACTAATATATGTGTGGTTTTGTTTTTGTTTTGTTGTTTGGGGTTTTTTTTAAATAGAGAATTGGGTGAGATAAATCCTTGTATTCTCAGGATGCAATTTTGAAGAGATGGATATTCACTACTTCATGGAGTTCTACCAACTCCCCTAGTTTAATCCTCATAAAGTGCATTGGAGACCTGCACCCTATTCTTTATTTCACCACCACCATACGACCTACAAGACTCATGTTTGTTTTCAGAAAAGCATTGGACTACCATTAGCTGCAGTTCAGTGGGACCCAAATGTTTGCCCTATTGGCATCATCAACTCCCATGTTCCTTCTTCAAAGGAGCAGGATTTCACCTCTCCATCATGCATGTGTTGTGAAATGCATTCAGACTTGTACAGAAAACTCAGTATTTCATTTTTATCTTAAGGATTTCCCAGTGCTGCCACTTTGTAGCCTCCCCCAGGCAATTTTTTGCATTCTGAGACAGCAGGTAACAGACCTCAAGATCATCAAACGTGCTGTCAGAACAGGCATTGCTTGGAATCTGTGCTGGTTGTGTCTGCAAAGACCAGGAAAGGAGTACAAATGCAAGGACAATCTTTAAATGTAGATGCACATGCACAGACATAAACATTGCACCCTTTTGCTGGAAGCAGTTGGAGAGAGTGGGATGCACAGGAATGCAGTTCAGGGAAAGGCCATGTTTTGTTCCATTACTGAATTGATGAAGGAGGGCTTATATTTGGGGATTGGCCATCAGTATTCCTCTCATAGTTGTGAATGTAGGTGGAACTGAAAGCATTGTAATGGCAATCTACTGTAACAAAAAATGTAATACTTATATAATGAATTTATGCTTTGTATATGTAAGAGGAACTCGGGATTCTTAGGGGAATTATTTTCTATAATTCTAATAATAAAAATAAATATTAGGCAAATAATATTCCCAATAAATAAAACTACATAACCACATCAGCAACGAAGGAGCAGGTGGCACAGAAGTCTGTTTAGACACTTAATGCTTTTTATCTTTCTCCCCATGGTGCTTTATCTCAGATTTGTTATGCAAGGATATTTAAATACCTAAACACACATAATCTTCTGTAAACTAAACTGGTCTCTTCTTTCAATGTTTATATGTATTAATGAATATGTGTTGTTAAGAAATAGTAAATGGAAATGTTCATTCAGCGAGACTCCTGTCGTCTGGGGATAAGGCTGCTATGGAGAAGTCTGTGAAAATTAGGTCTAAATTATATGCTTATTAATTTTAAGACAGAAAGACATATTGCCTGTGGACAATACTTAGCCTTTAGGCTGACTTGAAAATGCAGCTGCAGAAGGACCAGGTGTCCCCCTGGCTCCTGCAGCAGGAAGAAGCAGTTGGCCAGGTAGGGTCGCCTTCTCTGAGGTGTGCTGCCCACAAGGCACAAACTACTGTGGACTGTCAGTGCTTGAAAAAGACAAGCTGAGGAGCCTGACAATGCAAACAATGTGCCAAGGGGAGATCCTGCATGAACAGCGTCCTGGCCATGTCTGGAGGAGAGGTGGGCACTGCTGTGGCATGGGAAGGTTTCCATGAGTGATCTGGGCACACAAAGCCACAGCCAGGCTGTCCTGCACTCACCAAGAGCCCCGATGGACAGTTTGTATAGGACAAGTGAAAAAGCCTGGATTCCTACTTATTTTTGCCCTATGTCCCTCAGTGTTACCCACTCAGGTTTCCCCCTACATAACCATCAGCTCCTTGCTCCCCACATCTCTTGATTATGTGGATTTAAACTCTTTGCCCTTTGCTCACTCCCACCATTTTTTCAACTGCTTTTAAAGCCCCTACAAGACTGCTGGCTGAGCAAAGGGCAGCACACCCTCACTGAGTAGCAAACACATCCTGTGGCTTCTTGCCTCCTCTGGCAGCAAACTATGGGTGCTTTGGTTTCTGTCTGAAGGACAACAATAGGATGCACTACGTCTCCTCACATGTCCAAGAAACTGTCCAGAAACTTTGTTTTCTCTGTGAGATCTCAGCCTTGCTGTTAAAATTGATTGAATTTGAGAAGCTGGATGAAAAGCTGCAGGGAGACACTAATATCAGGGCTGAGACAAAAAGCAACTCAATACTATGAGAAATTTGTAAATAAGAGTAAAAATATCTCTGTTCTACCTTCAGGCTGCTGGAAGTGGAGTGCCTTTTCCCTGATCCCTGTCCCCATCACCTTTAGAGTGACTGGCTGCACCTCTCTGGTGTCCTTTGCCACTACTTTATGCCTAATGGAGAAAGAGGAAAGCTACTGCGTTTGCCTGAATTTCAACAGCATGGATCAACAGTTCTGCACGCACTTCTGAGGTTCATCCACCCTTCCTGAAGGCAGCTGTGCCAGCTGGGCTCCTCTGTCAGTGGAAACCACAAACAGGTACTGCTCATTTTGCTCGTGATGGGATGAGGTGGAGCTGCTTTTTGGCAGTATCTCTTTATCTCTATTAATAACAAGAGGAGCCAAGAGTCAGCTTGATTTAGTCATCCAGCTGTTGAATGCCTTGGTTAGGGCAGATGAATTCCACCTTTAAGGTTGTTTCAAATTATCTTATAATCATATGCAGTAGATGCTTAACATACCAGCTAACAATCTACAGTTGCATGTAGGTCAGTGTTAAATACCACACTTTTTTCCAAGGCTGCAGGGAAACTTTTGATCAAACACTGTTGGATAATGACACCTGATGTGCAGTGTGCAATTTGCAGCATATGTCTTCCACCTGATAAAAAGGATATCTCTGTGAAAACTTGTAATAAGTCAGATGTTTATCCGAGTACCAAAGATGTGGATGTGTCCTTCAGGATCCCCAGCCATATCTAAAAGCAGCTGTATTAACCCCAGTCTCTTGTAGGAAAGAGTTAGTCATGGCCCCCAGGTTTCCAGTGTGGAGTTTGGGACTTTGGGGTACAGCTTACATGTGGGATTTCTGGAAATTTCTCCCATGCTTCTCCAGCATTTGCATCTCCACCTTTCCACATGGCTGAAGTGTGGTGCACCTTGTGCATCAACACTGAGCTCTCTAGCCCCTTATCCCAAACCACAAACAATAGCATTTCTGCTGATTCCTCTCCCCAGTGTTTCTCGAGAATTTTTTTGAAAAGTCCTAAACAGCACCAGTGGCACAGCTGGAAGTTTTGCAAGGATACAAAGTGAGGGTTAAGCATTCTGAATGTGGTTTGAAGCAGCTTCCCTCAGCGAGGGTCAGACCATGAGGGCTCCCTTGAAGCTTCCATGTCACTGAGCATCAAACTGCATTCATTTCTAGGATGCTTTGCACAAGATGGAGAAAACTCTAAGGTAGCAGGAATATCTCCACTTAATTGAGAAAAGCATCATTGCCTTCCTCAGGATAATATCAGGTTATGATTGTGGTTTGAACAACATTTCCATAATGGCAAAAAACTACCCATAAATTTGCTTAGAGCTGTAAAACTGACCTGGAAAGATACAGCCAGCTACCAAGAATAGCAACCTTATTTTATTGTGGTCTCCTGCCAATACCCACACAATATTATTTTCTTGCAGTAAAAATGCAATAAGGAAAGTGGAGATGATGTTTTTCTGTGCTATTTACTATGAAAAATTAAAGTGAAATCATTTGTCTGTGACTCAGGTTTGTGTGGCCACTCCCTGTGCAACACCTCATGTTTTAAAAGGAATCACTAAATGAAATTCAGTCTCAGCTAAGCAGTTTGGGTTAAATCTACAGGGCAGCTCATCTTATGGGAAGTTGCTGAGAAGAAATGCTATTTAGAGCAGGAAATTGGTGATTCATAATTGACATTAACTCCAGTTACCCTCCAATGTTCATGCTGTACTTCATGCGAAATTATTATAAGGAAAGAAAGGCCATTCCCTTGAGCAAGTTCAAGTTAATGTTTAGGAAACCATTTAAGTTATTATTAGGACAAAAGTCATTACAGTGGAAGGGTCAGATGCTCAGACTGCGCCCTCAGCTGCAAAGCCTGCACATTTTAATACCTCTTTGCAGGTAACTCTTCAGACATTTGGTCATTTTGGCCAATGCAATGAAATTCCAGCTTCACCAGTGTCTCAGTCAAATCTCCCACCTACTGGACAGAGCCAGAAAGAAGTACTTTTTTAGCACTCCCTAATTGCACTGAAATCCATGCTGGTGTCCAGTTTTACACACACAGGTTCCTGTGAGCCTGGAGGAATTCCAGAAGGACGTGGGAGCAGAGCCACGAGGATGTGCTTGAGGACCTGGCAGATACCAAAATTGCAGAATGATGCAATTCAGACAATGAGACAGCCCAGGGGCTGGGTCCTCACCTAGTGAAAGCCAGCAATGCTCTGTGACTTCTGCTAAAAGCTGTGACCTTGCACCAGGGGCAAATCTGGTGCCACCACTGCCTGGTTCTTGGCAGATGGATGCTTTGCTACTTGGTCTCCACAGCAGAGGTGAAGCTCACTGAAGTTCCTCACAGTACTGCCCTTTATTCAGTCCAAAAGGACATATGAACTTAATTATTCCACCATAACATTAGCCTAGAATAAGGAATTAAATAGCTCTTGCTATGGATTTTTGGTGTGAGTAAAGCTTTGGCATCTTATGCAATTTTTTAATGATTTTGTTTTTTTCTGAATAGAAACAGAAATATTTTTCTAATATAGAATATGTCTTAAACAGCAAGTGTAAATCAGAGGCAGGCTTCAGGTAAAGAAAGAGATTAAAGACTCATGCAGTTATACATTTAAGTACCTTTGAGCTTGAGAAAAGCACTTTAAACCACTGCCTCATTATTACCTTTAGAAAAGAGGGATTTGGATTCCTCTCTACAAGGACAGATGCTCTGCAGCCCCAGTGCTGTGCATGACCAAGGACCCCAGAAGAAAAGCCAGTCACTCTCCACCTCCTGGGGCCCTATGAACTGCAGTGGATGCTTGGGGCACAGAGAGGTCATGGAAAGCCAAAGCACTCACCATCCTCCTTGAGCTGCTACTTGGGCTGTGATAAGTCAGACAACAGAGGGATTTTTTGGGGGGTTAGCAAGAGCATCAGCACCCAGCCTCAGGAGCAAAAAAACTGAAAAAACATTACTTGTGTGAGACCAGAGGTGGAAAAGTCCTGGCAGAGCTGAAGCATGCTGGAGTTGAAAGGACACCAGAAAAGGGTATAAACTGTGGTGTACTGAGAGTGATCATGGTAAAGGGTGAGAGAGCTTGCAAGACAAAGGCAGGAGAGGCAGGAGAAAGAGCCACTCATTGGTGGTTCCAGATTATCCCCAGTTCTTCTGGGCAAAAGAATCATTGTAGAAATGTGAGTCCTGTATTTCATCTGAAAACTAAAAAGATAAATACCAGGTTATCAAACAGAGGCTAGAAACAGGAAAGTTTGCCCTCACTTAGCAGAGCCAAAGCTACAGCACAACTCCAGGAGCTTCAGGAACACACCCTTGGCAAGAGCCTCTCTTGGAATTACTGCCTGGGTTTGAACTTGGAGGCTACTGCAAGAAGCAGAATTAACTCTGGAGCAAGGAACTAGGATTTCCCAAGCAAAGGAAGTCAATCAGAACAGGCTGAGGCTGATGCAAGGATGCACAGAGACTGAAAAGAGCCCTGAAATGGAAAGCAAAGCCCAGTCTGCTGCAGCAGGAGACACTGAAAACCACATATCATGTACATACCTTGGCAAGCCACAGCTGAGCCCAGAATTTGGGAAAAGAGTAACAACAGATTACCTTTTCTGGGAAAGAATCAACGTGAACCTGTGGGGCATAGCATGGGAGAGCAGAATGGTCACAGCACCATTAGAGGCAAAGGGCTTATTTACAGGAGCCATGAAAAATGCTGTGGGGCAAGACAAAAGGACAACCAGCCCATAGGCAAATGGCAATAATCAATTTTCATCTGGACAGAGCTGCAGAAGCTGATAAGGGTCTGACAGGGTTACGAGCACTGAGAGAAAAGCTGCAGGCAGCATAAGGGAGGAGAAGGAAGGGCTCAGAAGGACTGTTCCTCACTGAAAGAGATAAAGGCATGTGCAAATGAAAGAGAGAGTTCATAATAATGTCAAGGATTTTTAAAATGTCACATCCTTGATCTCACCCCCAGGGTGAGCACGCTGGATCAGAACAACAGCAGAAATGGCTGCAGGACTCTTTAAACTGCAGAAGAGAGCACAGAAACACCTCCTTACTCCTCAATTCCCCATCTCACTGTCCCCATCTCCACTAGGGTGGCTGGAGCCTTGCAGCCCCAGCCCAGGGTGAGGTTTGAAGCACACTGCTGTGAGAATCAGTGGTCCAGGGAGAAACTCGGCCCTGCAGACACTCCACATCCACCCACAGGAAGAAATGTTGCTTCCTTAGCAGATAAGGAGAATTAAGTCATTATGTGAACAGGACGAGTTTTCCTCTCTGCCCAGAGGGAATGGCTTCTAGGGGACAGTTGACAGCACAAATGACACCTGACACACCAAAGAGTGCTCTGGTGTTGGGAGTCCAGTGGAGGGACATGAAGATGATTAGAGGGATGGAACACCTCATAGGAGAAAAGGCTGAGAGAACTGGGATTGTTCAGCCTGGAGAAGAGAAGGCTCCAAGGCAACCTTATTGCAGCCTTTCAGTGCCTGGAAAGGGATTTAAACTGGAAAGGAACTTTCAAAAGGGCATATAGGGATAGGATAAGGGGTGATGGCTTTAAACTAAAAGAGGGTAGGCTTACATTATATATTAGGAAGAAATTCTTTGCTGTGAGGGTGGTGAGGCATTGGAATGTATTGCCCCTGGGCTGCACTGAGACCCTGGGCAGATACAGCTTCTATAAGACTTGGTTGAGGTCATAATCTTCTACCAGCCTGGAACTCTCTTTGGAATAACTGCAGTGATGATTTAGAACTGGATGGGCTCATCCAGTTAAGATCACCCTTCCATTTCAAAAGACCACTCTGGAAAGTAAAGCAGCCAGGCTGTATCCCTTGTTTGCAAAACAGGAGGCCTAACCTGAATTCCATCAGTGAGGCTCCTAAATTCACATCACACTAAATTTCCCCTTCCAGCCATACAATGATAGTACCTACTTTGGTATCTTCAATACTTATTGATCTAGTGAATCCAATTAATGGGATGGTGCAATTGCATTTTTTGAATGCTTAAAACATAGTACTGTGTGATGCTGATTTCTCATGGTACTTTTGGGAAGGAAAGGCTGTGCTCTGAGCTTCCTAAAACCCTCTGGAGATTGGGAATATGGTACCTGCATGTACCTCCAGTTTATTGTACTTTGCTGAACACAGAAAAAGGATGATCAGTCTGTAGGAATTGTTGTTATTTTCTTCTTTCATTGTTGATGTTCTCGCTTAAAAAAAATGAGAGCTCTTCAAAATTAGTTGTCGAAAGAGAGATACACTCATAATTAACAAGACCAATCATTTTAATGTCACAGAGCAGACTGTGGTACAATGAAGGCTCTGGGAATTGTGCAAATGATAGCTGCACCTTGGTCCCTGCTATCAGAGCTGCAGTTCCTGTGTGCCTGAGCTGCCTGTCCTCAGATCTGGCACCTGTAAATAGCCATGCAAACTCACCTTTCTGGTGCTTCTGAAGTGAGAGTTAAGGCTGTAGGGCCACACTGAAAGTAGATCGAGCCCATTCACCTACGTGGAGCACAAGGAGCTGTAGTGTAGACAAGACACCAGCATCTCTGGAACTGTGTCTTCTAAAGCTGCTTACAGTCAGGAGAAATCCCTGTCCTTTCTTCATCCAAAGCTCTCTCCTGTTGTTACTTGGGGTGAATTGCAGCTTCCAGATCCAGACTGCAGCTTCCACAGTAGGGAAAAGTCACAGTGCTAAGCCTCAGAAAATGCAGAGGGCAGGAGGAGTTTGCCACCAGGGCAGGGCAGCACCAACACCAGCCCTTGTGTCACATCTTGCAGAGGACTCCAAACCATGAAGCTGCCCCCAGGAACAGCCTCCCCAAAATCCTGGCTGCTCCTCAGCTCCAGCATCCACTGCTGGCCAGTGTGGAGCAGGATTCTGGATGGGTGCACATCAGCACAGCCACGCTTAGGGCTCTGTGATGGATGCAGTAAGATGTGTTTTATCGTGGCACAATAGTTTACTGAATTAAGAGAATTAAACAGTGAAGTCCATACAAAATGGTTTTGCTTCTTCAGAGCAGAAATTCTCAAAATAATTAAAATCAAGCCTTCTGATACAGAAATGCAATATCATGGTTTGATGACTTTGTTTTTCTAAGGATTTGGGTTGTGGTTTTTTTGAGATTATTACATTTTCACAGAGCATTTCATTTGCATTTATGCCATATTTTACTGTAGAAAATGCTGTCATTAGAAAACATAATATATCTTTTCTGGAGTTTTGCAATAGTAAAATTACCATTCAGATTGTCTGCAGTTGTAAATCAAACACACTTATTTTAATGGCCTGGTCTGCAGAGCTGGAGGGGCCAGCTCTATCCACCCAGTTTGTAATGAATTGATGAACAACCCTGCTCCCCACAGCACAGGCTGCTCATAACACTCAAGCATTGATGTCTCTATATGAACAGTTTGTTTAATTACCATTGCCAATTCTGATTTTCCAGGTAAAGGCAGCCACTTTGCTCAAATGTTGAAATCATTTATCGCCTGTCATGAAGAAGAGTCTCTTGGCATCCTCCTGTGCAGTGAGATATGCTTTGATCTCAAAGCATTCTATCTACAGTATGGTAAGACAAAGCACCACCTGCTATGAAGCTTGACAGACTATATAAAATATAATTTATGTACATTACCATCTTGTCTGACATAAAAGAGTCACATTAGATAACAAGAAGCAAAAAATTTTTGTAGCTGTAGTCACAGGCACAAATACCTTTAATTTGTGACAGACTTAATAAAATAGGATTTCTCCCAAATACACAACTCTTTTCAGGAGCTGTGCAGTGACTTCATTTATATGATCTTAAATGAAAAGAATGCCTGTAGTCAATATAGTGCTACCAAAAGAAAAATAAAATATCCAGATCTGATTAACCTGTCTGGTCAGTCTCGTGTGTACAAAGGACCAGAAATCTAAAGATAAGAGCAAAACCCACCAGTCAACATGTAATTAATTTTCAGATCTTCAGGTGATAGAACTCCATTAGCAGCAATACCCCAGCATCCTCCCAGATGCACAGGAATGAGCAGGAACGTTGTCTGGAAAGATGAGTTCCAGCTCCCACTAACAGATATCAACACTTCCAGGTCCCTCAGATGATCCAGAGGTGCCATCCAGCTCGCGAAGGGAAACCAAAATCCGTCCATTCATTGGCAGATTCTAGGTGGGCAGGGGCCACCTTAAAAAATGGGCAGAGGAAAAGCAAGTGTTTACTGCCAGAGGAATCTGGTGGGATGGGCTTGGGGGCTGCAGTGTCAGGGATGGGGCAGTCCCAGCAGCAGTCACTGCACTGGGAGGGTCCAGGCACATCCCCTCATGACATGCAGGGCATCAGGATCCTGCACTTCCATTCCTCCATAGACATGGCATGTTTGTGGGGCACTGTGTGTCAGGCAGACCAAAGAGATATTACTGCAAAGACTTAAGGTATTTCATTGTCACCCCTGCTGTGTCCTTCAAAGTATTTAGCTTTATATCCAGGGTGAGAGGGTGAAGATCTTTGGTAGACAACAAATCCCTACTTGCCATGATGCATGCTGCAGCTCTCAGAAGTAAGACACAACAGGGGCTTGTGAATCTCATTTGAAAGGTTTCATTCTGGTCTTCAACTCACACTAAGGCTGGGGAGGATGAACAGCCCCTTCAGCTCTCATGCAGAAAAGTCTGGATGAAGCATGGTCTGGCATCCTGCTTTACCCTTACAGAGAGGTGCCAGGGTCAGTTGGGAGCATTTTCCCCCCAAAACTTACTTCCCAACTTGGATCTTTGTACCCAGTCCCCTCACCAGGAATATGCAGTGGGGGCAGTGCCACCTACAAAGCCATGGGGAAATCTGGCCTCAGGGAACTGAAACCCTCTGTGAGAAAGCAAAACTCAGAGGGGATGGTTGGAGCAGCTCTGACTCACATTAGGCAGCCATGGGTTCTCTCAGGAGGGCACTTGTCCCACAGCCCAAGAAGGGAGGTGGAAAAAAAGGACTTACACAACATGCCAACACATCCATGGGATGCCTGCACTGTCCAGCCACCCTCCAAACACCAAACACCAAGGACCAGAGAGTGATTGCCTTTGGGATCTATAGGGTCTTGCTGCTCTGAAACAGAAGTTCTGAAACATTTTTACACAGGGTCTGGAAAGAAGCATACAGGCTTGGAATTTTTCAGGAATCATTGCATGATATTTTTTTTACTTGGTCCATCTGTACTACTCTATCACTCCTTTTCCCAAAATAAGTTTTTAGATCAATTGCAGAGATGGCACAATTTTGTTTTCCTTCTTTGCTGTGCAGCTTAAGAGGGTGAGCACACAGACCAATGCAACATTCACTTCTCATTTAGATTCAAGTAAAGTGCCAGACACTGGTAGCAAGGGTTACTCAACCCTGCAAAGTCGAGGTTTTTTCTTGTTTGCCTTCCAAATGAAAAATATTTTTCAGTCGTGTTTTTCATGGGGAAAACCAACATACCTATCACCCCTTACACATTTTTTTAATTCCTTCAGTAGTAAACCTCTGTCTTAATGCAAGAACTTCAAAGAAAGTCAAAGTGATTTTTTCATGAATTTGCCCAGACACTAGACATGTTTAAATGTCATCTTCCATTTTCTGTTATGTCCTTATAAATTAGATTACCTTACAAATTCTGCCAATTTGTTCTCAGGAAAAAGATTCCAAGCCCCATTTCTTGCTTTCTACTAAAGTTTGAAGTTTGTTCTTAAAACCACCTGGAACCAGAACAAAAATGGTTCAAATTGTCACTTGGTTAGGAAGAGGAGTACTTGGTGGTAAAAGAGCAGGGAGATACTGAGAGCAAACAAGGCAAAAAAATAGTCTTGCATTTACTGAACCTCTGATTTTCAAGTTTACAACCTACAACCTACAACTGCTATTGCCAGCCAAGCCTGACGTTTATACATTTTCTTTTGACGTTTGAAGATTAGGTAAATCATGTTTATGTGTGATAGTACCAGCACACACTTGACTCCAGTCTCTCCCCACCTCTGCAGGACCTGTCGCCAAAGGGATGCTATGGAAACAGCATCAGGAGATGGCCAGGAATACACACCCATGCAGGAGACCACCACAACTAATTCATCTCCTGATTAAAGGGAGCACTGACAAAATCTCCAGCCCTGCTTCCCTTCTGTGCTGAGCAGTTGCTATAGGTCTCTATTCCTGTGCAAATCAAGCTGATAGACATGTGCTTGTTATGCCTAGATTTGTGTTTATTTACCTCTTCAATTTTTAGTAAGGATACAATTAAGGGTACCAGTTCTTGGCTGCTGTTTGTTTTATAAAGTAAACACGAGCAATTGACTGTAAGTATCGAGTCTGCAGTGCTTTACTGAGGTCTGATTAGAAAACCACTAAAATCTCCTTAAAGGCACTCCACTTTCTAAAGGTTTCTGAAAGGTATCTGAGAGGATCGCATTTACTTCTGATCCTGCCTCATGTGGCTACAAGTTCATTTCAGCAACTTTTGCTGATGGTGAGAACAGACTAAAGATCTTTTTCCTGACAATTCCCATTCTGTAGAATTCTGGAGAATGAAAGCAATTGAATCAGATATGGATGAAGAGAGGAATGGGAGAGAGGGAAGGAAGGGAGGAAAGGAAGAAGGGAAGAAGGAAGGAAAAAAAAAGGAAAGAAAGAAGGAAAGAAGTAAAGAAGGAAAGAAAGAAGGAATTAAAGAAGGAAAGAGAAAAAGAAAGAAGGAAGGAAGGAAGGAAGGAAGGAAGGAAGGAAGGAAGGAAGGAAGGAAGGAAGGAAGGAAGGAAGGAAGGAAGGAAGGAAGGAAGGAAGGAAGGAAGGAAGGAAGGAAGGAAGGAAGGAAGGAAGGAAGGAAGGAAGGAAGGAAGGAAGGAAGGAAGGAAGGAAGGAAGGAAGGAAGGAAGGAAGGAAGGAAGGAAGGAAGGAAGGAAGGAAGGAAGGAAGGAAGGAAGGAAGGAAGGAAGGAAGGAAGGAAGGAAGGAAGGAAAGAAAGAAGAAAGAAAGAAGAAAGGAAAGAAAGAAAGAAAGAAAGAAAGAAAGAAAGAAAGAAAGAAAGAAAGAAAGAAAGAAAGAAAGAAAGAAAGAAAGAAAGAAAGAAAGAAAGAAAGAAAGAAAGAAAGAAAGAAAGAAAGAAAAGAAAGAAGAAAAAGAAAAGAAAAAGAAAAAGAAAAAGAAAAAGAAAAGCAGAAAAGAAAGTGCAAACTGTTTTATAACCTTGATTTAACACCCAGTCTGAGCCAGACCTGTTATACAGAATATGGTTCCTTGGGGGTTTATAATGCAACTACTACAGAGAAACCAGCACGATCTGACACAGCATGAGCTATTCAGCAGCCCAGTAAAAATATGAATAGCTCATAATGACAGGAGAATCAAATTATTACTGTCTGGAATGTGAGATTATAAAACATGAGATAATAAAATATCATGATCCAGATTGAAAATCAATATATTTGTTAAAGTTGCCAGGAAAGGAACATGGACCATTAGAAAACAGTCAGTGCATTCCCTAGAGCTGCTACCAGCATTCTTTGGATAAGGTGAGGAGTTGCAAGTTCAAAGTAAAAATAAATTAAAGCGTTCTTATATCAATCCAAAGTATTCAAAATTAGAAAGTTTAATGGGAAACAAGTAGTGTTAAATCCAGAGTGGAGGGGTGAACAGGGGCAACTGCAGCACTAATATTTCAAAAGCAACAGGTACATTACCTTACCTGGAGTGTTTTCAGAAGGTGCTTTGCTGTAAGGCAATGCCCTTGCAATATTTAAAGAGGTTTGCTGTTAGAAACGCTTGGATTAGGAAATTTTGCATGCACCAGGTGGAATATCAAAGAGAGAACTAGCCAGCCTGCCAGGTTAGTCACCGGGGTGCAGGTAAGGAATAGCAGTGAAGTATCCCTGCTCAGGTAAGAACTTAAACAAATGTTTAGAGTGTGCATATTGCTTAAGTGTTTATTTAAGTAATTTAATACACCCTGGCCAGACTAATGAAATTCAAATGCTATTCATCCCACCACACAAGAGTGTCCTCCAGAGCATAGATATGAAAGCAAATAAGATAAAAGGAAATGTGAAATATGAAACGAGGTGCTACTTACCTGTGCTATGCATTTTGTCTTTTAATGGAGCCATTTGTAACCAATCCTTAGCATGGCTTGTATTAAGTCTGGATCACAAATGACACCTACCATGCAGCTGTTTACATCTGTCTCACAGGTGTGTGACTGGTGTTTGCCAGGAGCAGATGGATGCCTTAGAGTGACCTTTCAGTGCAGAGACAGAGGAGGAAAAGGTGAGGGTCTTCAGTGTTCCCTACCTGTGTTCCCTCACTATTAAGCCTCATGTTATGAAATGCAAGTCAGCTTGCATGGAAAAACTGATTGGAAAAGGCTCCAGATTTTCCTCTAAGGTAGTGAAAAGTGTAGTAGGGTATACATGAAGGAGTATAGGGCAAGTTGATTAGAAAAAACCAATATTGCTTGGCAAGCCAGGTAAAGCTTCCAGCAACAGGAGCTCACAGCCTTTGGCTGTGCTGGGATTGCAGAGTTCATTGTCCTGACTGTGTCCTGCCCCAGGGGATAGAAATAGGTGTATTAGATTAAAAATCTGCCAAGTGTGTGTGGTTCTGTGGTTTGTACACACACACCAAGGATCTCTCCACACAGGCATTAAAAACCCCTGTATGATGCAGAGTTCAGTGCTCCTGTTCCCCATAGGCTGAGTGGTCAGCTCTGGTTCTGAAAACCCATTCACCATCATCTGCTCAGAAACCAAGTGCTGGGTCTGACAGAGGGCAAACCTAGAGGCTGAGGGGAGACCTTAATGTGCTCTACAACTACCTGAAAGGAGAGATCAAGTTGCAATGGGGGAGGTTTTTGTTAGATACCACGAACAATCTGTCCACGATGTCAGGCATTGGACCAAGCTGCTCAAGGAAAGTGGTAGAATCACTGGAAATATTCCAAGCATTTGGGGATATGGTTTAGTGATGAACATGGTGGTGGTGGTTCTAGGTTGACAGGTGGATTTGGTGATCCTAGATGTCTTTTCCAACCTTAATGATTCTATGGTTCTGTGCAAACCTGACTGGAGAGCAGGACTTGATAATGTGGGGCCTGTGTAACACATGGGCTGCAAGGAGGATAAACCACCATGTCTTGCCTGTATTCCCAACCATCACAGCCTGAGAAAGCAGAAAGCAGCAGGGCAGAAGGATGCAGGAGCAGGATGGGGTGAATGAGCAGGAATTACCAGCCTGGCACTTTCAGAGCCAAGCACATCAGGGCTTTGGCAGGGGAGTTTTTTGGAGAGGAACAATGCCACAGACACGGGTGTAACAAAGAGATCTTTGTGAACACCATTGGCCTGCAGCAAAGGATCAGGACTTCCTTTCAGGCTGGCTGCCTGGAATACAAGGAGGACAAACAGCTCCCCAAGTCAGAATAACACGACCAAAAATCCCAGCACATCCCCCGAGCTCCCTGCCTGTGCAACTCCTCAGCCGTGCAGCAGCTTCTTCCTCGGTGGGAGGATTTGAATGGAAAAGAAGGGGAGATGTGGGGGCTCAGGCAGAGGGCAGAGCAGGAGCTCTTTGCTTGCATGCACACATAGCTCTGGCTGTCAGGAGCCAGGGGCTGCCTGGCTGCAGAGTTTGGGAAGCTCTGTGGCACATAAAGCCCTGTTGCACGGAGACAACAATCCTAAATTCAGTGCTTTTACTCTCCTGAGCCAATGAAAAAATCCCTCCCCCCCCTCCCCCCAAACTTCGGCAGATCAACTTCTTCCAGATTTCCCAATGAATTATCACAAGGAGGAGAAATCATCCTCAGCCCTTCCTCACTCAGAAATCTGAGGATTTTTCCCATGGTCTGTGTAAAATGAAGCACTCCAATTAGCACCATTCATGCTGCCACAGCCAAGAAGAGCCTGTGCAACTACATCCTCAGTAAGAGTCTTACAGCCTGTCTTAAGAACCTACAAAATAAAATGTATGCAGAGATTCCCGACTCAAACACACCACCAAATTCACCCACTGCATCTCTGACTCTGTAAATTTTTTTTCAATAAATTTAGGCCACAGGAACCCAGTTTACCCCAAAAGATTCCAACTTCTTTATAAACCAACTTCACAGAAGATCTTTTCTTTTTAAATAACTGTCACCAAGCCTTAACCAACATTCAGAAATCACATGCTCACCATCTGGATTGGAAGCCTGTATCTTATTTTCAGTTCCCATCACAAATTCAGCCATCAACAATTCATCAACAATGCCATCAAGCTGTCTCTGAAATATTCTTACACCTCTATCAACTTCAGGGGCACTATCATTAGTGAAGTGAGACCCTAAATCTTCCATGCACAAGCATGCCTGCAGATCAACACACATATTGCCACTGAACTTGCAACCAAATATATTTAAAAGTTATCACACTGCTGTGCCTTAAAGGAGACTCTCAGGCAGCACTGGTCCCTTGGAGGAGAGCAATGATGGCACTTGCTTTGCTGGTGTAAGGCTGGGCTCTGCATTACCAAAAGAACAAAAGAACTGTTCTTACCTCACAGTGACTTCACTGTCTCAGCATCCTCATGAGGGGAAGCAGAGGGACAGGCACTGATCTCTTCTCTCTGGTGACAGGGCTCGAGGAAATGGCATGGATCTGAGACAGGGGAGGTTAAGGTTGGATATCAGGAAAAGTTTTTCACCCTGAGGGGGTTTGGGCACTGAACAGGCTCCCCAGGGCAGTGGTCACAGCACCAGCCTGACAGAGCTCAAAAAATGTTTGCACAATGCTCTCAGGCACAGGGTGTGACTCCTGGGGTGTCCTGTGCTGGGCCAGGAGCTGGACTCAGTGATTCTGATGGGTCTCTTCCAACTCAGCATATTCTGTGTGGAACCAGAAGCTTGCTTGAGTGCAGAAATCCAAGCCAACCAACTGCCTCTATCCCTCAGGTTTCACATACTAAACCCTAATGGGATCCAAATGGAAAATCATCAGGTAACTAAAACCAGCAATAGAATGCCATGTGTTTTTAAAGAAGTTTCCCCCAGCATCTACATTTCTATCTTAAAAACAACTGCCACCCTCAACAAACTCATAACCAGAAGCAAAACAAACTGAACCCTCCCGTGAAAAAATGAGCAGCAGCAAGCAGAAAATAAAGTCTGTAATCCCATTTCTGCAGCCACTGGCACGAGTGCCCTCCAAGCAGCCCCACTGCAATCCAGGGAGCCTTCACATGCTCCCCATGGAACCTGACACACACCACACCTGTGCAGCACAGCACTGATGGAAATTATGCAGTTGGACAATATCTATGTGCTGCAGTGAGCTCTGCTGGACAATCCATAAAGGACCAGAGCACCCAGTTACCATTCAGAGGATATTTTTCACTAACTGTTCCCACTGATGTCTCAAAGGACCATCCTGAAAAGTGGCTTCTGTTACAACTCCAACAGGCAACACTGGAAAGGAAAATGCTCAAATCTACTAGAGTATATTAAAAAAAAAAGGAAAAAAAGGAAATTATGGACTCTACAAAGTCTATGTACTTAAGGCCTGCTTTGATCTTCATTCTGTCTGGCTGAATGAAGCTTGTTCCACATGGGCTGCCTGCCAATGTATTTCCCCTTGCTTTTCTCTGAAGAAATGAACATGTTATCAGCTTCCTCTTGCTAAAACCTCATCTGGTCACAGACTGTAACCACCCTTCTTCTCTCAAGTTGACTGGTCATCTGGCACAACTGTGTTGAACAAAGAGTTATTGTCTCTCACCTGTGTTTTGGCTTCCTGTTTGGAAGATGCTGCTACTGGTTTCTAAGTCATGAGGTGAGAGTTGTGCGTCCACCAATATAACTGTCAGGATTTGGGGGGGGGGTTGTGTTTTTTTTTTAATTTCAGCTGGTCTAATGAAAGATTTCACAATCTCTCGAGCCCCTCACTGCACAATGAGGTGTCCAGGGAATACTGCTGGGGAAAAACACATCACACAAGTGCCACACACCTTCTTCCCTGGGCCACAAGGAACAGAGTTCAGGTGCTTCTCATGCCCACTGGCCTGTGCTGAGTGAGAAATGAAAGATACACTCAAATCGGGTAGAAGTTGATATAACCTTAACAAAAAAAATCAGGATCCCAGAACTTGGAATTTTTGAGCTTTCTGTGCTTTCTGGCTCTGACCCCCTGGAGAACACTGCTTTTAACCTGAGGCCTTGGAGAAGGCTTCCAAATTTGAGTGATGGAGTTGAAGTCATGGGTGTGTAGTTAAATAGAAGTGTGTGATTTCACACGGTGAAGAGTTTTAAATTTGAGATTTTTATAATACAGTAATAGATATGGGATAAGATAGATGATTTTGGGCATTGTCTCCTTTCACTGTTCATCTTCTTCTTCATGAGTTGAGGTAGTTTTTGGTTGGATAGTTAGTGCTGCACTGAGGGTCACAGGAGTTTGGTTATTGGGTCAAAAGTAAAAGTAATATAGGTGCTAATTCTTTATTGGACTGTTTAGCTTTAAGAGACCTTGTAGCAGCTGGATTCATCTCCATTTTGCTCGCTTTTACCTGTAGCTGGAAGTATTGCTGAAATTTCTGTACTTTAGATAAGATTTAATAAACGACCAAGCCCAAGCACGAGAAATTAATCTTCGTGTTTTTTAATCCTGGCTCCGAGTGAAGACAGAAGAAACTTCAGACCAGACACTAATCAAGTGGTGCAAATACCACCCTTTACAGATAGAAAGCAAATTGGGACTCTGAGAGCTGGGACAAACTCCCTGCTCCCACCCCTCCTCCAGGGGTTTGGCTGCACTGGCTGTGCCGTGTGGCACCCATGGCAGTGGTTGCTCTTCCCACCATGCCCATGTCCATGTTTCCCATGCAGCTGCAATCCTGAGGCTGTGAGCCTCTTTGGCACAGTCCCTGCTGCAGAAACAGCTTTCCTGAAATGCACGTGAGCCCTGGTGCTCCAGTTACTTTCAGGAATGTGCCCCTACCAAGGATTAAGCAAAATAAATATTATCTGGTTCCATATCTGTTTTCATGTTTGCTTATGCATACCTGCCTCCAGCCCTGTCCAATGCTTAGACCTTCCAACAGCTCCTAGTTATTAGAGAGCATCTCAGTTTTACAGAGTCACTTTTCACTTTTCAAGAGCCTTTTCTCTAGAGGACAGTCACCTGCTTCTGTTCTCTCCCTCAACCCACAGATAAGCATAAATAGAGTTAAAGTTCCCTACAGAGGCACTGCAGAGACTATCCCTGCATTACAAAGAATTTGTGCTAAAAACAAAAACAATAGTCATATCTGAAGAATACTAACACCTGCAACACTTCTTTGGGTGTGCTAGTGAGTTAAGAGTGTCCAAAAATGTTTTTCCTGTGGGGTTTAGGTGAACTGTCCTCTTAATTACTTAATGCATACTTTTTTTTGGATCACTTTTTTTTTAGCATATTTTCCTCTCATGCATAGAGAACAGCTTCATTAAATATCTCTTTTCTTCCTCAATATTCAACCTGCTGCTTCACAAAGTGGTCCAGATTTTCTGCTAATTCTCACTGATGCTGTCAGTAGCATCTGCAAAGTGCTGCCCCAGAGCTCCACCTGCCCAACAGTGCTGATTTTTAGTGGACAATGTTCTTCCTTTTCCCGCACCCAAAATTTGCAGCTATGACAACTTTGGTTTTCTGGAGGTGAGAAAACTCCTGTTGGACTTAAGGGAAAAGACCAATTCTCACACTTAGGGAGATGAGGACCTGCAATATCTCTCTTTTCCAGCCCACTCCAGCAAGCTGCAAGGGAAGCACAAAGATTGTGGCCCCAAAATGAGGGGTCTTATGCTTTTGTTTCACCAGTAAAAAATACTGAGCAGGTTTCTCCTTACAGCTTTAAGCTTCAAGGGGACAACAGCATCCAGTAGAGAAAAGCAGAACTGAACTCGGTCCAACTTATGCTGAGTAAGAGAAAAACCACAGCTGTCCTCAGTGGTTTAAGTGCTTTGATGTGCACAACTAGTTTTGGTTAACCAGGTCCTAAACACTCTCCTGTTTGATGTCAACAGGGAGTTTGGCCCATAAAGTTCACATTGCCACAAAAACCATGGAAATCTGTTAAAAATGGCTATGGATAGGTTATGTACCTTGGGCATTTCTGTGGAGGGTTCAGAGACAGCTCCTCTGCAACCATGGAGAGCTTCAGGGTGGCTGTATGGTGTAGGCAAGTGGATAAATTTGCACATCACCAGGTGTAGCTACAGGAAAACTCCCCAGATGTGTTTTGCAGAAGAGGTGGTCAAGAGCAGATGGGGCTGGACGTTGTGGGTAATGCTGAATGGGATTTTTGGCCATTACTTCCTGTGGAAAAAAGAGACAGAGACACAAATTACCTCAGTTCCAGGCTGGAACAGCACCTACTATTGCCCAGACAACTTACTTATGCAAAAAAACCCCTAGATCAACAACTTTTGAACATTTATAAACTTTGTGCCAGGATCCAGATGAGTGCTGTGTGTGGAGCCCTGCATTTATGAAAACTAATGAATGTACAAGAGCATTTGTTGGCCCCACCACAGAGCCAGTGATTTTGCCAGCAGCCCAAGCAGGCCCAAGCAGTGCTTCAGGGCAGATAATTTAAAAATCTTGTCCCAAAGCTTTCAGTTGCACCTGAAACGTGGCACTTTACAAATGAGTTGCAGATGCAAATAAGATCATTTGAGTTCTCTTTACCCATTTTGCATGAAATTCAGCTTTGTGGGGAAAACCTCCGGGGTCTTCCTGACAAGTCCTCAGGGTGAGAGCAGAGTGTTTGCTCCCCTTTCTATCCATTCCCTCATTTCTGGGTGATCCCTGTAGGACCAGTGCACAGCAGAGGGACAAAACCCTTCCTTATGAAAAATCTGGCTGAACAAGATGTGAATAGAAGATTTGTACCTGCCAGGAGCACTGCAAGGAAGAAAGAAGGGAAGGGAAGGGAAGGGAAGGGAAGGGAAGGGAAGGGAAGGGAAGGGAAGGGAAGGGAAGGGAAGGGAAGGGAAGGGAAGGGAAGGGAAGGGAAGGGAAGGGAAGGGAAGGGAAGGGAAGGGAAGGGAAGGGAAGGGAAGGGAAGGGAAATATCCTGCAGTGGGTGCAGTGCCAGGCCAGACTGTGTTCACTCACCACTCCTGGGCCATGCTCTCAGCAAAGAAAGGACCCCCTTTTCTGACAAACAAGCCGTGGGCAGGGTGCCAGCTGCATGCTTCTGAAGGGGGAAAGGCTGCTCCTTGGAGAAAGGCTGGACACAGGCACTGGAAAGATTTAACCCTTCCAGGGTTGGTTGGTTTTGCAGAATGTCACAGGGGCAGCTGGTGTGCCCAGTGTACCAAAACCAAAACTCACCAGTGACAAATCCTGTCTAGCACAAGCTGATGAAGATCACTTTTACAAGAGTTGGGCATGAAAAGCCCTTATGCAGCATCTCCAGAGCAGAGAGACATCTATTTAATAATTTGCAGCGTGGTGCCAAATCAAAGGCACAAGAGAAATTATACTAGCCCCAGACATTTAGGCCCTTACCATATTTCACAGGGTGGTGTTGCAGTCTCCACAACTCTGTGCAGCTCTGTGCCCCATTGCTCAGCATTCCTCATTCCAAAAGAATACATCATGCAAAAGAGAAGGCAAAGACAGCTTAGCTTGTACAGTGCTGTCAGTTTGCTTTTCCACTGTAGCCAAATGCAGCTGATCTGCAGTTCTAGACTTTTAAGTCTCTTTCCCCTGCACCCCCACCCTCAGTTTCTTTGTTTGTTAGGTGTGTAAGGGCACGCTTTGATTTTCTTACTTTTTTTATCCATCTACAGACCACCCATTTGCTGCCTCACAGACCAGCACAACGAGTTGTGTACCACAGACTGAAAAGCACTTTCCCTTCCAGAGCCTTGGCATTACAAAATGCTGAGCTAAACTACAGCTTTATGTTAAGAAAGAGCAACTATAAAATCCTTAGAAACAACCTAGCAGGACATCTCTAACCTATTATAAAGGTAGCAGTTAAAATACAGAAGGGCTAAAGAATATTGCCAACTTCAGAGAAAATGCAAAAGAAAGTTCTTCTCAAATTACACACACTTTATAGTAACTTGTATGAGCAGGAGGGGACTGAAGCAGTCTCAGAAGATTCCTCTGTGATTTACTATGGGTTTGGAAGGAAATGCATAAGTTAAAAATATTTTTGGTCAGTTTGTCAAGTCCTGATAAGGGACATGAGCATCACACAGTTGCTACAGCTATGAAGAAGTAACTTGGATAAGAGTCACTTGATCCCATGTCACATCCTACAATTGATCTGGTCCCTTCAGGCTTGCCCTGTTTCCTGACCTTTGTCTCTGCTGCTCCCTGATGCCCTCACAGCATCTTTTCACACCACAGACAGCCTGCTCAGGGGCAAGCCATGCATTATGGATGATACATGCCTTCCTGCACTGTGCCTGAGTGCCTCGGCACTCACTGCTCAGGAAAGGTCACTACGTGACCCCTTGGCCTTCTGTGAGTACCCAAGAAAGCACTTATCCTTCACATGAAATTATAAGCTCATGTGGCTCCAAAAATACACAGTGTCATCTGGTTTGGAGTTGTGAACCTTAAATCATTGGCTTAAAGGCCAGGGAAAAGCCTGCTCTTCCCCATTAATATGAATAAATAATTTCAGGATGAAAGCCTACACTGAGCAATTTGGCCTAGAAATGCCCACATCCTACTTTTCTTTTAAATGCAGGTGATTCTGGTTTGAGTGGTACCAGTGCAGCAAATTTGGGAATAATTAAATACTAATGTGTTATTTCATCCCTTTTTTTATATGGCTCATAGAACAAAATTTCAAATTACTATAGCAACAGGCTGAAACCATACTCTGGAACTTGTCGATATTTATCCCATGATCTAATAGGGGTTTGTTGTCTGTGCTACTCTGCAAAGCAAGGACATTAAGTCAGAGCTTTATTCTTTTACCATATGGTCCCCAGGAAAGAAATTTTCTCTTACACTTTGTACTCTGCACTACACTGAAGTGCACCAACAATAAGATTCATAAAGAAAGCCATTAGTTACCTGTGATTAAATCCCACAGCCCAGGTATGGATTTAAAATTTATGGAAATAAAATTATAAACGTAAAACTGAGGTTGCATAGATCCAGATGAGTGTTAACAAGTGCAAAGGGCTGTGAGAGTAATGTGTTATTTTACTGTTATTGTAACATATGTTTATCTTTAAAGAAGGTGCCTGTGAAAGGTATTGCACAGGGATTTAAGTCATCTGGGTAGGTGCAAGTAGCACAGGATTAGGTGGCTGAGGAACCAGGCTAAGATTAAGGAAGTTACGTCATTCCCAAATTCAGAAAACTCAGGAGTGAATCTCAAAGGAATGGGGAGAACTCCAGTAGAAAAATTATTTAAGGCAGAGGTGAAAGAGAGGATATTGTACTTTGTTGTTGTTGTTTTGTGGGGGTTTTTATGGGTTTGGAGGATCTTTTTGAGCTGTCTTCCTATGAGACTTTCAAAAAATACAGCAAGACACAGTGATTCTGTTGGTCAGCTCAGGGATCACTCCCAGACCAGTACACAGAGACCCACCTCTTGTGGGACAAATTCAATTCACAGAATTACACAGAAGTTTTTGACTTGACTAATTTGCAGTGGCATTTCTTCCTATGACATCATGCTTGCAGTGTTTTGGAAAGCAGCAAATTGCTTTTTAAAAACACACAGCTCATTCAAAGCTGGTTAGTAAGGGCACGCTGATCTATGTACAGGACTGGCCATGTACCCCTTGAGTATTGCAAGTATGGCAATCCCAGGAAGAGTGCTTCCAAAAAGTCAGGCATGAATGAGTTTTGAGATGTGAGATTCTCTAACCAAAGGGAAAAGCACTGTACCTGGCTTTAGAATGGAAGAGAAGGTCTGCATGGACAATGATAAGGCAGTCAGTGGGAGCTCAACACCACGAAAAACACTCAGCTGAATTATTGACAATCAGTCAGTGACTCTGAGAGCATAAAGGAAAACAGCCAGCGTGGATTTGTGAAAAGCAAATTGTGTCAAATCAACTGAATTTCCTTCTTTGGGAGGGTCACAGGGCTGGTGGGTAAGGGTATGCTGTGGATGTGGTACATCTTGGTTTCAGAAAGATTTCCAACAGCATGAGGCTGGAGAGGTCTGAGCAGCACTTTCACAGATGAACTGGAGTTCAAAGCAGCCCTGATAAAACAAAATAAAGTTGATCTAGAAATAAGCAGGGTGAAACTCGGTGAGAAGGCAGCATTCAGGAAGGAAAACTCAGGTGCCCACATGAAGGCCAAGCTGAGCAGATGGACTGGGCTGCTACACAAACCAGTCTGGGCACCACAGAAAAGCAGGGATCCAGCATGAATTGACAATATGATATTGTTGGGAAAAAGGCAAATATCATTCTGGGACAGGCCAGCAAGTGCTGTAAACAATTACTCCACTCTGCTCTGCTTTGAACAACCCTGAGGAGCATCCCTTTGCAACCTTGGCACCAGGCTCTGCAGAGGATTTAGGCAGATGAGAATGGATAGGGAAGAGGAGCAGCGGGACTGAAATGGATTATTGTACGGGAAAACGATGAAGGAGTAATTTGTTTAGGCTGGAAAAAGGGTTCTGTCATAACTAATGCACAGAACAATATTAAATGAGGAAATTCATGGGGCTGCTGGCACGGGGAAGCTACACTGGTCATCTGTGAGAGACATCAGGCACAGAAGTGGGGAACTGGTTCAAAATGCTTGGGAACAAATAGGCTTCCAGAGACAAAGCAGATACATGGGGGCTTGCTGAGCCCACAGGCCACTGCTTCACAGTCCCATCCTCTTCCTGACCAAGATCCAAACCCACCAGAGCTACCACCTTCTGTGAAACGCTGCTCTGAGCTGACAGCTCTGCTGAATGGAGCCAAGGAAGCGAGTCCCATGCTGTGCATTTCAATGTATGACTTCTGTGAAATGCTGAGCCCCTGAGGATGCCCTGATGAGCTTTGGGCATGCAGGGTGGGAAGGACAGACCCCATTTTCAGTCTGTCTTCTGCCACATGGCACCCTGGGGCGGCTGGGCAGGAGTACAGCAATAATAGTCTCCTGAAAAGTAAAACTCAAAAACATACAAAAAGCCAAACCAACCAACGGATCAACAAACAAACAAAAAAAAACCCCAAAAAACAAAAGCAAAATCAAAAACTAAAACAAAGCCAAACCAAAAAGAACAACAAAAACCAACCAACCAAAAAAAAAATCCCCAAAACTCCCCAAACCCCCAAAAAGGTGAACCAAACTAAACCACCACCACCAAAAAACCAACAAAAGAGGCAACAGCAAATAATTTCTGAATGTGAAGCTGCAGGTGGGTTATCTCCATGAGTGAACCAGTCAGCTGGAGAGGTTGAGCTGGAGGTTATTGCTCTTGTCCAGGACTGTCTTCCTATGAACAGACATCACTCTGGAGGGTGAGGGTAGGGTATCTCCTCCCAGCAATACAGTCTGGGGTTATCTCTGCCAAGGAACACTCATTTTGGGGTGGGAGGGTGAGGGACAGATCACACGTGTCTCTGGCAGTTGCCAAAATTAGACTTGCTTGCCTTTGGAAAACCAAAATCTCATTCGCTTTTCCTGTGCTTCACATGACAGCCCTCTCTGCCTGGATCTTTCTTGAAAGAAATGCTCACAAAGTGACCATGAACTTTGTTTGCTTTGCAGATCATGACAATAAGAGCATGGTGTCACTACTTGGCTGGTGCTGCACTGTACTGACCAAAATGTCCAGGGACTTTCTTACTCACAATTGCCCTTTGGCTACTTTTACACTGCCCTGCAATCTTCCCTCACCCATACACCACTCCTGGTGAAAGAAGGTTAGTGATAAATCATTCAAGACGGATACTGGAACTGAAGAGGACCATTTTTTGCTGATTTCTGGATTTTTCATGCACTTGCTGCTTTCAGACTAATTTTCTGAGTAGCTGTCCTCTGTAGTCCACGATTGGATCACATTAGAGAGTTCCACTACCCTCTGACATGGCCCAGCCCTCGGCAGGTGAAAACCTTTCCCCCCTCCACAGCACAGCTCATACCAGAATACTCAGGACTTTCCATGAACCCGCCCCAACCGAGCAGTAAATCTGCAGCACTGTGATCTTACCCGAGCTAGAAATGTCTTTCCCATCAAAGAACATGATTTAATGCACGTCTGCTAAGCTGTGCAAAGCCTTGTATTTTACTGCTAGCACATCTTCTGGGACTGTGCATCCCTTTGGATTGTCTTGGAGGGGTCCCATCGCAGCTTGGAGAAGGGCAGGGGGAGGTTGTTTCCTCAGGGAACTGAAAGATGCCCTCCCTGCCCTCACCCCCATGACTTCTTCCTCATAGGGAGCAAGCAGTGTATACAACCAGGCTTTTTGAGAACAGAAGAGAAGCGTGTGAGAGTGCTTTTAATGTCTGCTGCTTTTCCCAGCCCTTTCCTGAGTTTGTTTCCTGGGGTTGTACACAGTCTCCAGCAAAGAAAAGGTTTTTGAGCCACCCTTTGAAAATCCTTCTCCACTGAGTCCAGGAAGATAGTCAAGGCAATACCAAGACAGAAAAAGCATTGTGGGCTTCCCAGTCTGAGGAATACTCTTCAGCTTGAGCACACATATCCATGGAAAGTAGAGATCAAATGAAAAAAACAAAGTGTCTCAGTTATTCTAATTAATGCAAATGCTGACTTTCACAAAGTCCTCATTTCCATTGATTGAGGCACGGCTTTAACCCATCAGAATTGTGAGTTTGGACAGCTTCTTTGACAGTCCTAGTGACATCCCACTGTTTTCATGTTCTGGGTTATGAAATTCTGCAGTTGCTCCAGGCTCAGTGGGTTTGCTTTTTTAGTATTACATTTTGGACTTCACAGTACACAATACAGAAGAAACACAAACAAAAAAATTGCTCAATATTGGGGCCCAATATTCAGAAACTGAGGCTCTGCATCCCCAGCTGTGATTAATATGTCATAAAGAGTTATGAAGTTGGTAGATATCTTAACTCTCCATTATATGAGCCTTCTGTTCCCATCCTGGCCCTGAAATGCAAGGCAGCTGTCATGGATAGGGAAGCCCTGGCTCTCCAACAGCCATGGACATTGGACTAAGAAAATATTGCTCAAGTCAATGCAGTGTTACCACAGGTCTTTGCACAGAAAATAATCTGGAATATGTGCTGCACATAGAACATTAGTGTGTAAAATAACATGTATAACGCATTTTCAAAAGCTTTCTGTGTAACCTCAGGACTGGATGGTAAAATCTGTCATATACAGAATTTTAAATAAGAACCCATTGTGAGTTGGAGGTTTCCTAGCATTAAAAAATGCTATTTGTTTGCAACACTCAAGAACTTTTTCACTTGAGGTTTATAAACTAAATCATGCCAGGCAGCCCTAGCAAACTCCATGATTCACATAAAGGCATGGGAAATGGAGTTCAGGGAAAAAACATCTCCCAAGAAGGTAGCAGAGACCAGTGTCATCTATCTCCTCTTCAGTACAATATAACTGTAGGAGGGTGAAAAACTAGAGGTCTGCTGAAGGCTGAGAATTTATGATCATTTCCAAACAGTTGCATGTCATTAGTGAATCACACTTGTCATACAAATTAAAAGCAGTTAACATCATGGTTTCTGCCTGGACAGAGGAATGTTGTTTACAACTATAGTTTTCTTCCTGGAAATTGCTGGCACGGATTGAAAAGAAAAAGTTCTAATTTATGCCCAATGTTGCCTTGGACTTGGTCAGATAAATAAGACCCAAAAAAAACCCTAACAAGGTGAAAAAAATAATTAAATGTTCATATTCTAAGGATTAAATACTTTGCTTCATGTCTGAAAACATAGTTTCAGTTTCAGTCAGGTAATTGTAATGTTTGATTATGGGACAAAAAGTAATTTTTCCAGTCACAATTCTTTTTTCAGTCTTTGGTTCATCTAAAACAATTTGAATATTCTTATTTTGGGGCAACCTGAAACTAACGGTGGTTTAATTCTTTCAGTGCTGCCAGTGAATTGAAAAAAAAACCTAATTATTCAATCTTTATTTGCAGGTCCCATGCTCTGTTTTAATCCTTCAATGCTTCTCAGTTTTCTAGCAATTGAGGGTGTTTCAGAAAGAACATGTGTGTACATTTATCTATAAAATACATTCTGACACAAAACTTTAGTAAGATGGGAAGAGCTTTTGGATTTATGAACTGCTTTGCTTTGTTTTGTTCTTTGGTACCTGATTGAAATGTAAGACTAACTTAAAGAGGACTCGAGAAGAATATTTTATTTTAACCTAGGATTATAGTTGCTTTAGCTAATGATGATCAAAGTCCAAAGACGTGATTTCTGTCTCTGAAATAAAACCCATCAGATGTCATCTTTGTTCTAGAAGTTTTGATGACATTATGGATTTTTTTATTCGTCATTTAAACATGCCTGTGAAGAGTCAGATAGTTTGAGTCCTTAATGGGTATTTCCATAAAGAAGTAGTCACTGGCTTACATGAGTGTTGATAGAAACCAAAATCAAAACTGTCTGTCACCAGAACAGGAAACAGACATTGAGACGGAGATTGAGATTGAGATATCCCTTCAGCAGGGGAGCATTTCTGACCCTGTGAAGAGCAAACCATCTGACTGAGCATCTCTTCCCTTGGAGCTGCCCTGTGGTCACTCTGGTTTTTGTAATGCCACCACTTTCCCAGCTGTCCCACGAATGCAGCACCATCCAGGAATGCAAGATGTAGGCGATATTTTCATTTGTCAGCTCCAGAAACCACATGGGAACTGAGACAGTGCCAAGGCTTTGGACTCCAAGAAGATAAAAAGCCTCAGGCCAGGGCTTTGCTCTCCCAAGGGTTACATACAGATCAGCTAAAACTTATTCTTTTATCTATGGCTGAGTGAAGCAGCAGCCCCCATGTGCCCTGTCCTCCCCTGCCACCCCAGCTTTGCCCTCTTGGCCACCAAGCTGATGCTCCCAGGAGCAGAGAAGGAATTGCCCAACATCAGTGCAGGTGCTGTAAAACTTGGCCATGCAGAAAAAGTAAACTCTTTATAAACCAGATGTTAAAATCTGGGGCTTGGAGGGTAGTGTCTGTGAGAGGGGAAGGGTTAAAGAGTAATTAGATATGGTTGTGTCTCACATAAACCTTCATCTCTCCAGAACATACACTTTCTGCAGGGTGTTTTGTAGGCAAAATGAAGGTGAAAGATAAGCAGTTTTAAAATGCTGGTGTGTGTACAGGATGTCCATCCCACCCAGGCAGCTCTGCTGGGAACATACATTCATCCACTCATCTCTTTCACTAATAGATAAAAATGAATTCTCAACAACATAATGATATCTCCTACTGGTGATTCTGATATGAAAAATATGTGATGTGTGTGTCAGGTATTCCCAAACAACTCTCATTCTTGGAAATAGACAGTGGAAGTAGAAAACCAGATTAGAATGTGATGGCTGAACAAAAAAAAAACAAACAACAAAACAAAAAAACAAACAAAAAAACCCCCAAAACAACAAAAAAAACCCCCAAAAAACTTCAAACAACCAAAACCAAATCCCCTCTTTTCATTATCTTTTCACAAAGGTGTTTTCATATAAGTTATTTCCCCTAACACCCTGCAATCTCATGTTTGCATTAACACATATTGTGGGCAAGCATTTTCTTTTCTCTCCTTCATTGTTTCAATGACAATATGGGACCCAAAAGTGTATTTTCCTTTAATCCAGTTCTTCCTCCAATTTAAATCCAAGGTTTACAGAGCTAAAACTGCTTTTGTCTTCCACATACTTCTGCCTTGGCAACATCAGCTTGGTATGAGAGCACTGGCTCCCCAGTGGAATACGATTGTGACTCTGAATTTGCTATCTCTCAGACCAAATACCCCACTTGAGCTAATAGTAAATTCAATGAGAAACATGTCAGAGGTTTTGGGTGCAAAATTTGCTATATTAATGTTAAATATAAGTTTAATCCTGGTTTTATGACAGTCTGCAGCTGGCTTCTGAAGGGCCAAGATTTCACTCGTGTTTTTTCTAATTAATAGTCAGACAGTGCCACTCAAACAGGAATCTTTCTGTCCTTACTTCTCTCCTAGCAAAAGTCCTACATCCCCAAAATGCCACACAGCTGGCCAGAGACAGGAAATATATATTATATTTCTTTGGACAAGGCAAGAAAAAAAATTATTTTATTGCCTCAGAGTTGTGCCAGCTGCCCCAGGGTGGCAGAAGCTGTTACTCAGCTCAGCAAGCCCTGCTTTGAAATGATACAGCAAGATATAGTGACTCCTTGGAGCAGAATTGCACATTATCATTTAGCTGGATGAATGCATGACACAGAAAAGTTGTTCTTGATTAAAAACAAATATCCAGCATGGCAAGAAAATGAGTAAGGATAAACAGTGATTAAGTGTGATATGTCTGAAGGCTTCCCACAGTATAAAAGCCATATGTGGGAGGCAAAAACCTAAAATTAAACTCCTAACAGTGTGAGTTAAGGTTTTTGAAAGAGGCACCTGACACAATCCAAGGGGGAAAGTTTGAGTAATTGGCTCGTCGAGGGTGGTTCTCACCATTTTCCCATGATCTGCATCTTCTTCCTTCCCCTGTGCTCATCCAAGCAGGGAAACACCATCCAGGGGTCAGCCCAGACAAGCTGACTTACTCATCCCTCCAGCCCTGCTCATCCAAAGGAGTTCCTGTGCAGAGCTGAGGTGGAGAAGCTGCTGTGGGCAGCCCTGGCTCAGCCCTGCAGTGCTAAACGGGAGCCTGGGAGGCTGAAAGTGGTAAAAATGCTGAAATCAAGTCATCCTATTGCAGCCCAACCAGCTAAAGCTCTGCACCACAAGCTCCAGTGAGGGACAAAGAGCCACAGATCAATTCCCACAAGCTATTGTTTGGGAGAGTAAGTAATTAACACAGGCTCTTCCTTGCACACAATGAGCTGGTGGCTGTCTGTGTCTCCTCACAAGGAGAAAGCCAGAGAAGCCTGTTTTCACTTGAGGCTGCCACTTTTTATTTCCTTGGTGGTGCTGCAGTCTTGGATTCCACAAAGAGCCTGTGGTCCCAATAGGAATCTCATCTGGCTTTCCTGATTCCCAGTGGTCTCAAGGACAGGTAGAATTCTCTGGTTATTGGGAATGCAGTGTCTCCCAAGGCTTCATGATGAGCTGTTTGCACTGGAACTCATGCCATGTTTTGAGGTACAATCAAGGGCTCATTCACCTGGACCAAACTCAATCAAGTTGCTTTGGCTTGTTAGACACTCACTATTCTGGTATCTTCCCCATTAGTCTTCACTGTAGACCAACCACATCTTCTCCTTTCTCCACTAAGGAAGAGAGACACCAGGTACAGTGATGTTGGATCCCAGACACCTGGAATTCTTGAGCTTTCTGTGATTTCTGACATTGACCCCTGGAGAACACTGCTTTTGGCCTAAGGCCTTGGAGAAGGCTCCAAATTTGAGTGATGGGCTCAGAATCACAGGTGTGTAGTTAAATAGAAGTGTGTGATTTCACATGGTGAAGGAGTTTAAGTTTGAGGTTTTTATAATATAGTAATAAGTATGGGACAAGATGGAGGACGTAGGTGTTGTCTCCTTTTGGTGTTCATCTTCCTTCTTCGTGATTTCAGGGAGTTTCTGGTTGGACAGTCAGTGCTGCACTGTGGGTCACAGGAGTTTGGTCATTGGGTCAAAAGTGTAAATAATATAGGTGTGAATTCTCTATTGGACTGTTTAGCTTTAAGGGACCTTGTAACTAACTGGATTCACCTCCGTTTTGCTCACTTTTAGCAGGATGCTAGAAGTGTTGCAGAACTCTCTGCACTTGAGATAAAATTTAAAAGACAACCAAGTCTGAACATGAGAATAATCCATTTCCTTTGTGTTTTTAATCCTGACTCTGAGTGAAGACAGAAGAAACTTCAGACAAGACACTAATCAAGTGGTGCAAATACCACCTTTACACAGTCAGGGTACATTTGTAAGTGACTGGGAAATCCTGAAGTTTCAGGTTCTCCCTGTAATGCTGACAACCTGATTCCTGCTGCCCAACACCTTGTCCCAAGGCCTTTGCAGAAGGAGGTCACAAAGCAGCCTGGAGGCTTTTCCCCACCCTCTGGACATGTTCAAGGAGTGAGACTGAAATCACTTCCATGATTACGTTTGTCCACACAAAGACCTGCTGTGACCATGGAAGGAATTCCAGCTCAGGCAGAGCATAAGGAGCCTGCACATAACACGTGTTGCAAAATAAAGGTTTAAATTTTAAATTTAAATAATTTTGAATTCTACTGAGAGAATGTGGAGACACAAACCCTGAGGGGGCCACTATGAATCTCAGAATATGAGCAAAACTTGACAGGCTTTTGTTACTGACCCCTTTAGCAGTTAAAAAGCTTTCTCTCGTTGGGTGGAGAGGCTGTACCCAGTCAGGGTGCAGCACACTCAGAATAGCCTTGGCTCTGTTTTGGCAGCCCCAGGGCCTGGAAGGATCCTGCACAGCCCTAGGAATGGCAGGCAGCTCCCTGGTCCACACCCTGCTGCAGGATCAGCTGCTGCAGTCTGCTCCCATAAGGAAATGCACTGACTGGATTTGTTATTGAAGCTATCACCCGTCCTGTGTCAGGCGTGAAATTAATAAATTACTGGGAAGGAGAGCCTTCCCTCTTCTCTGCCTCTGGAGGAGCTGTCTTCATCCAGCTCTACACTGCTCCAAGATGAAGTAATTTGGCTTCCTGAGTTTTAGCTATTTGAGATAACAAACTCAAATTCCTTAGTCATCCTAAGGCCAAACTGTCTTTATGTTATGGCTTCATTTTCACTCTGACCTGTGCTCTTGGATTAGCAGGACACAGAAGCTGCTCCCACACGAGGCAAGTTTCCTGAATGAGATGTTGAGGAAGGGCAAGAGGTGAAATTCAAGCATTATCAGTAAAATTTCTATGCAGTGCCCACACAACTGTTAACAGGAGAACCTAATTATTGAAAAGTACAACCAAATAAACAGATAGAAAAGCGTGCTGGGGTTTGCATTGCTGCTCACAGGCTGCCCTCTCTTAGTTATATCTGTTTATTGAGGCTGGACACAGCAAAGGAATTAAGGGAAAGAGCTTCCAACGATTTAACTGTTACTAGAAACCCAGAGCCCTAGCATGCTCCAAAATCCAAAAGGATTCTGTCTTTTTTACCAGCTATGTTGCACATAAAATTTTTTTAGACAAGTGAGTGCACCTTTCTCTGAGTTACATCACAGATGTAGCTGGGTAAGAGATATGGTCACTAGAAACCTGACTTTTTGAGCTGCACTTCCTGAGGCAGAGAGCAGAAGTGTGAAACATAATGAAACACATAAACAAGGCATGTAAGTATCGACTACTCAACGTGGTCTGCTCTAGCCAGGAGAGTAAGAAATATTTTTGAGAAGTTGTCCAGAAAATACTGTTGATTAATGAATGTTTTCAAAATAATGAGCTCTCATGGAAATGCATTAAAAAAAAAAATCTATATATGAAATTTATCAGACGAATTTCTGCTGATATATTATTAACACAACTTTTTCAAGTAGCAACAAAGGATTGTATGAGCTACTTTCCTGTAATTGTCCTGTAATTGCCTCTTGGATTCCAAGTTGTATAGCGAATTTTTTCTCTTTGTTTGAGTTTAAAAGAATTTTCCATCAAAAAGAAAAAAATTGGAGTTGGCTAGCCTGAGGATAATTAATTTCCATCTACTTTACTCATCTTCGTCACAGTGGTCAGCCAAAATTTGGGATGCAGAAGACTGTCAAATTAAATAGATAATAAATCCAGTTGATTTACTGAAAGCATCTGTTTATTTAACAAATTAGACATGAAGAAAAAAACCACCAAAACTATGAAGTCCTGTTCTCCTGAAGGTAGGAATAATCAACATCAGCAATGGAGCTCTTTGCAGGTACCTCTCACAACATTTATGAACAGCAGCTGTTCACAAAGTGCTTGGTCAGAGCTGCGTTACCTTTCCATCATCATCATCATCATCATCATCATCATCATCATCATCATCATCATCATCATCATCATCATCATCATCATCATCATGATGTCTCCTTCCATAGTGGTCTCTCTTTCCAATGTCAGTTTTCCCCAAAAAGCCCATCTATCCATGAGGTTTGCATTCTTGAGCTAGTTGTGACTCCTCTGTCATAATTGATACATCTGCTGTCACCTAAAGAAATTATATCACCCAAAATGTGCCTTCTCAAAAAAAAAAAAAAAAAAAAAAATTGCCAGGATTAGATTTATGGAGATAAAGGTTTAACTCAGACAAATTGAATTTGTTCAGATTTGTGTTGGCCATACAAATATGTGCTAAACTCTTACTGTGTGTGCACAAGTGTATTTATATATATATGTGTGTATATATGTATATATACACCAAAACAATACACATACATACTTTTATGATCACACAGGACATATTTCCCTGCAGTTATACCCTTATACCCCAAACAGTTGACTCTCTCACTGTTTTATCTGCTATTTTGCCACCAGACAGAAGCTTGCAGATGTCAAAAATCTTCCATCCCTAGAAGGGAGGAAACTGATGAGTTCTGGGCAGATTAAGACACCCACAGCTGTCACCACAGGAAGATGAAGGTTTGTGGGGTTGCTGCTGCCAACTCAGTTTGTATGGCAAGACAAGGGAGAGAGATCATACACAAAGGTGCTCTGAAACAGGAACATTAACAAACCCTGAAAGAGAAAATTCTGCTTCTTCTTCAGGGTGAGACCATCTCTTATGTCTGTGTTTTTAATCAAAACCATTCTCTGGGGATGATCCTTCAATTTCCCAGTCTCCTGCTATGAGCTAGTGCTAAGATTTTATGAGCAGCTAATGTAGTCTAGGATGGTAAATGCCCATATTCCTCACTTTCCCACCATTTCTTTTCTCTGTCCTAAGGAATCAGAGCATGGACAAATCCCACTGACGCAAATGCTGTGGTATAGGAGGAATGTTTGCCACCAGGCCACGCTTTGGAATGACAAATATGCAAGAATTAGTATCTATAACTCTCCATAAACATTGGGGTTAATCTCCAGGGTTTACAAGACTCTTTAAATGTGTTTTAATAGGACAATATGTTTTAGGAAGGACCCATCCAACACTTCACATATCAGTGAAGTTTACAAGAAGGTAAACTGAGCTGGGGTAACAGTTCAGAGTACAGCCAGGGCCCTAAGGAGAATGCCAAAGTCAAAGTAATACATTGATTTGCAAGTCTAATACCTTCCCAAATTGCTGAAGAACATTCCAGATCTGGCAGGACACTTGGAAGGGAAGAACTGTGGGAATTCCCTTGTGTCTCTCAAACTCCAAAATGTAAGAGGATCAAATCACATTTTCAGCGCACAATGATGAGCTGGCTTAGATCTGCTCTCTGCCCACCTCACCCAGCTTGGGCAGGACTCTGCTCCTGGCACAGCCCTGTAGAGGGGCCCAGCACTGCCCCACAGTTTGGGGCTTTTAAGAACAAACAATAATGGTTAATTAAAACTGAAGGCTCTGCTCTGTGCAGGTACCTGTTACAGGAAAGGAGAACTGACACCCCTGACAAAACTGCCATTCTCCACTGAAGACATAAAAGTTTCCTTCCATCTTCTTAAAACCAGGTGAGGTGAACCCTGCCCTGAGTTCATCTGAACCCTGAGTGCCCACTTGCTTCAGGTAGATTCCACCTGAATCTACCTGAGCAAGCCATGAACCACAAGATTTATTCTAGAAAATGATTCTTAAGATGACTGGGCTCAACCTCACCACTACTATCCCACTTTTGTATATAAAAAATGCAGAATAAGCATTTGCTATTAGATGACGAATTTGTTTCAATTTGTATTATTCTTTCTGTGTTTTTCATCCAACACTGAATATCAACAAGGAAATAAAGTTGAGAATTTTAAGAAGTGATACATTCCCATTAAATCAACATGAAGGCCAGCCAGATAATCCTAATAATTAGGATGAATGAGACGCTCAAAGAAGAATGACTTCACGTTTCCCTTCTTTATCCTAATTATTGCAGAACATTGGCCTAACCTAGACTATTTTTCCACATCTCTGTAAAGACCTGAGGGCACTTTTTGGAGGGAGCCAGCCAATATTTTAGCTGTGTATTGTTTCTGTTTATCACTTGGGTAGACTTGCAATAAAAGGATGATTGCTTCATTATAATAATCCAATCTGCACTGAGACAGGCTGTCTCCTGTGTTACGTGAGAAACAGCTAGAAACTTTATTTTATAAACAAAACCACCCCTGGCCATTTTTAAATACCAAGAGCAGCTGTCATGACACTGTGGTTTGGCTGGTTCTGCTCTCTGGTGCAGGGGCTGTGGTGGGATGGAGAGCCTGTCTCAGGAAGGGCCTGACCTCACTGGAGCAGAGGAGTGACAAGCAAGAGAAGATCCAACCATTCATTTAGCATCAAATCAAAAAGTGCAGGGAAAAAAAAAAAAAAAGTCTGTAATTGCTTGTAGAGTGAATTGGGAACGATTTTTACCCCTTTAGAAACACAAGTTTGACCTGGTCACCATGGCTGAAATCTGGCAGGAAGATTCCCATGGCTGGAATGTTTCAATCAATCTTTATTGGGTATTTCAGGAGGATCAGCTGAGCACCATCTGAGGAGGACTTGCACTGTTGGTGAGAAGGGTTTTGGCCTGCTTCCAGATTTCTAGCAACTTGGGGACAAACATTCTGGAGGGGGTTCTCTGATGCCTAGTCAGCTCAGAACCTGTACTAAAGACCTAAGTCCAGAGAAGTCACTAATCAAAAAAATTGAGTGAATTGGTGGTAATGACTATGAATTTCAGGCTGTGAACTATAGCATCATGGTAAGAGAAGGACAAATGTACACATCTACAGTCAGGAGGAGTTTTAAATGTATGTTAGCTACAAATGGGATCACTAGAAAGGTACCAGATTGCTTCTAAATGGACAAAGTCTATTGGCTAAAACTGCTGATAATAAACCTAAAGCAGTAAAAATTATGAGTAAATATTTCCCACTTCTGTTTGGGAGAAAGCCAGATAATGCACTGCATCTTATGTAAGAAAAACAAGCCTTTCTTTTATAACAATGCTTTCTAAACTTGGAAATTTTTAATTGGCAGTTCCTGAATAATTTGCATCCAAAAGGGAAAGATATTCACTAAACCCCTGCTGCTGATTTTGAATAGGTCTTGGAACACTAGAGAAGTTACAGATGTGAAGCAAAGATAAAATCGTGCCAGCACTTAAACACAGCAACTAGGATGATGTGAATAAATATAGACTTGTCAGCCTGACACCAATCTGAACAAAATAATAGAATGGTTATTTGGGAACTCTCTTAAGAATTACAGGGGGAAAACAGAATTACATTGAAATTATCCTGAGCTTATCAAAAACAGACCCTATCAAAATATTTTATAATGCTGGAACATGAACATGTTTAATCAGTAAAGGTGATAGAGCTGATATAAATGATACTGTTGGACTATTTTACCTCAGATAAAATTGTCTTTGGGGAATTGTCCAATTTCATGAGTGGGATTCTTGGCTCATCACTGTTTAACTGTTCCCTGCTGATGGCAAAGAAGAGAGAGCCTGAGGGACTGGTGAATGGCAGAGCCTGTTTGCTCCTTAACTGTGGCAGAGCACAGCCAGGGAGAGCAAAGCAGGCCAGACTTTCCAGGTGAGGAGATTGGTGATTCTGCAGAGATCTCCAGGTCCTGGTAGAAAGCAGACAAACTTCAGCTCGGGGTCTGAAGACAGGTTTTGGCTGTACAAAGCAGAGTTCACCACGGAGCAGGTATCTGCTGTGTTTCACAATGGTGTGATGGCTCCTACAGTTGTTTTGGTGTTCAGGAAAAAATCAAATAAATGAAGGGGATTCAGACAAAAAAGCACACTAATTTGATTAAAGATAGGAAAACGTGCCTTACTCTGAGAGATTCAAGAGCTCAGTTTATGTGACTCCTACAAAGGAAGGCTCAGGGATGACATGATGCTAATGAGTTATGTCTGCACAGACAGCAGAACTTGCCCAAAGACAAAGTCCTTCACTTCTTGGACAAAAGTTTAACAAATCTCATGGTCTGATGATGGATAGATTCATTCTGATGGAAATAAGGCATTCTTCTTCAGAGGGGAAAATAATTAACTGCCAGAAGTACTTGCCAGTACTTGTTATTAATCAGTTTCTAATAAAGCATGGAGTATTCCCTAAACTAAAAAAAAAAAAAAAAAAAAAAAAAAGCCAAAAAGAAAACCAACAAAACAAAACAAAAAACACCACCACCACCACAAAACAATAAAAAATTTTAAAAAGGTACTCTAAAACATTGATATTGGGAATTTAAAGCTCACTTTGAAGAGTCTGATGTAGGTTCCATGGGCTGGATTACAATGAAGATCATTCAAGAAGTCCCTAAGATCTATTTTAACCCTTCAAAAATCTGAGAAAATAGAGTGGCAATGGTGACACATACTTTCTTTCAGTGAGCCTTTCAACCATCAGGCTGTCCCACCACTGAGACAACTGGGAAGGCTCTGTTCTGCAACTTAGAGTGCTCAAATATTCTCAAAGTTACTCTTTGCTTTTACCAGATTGATGCTCTTATAGACAAAATAAAACGTCTTAGCTATTGCAACCACCATGCTTAGTCAGTTAAGTTTTGCAGTAATTATTCTTTTAATTTTGTCTTGACCACACACAAATTTCCCCAAGGCAGAGGACTTAACAGGTCTTGCAAATCAGTGAACATTTTGCAGCAATGAATCAAAACCATTCACTCCTTTCCTTCATATACCTCAGCTCCTTTTGTGGCCTTGTAGGACTTCTTGCCCACTGATTGTAGGAAGAAGCTGGACATGTCTTTGTGCTTAAAACTCAGTCTGAGTTTGAGAGGAAGCACCTCTGTAAGCAGATCTGCTGCACTTGGTGGGGAAGTTTCCATTTACAAGACTTGTTCTTTTATTTCACATGGCCTCGCAGCCCATCAATTTGACCAAGTCTAAAGTTCTAAATCACAACTCAAGCAAAATCTTTGTGGTTTCCCCCTTATTCCCATTAAAAATCTGTGTAACTACCAAGTTTTCCATGGCTTTTGCCCAAAACCACAACCTGCTGCAAATTCATTGAAAAATAATTCCAAACTTAACCCAGATTAATAATGCTTCCAATTAGGATAGCCAAGTTTTGCAGTTTAGCAGATTAAAATTTGTCAGGTTTTGTGTCTCTTTGGGAACATTGTGTTCCACTCAAACCACAATCTGACAAGAAATTATTACTGTCAAACTAAAGCTATTAAAAGAAAAAATCCACCTTTGCATTTTGTAAGCTCCACACTTTGGAGTTCAGTTGTGCAGTTTAATTTTGTCCTGTTGCATAAATATGGGAGGAACCTACTTCTAGATCCAGAAGGGTTTCCAAGTCATAGCCCTACCCAGATTGGGGTATTTGGACCCATATGCTCTTATTTGGATCCTTTGCTAATCTTTTCCTTAAAATGGAGGGTGTGATCATATCATCTGCAAGTGTTTCAAGCTGACATGTTTTCAGCCATTAGCCTCCCTTCAGCTGAAAATCATTCTCCTTGACTGAATCCTAGCCACAGATTCCCACCAGTGCAATGTGAAACAGGTTTGCTGGCCCACCCCTAGGATGAGAAGGGTGAGCACATACAGATATGCTAATTCAAGTATTTGTGATCATGCTGCATACCCCCCTACATTTTTCCAAGGTTGTTTTTTTGCCCTGGCCTCTGCATTCTTCTCCCTAGGTATGATATTTGGAGACAGAAGCACAGGCTGATGATGACTGAAACCACACTCCCCTGAACAGGATGGCCCTTGCATTTTCTACACCAAAGCACTCTCTGGCACTGTGCTGAAAAAAAGATTTATGGTTTTTAATCTCCTCATAAGGTATGACTGAAGTATGCTACTATATATAGGACAGAAATTAATCCTGAATTTTTCTTTTTTTTCTTATTTCATGTGTCAGAAGAGTGCCATTTCAATTATTTATTAAGAAAATTATGTTTTTCAAGGTAAATGCATTATTTCATTATCTGCTTTCAATTAGCTGGGAATTCACTGTGTTCAGCCAAATGTCCATTCATCAACAAATTCCAGATTCCTGGCAGTCTGAGCAAATTCTCGATTTTCTTCTTTTATGGGTACAATAAGTGAAGATATTCATGCCTCACACTAAATTATGGCTGGGGTTAGACTACCCTGAAGGGAGGAGAAAGCAACTGTGGAAGATCTTGAAATATATTAATAGATGTTTTTTATTGAAGTAGAGCTACAGTATTTCATAATATTTTTTCTTCAGGTGCTTTGTTATTGTTAACTAGATGCCCTCTTGCCCTTCTTTGTGGGCAACAATGATCTGAGCTGGTCACTCTCCAACATGTGTACAATGGGCTCACGAGGACACCTCTGGCAGCTGGGACAGGCAAAAAACCAATGGAAAATACATCTTGCACCACTGCAACTCATATCCAGTTAGAGAATTCCCATTTTCAGTGCAAGGCTGTGCAAGGTATCTCCAGCAGTGTCACAGGCTGCTCCAGGGCCACATGGACACCCTGGAGCAGCAGGGGAGGAGTGAGCAGGAAGAAGGAGAGTGTCCAACCATGTACCTGGACAGAATAGGGTGTGCCTCGGAAATATTGCAGTGCTGCTCCTCCTTTGTCCTCCTGCAAAACAGGGCCACTGAGCTGGGTGCCAGCTCACTGCTGGCACAGCCCCGTGGCCTGAGGGACCCCCTGCCCAGCTCCTCACCCAGCACAGGCTGTGCTGAGGAGCTGCTTCCATTCCAGCCAGTTCCCTCCCCAGGCAGCTGCTCACAGGGAGAAGAGAGCCCCACTCTCCAGCATGGGAGCCGGGCTTTTGGCAGAGGGGCTTTTTCTCTCCCCAAGGGACCATGAGTACTTTTTAAAATGCTTCGTGCCCAAAGGTGCTTTTACTACCTGCTTGCAATTGACACTTCACCCTGCACTGAACCAAAGCCCTTTAGGAGGAGTCTCTTGGGCAAAGCAGGAGAAAGGCACTCTCCCTGCCGGCTGTTGGAATGGAAGGCAAACAGAAATGTTGCCCCAGCCTCTGTGTATGCCCACAACACTCTGAGCTCAGCTGTTCACCAGACACTGCTTGGAGTGGCACTTCTGTGTACAGTTTGAGTGTACAGCTCATGGGGAGAGCAGAGGAGCTGGGTGATCTCACTGTTCCATCTCTCTCTTTTTGTTGTGGATCTGCCATCTCCTCTGGCTTCTTCAGTTGTTGTCAAAAATCCTGTGTCCTGTCATCTCCTACAGGTCATAAAAAGGCACCTTGCTTTTCTGCTGCCTTTCTGTTTCCCAGCTCAGCCACCACTGACCTTCCAATTATATTTCCTTTGTCACCTCCTCTTCCCTCCTTTTCACTCACAGTGGATATTTTCTGCTCCTTTTGTTCTCTCTTTCCAATGATTTGGGGTCAGCAGTGCTTTGCTTATACTGTGGAGCAGGAGTTTTCAGCCTTTCTCATCATATTCAGGCGTCTGTAGGCTTCTCCCTCTCTGAGACAGGGTTCTCTTGTGCACTGTATTTTTCATCACGTGAATGAAGAAACAGAACCACTGCTCTGCCTCTCATTCCCCAGGTTGTGCAGAACCATCCTCACGTGGGCTGATGCCTTTCCCACCAGACGTAGGAGAGGCAGGAAGACAGGAGTTTTTCTCTTGTGTGATTTGTGTGCATCTTAGGCATTGCTCTCAAGCGGGATTAGGCAGAGTTTTGGGGTTAAAGCTGTGCCATCCTCACTTCTCAGGGATGGAATCCTGAGAGCCACCTCACCACACAGCAGCTCTGCCAATGGTGAGGGCTCTCCCAACAGGCAAAACCATCACCATCCCCTCAACGTCTGTCTAATGTCCTATAGCCCAGGCAACTGAACCCATGTGTTTATTTTACTGGTGGAATACACCTGCAACTTAAATATTGTATGATAAGCAGATGTTCACTTCTATAAATTGAGCAGCACACAAAGATTTATGGACCCCAGAGGTTCAGATTTAGTGAGTGGGAGCCAAGGTCACAACTGGACCTTCAGATTCAATAAATCTTGACATTACTGGAGCACTGGGGGAGGGGAGGAAAGCATCGTTATAGACTTATAACAATTTTTAAAGTATGCCAGTGATGATCTGCAAAGCAGATGGAAGTCAGGCTGATTTTGATATGTTAAACTGACCCTGCCAGGTAAGAGATGAAATACCTCAGGGTCTGATTTGGAGTCACATATGGAATACAGGAGTGGGAACGATGATAATAAACCCCTGTTCACTTGGGAAGCAGAGGGGAAAAATACTCCATTAAAAAGAACGAATTTTTTTTCATGCTCTAAGAAGGATACTATTGATAACATTGGTGGTGCATTTATTCTAATTAATACATTCAATGACATATCTGTGCTGTGTTTTTCTTTCATGAAGTGCACTAATGAAAACCATTGGTTAAATTCTGATAAAAATGAAGTCCTGAGTGGGCAGAGTAGGTACCTCCTGCTGGACACCCCGAGGGGGTCTCCCAGCCCAGGAGGTGATTCACAGATTCACAGTGATTCACAGAGTTGGCAAAGGAAATAGACTGCCAGAAGTTATTCAGACTTTCATGTCACTTCAGACTCTGAGAATTCTGAAAGTTAGAGAGGATGAGAGGAAACAAGGAAGGTTTTGAATGGGCACCAAAATGTCCTGTCATGGGTGTGTTATAAACACCTTTCTAGGGGCAACTCAGAAGACACTGCCTTGTGATAGCTGCAGTAAAATGGTGCTAAGGGTGTGAATAGAAATGGATAAAGCATCACTGGAGGCAGTCTGAACTGACCCCTGCCAGCTCAAAGCCCAGCTTGGGCTGTGAAGTCCTCCAGAGGAGTTGCACAAGTTTGTCTTCTCCAGACTCCACAGCAGACCCGGTTAGATTAGGACAGTCAAAGCTGAATTTTATCAGCCAACATACTGTCAAATGTGGCCAGCTCCAGATGCAAACAAGAGAAAACAAACACCAGAATGTCATACTCTTTCTTTTTTTCCTCATTGTGGTAGCTGTGCATATGAAAAGCTCCTCCAAATTCAAGTATGTGAAAGCAGAGCTGTCTGAAGCAGAAGCAGCCAGGAAGATGTAGCATTTGGTGGCTTGTGTGGCAATTAAAATGAAAATTTTCAAGCCAAAGTGAAGTTGTCACTAATGGCCAGGTGAGTGTGAGATATAACCTGCCTGCCAATTATAATACAGATAACTCAGAAAGTATGACAGGCTGAAGCAGCTTAAGATTTTTAAAGTGCTTCCATAAGGATGCTCCAGATGTCCATGAACAAGTTCCTTCATGCCCTGCTGAAGGGTGGAAAGTTGGAGTCAGGCAGGGGAGGTCAGTGTCCAGTGCACTGCCCTTTTTAGCTCTCGTTCTGGATTAATTCTCTCACTTCTGGGCACAAGGCTCATTTTAACTCTCACACCCCTGCATGCCAGATATGGGTGTATTTTGCTTTGGAGGGCGTATAACTCATGATATGTACAGGCTTGGAAAAGGCTGCTCTCACAACCTGATGTACAGCAAACCTTCTGCCAACTGGTCTTGCATGATCAGTGATGTTTTCTCTGCACCCACCTCTCAAGTGATGGGATGGAGGCACAGGGACTGATTTCCTGCCCCTGTGCCACCCAGCAGTCCCCTGCAGTGATCCCAGTCACCACCTCCCCACGCTTGGGGAATTTTTCCCTATGACCACAATAGCCAGGGTCATTAAGGAAAGATATTTCTTAATGGTTTTTCCATTGCCTTGTGAAAGTGCCCGACAAGCAAGGCAATCAGGTGGTGTTTACATTATCTGGCCTTTTTTCTTGTGTCTTTAAACACTGACTCCAAATTCTGTTTTCCATACCAAACAAGCACATTGTGGCCTCTTTGCTGGTGAGACACAGACTTTGGATTTCTCTGCCTTGGAAGTTGCAAAAGACAGCTCTGATAACTGCAACATCTTTTGAATGAGCCCTTGATGTTCTTAATGAAAAATTCACTTAGGTGGATCAATACTCAGCTTTATTGTTGTCCTATATCAGACCAGGCTACAGGTAACATGGGTTTAGTGGTTACTGTTTATCCCCAGAGGATTCCTTACCCCATTTCCCACTGCTGAAAAAGGCGTTAAAAATAAAACTAATGTCTCACTGAAAGGAAGACTTTCCCTACAGCTGTATCCTTCAAAGGCTTTGGCCTTTTCTTTCCCCTTACCCTCTCCCTAGGTAGCCCTCTGGGACCCACGGCTATGTGGGATGCCAACTGCTCACTATTCATCACAGCCCTGTTCTCCAAGGGCCCATTGACTCTCAATAATTTATCACTCGATGCTTTGTGTGCTCCTGCAGAAATAAATCAGGACTGGGAGCACCAGATGCTCCCGCATCCCATCACACTGTGTTAATTTATTAAAAAGGGGTTTTCTCAGCCCAGCCGAGGGGTGCAGGGATCTCCTCCACAAGGAGCAGTGGGGATGGGGGTTAAGGTCTGCTGAGCCAAGTGCAAAGAGTGTTGAGAGAGAGAAACTTCAGCGTGGAGGCTGAACTTGGAAACCCTCGCAGGGTGAGCAGGCGGTCGGCTTTCCAAGCAGAGCTCTCTGGGACAGTGCTCCAAGAAAAATACATTTAGTCCTTAAGAGTGTATTTTTCGTTCTGGGCTCACGGTCTCTTTTTGTTTCTTGGACGAGGTCTCGCACCCGGATACAGCAAGTAAATATCAAGCCATAAATCACAAATTCAATGCTTGCTTTTCTTTCTTCAAGGTTGTATAATATAATGGAAAAGATCAAGCAAATGCAAAGCTATTTTACGCTGCACATGCAGAGTGCAAAAGGCCCTGGGTCTCTTCCAATGACCCCGCAAGAATCATAGGCCTCCTGCTAACACAAAGATCTGTTTTTCTGAGGCATCACACAAATCCTCTCATGGATTGAAGAGTTTCTCCTGTTCTTGTTTTCTTTAATGCTCTTGCAGTACAGTTAATTTAACATATAATGACCCTTCATTCAAACCTTCTGCACATATATATTATGGTTGTTTCATCAAATGTGTCTCTGGCAGAACAGGAAACACAAATTTCCTACATTCTCTCCCAGAGTCCTTAATGCATGTCAACAGCTTTTTGGTACTTATCACCTTTGGTCATTTCTCATCTCCCCTTCAGAGGGGGATGACCATGCCTGCTAACACACAGCCCTGCCTCTGACACTGGAGAGCCAGGCTGACCTCACCTGGAAGATGGAAGAGTGCTGGGACTTCTTGAAGTTCTGGGAGCTTGTCCTTGAAATCCAGCCTTGCCAAGGTTGCTCGTTGTGTTCCAGCACTCCCTCATGCAGCAGGGCCTGAAATGACACCACTGTTGCTCTTCCAAAATCACCTTCCAGTTACCTGCAAGGAGAAGAGCCAAACCAATAAGGTACTGTTCATCCTACCCCCCAAAAGATTGTTTAGGATAATTCCTCTTCTCCAGCACAGTGCCCACCACCCAGCAATGGTACAACGGGATGGGAGCATTGCTGGCTCTGCTGATGCCTTGGCAGCCTCTCTGCTCATCTCTGAACATGTAAAATTGGGATTTTAGAGGATCATGTGTCTAAATGACAACTAGTTTTTGTGGTGACAGCAGGAAAATTCTTCCCAGGTTTCAAGTCACTGCCATACCTCCACAGGGACTTCATGACTTTTACAGGAGTAAGCTGGCAGGTAGGTTGTAAACTCCCATTTCTGCTTCCTTTCTCTCCTCCTCCTCAGAAGTTTCCATTTGCACTGACATTTTCCCAAGGGAAATGTCTTTCCTAAGGGAAAGACATCCATTGTACATGATACGAGCCTGAAGAGGTAAAGCTTGCCAATGTTATGAGAAAGCATAAGCAAGAGATTATAATGGGAAATGTTGGGCAATCCTGTCTTTACTGAAGGCAAAATTCCCCACTGGGCCTGCCACCAAGATTAGTTCCAGATTTCCTTAGGTTCTTGTGACATGCACAGGGCCTGTCCCAGCACTGCTTAAGTGCTATCAGGTCCAATGCTCTCTCTCAAATCTCTCTGCCCTAGCACCAAGAGCATTATTCTGAGATTTTTCCTGAAATCTTCATGAGACAACATTGGGAAATGCTGGTTAGTCAGTAAGACCATTGTTTATCCTCCTGGTAAAACACAGCTTCCTCTAAACCAGAGCCCCTTTCTCCTTGAAGATAAGCAAATGTTAGCAAAATGACTGTAAATCATGAGATTTCTGGTTAAGGTTGCAGCAAAACTCCATTTGCATCTTAACTCTCTGTTTTCTCTCATTTACGGTCTTCTTCAAATGTCTTCTTTGGCACTGAAAACATTTGTCTCAACCTAAAAGTGAACTTTGGAGAGGGGGAGTCTGAATAAAACCCCTACAGCTGTTTTTGAGTTATCCAGGAAGAAAAAAATGCACATTTCCCAGTATAAACATTGTCTTGGTTTTATTTTGGGGCTTTTTGTTGTTTTGTTTTTTAAGTTCAAGGAGAACATTCTGTTTATTTAGAGTTAGACTATTTTATTTTATTTTATTCAGAAATCAGCACAGCACATCTGTACTTCTTGGTGAGACAGAGGGACACAAGAGCTGCTCTGTGAAGTCAGAGCAAGGGTTGGTCCAACCCTTGGTCCTGTTTCTGACCATGGCTGGTGGCAGATGCTCAGAGCACAGCAAAGAGGGAACAGGACCAGTGCCACAGGGCCTTTCCTGGTGTCTCTGCTGTGCTCCCACCACTCCATGGGCACTGGGATTCCTGAGTTGGAATGCTGCATTTAACAGTCACCAACAGCCTGGTCCTCTCTGACTCTAATTTGAAGCCCCTCTGCCCCCTTGGCCTTTGCAGAATCTTGTGGTGAGGGCACTGGCATGAGGCAGCTATGTTGTGAAATCAGCAAATCCTCATCCCCACCCTCTTTTTAAACCTGGTCATGTCCTTGGGAGACTCTTTGTTCTTACACTACAAGAAACACTGAATAGGCTCTTTTTTCCTGCACAGATCTTTTTCATAAGCTGTTCCATCACCCCTCTTGTGCAGGCTTGGTCACAGCCTCCTTGATTTAATTATCTCTCTACCTCAGACTCCCTCATATCCATTTTAGGGTGGTTGAAGCATGGCGTGGCTTGGGCTTATGATTCATATGACAACTTCCACTCCTTGTAGTATCCAGTACTTCATTTGACTATTTTTTTCCTTCCATTGCTGAGTATCAGAACTCCCAGAAAAATTTTCCAACAGTATTCCAAATCCTTGTCACTTCCCTTCTGTTTCATTGCTTTGCTCTTCCCCGTCTGGTTTTCTGCTGTCATTTGATTTCCCAGTCACTCAGCTGGGAGTGAGTGAGATCCTCCTGCAATTCTTTGCTGTTGGCAATTCTGAAGAGTTCTGCACAATCCACAAATGTGATCAACTCACTTTTATCCCATCTTACTGACATTTGATTAACCCATTGGAGGACACTGCACACATCTACACTGTTTTCCAGACTGGAGCATCTCCATGAGAGAACTCCAGCCCTTTTTCATCCACAGTTTGGCTCCCCAATGTGCCTGGGGCAAAGTGCCATTTTTGGAAAGCTGGATGTGCTTTATCAGTGATGCCTTGCTGAGGCACATCCTCACTGACCTCTGCAAAGCCTGCCAACAAATTTGGAAAGCCTGGATCTCCCCAATAAAAGCAACATTTCTTTCTTCCCATCATCTCTCATGCACATCCATGTCTGCCACTTCTAGTGTGTGATAGAATTTTCGATTCCCTTACTGGTATAGAAGGTCAGCACATTAGTTTGCAGTTCTTAGGTTTGTTCTTGAATTATTTCTAGTTATAGTTTATACACCTGGAATAAAATGTTCAAATGTGAGGTTTTATTGATAATTAAAAGGACAACAAATATTCACTGTAGACAAGTTGAGTTATCTGTGCTAATTTTCCTGTTAAAATTGCAGCAGTTTCCACAAACTGGGCCAAAGTATATCCACAATTAAAATACTTAGAAAAATTTCCTTTTTCCTTGAATAAAGCATTGATTTCCACAAAATGCATGAAAATTTTCCCCTGTAAACTCCAATCTTGTATTGACAATTTTTTCACCCTGTGTTGGGTCAAACACAACATAAGACACCAATTGAACATCCAGATATTGTCACACTGTTTGGCATCTGCAATTAATGCTGTGTTCTGAGTTCATAATTAGAGGTCTCCTACACTGGGAAATGCACTAGTGTTGTCTTGCCTCTAAAATTTCAAATATATTAGTGCAGTGGTTGATGCCTCAAGCCTGTCATTGTCCAAGGGTCTTTTGGACAGTGCCCTTAACAACATGATTTAACTTTTGGTCAGCTCTGAGGTGGTCAGGCATATGGACTAGAGGATCTTTGTAGGTCTCTTCCAACTGAAATTATTCCAGTCTAGTCTAGTCTAAGTCAGACCTTTCCTTATGCACACTCAAAACCTGGAATAATTGTGCATATTTACTGATATTTTCGCATATTTTCCTTCAGCCTGATTATTCCCAGTTTTGCAAACCAGAAACTTGCATACTTCTAAAATGTAGTCAGATATATAAGATTGGGTAAAAACATGAAAGTCTATATTTGACATGTCTGTATGTCCTGTATACCTGAGCACATGTGTAAGTATGAAAAATACTCCATGACCATTCATGCAGACACTGGAGAGGATAAGTGTACAAAAAAATGCATATATACAAAAGTGGTGGTTTGGGGATTTTTTTTTCCTGCAAACTGATAAATAAAACCCAAATATGTAAAAGTTACCTATAGCAGCAAAGGCATCGAGTATTTAATCATGAACACAACTACAAATATGAGAGACAGCCTGTGAAATTAATACAATCTATCAGCTGCCTTAAAAATAAGCTCCCAGTTAAATATTTTGCCCACCCAGGGCTTCAGTGAGTACCACCATGGTACCACTCAGGTAAATAAAAGCAGATTAATGGAGGAACTGTAGGTGCTTTCCCCTCGCTCCCTCAAAATTGGCAGCACCACTGCACTGTGCAATCCCACAAGATAACTCATCAGAGCTGTGCAGCTTTGCCTCTAGCCTTGAGTCAGTTCAGGGCTCTGTTTGTCTCTGGGTAATGTTAAATTTAGGGCCTGAGTTTGAGCACTACTCGTCTTCACCTCTCAGCTCTCCCAGCTGCAATATATCACTGGCAGGCCAGTACCCCAACCCATGGGGGGGTGTCCCATGTGACACACACTGATTTATAAATGAGAATGATATCTGAATGCATCACATTTCAGTGAAGAAAAACAAATCTTATGGACACTTTTAAGGCTATGATAAATTAGAACGTGCATGATACAAATATTTATCTTGCACCCTTATTACAAGTATTTCCTTTTTGCTGGTTAATTTAATTAAGAGGTGCCCCTTTGGATTAAAATTTTATAAGATGGATATATTTTTCTCCAAGCCATAATTCATTTTGAATGAAGAGAGGAAAACTCATAGCTCCTGAACTTATTAATAATGATCTGAATTAAAATACATTCCTGGCTTCCTTGAGCACTTACGTATGTTATGGGATAGTTGGGAGGAGAAACAAGAGGGATTATTTTTGTTTTCGTGAGGAGGACCTGATCCCAGAAACACTGTTGAACACGTATGATGAGGAGTTAGTCACAATGATTTCTTTGGCAAGGGAGAAAGAAGCAGAAACAAAAACAACACTGACCCAACTTTCCATCAGAGCGGGGGTGGGGGATGAGAGAGCTGGTAGGGGATCATTCTTCTTCTCTCCCAAAGCCCAGGATCCCACCTCACTCCAAAAAAGCCCCTCTGGGCTTGGCAGCCTGTAGCTGTGCAGGATACCAAGGACAGGAGCAGGAGAAGCCAAGCCTGCCAGGAGCAGCTCATGACCCAGAGTTTGTCACCCTCCTGCATGGCCCTGGGACATGTGGGGACCTTCCTTGTGTCCCCTCTCTGCACATCATCACCCAGTGCAGGACACTGGGCCCCAGGGAAGACAAAACCCACAGAAGAGCCCAGCTGGTTCAGCTGGCAAGTCCTGGGGAAGAGCATCCGGCCTCTGAAGACATTACCTGAGCTGTAGACACAAAAGGGAAAAGGTAAAGATGAAGACGCTGGAGAAGGAGCTGTTCAGGGCTTCAGAGGGTCAGGATTTTGCCTGGGGTTGCTGTGCTGATCTCAGATGTGCCACGTCATCTCACAGCTCAGGATCCCTTCCTGGCTTTTGTTGGATGTATTGCAGGGCAGTACCTGTGGATCACAACCAAGCTCCTGCTGTGTCTGTGCAGAGACAACGAGTCTGGGGGAGCAGCTTTGCTGACAAATAGGCATTACAGAGGGGTGATGACAAAAGTGTGGCTGTTTTTCCAAAATCTCTGCTTTGCCTCTGCTCACAAAGCAATTCCTGGAACTGTCCACTAGAAAATTAGTCCCCAGCTCATTCCTCACAAAGAGATGAGTGATTTTGTGCCTGACTATCTCTTCCAGGTAGAGTTTAGACATACAAGTGTTTGGAAGATGCACCTATTTTGAGAGGCCTCTTCTTCCTCAAAGGTTTGTGTTTACAGCATCCATCACCACCTCTGTGGCATCTGATGGGGGGTGATTTTAATAGCAATTAAAGTAGAATAATTGAAACAGGCTTGTCATTTCCTTTCCTCTTTAGAGGAGAATTTTCTGATCAGTTTTGGGTATTGTGTCAATAAATCCTGTCACATTTCTTTTCATTAGAGAGCCCACCAATACACTGTTAGCAGACTCATTAACAAGACAAGGGGCATCACTGTCAGAAGAAAAGGCTACTGAAATGTAAATACAAAGTCTAGCCAAACATCTCACTCATATAAGCTTGAACTTGACTCATTGATGCAGGCATAGTTGAAGGGGTTTCTCAACACATTATTCAAATTCATGTTGAAGCTGTTTTGCTTCCCACACCCCTCCAGCACCTGCAGAAACCTCTCTGCTGACCCTGAGACCCTTGGTGAGATTCAAGCCAGAGTGTTTGGTCAATGCCAGCTCTTACATCAGTGACTGGCACCCCTTCATGGCTCCCACGTCCCACTTTTAAAAGAATAATTACAGCAATGCTGTGAGTTGAATGACAAAACTCAAAGAAAAATGAACTTGAAGATGTTTCCCTAGCAACTGTGTGCAGCAGTGTTTCCACCAGGCCAACATTACAGCATCACACTCACAAACTGAAAAAAAGCCAGACTGAAATCTTTACCACTTGAATGGCAAGTGCAGCCTGGCAGAGACCGAGCCTTCCTTGGTCACATCAGCCAGCGCCCAGCTCATAATGTGGCTTTCACCTTATGTTGAAAACCACTCTGGATGGAGGTTCAAGGACTACAGCAACCTCATGAAAATTAGGAAAAAAAAACAAACTTCATTTCAGTATTGTTGAAATAATTGTTGATTGTCTCTTTCACTTTCCATTCCTGATCCTTCTCACCACTGCACCAGAGCAATTCCAGTTCATGCTGTCTAATGAGTCACCTTTGGCCATCTGATTTTCTTGAAGCAGTGGCCATGAGTTCCCAGAGGGTGATCCAAGGCTTACTCACCCAACTGTAATCATCTCTGTGCAGCCAGTCCTTCCCAGTCCTTCTTTCTCATCATTCCTAAAACCAGCTCTTGGAAACAACATGTCCTGCTGCAACCCACCCTTGCTTTCCTGGCAGACACACAGGTTCCCATTTTCCCTGCATCACCCATAGTAGATACAGGGAGTGATGCGAGCAGGAGGAGGGAAGAGGCAACAATTACTATCCTAATAAACCCACCTCTCTTCTGTTTACCACCATCGTATGAACTGATAGAGTCCAAAACAAGGCAAGTTTTTAATGCTGAATCCTACATTATTACCCTTCAGAAAGACAGTGACCATTTCATTCAAGGATGGTTTGAATATTTAGACATACAGATGAAAGGCTGCTATGACATCATACTTTAAAATCTATTTGCAATGGTACATCATTTATTATATTCCTGAGATAAATGCAACATTATACTATATGAAAATGTTTTTTGTTCACCTATGCTGTAAACCTCCTGCTCCATAAAATTGGGGTTCAGCTTTTGGACCTTAAACATTCTGAAAATGCTCCCCAGACATGGCCAAGTGATTGCTTTCTTTAGTTGATGCATGCTCAACATCACTAACATGTATTAAATTAGCAATATTAAATCCAAAAAAATGTCTCTTGCACTACGATTTATAGCTTACCTCCTGCAAGAGGAGAGCCCTTTGGCACACTGAGCCAGAGATGCCTCAAATGCCACCAGTGGTACTATTTTATAAAAAGATTATGAGGGGAGGGAAGTGTTCATCAGCATCCACACATCCGTGGTGCAGCTCTTCCCCCTGCTTGCTGGGTGTTAATGCTCATGCCATTCGTGCTTTCGATAGCTCTCCTTGTGCCACCAGTGCCATGTGCCAGGAAAAGCTCAGCCTGGGGTTTACAGGGCAGGGCTCAACAGGCCCAGAGTATCTGAAAACCTCAGCTGATGAAGCTGGAGGAAGACTGTGCACTCACCCTGACCCCCAAGAAAGGCAGTGTTTCCTCTTACCCAGGGAAAGGGGGAGGTATATGCCACTGAGAGGAGCAACCAGGAGGGAAAAGAACGATCAAAAAGCTGAAATACCTCCTTGGTGAGGAGGCAATCCTATAATTGCTGGGCTTGCTTTGGGAAAAGCAAGCAAGTCCCCCATCAGCTCCTGAGCTGCACAAAGGAGACCCATGGCCATGTGCAGACTTCAAAGGACAAGCTTCTAACCCTGCTCCTTCATGGGTTTGCAGAGAACAGGCTGGAACTGGAGTTCTTGGCCCAGTTATGGCTTAGGCCTTTGTGTCCTTTGGAGCCAACCACTAGTTTTGTTAAGGGGACGAGTGCATCTGTCACAAACCCCCACACCTAAATATCTGCAATACTGAATTTTGCGGTGGGATCTGCCAGGATCTGACCCAGTCCTGGGACCTGGCTGTTGCAGCTGAAGCATGTGGACTATCCTGAGAGAAGTCAGGGATTTTGTGTGCAAGGATAGGAATGCAGCAAAGCAATCACTCTTTCCCAGAAAGTAAAGCCAAACCCTGTTCCCACAGGAAAACCTGTTTCCCTGTTTCACCGAAATCAATGGTGAAACTGTTGGGGCCTCAGGAGTGACAGCTCAGGTCCTTCATGATTGTTTGCCTTCAAAAAGGAATTTTGCTTCATTAGGATGCTGAGTCTTTCTAATTCACATATTTGATTCACTTCGGGTCTTGTGTTGTCTTCATTCCGCGCCTGACAAAAGGGAATCAAAAGGGGCCAACAGAGAATCAAAAGGGACCAACAGGGAGTCAAAAGGGGCCAACAGGGAGTCAGAAGGGGCATCTCTGAACCTGCTGCGAGGCCATGAAACTTTACTGGACAATGTTATGCGTGGGGTGAGAGGAAGTGGCAGGCACATTCCCAATGGAGTGCTCTCCCTGTTTGATACCATTGTTATGGAAACTCGAAACTTCAGGAAGGCCAGTGAAATGGAAATGCCAGGAAGCCTAGGACAGACCATTTTCTCACTCCTTACCAGGCTTCTGCTGAACAAAATGTCTGTGTTTCTGCCTTGTGTGAGCCTTCCACAGTCCTGAAAGCCAAATTCCCTTGTAGGCGTAAAGGTCAGGAATCCAGCAGCAGCGAGGTGATAGACACGAATCCCAGCAGTCACTTGAGATGCTTACTCTGGAAACAAACTCACAACAAAAGTGGCAAGAACAGGAGACCTGATGCAATGGCAGAACAGATGAAAACTGTGTGTTCCATCCCAGGCTGAGTTACCTGCTGGGAGAGGGAGTGCAGGAGCAGTGGCTCTGTGTGTTCCCCCAGCTTTTCACAACCACTTGAATCCAGATGGTGAGTGAGGAAAAAAACTTCCTGCATTTAGATGAACTTGAGCAATATGATTTTAACAACACAGGAAGAAATGTCCTTCAGCAGCAAAGCAAGACACTGGATAGAAGTGGTTCCTTGCACAAGGATTTGCTAAGCAGAACAGTGCATTACCACACTGCAAAATGAAGTTCTTTTGGATAAAGAAATGTGCTCATTTTTTATTGAAAATAGTTAAATTACTCACTACTCGCAGCCCCAAATGGAAAGAGGCTTGAGCTACAAAAGCTCTGCTTGTATTAATGTCCAGGAGAGTACATGCACTTCCCTAAAATTCATTTAGCTGTTAAAAAAATGCCAGCAGCAGAGAGCTCAAAAACTGTGAACTAGGCATTTCGGTGATGATTTTCCTTTAAAACAATAATAAGTGTAATAACAATAATAATAGAAAAGTACTGAAACTCAGCTCTAGAGAAGATTTTGTTCCTATTCCTCCCAAGGGAGAGGCAGGGTGAGGATACCACCAGGCTTTCAATGCAATCCCTTCATGTAAATGATTTCCAACAGGAGCTCTTGCCCTTGCCTGCAGACAAAAGCAGAATGCATCACTGTTGCCAGACCACCTGGGACACGGGGAGGAGAGAAAATTTCCAGATGGGTTTTAAGACAATTCATTTATACTTATATAGCCAAAATAAATGTTGGTTGTTTTTTTCCTTCTGAGATAGCAATTTCCCTTTATTCTATCCAGACCACCAAGAGAAGAGGGAAGCACAGAATTTCTATTGCATGAATAGTACTGGTGTTTACAGTTTGGGCTTTTATGAACTTGGGGGAGCTGTTTATTGAGTCATAAACTCTACTAATGGGAATATTATCTCTATATTATAGAAGTACTATAGTATTTGGGTTAGTTAAAAGACAGATTCAAAACAGTTACACACTTACAGTTTATCTCAATTACCAACATGATCCCATAATGGGAATTTAATTGCTAATTGCTGGCTTATACTGTAGAAGAACTGCAATAACAACACACAATATATAGCCTATAAACATGTCCAGACAGTTCTATATCACCTCCTTTCACTGCTACCTTCTTATATGGAGGGGGGTTATTACAATGATTTAATTCCTAAATGCCTCAAATTAGGGATTTCTCTTTGTTAGGAAGGCATTTCCAGCAGTGCTTTGTGTGACAGATTTTAGCGAGCTGCCTGCACACACTTGGGTGGCTTTGAACAAACAGGACAGCCTTACATACACGTTAAAATACTTTGCAAATCAGATTCTCAGAGAGCTCTAACAAAAGAAATCGCAGTTCCATTTAAGTCAACCCAGATATTCCTGTTTACCCAGCTGGAGTGAAGTTTGAGCAAGACTCACCAGGCAGAGTCAAGCTCAAGCACAGTCAGGTCCACCTGATAAACACGGGGCTGAATCTTCTCATCCCGAGCTCCAGAATATCCCAGGAGAGGGACCCTGTGCAGGTTCACAGACATGGATGGACTCCTTGTCTCATGGACTTGTGTTCTCATGGACTCTGCCCATTCCACCCAGCTCAGCCCAGACTATCCACAGCTGGCCCATCCTACACATCAGCCACAACCTGCCCACGGGTGGGGAGCAGCCAAGGTCACCCTGCTTGGCCTCAGAGCTCCTCTCACAATGCCAGTGTACCCCAAGGGTGGGGCTCCTCTCCCCCAGCAGAAATGCAAACATCTACATTAACTGGTTGTTTCCAATCCCTGCAGAGGGATGGACAGGGATATCAGGCATCCTCTAAATCTCTAAATATTCCTGTGGGCTGGTCACTCCCTAGAGGTGCTGATCACCCTTCCATCAACAGTAAGGGATCCAGAGAGCAAGTGCAGGTGCAGACATCTTCTTTGCCAACATCTGAGAGCAGGGGACATGAGTATCACCCAGAAACATTCTAATTCGGAGGTGGCCTTGTCCCACCTGCAGCATGGCAGCTCTGCAAAGGGTCCTCCTTTAATCTTCCAAGGCAATGCCATCCTGAGGGATTTGCTTTGGGAGTGGGAGCTCTCTCAAGTGCTGTCAGGTGATACAGTGAATTTGTGCTGTTACAGATCATCCCACCATGCTGCTTGCCAGGGATCTGCATCAGATTTCAGGTAGGTTTGTGAATCAGCTCCTTTACTTCTCTTTGTTCATAGTTCCAAATATGAAACTCTCCTGATGAAAGAGGAGAGCAGAGAGGACAGATGGCTGGGGTGAAGGGCAGATGAGGATAGCTCGTGCATTTGTAATACATACCAGAAAATACTTCCAGATGATTCAGAAATGACCAGAGAAATGAGCAGGGGAAGAGCTCATTTAATCAATCCATAACCTTACTATATTATAGCTATATTAACTTCCTAATCTTGGGTTATGCTTCCTAGTTTTAAATTGGAGACTGGCAGGGACATGGACCTTCCTCCACCCCTCTCTCTGGCTTCTTTGACCATTGTCCAAATCAGGAGTGCTGCTTTTCACTGGGTCTGAGTCACTCCCCCAAACAAACTACAAGAAGAAATTGATTTAGAGAAAACAGTAACTTTAAAAAAGTCTTCTTTCCATATAGTTTTCTCTTAAATGTTGTCTATACTGCTCTCTAAAACTCAAAAAATAACTTTAAAAATCTGACTGAACTCAGATTGTTGTAGTTTTTTCCTCCTGATATAGTAAATTCTTCACAAACAAGCAACCATTCTGTCTTTCTCATTGTACTGCAGCTCGATGGTTAAACAGCCTTGAAGATGAAGAAATTCTGCCAGTAAACATGCAATAGTTCAGTTAAGACGGGTACAAGACATTATTGCTTAAAGAACTAATGTTTCCCTCCAAGACACTGAATTACTAAATGTTAAAAACTGGAAAATTCTTCTACTAGTTCCATGTCTCAAACCACACACCTGGTGAATTACTGCTAATGATACACGGACTGCCGTTCTCTGAATGCACTCAAGTGACTGAGAACATCCAGTATTTTGGTTATTGTGGAATTAGGATCCCTGAAGCTTTCCCACAGCAAGTTTTCCTCTGGGAGGCAGCGATGTCCCCTGGGCTAAAAGGACAAAACAGAGAGAGCAGACACAGGAGCCAACTGAGCCCAAACTTTTCCCATGAAGTAGTATGAACTCACACCAGCATACGAGGAGCAAATGCAGGATGACTTTCATCCTTTCATTTATGCAGATGAACATATGCCTGATGTTGGTGCAGATGGCTCTGCCTGGAAAAATCCAGTAGCTGCCTATATGATGAAGAAAATGTTGCCTGGTGAGGTCCACCCATGTTTTGCCAGCAGGAGATGTCCGTGGCTGCCCGTGTCCAAGGGGGCAGGTGACAGCCCAGGCACTCTGAGCCAACTTGTTTTGCAGCCATTTCCTTGCCAGCAGCAGCAGCAGCAGCAGCAGCAGCTATTCCAGAGAACTTGGAGCCTCTTCTTCCCAAATGCCAGGCTGAGGAAGCAAACATTAACACTGAGCACGCAGCAGAGCCCAGCCGTGGGATGGGGAGCCTGTGCTGTAACGTGAATCCCTCCGCTCCTGCCGGGCCAGCGCAGACACTTGTGGAAAGGAGATACCCTTGGCTGCCCTGCAGAGATCCAGAGCTGAGATTAATGGCAACTGTGGGGGCTGCCTTCCCCTCTGTGCCATGCGTGCTTTAAAGCCGTGGCCTCCTGCCATCTTGAAACATAACCCTGCGGTATTGTCTTCATTCAGGCCCCTCATCAGCAATGTGAAAAGAGAGAAGAAGCTGGTGGCAGGATTAGAGGAGAGGTTGAAATATTCTGGGCAGCATATGCTGTAAGTCACATTATACAAAGAGGATTATTGGGCTGCTCATTGGCCATGCTTCCATTCTGGAAGCATTGCTGCTTGTAGGAGAGAAAACCTGGTGAAAAGTGTTTATAGCACATCGGAGCACAATGTATGACACACCGAGCACAGTGACAAGCAATGAAAATATTTTTCAGGCCCTGTCTGCCCTCTCCTAGGAGTTTGTTTTATGTTTGTCAGGGTTATGCAAGATGCATGGGAAAAAAGGGAAAACCAGAAGTGAGACTAATAATTCAGAATGGTATTATAAACCTCCTAAAATTGCCATCATCAGATGAATCCATCTCAACCTTAAAACTGAATGCCTCAGTCTTGGAAGGCAGTTTGAGACCCTCGTTGTTTTAGAAGTGAGAAACCACCATTTGTTGTCCAGGTTTAATTTATTCATGGCAAATTATACCCATTTTTTCCTTAAGATTACCAATGTTTTTACCTGAATCAGATAATTTTCCTTATCTGGCAACAATGTGTTTACAGAGAGAAAGGATATTCATTCAATTTGAGCCTTCATTTTATTACACTAAATAAGTCATGCTCCTTCAGTCACCCTTCTTATCTCCATTCTCTTGGTCACCTTTCCAGCTCTTCTGTGCACTGATCCAGTTTACAGACCCTTTCTTGACCACGACCAGACAGGACCAGACCATGAATGAATAGATCTATGCACATGGCTCCACATGAAATTATAAAATATTTCTTGAACTAATTTTTTCTTCACAAAATGTTTCTTTTGTCTCATACACATAATGAGAAACAAACTAAATGAATTTATCATTTCTAGAAGCTACTTGAGAGGTTCTCAATATTCAGAGTCCCTTTTCTTGGAAACCCTCAGCTGCACAAGATCTCCACAACTGAAACAAATCCTTCTGAAGTCTTGGGAACATTAAAATTTGTAAGGAAAACTGCACTCATTTAGTATCAATCTCAGTCTTGCTGGTATGTTATAAAAATATCCAGCTGTCACCAAATTGGCTTCAAACATGAATTTTGGATCCTGACACTGTCCCTGTGGTCAGATATTTCTTGTCATATAAGGAACTATTTTCCTCTTTTGGATCAAAAAGCAATTATGGTCTTTACAACTTGGAGCACCTTAAGCTTTTGACTTTTTAATTTTGAGCCTCTGGATACAGGTACTCCTTGCATTTTCTTGCTACTCCTCCTCAGCAGCAGCAACATAATTATGCATTGTCTCAAGATCTTTTTTTGCTGCAAAAAAGGCAAAAAGCTGTCAAAAGCTTCATCTTTTCCTATACGGTACACAAAGAATAAGGATTTCATTTACATTATCATGCAAAAGTGTAGGAAGGCATTTCTATAAAGAATCATAATTGTAAGGGGATCTCAAAGTTTCCAAAAAATTACTATTGTCTTTCCCTCAGTTTGGGTATTTAGATACATTGAATTCTCATCTTTCTAAATCAAACAATTCCTCCCCAAAACTGCAATTTCAGATTAAAGAGAAAACAGGGTTCTAAGTCTTCCCAGGCACCAGAAGAGGTGTACTGGCTCAAACCTCTTCCCCCTCCCCAGTGGAATCTCGTGGATGAATCAGCTCCACCTTCACCTCAACTCTTCCATTCCTCAGAGTGGGATAGTTACTCCTCTCACAAAAGCACGAAGTAAATCCAGATCTAATCAGAGCTTTGAGCTTAAAAAGATACTAAAATGCTAACAGGAACTCCATTAAGCCATAGAGAAAGATAAGGGCATCAATGAATTTTGCTGCACAGTGAAATTGCATTGAAACCCCTTCTCTTCAGACATGTCCCACCAAGTAAAGGGGGTGGGACTAACCTGAGTCACATCAAAAACAAAAAACAAGAACTGGCAGTTTCTGTGCCATGCCTGCAAAACATTTGCTTCCACTTTGGAAGGCTATCATTATCTCTGATATCAGAGCAGCTTTATAGTGTGCAAAAACCTTGCTGGCGTTTCCTCCACAAAATAACCAACTTTGACACGAATAGCCCTGGAGCATCACCACAGGGATAGAGCAAAACCACGGGTAAGAGCTGAAGAGCAAGGGAGGAAACATGAATGGAATGGCATTATTGTGCTAATGCAGTATGACCCAATTCTAAGAGGTCATCCAACAACCTTTTTTTGCAGAACAAAGCAGGGTCAGTCAGATTTTGCACTGTTTGACTCAAAGATTTCTCAATACTGGCAAATTCTCCATGCAGCTAGAGGATCTAGTTTTAATTATGCTTGTATGACAGAGTGCTGTTGATTTAGAAAGAGTTCCAAAAACACACAAGTACACATCTCTGTTGGAACAAGAAATTAAATGCAATAAAACATATATCTGATTTTTTCTTATTTTACAAGAAGTGTTTTCTGTATCTCTCCAAGTAATCTTCAGAGCTGAAGCACCAATCTTAAATCAGTGCCTTGCACAGATGAGATTATTCTTCCTTGCCAAACAGATCATCCAGAAGAGGAGGGTATCTGATCCCAGTCACAGGAGGGGATCGTGGTAGTTGGTTCCAGATATCTTCCCTCTGAAATTAGCAACCCAGAGAATATCTTAGCACATAATAATGAAAGCAAGAATTATTAAATCTGGTCAACATAAGATTGAATAAACTTCAATTCCACAGAAAAATCTGTGAAAGACTGGGTCTTTATATAGCACATCTTCCTAAAAAATTACAACATGCACAAATTTATGAATGTGGCAAAAGAGTTTATTAAAAATATTTTCTACCATTAGCCCTTTTGCAGACATTTTTAAATTAAATAATGCTATATTTTCTTCATTAAAATGCTTATACTTGAAATTCTTGAAAGTCATCTGTGTCTCAACAGCAAAAATCATACAAAATAACAAGATAAAGAGAAGGAATAAAAGAGAAAGACAGCTAAACAAGCTCAACTCTGCTGCTGAAATCTATCTGTCATATACAGGTACTGTAGCCTCAAAATACTGCTATTAATTTGTGGTAAGTCATGCACAGAATAACAATTGAATTCTAAAAGCTGAACAAGATTTAAAACTTTTCCTGTCTCTGATTTTTTTCCATTTTGTAGTTACATCTCTTACAATATTAAATATTAAATATTTAATTACCACTTAAGCACAGAATTCATCTGTAAAAACAAAGAACACCCCCTCAACAAAGCCTAGTAAACATCATGATCCTCAGGAGTGTTGTATAAAACACGTGGAAGGGGGTTGATTTCATCTGTAGAAGACAAAAATTCTTCACTAAGACAAAGCAAAAATAATCATCCATGTAAAGCAGAGCAAACCAACAGCCCTGGGCCCTCAGACACCACCAACAGTCTGAGATGCTACAGAAGAAAGTCTTGGTAAGTCAGGAAGCAGTGAGGAGTCAGGAGCACAATGCCTGAGGAACACTGGTCTAAACTATGTCATGAGTGAACTTGAATTTAAAGGAATGCTCTATTTCTAAATGGTCAGAACACAATCAAACATATTCTGTACAATAAATTGGCCAGGCCAGAACAGAAAATGATGTGTTGGCAGAAGGCCTTTGGATTTATCTGTAACAAAGTATTTAAAATTCAGCATAATTGCCTTATGGACCTTCTATTTTAAAATGTTCCACTCAGCACAAGATGGGAAGATCAGATTAGTCTCTGCAGTTTGTTGATACTGCATTTTTATTTACCCTAAGTAGCAGGCTGAAGATATACAGATACACAAAGCTGATCCATCAGTTCTCTCTGTGCACGCCTGCCAGAGATGTGGTGTGTTATGTACAGGTTTCTGAGGAGTTACACAAAATGCAGAGCTATTTTCTGCATATGTGTTAGCAGAGTTTAAAGTATTTTCTGACTACCTCAGCAAGTGAGTAGGACATTTGGCATGTGACAATGATATCTGTGGGGGCAGCAGTACTCATGCCCATTGTCCATGGATAAATACACCTGCTTCCCCTTCTCTTTTTCTTTTTTCTTCTCTAAAATGTCCCAGAGATGTGATACCTACTAGGCACCTTCTTGTCCCTGTTTGATTTGTCTGCTTCATCCTAAACCTCCCCTATTAAGCCTATTAAAAATAATTACTTGAAGAAAACAGGCAGAAATACACAAATATGAAAGAATGTTGTAGTGTGTGTTGGCTAAAACAGTCATGTTAAAGTTGGAGAAATTATATTGAGACACTGGTTTTACCTTGGGGGGCTCCTTTATCACCTCGAAAACATGGACTTGATTCTCTCTCCAGTTCAGTGCATGAACAAACTTTCTGTAGTCTACTTGCTTTTGGTTATCTTCAAACCTGAGCAGATTATCCATAAGATGACTCAAGGTTAAAGAGAATTTTTAACAAAGTTATGTCATGTTATCTACAGCATACTAATCATTGCCTTTGGGATAATAATTTTTATACTACTTTACTCCCAAACACTGGCAGCAGTGAAAAAACAGTACAAAATGTCAGAAACTCCTATATTATACATTATTTTCCATATTCTTACACATTATTGTGTCTAATAGTAGAATTCAACTTCTTCATGTTTTACTTAATTTCAACTATTTTCATTTTAGTTTTGAAGCACTGCTCAGTCTTTTCCAACACTGATCTCACAGCTTTTGACAAACATAGAGTTGGGATGACTAGTGTATGATTCCTTTGTGTAGAAAAGAAACAGAATTATACAGGAGATCTGTGCTGTAACACAACTGACCTGCTTTATTATGACTTCTCCAATCATTTCCTGAAAAGAAGTAATCCTTCAAAAATGCTGTTTGCTCACACCTTGGGATCAATTTGCAATTGACAAACACAGAGCTTGCTAACATATCAAATAATAGCCAGATTTTTAAATCATTTGGTAACAGGTTTATGGCATTGTTCTTTATTTCTAAGGATAAATTAGATATATTTGTATCAGTTGTGGCTGTCCCCTAAATGCATGAAGATATATATGCTGCCAGCTACAGGTACATGTGGAAAATGCTATTTCCCTCCCTCAGATTTCTAAAATCCTTACCCTGTACTAATAAGCCCCATGGGAACAGATTTATAAGTCACTTCATCCTTCTGCCATTGATTTGGATGAAGCAGCTTCAGAAATAGAAGTCCTCAATTCAGCAGAACACTGAGGTGACCCAGGCCCTTGGGAACCACTGTTCTTTCAGTGTCACCAACCAAATGTTGAAAGATACCTTTGGGCTGAAGCTTGAAAAGAACAGCTGGAATTCTCTGTGATAAATACAGCACTGGCAGCTTCTGAAGGATACCTGTCTCACCCAAGACCACCCACCTGCAAAAGGGACCCAGTTTGGGCACAAAAACATAGCCTAAAAGTGTCTGTGCTTCACTGGGGTCCATGGTGAGACACAGACACTCAGCAAGACTCAATACCTCTTATCTGGTGGGAGACACCAGGTTAAACAATTCTGCCCTGCCATCTGTTGAGACAAAAACTGCTGCACAGGAAACAAGTATTTCAGAAAATCATTTTGCCCTGTCCTTAATGAAATAGCAGTGCACAAAGCACAGGCCTTAAAACTCTTCAATCACTGGTTCTAAAAAATATTTAGCATGAAGGCACTTTAAGGGAGAATTTACAGCACAAACTTGGAAAACAATGCTGGAGGAGAAATAGATCTGGTAACAAAAATAAACTGCAATAAACTGCAACTCATCCTTTCCTTCTCCTCCCCCCACACCTTTCATTTAATAGTCAGCAGGAAAGATAATAATAATATATGCTGAGAGCCATAAACAGAGATGGAAATGATAAACTAGAATGTTAAGTACAGTGAGTTATGCTGAAGATGAAAGAAAAGTCAGAAAAGAATGCTACTGCTACCAGAATTAAATGGAGCCTGAAACACTGCCATAAGAAACCCTCCTATGACAGCCTGCTTCTTTATCATGGTTCACACGCAAGTTGCATCTCCATAAAGCCTTATTTTGGGGAATATATCCAATAAATAAGAAAACCACCATTCCCATTTCCAGTGGATTCTTAGTTTCAGGTTTGGGGGGTTTTTTTGCAGGTGGCAATAGGGAAAAGAAACAAGTTTTGCATGAGATGTAATAAGACAATCAAAGAGCTTATACCTCTTGGAAAAATAATAGCACACAGATTAGAATTTCAGAACTATCAGGCGAATTCTTTTTTCCTTCTACTATCACGTAGTTACCTTTTGCTCATTGTGAAAAGTCAAAATATTAATTCTTCCACCAAGATGCTGAGCTGTATAAGCAGGACTTTTAAACAAAGAACAAATGAAGGTGTGTAACTACTTTAACTTTCTGTTGTTGAGGAAAACATTGCTTCTACTTTTGACAAATATTTACAAGGAGAAAAGTCCTTTGATGTGACAGCACTAGTGAGCTGAGATGACAATATGGGTTTGAAATTATCTATAACCAAGAATTTTAACATGGGCAGAGGAAATGGGATTCCTAAATCCCGTAATTAAATAGCTACAGAAAGCATCTTAAAATACTACTCTAGAATAACCCAGAAAGAAAAAAAAAAATCTACTCTTTAGATCTTTTTACTGCTGTGACTTATTGTATCAACCTACTAAAAGCACAAACTAGAGATTTGGCACAGAGCACCCAGATGGACTAAGGAGATGTTATCAATTTGTGCATTATTAGGACAGAGATGCCATGCATTTCAGTGGCTGGAGTTAATAATGCTGAGACAGTGCTCTTCAGAAAAGGAAATTAGATTTGTCCTATCAAGAAGATGCACCAAAGATAGTTTTAAACCACCTTTCTTTTCAGTTTTGCCCTGTTACTTCACCAATGCGTGGGATTTTAGACTATGAAAGTCACTCCTCCATCCCTATCAGTTTGCAGAGCTTTTTATCTTTTTTATCATTACAGAAATAATTACACATTTCTGCTTCTAAAAATACATTCATAATTAAATACTCCAAATAGTTGAAAAATCTGGTCAAGTCATATTATGATCATTCCTGAGTATGCTTTGGTGAGTAAAGATTACTTCCTAGTATGTTTTTCTTTTCCCATCAGGAAATCTACACCCCAAAGATTATGTGAAAGTTTAATATACATGCAGAGGTTTTTTAATTCCTTTGTTTCAAACAATATTTATTAACAAGGTAATCTGATAACAACAGAGCAGAAGCATCTGCTGCTTTTACCTTAGAGAAAATGTTGAGATTCTTCAGACTGTTTGATACTCTCTGTGCAACACAATTCTACAGGGACTAAATTATCACAGGTGTGCACCTAAATTGTCATACTGGTCATAGTAAAGGACTTAAACCAGCATGCACAAAAAGTCACAATTAAATAATAATGGCTACCATCTCCTTTTTAAAATTTATATTTATACTACATTTACTCATGTCTTGAACAACCATGAATCGAACAACCATGAATTGAACCATCAGCTCCTCAGCAAACTGAGTAGCAGGAATAAGTTGTCTTAAGAGATTCAAATATGAATTCTAGAGAGCCTTTTAATTACAAATGGCATAGGGAGTCTCAGGCACCAAAAGTAACAAGGCAGCAGGAGAAAAATCTTGTGATCATTTCCACTGCTGCTCCTGCTACTGGACATTTTGCTGTAGCAGGAAAAGAGGATTTGCTTCCTGAAAGAAAAAGGTCAGCCCTAAAAAAAACATTACAGGTAGGAAATCAGGTAAAAAAATTATTACCCAGCCACAATCCTGGAAAAAACTGAGCAGGCAGGCGTGGCCTGACCTGACTTGAAAGTCATTTGAGAACTGGGATAACCATGTAGGAGGCCCTCTGTCATCAAGCACGGCTACCTGAGGGACTGGAGATTCACCTTCTCAAAACAAGCACCCTTCAAACAGACTCACCTCAGAAGTGTAGAGAGGTGAAAGACTACACAGCTGATTTTAATAGAAATTTTAAAACATAATTTCAAAAACTAAGGACCTACAATTAACAACCAAATTAATGCAGAATAATCAACATGTAATGCTTCTAAACTTGTCACCGTTCTTTCTTCTCTCAGTTTTTTCCTTCTTTATCAACAGCTGTTTATAAATCCTCCAGGGAAGGACTGCTTCGTTTTAAGTCCTTGTTAGCATCAATTTAGCATTGCAGTAAATAAAAATAACAGAAAAATCCTAAACTCATTACTTAAGCACTTCGCAAAATTTATTTATTAAACAAACTGTAATTGTTAATTATCACTGCATAAATTTAAAGACATGTTTATCATGACTACTGTAGTTTTCTGGAAGAAACAAGTGTGTACTGTCTGCATTGCTTAATACAATGCGATTCTGTATTTTTCTGTGGTAAAAAAATATAGTGAGAAAATGCTGATGGAGAAAGAAAATACTTTTTAACATGCCAGCTTAGGTAAATTGGAAAAACGTCCACGTTGTTGGGTAACTAAACCCTACTATTTCAACATCCCACAATTAAAAACATAAATTCACACTAGATGGACAATGTGAAAAGGTTTTCTGAAACTCCAGTTTTTGTGCTAACTCTCCCTTCACTCCACGGCAACTGAGTGGTCTTTGGGTACAGTAAACAAAGTCTTGGGTCATTTGGAGGTGACCACAAAATTAGACCGTAATTTCTAGTCCCATCCCATGCTTTTAATAAGTGACAGATCATTGCAGTATAATTTACAAATGTAAATAATAAATACTTTAAGAGTACTACCTTTCAAAATGGAAAAATAGAGTCATTAAGTCCTGGAGAAAGTCTTTGCCACCTAATCTCAGATAGCAAAGCTGAATAAACACAGAGCTTCAGCCTTCAACCATTATCTGATCACATTGTCCAGCATCATTTTATAGCTGAATAGGGTCCAGCTAGTGCATTAGCTATATATACTGATTTTGTGGGAATCAGTCCAGCAACTTTTATTGTACCACTTTCTTCCTTCATAAATACAGACAGACAGAGGAGGACAACCACCACCACTTGTTTTAGAAACATCAGTGGACACAAAACTTCATGGTTCCTCATGAAAAGGAAGGAAGGTAGGAAAGAGAGAGAGAAAGAGAGAAAGTGAGAAAGAGAGAAAGGGAAGACAGGAAGAAAGAATACTGCTAACAAACTTGGCCCATGCTGAATTGCAAACTCTTCAGGAATGAAACTGTTCTTCATTAACAATAAACCTGCCTGTTTCATGATTGTTCAGTGTTGAATAAAACTACAGGAAATGGAAAGAAAGGAAAAGTTTAAATCTCATTAAGATCACTCAACTCTTCGTTTTACAGACTACTAGAAATTAAGTCCTATTAAATAGAGTTTAAAAATATTTCCCTGGCTCTGCACCCTCATAAAACAACAAACTTCCCAAGCAGTGCCAAGTGCATACATGATGAAGAAAGTGCCAATCTTCCACATTACCTGCAGTGCTGTGACACCACCTAAACTGCCACCTTTGAAGCAGCTGATGCTGTAACTTAGAAGTGCCTTACACGAGGCTCTCTGTCAAATGAAGCACTTCATACACTGATTTCTGAGGCCCAGCTTCACACCATTCTCATTTACCTTTCTCAAACAGAAATCTGTAAAACAGGCTTGCCTCAGCCCCTTTAGAAACTAAGGAAAATGGATGGGAATTTAGAAATACAGCTCTGATGCAGGCTGAGAAGGTAACTCTTTCCTCCAACACCTACAGAAAGAACCTAAAGCAGCTGAAACCTCATCCAGCTGTCATGGAGACCTTGCTAAAGTTGGATGAAATCCAGCCCTTGATCTCCTCCCTGTGTTCTAAGCTTATCTCTAATTTTTACTATAGTGTATTGGGCTTTTTCTTTTTAACTGCCTACACTCACTCCTTAGGAAAGTAGAAGTTCAGGGCACAGAAGTTTTCCCTGGTATAAATTCACAAACAATAAACCTGTCCCTAGAGCCCAGGATGTGTCAGGCTTGTCTGCTTCTTATCAGAACGAGTTAGTGCATAAAGGAAAGCTTCCAGTGCCTTGTGCATCTATTCAATTCAGCCCTTAAGAAATGGAATCTGTAAGAGCCCCTTGTCTAATATGAGATGTCAATTGTCCTTCAACAATTGTGTTGGGCAGCTTGGTGGGAGTTCTAAAATATCAGCTGGAGATTACTGTTAAAATTCAGACATTTCTGAAGACTAATGCTTATAACTCAGTGTCAGAAGTGATGAACAGCAGTATGAAGAAACTTTATCAAAATGGATTCCACATTTCTGCCTGACAAGGCAGAGTCTTTTCATTATTTACTAAACCCAGATACTTAATTTGCAACGCCTCCTGAAATCAAGAAGTATATTTACCTGAAAGCATCTAAACATGACAGAAGACAAGACCTGTCCCTGTTTTTAATGCAGTATGAAAGCACACACAAAACACGTGATTTAAGGATTTCCCTCAAGGGAAAAGAGAAATCAGTTAGTATGCCTTCAAATCTATTATCAGAAAATCTGACCAGGAAAACCAAACTCAACAAGACATGAGTGTTCAGAGCACCACAGCTTGCTCTGTACTCTAGTCTTTAATACAAGTGCACTAAATAGCAGTTCTTTTCACTTCTATTCCCATTAATACAGCTAGCAAAGCAATTTGTCTCAAAAAAGCTAAATGTGCTATGGAAAAGTACCAAAGCTATGCCAACACTCCTTTTCCTTTTTAAAAATGACAATAAAATATGTTTCAGGTGAGATTAATAGGAGTAGCAAACCAATTTTGCTTACTACTGATGCTGTCTACTTGATAAAGACACTTCATTATATTCATGTTAGTGTGTTTCTTGGAACTCACACAATATGCTTTCCTAAGATTATTGTTTTTAACTCACATCTATGCACAGGAACAACTAAAAAAAAAGTGAATCTCATTGAAAATTATAAGTATCAGTAACTGACTCTGGAAAGATTAATTCTATAGAACTCTGACAAACCCCAGATGATTTACCCTGCTAGGCAATATGAAGAGAAGTTGCTAAGATGGATGCATCTCAGTTGATTATAAATATTCTATAAATAGGAAAGTCTGTGTGTGTAGGGACAAAATCTGCATGGTGAGATTACTTATATTAGATAAATGATAAATTCTGAAGATTTGTGTCTGCAGTAGATATTTAGCATTCATTTGCACCCATGCATGCAGGTCATACTATCTGCCCTTAAATTACCTGGTCAGTAAAGTTTCTAGAAGATCATCAGGAAGTGGAAACTTAAAGGATTTGAAAATAGTCCTGCAGGTCTCATAGGGCAACAGTCCACATCTGCACATCAGAAAGAGAGGGGTAGAAATATACATTAGGTATTTTCCAGGTTTACTTCAAGTGGATGTTTCTGTGCATGGGAAAACAGGTGAGGAATATCAGGATAGAGAAGAAGACAACAAAGTTTTATGAAATTTTGCAATTAAAAAGCTGAGAAACTTGAAGGTCACATTGTAGCCTTTCTCATACTGAGATCCTCAGTGATTCTCTGTGATTCTTTATCTGTGATATCAGAGAACAAAAAGGGCAAATGAGTCACATAAAGAATCCAAATTCTTTCTCTTTTTTCCTCCCTTTAAATCACTATTTCTCCTCTTTGGTTTAAAATCCTGTGTTTTGCCCAGGAAACTGGTATCTGATGTCACAGAATGTTCAGTACATCATCTACAATAAAAAGTCCACATACAAAATGTAAAATAGACAAAAAGGCTGTCCTCTTCCTGTCTATTGCTAAGTGCTGAGAGAGGCTTAAGATTACACATGATATTCTTTGGCTACAATATGCCATTTGCTTAGCAACAAACACAAAGTAGGAGGGTTTACAAGAAGAGCTTCTCAAATAACAGCTTGGGATAAATAGAGCAAACTTACTTTTCTCGGTCGTTGTACAAAAACACTGCATTCAGTTGTTCAAAGTTTTCAAAGGTATTTTTCTTTAGTTTATCTTGAGCCACTGAAAGGAGGAAGTGCAGGTCTGTTTGACTCTCATCTCTCATGCCATAGTGACGCCCAAGAGTCATAATTTCATGTTCTGAAAATCCTCCACCAGCGACACTGACTACCCAATTTCTGTTCACAAGAACAACAGTCTACATTAGTTTTAAGTAAATAAGCTAAAACCAATTAATAATCACTAATTTGGGGGGAAGATGTCCAAATTTCCTCAGTAGCTGTCTATACATACAAAATACATCCTAGCCACAACTAAAGTGTTTTACCACAGATGCCATACAGAGAATTACACTAAATCACAAGATCCCCTGGCAGGAATGTAAGACAGGAGGTAGCAGCAAGAGCAGCTCACACTTGGATGCTGTTAGTGCAAAATCAGATCCCATGCAGGGATGAGCCTGGGATGTGCTCTTCCAAGCCTGTGTGTGCTGCTCAGACAAATCAGCCCAGCTCAAGGAAGAGGAAATTTTCCTGAGATCCATCTGATGGGTCAGTATCACCTCCCTTAGCTGTTACAAAGTCTCTTGTCAAATCTGGATTAGTGTAACTACATTGGCTCTATGATCCCAAACATCTGCCTGTGGTGCACTCACATTCAACCAGGCTTTTTAACAAGCAAGCATCAGCACAGGCCTATGTGTCTCAGTCAAAATTAGATTAATTATATATAATACTTCTGGATAAACTGCACTAAGAATAAACTTCATCGTAATTGCTGGTGCAATTAGTGCTATACTTTGTGAAACCCATGAGGACACTGAATCACTGTGATTAAACACTAATCCTTGAAAACAAATGGATGAAATTAGTAGTGATGTACAAAGTTCTGACACAAGACCTAAATGGCTGCCTGGAGAATACTTGAATTGTTGAATTAATCTGATGAGGGATCTCTTTAACATCCACATGTGAACTGCAAGCACAGAAACCTAGGACCCTTCCAAATTTGCAAACTTTTAACAAGAAATACAGTTCTTCACTTGCTTCCTCTCAGAGGCTTGTGTGGTCCTGTTCAAATGAAGGGATCACTTCATGTAATATGATTACACTTACACAACTATTAAAGAAAGGTTAAATACTGTAGAATGTCTACTTTGATTCAACTGCTTTTTTTATATATCAAATAAATCAGAATGATCTTTCATTTGCAGTGGCAGGAAATAAATACAAGGAAGTGACAAGTTGTTGACAGTAGCAAACCTTATTTGAGATTACACAAACTTAATGACCAAGACCTGGTCCATCTACTAATATTATCATTAATTATCTTGTCAGTATTATTTTTTCCACTTGCTGGATATTATTATTTATATTGCAGCAGCATTCAGAGATCCAGTCAAAGCTGGAGCCTCCTTCCTGCAGCCTGCAATAAACACCACTGCACACACAAAGAGGACAGTGCTGCCTGATAAGCCTGGCACTCCAGTGCTTGGGCTGGCAGAGCTGGGGACTGTAGATAGCATCAGACATTTCCACAGATTGGATTTCCATACATGGAACAGATTTTCCAGCGTCAGGAATTTAAGAGTCTTTTCTTTTGTTGATCCAGTCAGTGACAATCAAATCACCAAAACCCGCAGATAAACTTATTTCACGTGGGAATTAAGGAATATTTTAGTATTGTGAGGGACTAATGAGTAAGACCCAAGACTCAAAACCAGAACGACATCTAAACTCTTCCTGACAAAAAAAAAAAAAAAACCAAGCTTCAATAATTGTTCCCACAGCTTAGCTATCTCTTCCTTTACTTCTTTTTTTGTTTTAGAAGAATAAGACAGATTGCAATCTGAATTTATTACAGAAAGAAGAAGTCATAATTAATTGCTCAAGAGAGCTGCTTCTCAAGCTGAATTGAAGATAGGCATCTTTGTTAGACCTGCATGGTTCTTTGTCTCTAACAGCAAACAGTTTTGCCAGTAGCCTATGAGAAAAAACAGACTGGATAGAGCTGTGTGATGCACAGACATCCAAGTTTTAGTTGTTTTTTAATTCTCTTTTAAACAAAGCTTTCAATAGTTCTAATGATAGCTTAGGGGATAGCTTCAGTGTACATCACACATTCATTTCCTGGATGAAGTACTGAAGATTTGGGTTCTGGAAGCAGTTAAATAGTATAATTACAATTCTATTCACTACATCGTACTTATAGATGTAGTTTTACATGCTGTCATACAGATAATTGCCTGTACTAAAAATAATCATTTGTTGTTAGTTATAGTCATCAAATGTCATGGCAGATTAAAAATAAACAGAGATGTACACAATAAGAAACTGAGAGAAAAAATATTCTGTTCACATAAAAGTATCGTGGAATTTTCAGAGATGCAAAGAAGTGCTCTAGTTTTTGTCATTAAAAATGTTTCTTTCATTCTAAAATAAGGTACACGGATAATAATAATGAGATCCTTTAGATTACTGGATGTAATACAAACTAACAGAAACAAAACCTACTATCACTATAGAGCACAAATGTTCAAGGTTCTTTAGAGGAAAATTCTTCCTCTGAAATTGTAAATATCCTCTGTTAGGCCCCAGGCCTTCCCCCATAGGAGGGATGGGGACCATTAAAGGGTGTTGAGAGTGGCCCAGGTGAGCTCTGAAGCTCAGACAACCCTGATTATGTGGGTTCCACAGATTTTCTGCTCATGGAGAAGGCTCCTGCATGTTTTGTAGCTGAAACCAAGTCCCTCAATACCACACAATCAGACATATCTCCATGTCACAGAACAGCACCACCCTAAATTAAACAGTTGAGCTGTTCACAGCTGCACAGATTATGTCCATGATTAAATTTACACCCAACTGAGCCTCGTCTGGATAAAATAAAAACCTTTCCCTGCCATTTAAAAGCACAATCATCCCTTCTAAAAGTTTGCTTCCATAATTCTATCCAAACCTTTGAGTTGCTCTTAGTGCATGCACAACGTTTTGCAGATACTTATTTCATAATCTGAATTAAAACCATGTTTTTTTTTATTTTAAATAATTACCTTGTACATAAATTAAAAACCTTTTCCAGGTGCCAGAAACTTTCTCCCATTAAACATGAACTTTCAATTTTCTCCCTTCTTATTCAAGTAATAACATCTTCCCTCTTAATGCAATTAGCAATTCAAAATCTTGCTTCTGCTGAGTACAGTATCTGAGTCCAGAAATATTTTGACCAAAAGCTGCCAAAATCTGTGGCCTCTTTTAGTTTAAATCCTACCTTTAAATCACTTATTTTTCATTTCTGAATACCAGCTTATTTTAATTTCTCACTACTTTCACTTTGAATTGCTGAAAGAACCTTCTGCTGATCTATTTATCTTCTGAGATATTCAGAAGCAATTCCAGCCTTGGTTAGCATTCCTATGGAGATGACATTGCATACAATATTCATCTACTTACATGCCTTAGTTATTATGACAGTTCCTAAAGACAGACTATTACTTCTGTGAAAACCAAATGCTTCTAAGTAAAGTTTTCTCCTCTGTTTCACATCATTAACCTTACCAGTAGTGTGCCCAACATAATTCATGCATTCAAGTATTCTGGCTGTGGCATAAACTGAAAACAGTTTGTATTTGAACATGATTTCCTCTTTCAAGTATCTCTTCATCTGCCCATTGCCATATCTGGATCATTGCCAGAATCCAGATTTCTACTCCCTTTATCTATGCTTCAATTACTATGCAAGTATTAATTATCGTTCCTACTACTGCTTTCCAATCTTTTTTAAATATGCTTAGCACTGCCTTCTACAATTTCAATACATCTTAGTTCTGTAAAGACTGTCCTCTTTACCAATGGTTCAAAACCCAAACATCACTTTCAGGAGGCAACTTGAACATTCCTACTTGAAATTCAAAACTACTGTTTGACTCCCAGGATGCACTTTTCTTTATCTTTCAGCATATATATTACTGCTGACTTGTGCCCTTCTTCACAATACTCTGTGTCAGCTCCATAAAAAGTAGACAGATTCCTGTTGTGCTTTTCAGCTTACTTGAAACTATCACTTCTTTTTTTTCTGGAACATGGGTTTACTTTCTTTTTCACACATTATCTCCAAGTAAACGTAAAACAAATCTATGCCACTTGTCAGCTACTGGGCAGAAAGCATCAAAACCCAGTCATGCTTTATACATTTTGGGGGAATATGCCTTTATTAAATATTAAAACCTCAAACCCATGGTCTTACCTGAAAGTGTCATACCCAATCACACTGGTATGCTCAGGGTCAGTAATAGCAAATGTCTTTCTGATTTCTTTGGCACGAGATTCAGTCATGCTCTTCAGTTTGTTGAAGACGACACAAAAATCAGCCATGGGGAACTTAAAAGAGGAAAGGAAACCATAGATTATAAAGACCTGAAGGATAGGATGCCATCCAGAGGGACCTGTCCAGGCTGGAGAAATGGCCCCACAGAAATCTCAGTCTATCAAGAAAAGTTTATCAAGACTATCAAGAATATAAACAATTAAACAAAAATCATCAGATCATCCATTCTCAGAAAGTTTAGTGCAGCTACATAAAAGAACTTCAACTTTTGCTTGAAACACTGCATTTCTAAAGCAGAAGTAGAAACATTTAAAGTACAGTTCTAATAACTTGGTCCTTATTTTATGTTGGTGCACCTCACTGAATTCTCAGGTCATAAATTTCACCATGTTAAAGCTAATTTTTCACTATTGGCTCCAGTGAAATGTTCCATCAAACAGTCTCATTCATTTTGGACTACATTGTCTTACATACTCAGAAATAGCACATTGGAAATTTTTTAGGAATCAATTCTACCCGTTGTGTATAAAAATGTTTAAATGTTTATTTCTTCCTAAATAGACCATTAAAATAAGTTTGAACTCAGAATAAAGAGAACTGAAGCACTAAGGCTTTCAATCTATATTCAGATTGTTGTGTTAGTGCTCTACCAAAGATTTATTTGCTATATCCATTTTTAATATAAAACATAGAAGTATTTAGTCATTAAATTGGGGGTGACTTTAAGTATGATTATCTGCTATGTCCTTATATCTTTCATGCTCTGTCTAGCTTAAAAAGTACAATGAACTGCCTGAAAATACTTCTCTCCCGTTTCTTCCAATAGCAATTATTTGAAATTTGGTATGACTGGTATTAAGGACCAGGACATAAAAATTTGGCCAAAGTTCCAACTGTGCTGAAGTGTGTCTACAGCTTTGTATCACTTCAAAGTGATCTAGAAAAGGGTATTTAAAGTCCCTATGGCACTGCCAGAGCAGTACAAATTGATCCTAGTTTAATCAATACATCAGCTCTTGCAGGTTTTTCTCAGAACTGAAGAAGACAATTTCTGCCTATGCCAAAACCCCAGGTGCAGCCCTGGCAGGCAATGCCCTGCAAGGCAAAGGCTTGGAGCAGCTGGACCAGCAATCAAAGGGTTTTAAAGGCAGCAGCTTTTCCAGGCCCCTCTCCAAGATGTTACTGTTTGAGGCATAAGCACATAGCCTTCTGCTGACCAAGCAAAAGAACAGGGAGAAAAGACTGAGCAGAAGGATTCAGAGAGCAGAGTATTTCAGGATGGACAAAGTGTTCAGAATATTTAAGAGCCTGTCTTCTCTACATTATCAAAACAGCTATTTTTACATCTTTTTTCCTAAACTACATATTCCAACAGGCATTGAGTATCCGAGCAGCATTGCAATAATTTCACCAGCTTTCCCCCTTTCATGTAACTTCTGACATGTTTCTACTCACAGTTTGGTTTGATTATCTTGCTTAACTCAGAGATTATTATGCTGAATTCAATGGAAGTAAAATCCTTTTCCATATTTGTGCTGCAGCACACAGCAAAGTTCAGAGATGCTGAATTTCCTTCCAGTGATGCCTTGTTAGAAACAGTCCTTCCCAAACCTGGATAATACCAGTAGGACTGTGCACATCACCTGTTCTGTTTTGCAAGCAAATCTACATAAATAAATATTTATTTCTAAATAAATATTTTTTTCCCTCAAATTGAAAAAGAAAACAGAAGTACTGAAAAGTTTTGAACTAGGTCCTTGAAGTTACTTTCAGTAAAGGTGGCAATCAAAATGACAAGACTGTGATTTTCCTCTCCCTTTAACATAAAAACAATATAATAAGTATTATTTTGAAGCAAAAATTAAAATTTTCCAACTATTTTCGATGGTGTCAAACAAATTTTCAATAGTCACCTGCACTATGACTACCAATCAAAATTTCATCTAAATCACCATATGCATATAGAACTGTGGTCAAAATGGCAATTTCCATGAAAAAGCATTCAGTACAGATTTCTTTCACCAGTTTTTAGAAAACATCCTGATGTGTTTTGCTGGAAGGAGATCTATTCAAATTACTTGTTTTCTAATTTTAGAAACAATTAACAAATAACCATCTTTATATTGTTTCCCCTTTTTCAAAACAATCTTCCAGCTCTGATCTGCTCTAGTAATTGCTGAAGTTGTGATTTGAGTATGTGATCCCCTGATGAACTGAGGCAGATTTCTGGAGCTCTAGTCAAAGGATGTGAATGAAGCACCTACCTCTAAGAGAATAAACCTTTTCTTTCTACCAGCTGCATTAAAACCTTAACCGTGCAAAGAACCTTTCAAAATTCACTTTAAGGACATATTTTCAATGTTGTCTCTTTCCATTTTGCAGATTTTATTTTGATACTATACAATCATTCAGTCTGGAGAACTGAAGTCTCATCCATTTGATCCAGGACAATCAATGCAAACAACATTCCAAATAACATTTACAGTCTAAAGCATGACCTCTGCATTTTGGAGAAAAGGTTTGGTTTTGATTCTACCAGGAGGAGAAACCATGCAGCAGAGAGAAAACACATTGGGTTGTATTTTTGAGATTTCAGCTTTGTATTTTACTGCTTTAAGCATTTAACAGCCTTAGCATTTCACATCCACAAGCATCTTGCAGATCTTCCTCATTCTTCCAAGGAAAGCAAAAAATTGCACCATTCTAGAAAAGTATAAAGCAGCAAAGGCACCCCAGCTGGCAATTTATTGTTGCTCTCCCCTCTGAAGGCAACAAGAGAAGACAAGAAAACTTAATAAACACTGTAAGCTTGAATTCCTGACTCTGATATGAATTTCTAATATTAAAAGGGAAACGTTTTGGTAGAAAAATGTGTATGAATCCAAAAAATCCAATCAGGACATAAAATAGCCTCATCAGTAAGACTAAATTGGATGTGTCCACATCTTGAGTACTGAACACTGTTCTAGTCTCCACATCTCACAGTTACTTTGCACAGACAGACTAAAAAGGGTGAGACTCAGTGCACAGGATTAGGCTGAGGGGGAAGAATGTCTGAGATTTACAGAATTATCAAGGTGGTGCATAAGTGAATGGGATCTTCCCCAAACTTCAGAACAGTAGAACTGGTCTTGAAACTAGTGGGAGGCTGGTTTAAAACAGATAAAAGGTACTTCTTTTATCAGATATTTGTTTTTCATAGCAGGCAGTGAACTTTTCAACCTACTGCCACAGAAAGTTGTAGAAGCTAACAGTATCTGTAGGTTCAGCAAGGGTTAGATCAACTCAGGGACAAGAGGTTCATGAACAACCCCTAATGTAGACTGAGTGGATTCTGAGAAAGGAAAAGGGAATGGACAGTATAGAGTGGCCAGACTTGCATGCACTCCCTAAATCCATTGCTAGACAGAAAGCACTGGGCTGTAAGCTTTGGGTGAGTATAAATAATTCTAAAAAACATATGGATAAACCAGTCCTGAGAGATAATAAAAATTAACAAGAGCCTGCTTCACCTCATTTGCATTCTTCTCCATGTAGTTGAACGTGTATTCATCAGCATCCACCAAAAGAAATTTGTGACCATGGAAACAAACTCTGGCTCCAACAAACAGATCCTGAGCCTTGTAGTATTCAGATGGCTCACTCTTAAAGAGTTTCTGCCCAGGCTTTTTAATGCGACTTCTTTCCAGGAACTTTCCACCAGCTATCCCTGTGGGAACAGGATTAAAAATAATTAATTACATCTTTACTTGGGGAAAAAAAACAAAAACACACACACAAAAGAAACCTCCAAGTCATCAACAAAAAGACACCCCAAACCAGATTATTGGTATTTAAATACCACATTTTGCATTCCAGTTTCCTGTCTCAGAACACTCTCTTCCCCTCCCTCTCACTGCTAAAAGGACTGTCTCTGCCAGTGTCCACAGCAACAGTGACATTGTGCACATTCTGTGATATGTCTCATTTGAATGCCTGCCAAACACCTTCCCTGCTTTGCTTTTCTTTAAAACAGGACAGAAATGTGCCTCTTCAAATCGTTCCCATAGCCCTGCTGCCAGCCTTGGAACTGGCCCCTAGAAACCCAAGATCCAAACACTAAGATGCAGGCAATTATCTTTAAGCTGTTAAAAGCAGAAAAAGGAAAATAAAAATCACAACTCGAGGGCGCTGTCCTATGAACACTGTGAATTCTGATGCACTGTAATTCTAACTTCTTTTAAAGAGCTTCTGAAATTTTTAAAAAATTTAGGAGTGCCATGATACTGTCTTACACACATTGTTCTGCCAATGCAATTTAACTGTGATCTGCTCTTTGCTTTGGGAGGTGGGTATGTCACATGGTTCCTTTTCACAGTATAATGATTTTATTCGTGTCATTAGAAACTGCACGAGGTACTCACGGATGGGTAAGATGCTAAAGAGAACATTTCACTTTTCTGTATTAACTTCTGGTATACCACAGGACTGCATTACATGTACCAAGCTTTCTGGAAAACCTTCTGTCTGATGTTTAGTTTCACTGGCATAGGTACCCTACAACAGCTCTGGGGTTTGTTTCCTGTTTATATTTCAGCTTCCAAGCCAAAAGGCAAAAGCTTACTTTAGTAACATTTAATGATGCCTTAATATTAGGTACTGATACAAGTCCAATAAAAGGCTGATGAACAGTGTAATCAAATGCCTTTTATAGTCAAAATTATAAATGAATGTGAAACCCAAACTACTTATTAAACCAGAATTTGGAGCAGATGTCTGTCTTAATTGCTTTATTAGCTTCATAAAAGACAAAAAAACCCTCCACTATGGTAATCATCAGACCTTGCTTGAACCAAAAAACAATTCAAATCATTAATGTGACTCTAATGTTAACACATTCATTTTCACCCAGTTATAAAAACAAATAAGAAATTTTTTAGGTTATATAATCCTGGCAACTGTTTTTAATATTTAATATGTCTCTGTAAGATTGGAAATTCGCTCTTGCCTCTCTATTTCCCTGCAATTGTGCACTTACTTTGGAAACCGACTTCTGCCCCATAATGGTTTTTTAAATGTTACAGGTTAATACACTACAAGTGGTATAAAGAAAAATGACTGAAAATATCTCATTAAGTTAGAGATTTTACACTGAAACCTGATAAGGAGTTTTGATGGAAATCTACAAAACCCAGGCTCAAAGCATAAAATAAACACCACCAAGAAAGACCCTCTTCCATTAAGATCAGATCAGAGTTTGCAGGTGTTTGTACAGCTGTTGGCTGGGTCTTACACTGAGTAAAAAAGAGGTTGTGATCTTCTTCACGGGGAGCCAAAGTTCTCATGCTTTGATCCCCATCTCAAGAAGTGCTTCAAGATGTCCAGCCCTGTGAATTTCTTAGAGTTTCACTGTTACTAATATTAGAGTGAAGTACTTCTCTGAAACCTTCAGGTTGCTGAACAGAGAGAACTAAGAGCAACTTACTACTTCCATTTTTGGATTGGGATTTGAAGCATTACTTGCCAATTTGTACCAGTTCATGTAAATAAAAAGTTAAAATTAGCCCTGTGAACCTGTGCACAAAAGGGATGGCCAGGTTGTTTTTTTGGATGCCTTACTCCTTTTCCTTAGCCACAATTACCTGACCTCTACAAAGCCTTCCCATTCTTGATATTGAAGAAATTAATTCACTTTTCCTTCAGACATTACTAAAAAGAGGGAGATAGTGAGAGAAAATAAGTAGAAAGAAAAGGAAGGTGGGAACAAATAACCTTGTGCAGACCCAGGCCTCTCTCCAGCTGCTGCTCTAACTCCTCCACCACATTCCACATTCCTTGCCTCTTCAATGCTGCTCTCACTAAACTCTCCAATGGCCAGGTCTCAGCCACGTCCTTCCATTTCACCTTTCTATCACCTCTAAAAGTCAGCTATTCCATCCATTTTAACAACCCAGGGAAGTTAAAAGTCCACTTACACATGCCTTTCATATGTGCCTTGAAGCATTTGTTACTATTAGTGGGCAAATTTTCCAATTTATTGTTTCACATTTTATTTGACCAGCAGTGTTCAGTGGGCTCCCAGAAGAAATCCCAGCACATATTCTCATTCCAAAATAAGAGGAAGGCAGGCAGCAATCTCTGGCCTGCCAGTCATGCTGCTGATGGCTTGACCAGCTGACCACATCTGCTCTGCAGTGAGTGGCTTTGACTCCTCTCTGGGTGCTGTGGGATAAATCTGGAGTCCCAGGTCACAGCTATTATTACTGTGTGTTCAAGGCTCTCTGGGGCCTTGTCTAGTTGAAATGGTGCAAAGGAGAACTAGAAGTGACTGCATAGGCAGTCCAAGATTCAAATTGTTACCTGGGCTTCTTCAATTTAACAGTGCAGCTGTACCTTTAGCACCCTTTCTTTCTCTGGACATAAAAAATGCCAATCAAGCATGTCATTCAGTGGTGGAGAACTGAGCTGCTCTTGAGCCTCACAGCAGCATTACATATTAAATATATATATATATATACATATACAGAAGTGTGTGTGTGTATTTAGCTGCAACAAAAGAAGTTGCATAAATTTCAGGCCACTGGATGCCAGGAAGTGAGTTAAATATTGATAACAAGATGCTGCTGCCATGAAAGTGTTAAATCTGGATGCTGTAGTGGAGCAGAATTAACTGACTGAAGTCCTAACAAGGCACTCTACACCTTATTAAAACACTTCTCAGAGAATTGCTTGTATTTTAGTTGGGGTTGAGGCCTCTATTTATGCGCTCATAATATAGTTGGATACAAGCAGAGATGCCATCAGAAATTCTCTGGATTGAAAAAGGCAATTCTGGATGTTATCAGCTCTGAAACTGTTGATGATGTTCAGTGGGCTTCACAGAAAGACACTAATCTCTCCAACAGGGTCATGCTTAGCCAAAACTCCCCCATCTCTCTGAACTACAGAATAACTTCCTGACATCCTTCCCACTGCTATGTCCTTCCATCCTTGCACAAGACACTTCAGGAAAATAAAAAGGTGCTTGAAAATCACAAAACCTTTCATATCCTCAGCTGGAGGCAGCCTAAAATAGAGAACAGAGGCCAACAGAATTTAAACATGACAACATTTGGCGACCATGCTCCAGCAATAGGATAAATGTGGTCAAGCAACTGAGAAGTAACAAAGCATTTACTTGTCACTTGAACATTGTCAGTCTGGCTCGGAATACAGTTCAGTATTGTACACAAACACACATCCAGACTCTAGCATAGGGCAATCTTCCCTCTTTGAATGCTCAGCACTCCATGATTAATGGTAAAGTATGTTAGAAAGTGTCACAGCTGTTTGGCTTTCATGAGCTGCTTCTATACAACGGATGCTGTATAGGTTTCATAACACAATTTTGCAAAACAAAGGATTTAGTCTTTCATTCTCAATGTCTTATATTTCCTGTCCCTATTTATCATCAGTTACAATACTATTCCTGTATGTTATCCACAATAAAAGCAAATGTTTAAAGGTCAGATTTTCAAATTAAAATGTAATAAAAGTTCTAAGGCATTATACTTGAAGTATCCCACAAAGGATATTGTGAAGTACCATCATGCAATGAACAATGTAATTCTGAGAGAGGAAGATCATTAATTACTATGACATCCATCTATGCAGGATAATGCAGCAGGCCTGATGATGTAATTCCCATTGCATTTAAAAATCCACAATGCTGCTTCTGCTACTTCTGAGTCTGGCCACAATGTTTACTGTAAAATCTAACTAAATGAGCAGGGGAACTGGGGCTGATTACAGAATTCACAGAATGACGAGGTTGGAAGAGACCTTCAAGATCATCCAGTCCAACCCGTGCCCTAACACCTGAACTAGACCATGGCACCAAGTGCCACATCCAGTCTTTTTCTAAACACATCCAGGGATGGTGACTCCACCACCTCCCCGGGCAGACCATTCCAGTACTTGATCACTCTTTCCGTAAAAAACCTTTTCCTAATATCCAGCCAATATCTCCCTTGGCACAGCTTAAGGTGTTCTCTCATTCTGCCAGTTGCTGCCTGGAGAAAGAGACCAACCCCACCTGACTACAACCACCTTCCATGGAGTTGTAGAGTGACAAGGTCACCTCTGAGTCTCCTTTTCTCCAGGCTAAACAACCCCAGCTACATCAGTCATTCCTCACAGGGTTTGTGTTCCAAACCCCTCACCAGTCTTGTTGCCTCCTCTGGACATGCTCAAGTGTCTCAATGTCCTTCTTGAACTGAGGGGCCCAGAACTGGACACAGCACTCAAGGTGTGCCCTCACCAGTGCCCAGTCCAGGGGAAGAATGACCTCCCTGCTCCTGCTGGCCACACTATTCCTGATACAGGCCAGGTGCCATTGGCCTTCTTGGCCACCAGGGCATACTGCTGACTCATGTTCAGCTGGCTGTTGACCAATACCCCCAGGTCTGGGCACTGTCCAGACACACCATCCCCAGCCTATAATGTTGCAGGGGGTTATTGTGGCCAAAATGCAGGACTCAGCATTTGGACTTATTAAACTTCATCCCATTGGACTCTGTCCATCCATCCAGCCGTTCTAGGTCTCTCTGCAGAGCCCTGCTACCTTCCAATAGATCAACACATGCTCCCAGCTTCGTGTCATCTGCAAATTTACTAATGAAAGACTCAATACCCTCATCTATGTCATCAATAAAAATATTGAACAGAACTGGCCCCAGCACAGACCCCTGAGGGACACCACTGGTGACAGACCCCCAGCTGGATGCAACACTGTTCACCACCACTCTCTGGGCCCAGCCATTAGAGACATTGCTATATCTTACCTGAGTTTCTCTCTGCATATTCAAAAATGGAAAGGGTGTCATCACTCAGGAAGAAGGAAATAATGAATTTACGATCCTTGTCAATAGCACTGTCGGTGACGAGTTTCGCTGCATAGCGCAGTACGTTACTGTCCATGCCATATCTAAAAAGGCAAAGGAACAGGTAAGAAGTCAAAAACAGAGTGTGAGAAAAGTTTTCACCCCTGAGAGATGCCTTCTCTAAGTTTTGTAATTAATTGTGTTATTACTGCGCCAAGAAGGAAAATAGTGTAAGATTCACTACTTTGTCAAAAACCATTTTCAGCTTAAATTAACAGAACCAGATAGAGTCAGTCAGATAGAAAGGAATAATTTTCAGGGAAAAATTACTTCTCCGCCACAGGTCTGGAATTAATTTTTATTCAGGCTGAGTTGCAAATCAATCCCTAAGTTTCTTTTCTAAAATTTGTAAAGAAAGAACACATTTAGGTATGTATATTCTCAAACCAAATTATGAATAGCAATTCACAGATTTAGGTCCACCAGGTGATCTTACTAGCTAGATATTTATTAAGTGATTGTGTTTTAAATAATTTGCAGTGTCTGTATATGCACTATCAATACACTCCCAAGCCTTTTTTAACAGCTTTCCTCTTTTACAAAGGTTCTCCAGGTGCATCTTTAACAGGAGACTTGCTTTTTTGCTTTAGCTTCAACAACTGTTGCCTAATGAACCATTACATAATGGAAAGTAAAGTGTTAAAGTTTAGTAGTGCTACAGTAAACTGCATGAAATTCAGCAGACAAAAAAAAAGTAATTATCAGGAAATTAAACAAAAACAAATCTGCGTTGGTCTGCTGGATCATCCAAAATTCCTGACTAATGCCTGGACTAAGATTTCTGTCAAGTTCCCACTGAAGACAGCAGAGGGAAGGAGGTAGAGGATGAAAGAGTAGTAATATTTGCGGTCTCCAAAGAGAAATTTTGCAGTTTGCAGAAAATTGGAATACCATGTCACTGACCCAGGCCTCATGCACCTGTCCCTTAAAAGTCTGATGAGCTGCATATTTTTGCTAAAAAAAAAAAATGATACTCCCACATAACATTTGTCTCCTTCACAAAAATACATAATTTTATAAACTGAGATTATTTTTCACACAAAATACCTGTCTTTCTCCAGGAATTGCCTGTAATCCTTATGGAGAGCCTTGACAACCACACCCCTACAGGAGCTCAAAGAATCTTCTTCAGAACCAAATCCATTGTAAGGAGGAATAATTTTTTCTGGTTTTGGAGGCGGTGGAGTCTTATACTGAATTGGGGTGAAATCCACTGCAGCAAAGAGAGCAAGACTTAATTGTTACTGCTGTGATGAAGGCATTTTATCAAGAATTTAAACTTCCAATATGAATAGTTATTAGCCTACTTCTGTAATAGACCACTGATCAAAGCCAAACCAGGATCCCTCCTACTGTTACAGGGTAGAAAAAGACTCCGTAGAGCCAACAGCAAAATTATTTCTTCAAGGGTTTCAGGATTTCCTCTATAAACTTAAAATGTTTGAAAAATATCATTAAGATACATAGAAAAAAGGAAAGACAAATACAATTTCAAAACGGGATAAAATAGTAAATTAAAAAATCTAAATTAATTTTTCACTTTCATCCTTGAGACAACATGATTAAGTAAATAACTGTCTTATGACTTTCCTGCCCTGCGCTTTTGGCCAGAAGAAAAAAAATACATAAATAAATAAAATTTTATTAATTATTTAAAACACATATATAAAAAGTCTTTGGTACACTAAAGCAAATAACTTCAGCCCACAACTCACTATATCCAGAGTTTGGGAAGCTTTGTTTTTCTTTATTTCCCCCAGACTCAAGTCTTGTCTTGCAGTGATCAGTGGTCCTCACTATCCCAAGTACACAACAGGAGCTGCTGAGTGTCCTGACTCAGCAGAAGCACATCTGGTCAGGGACCTACACTCAATTCCCACAGAGGTACCTCCCAAAAGTTCTGCTTCCCTGATTCTCATGACTCCTCTCTTGGTGAAAATCTTGTCCCATCTGGCCCCTGCACTGCTCTTCTGCTGCAGGGCAGCTTCCAGTACATCCACATAAAACTTAACAGAGGAGCTCAGTCTGCTGCTTAAATAAGGTTAATGGAAAATGGAAAGGGTGAGAAGAAAACAAGGAACTTGCATGTGTGAGAAAGTAAATGGGCAGATCTGAGGCAAATGAAGACATGAGCCACAGGAACACAGGATAATTTAGGTTGGACAGGACCTTGGGAGGTCTTCTGCTCAGCACAGAGTCAGCCTCAGGTCAGAGGAATAAAAGAGATATGAGAACAGTGTATAAAAGTGGAGCCCATGAAATAAAGGTTATTTTTCCTTTAAAACTTAACTTTTCTACCCAGAACTGAAGAGAGATGGATAACCTAAACTTGTAGCATGGGTTTCAGTATAAATAGAGGAGGATGACAAAACTGCTGACACTTGGAACACTGAACTGGTTTGTGAATAAAATGTTTTAAACATGGCTATATCAGAAGATCACAGCACAACACTCCTAAAATCTGACTTGCTTAACTGCAGCGTGAGTTGAAAAATAAAGCAAGCATTCAGATGTCCAAGTTTTCTTTTAGCCTGAAAACACTCTGAGTTCTCCTTTAGCCTTTACCTCTCAGAAGAATATGGTCTGACTCAAAAAGCTGATACAATCAGTGAAAAAGTTGTTTTGCAAAACCACACCAACATTCTTCTCCATGAAAAATTACATGTGCCCTTTCTGGGACTCAGAAGCAAAAAGGCCAAGCCCAAAGAAAGATCACTCATAAATCTTCGAAGTAATTTTCACCATGAAAGAGTATGTGTGTGTAAACATGCACCAAAATCACAGACTCATAGAATCATAAAATGGTTTGGGCTAGAAGGGACCTTAAAGATCACCTTGTTCCAACCCCCCTATCATGGGCAGGGACACCTTCTACTAGACCAGGTTGCTCAGAGCTCCATCCAGCCTGGTCTTGAACACCTCCAGGAATCACAGAATCATGGCACTGAATGCCATGTCCTGTCCTTCCTTAGAAACCTGGTGGTGACTCCACTGTCTCCCTGGGCAGCCTATTCCTATATGTAATCATCCTTTCTGTGAAGAATGTCTCCCTAACGTCCAACCTGATCCTCCCCTGGAGCAGCTTTAAGCTATGTCGTCTCAACCTGCTGCTGCTCGCCTGGAAAAAGAGCCTGAGCCTCATCTTGTTCCAACCTCCTGTCAGGGAGTTGTAGGGAGTGATAAAGTCACCCCAGAGTCTCCTTTTCTCCAGGTTGAACACTCCTAACTCCCTCAGTCACTCCTCACAGGACTTGTGCTCCAGACCCTTCCCTAGCTCCATTGCCCTTCTCTGGACCTGCTCTGGATGGGGTGCCCGACATTCCTCAGGACAATCTGTTCCAGTGCCTCACCACCCTCACAGCACAGAATTTCCTCTTAATATCTAATCTCAGCATACTCTCTTTCAGTGTGAAGCCATTCCCCTTTGTTCTGTCACTCCAGGCCCTTATATAGTCTCTCTCCATTTTTCTTGTCCGTTCTCTTCAGGTACTGGAAGGCCACATTTAGGTCACACCAAAGCCTTCTCTTCTCCAGGCTGAACTGCCCAATTCTCCAAGTTATTGCCCACAGGAGAGGTGTTCCCTCCATCTAATCAGTTTGTTGCCTCCTCTAGACTCTCTCCAATGGGTCCATGTCCTGGGACCCCAGGGCTGGATGCAGCACTGCAGGTGGGGTCTCAGAGGGGTGGGGTCTCAGAGGAGTGGAGCAGAGAGGCAGAATCCTCCCTTCCCTCACCTGCTGCCCACGGTGCTTTGGATACAGCCCAGCACACCCTTGACCTCTGGGCTGAGGGGGCACATGGCCAGGGCACGTCCAGCCCCTCACCCACCAGTACCCCCAAGTCCTTCTCTGCCCGGATACTCCGGATCTGCTCATCCCGCAGCCTGGGTTGATACTGGGGGCTGCCCCAGCCCAGATGCAGCACCTTGACCTTGTTCTTATTAACCCTTATGAGATTCCTATTAAACTTTATGAGATCTCCTATTTTCTACACACTGTTTGTGATCAAAACACCGCATTTTCACAGCTTCACAGCGTGTGCTTGATACAGGTAATTCCTGATACCATAAACATGGAGCCTGTAAATCGGCATAGATGGAGCAGGAAAGTAAACCCCGATGCCTGCAGGTGCTGAGCACCGCAGGGAGCACACAGGATCCCCTGGCGAGATTCCCGCTGAATTCCCGGCTGGATTCCCCCTTGATTCCCCGCTGGATTCCCACTGAATTCCCGGCTGGATTCTCCTCTAGATTCCCCGCTGGATTCCGGGCTAGATTGCCGCTGGATTCTCCGCTGGATTCCCTATTCCCGCGCCGGGAGCAGCACCGGGAGCGGCGGCTCCGCGCTCCCACAGCGCCACCCGGTGGCGGCGCGGCGGAGACGGCAGGGGCTGATGATGCTCATCAACCCGAGCACTAATTTTTGATTAGGCAATTAATTAGGAACAGCGTATTCGGGCAGACACAAGTCCCTTCTCTTTGCTCAGGTGTCACAGGTCCTGCCGGAAGCGCTCGGGGTACCAGGGCACCCTGGCCGCAGAAGACAAGAAGCTCCTGTGTTTACCCGCTGGTCACAGTCGGCACATTCACACCCCCGCACAAGGCATTCATTAAGAGACATTAAAGCATTTCCCGTTTGTAAACTTTAGCACATGTGGATGAAAATTAGATTTATAAAGTACAAGGAAATTATAAATTAAGAGGAATAATGTTTTATCCCTGGGAGATGTGTTGAATCCCTCACAAGCGAAGCTTAGAATAAGTGAAATCCAAAGGGAAGTTCAGCCCGTTGGTTCCCATCTCATCCTTAAAGTAAAATATCTTGTGTCATTCATAGAATCATAGAATCACTAATTTTAGAAAAGACCTCTGAGATCACCAGGTCCAACCATTAACCCAGCACTGTCAGGTCTACTAAACCATGTCCCTAAGTGCCACATCTCTATACATTTTTTGAGCACTTCCAGGGATGGTAACTCCACTCCTTCCCGGGACAGTCTGTTCTAGCCTGACAACCCTTTAAGTCATGAAATGGTTCCTAATATCCAATATATCCTCCTCTGAAACTGTTTCATCTTGTCCTGAGACAAGAGACCAACCTTTACTTATCTAGGTTCACTAAAGAGAAAAAATGGAAACATCCAGCCTTGTGTCACCCATATTTTCCAGGATTTTCAAGAATTATAAACTCATATTCTCTCCTGTGAATGAGGAAATTCAGGAAGAAATTGCCATGGAGACATACAGGTTACAAAACTAGTCAAAAACTCATTTCTGGAACTTGTGAAGAGCCAGCTTCCCCAGCTCAAAACTCATTTCATCTTTGCTCTGCCTCACAGCATTAGGGCAGAATCAGAAAGACAGCTGGCACTTACATAAAAAATGCACTCTTCTCACGATGATCACTGGTGTTTAAGAAAATTACCTCTGTCCAGTCTGGAAAAGAAATCAATTCTCACTCCTTCCAGGCTGTAACATTTTCAGTGTAAATTTACAGTGGATAGAGAATAAAGTGAAAGTCTGGGATTACAAATTTCTACTTCCAGAAAGAATAGCACAGGTATTTTTATCATGTATAGTTTCATCCCTTGTTACTGCAGTAACCTGGGGGGCTATTCCACCTCATTTATCAAACATGGACCTCATACTTGTAGATTTCTCACGACATCAAAACCTGAATGAGATTGAAACAAGTACTGGGAACAGCAAGAAACAGAACAGCTTCAACCACATCTTTAGCACATAAACAATTTGAAGACAGCAAAGCCTTCTTAATAAGAAAAGCTAAATTCCTTAAGAAGAATTTGTTGCCAGAGAGGCAGCATTAAACCAGGTTGAATGAGTTTGTCAGCTTTCAGTTTCAATATACATTCTAGATTTTAGTATAGAGTGTGAGATTACCTTCTGCCCTCATAGAAGAACTGCAGGAAAATCCTCATATATTAGATAAGACCATATTTCAAAGAAGAGCCAAGTGCTACATACTTTGGATTAGAATGATAATTCTACTGAATATCAGGATATAGAAGCAAGAATGAAATTCTATCTTCAGAGGAAGAGGACAGACACCTCTGATCACCAAAGCCAGGAACAGGAAAGAGAAGTCCCACTAGACTTGGACAATATAAAGAGGTGGTGATAACCTGGGAGGATGGCAGCTAGCATGGTGCTCTCCATACATCAGAGGAGATGTATAACAAATAGCTGAGACCTTCTAGTGATAGTCTGCTTCACAACTGAGGTAAGAAGTAAAATAAGAAGGAAAAAAAAAACATGTCTACATGTAGGAATAAAGAAAACCTAGTGCTCAGAGAACTGTCCATGCAGCTAAAACATGACAATATTTACCCTGATCAAAAGAAAATCTCCATTTACAGTCCTACTTCTTCATTATTACAGTTACCTGGGCAAAAACAGCATCTGTATATGCACAAGTATATTTAGAAGCTGCTGCTCAGTCTCCACCACGTGTAGTGGAGAGGTTAAAACCAGAGACACTGACCTCTGACGAGCCTAGTGAAAATTGGCAGCAGGCTTTAGTGCCCCGCTGAGGGGAAAGCAAGGAGTCAGCTGTTCTCCCTGTTCTCCAGGAGCAGCTGCCTGGCCAACAGCACACAGCCCTGCCCCAGCAGCGGGTCAGGGCCGGAGCCTGAGAAATGAGGGGGTGGGAGGGGTGGAGAGCCGGCACAGGAGAGGGATTGCAGGGTGCTGTGAAAAGCCTCAACAGCCAGGCTTGGGAGGTGCTGGGACAGGGAAGAAAAACAGTAGGAAACCAGATTTTCCTGGTTTTGTTCCATCTTGAGTAATCTGTTATTTAAGAAAAAATACTTTATACTCTAAGATACTGTATTAAGTGAGAAGGATGAGTACCAGCTTCCCCCCATTGCACATCAGCCTATTTCCCATTTCAGCAGGGTGACCACAACACATACATGGCTACAGAGTCTTTTTCTTCTTCTCTGAGGCTGAACTAGCAAGTCTGGACAGGTAACTTCACACATTAATGCATTTTCTCTTGCATTCATAGTACTTCTAGGTGACAGTAATGCCATCAGCTTCCTACTGAAAAGTATTAGATATGTTCATCTATGGAAAAACTCTGCTTTTCACAAACATATTAAAATAAGCAAACCCCACATTAGAAATATATCATGTTCTTCAAGAAAAATCTAAACTATTCTTCATTCTCCTAAAAGGCAAATTCTGTGGGCAAGCAACTTGTGCTGAAACTGCAGACTCAAAAATAAATGTCAGCTTCTTTAATGGCTTTGGCAGAAGAGTATAAATTGAAAGGGAGTAATGTAAAAACACAATAACGAAACAGCTGGATTGATGCCATGAGGTGCTGAGGACTGTGCCTTGATGTAAGAACTAATTTATCCACTTGCTTACTCTTGCTCAAGTAAATGGTCTCCCTGGACTGGAACTGCAATTAAGTCCGTTCCAGTGTTTAATTGGATCGGAGAGGAATTCTGAGCACTTTGTGGGACTGAGCCCACTGAGAGTACCTCGTACATCCACAGACACAAAATATGTAAATCACTAAGAGTAAAAGGTGAACACTCACTAGTTCTCTCTAAAAACCTGCTTTTAAGCCAAAACCTACTCTGATTCTACTCCTGGTCCCTTCCAGTTGAAAAGTCATAGCTACATTTTTTTAATCCTTGTGGGGAAAGCAGGAAAGAATTTTACAGCAAAGTGTGTGAATCCCTTAGCTCTAAGAAAGTATTGTCTGTGAACAAGACAGGTCGCATCAAGATGGATGGTTTTCCATGTCAGCCAGAGTCTCTACCATTCATATATCCTTAAAGGTATGTGTAAAACACTTCCCAGTCTCCCTAAGGCCTCAGCTAGAGCACATCTTTGTGTATTTGGTGTCAACAAGGCAGAGAAACTGGAGAGAGCACTGAGAAAAATTATCACAGATAGAAAAGAATGGACTATGGAGAAAGACTGAAAGGTTTTCCCTTAGCAGCAAATGGCCCGGGATGGGGGCAGGGGAGTAAGGTTTTGTATTGGAATAGTGCTCAGATCTCTATGAGGTTGTTATTAAATGAGGATACTGAGCAGTTGCTCCCCAAGTCTGACAAAGATAAAAGAATAAATTTACTCTCTCAGTTTACACAAACTAGCTTCAGAATAGCTTTTAAGCAGCATTTTTAACTATGTTGTTAGGACAAGATACCTCAGGCAGCAAAGAAATCTCTTTTACTGCAGAACAGGAACAGACTAGACCACCTACAGTCCCAGTCTTCTAGAATTCTGCACATCAGCAACTTCTGAATTCCCCTAACTTGCAAACCACCTAACTTTTAACATTCAGAGACATAAACAGTAATTACTGAGCCAGCATTAGAGGAGGGGAAGGGCCTTTGAATTTGTGTATTACTTGGTTGCACTGCTGGTTTGATCCAGGATGGTCAGCTGCATTTCATTTATTGCCTGCCCGTTTTTGCCCAGAGAAATCCCCACTCTCTGTTCAGGATAATTTGCTCAGACAGAGGATATTGCTGCCATCAAGCAGCAGTGGTCTTGGCTGAAGAAATTCCCAGAGCAGAACCCCCTATTTTGCATCTCTAGAGTTAAATTTGTTATTATTACAGGTAATACCATGGTTATTGAACATGGCTTCCTCACACACTAGCAAGATCAGGTTTACTTTGGTACGGACATGCCAAGGTGTTATTGAAAAAGTCCTCATGAGAAATATTTTGCCAACTAAGAAATATAGTGTTTGAGTGATAATGCTGCATCATTTAATTCCCCCAATGCAGCAGACAAGCTCTGATACACACACACACACACTATCAGATCACAAGGTAACAGAAATAGTCTGCTCAGGTGTTTTATTTCACAGTGGCAGGGAAAGGCCATAGCAGGATTCTTCCAACCATCTCTGAATAGTCAGATGCTCAGCTATATTTATTGAATGAATAAACTGCCAGAAAATAATTAAGTAATTTTTGCAGGAAGATGTCCATGATGGAACCATTAGCAAGTCTGACTGAGGACATTCAAAGACAGATAAATGAAAGCCCCTATTGTTATTCATTTCCAAAATGCTTTTCCATAATGGATATAGTTGTTAAATGTCTCCAGAATTTAGTACTGAAACTTCACAAGATACACACTCTAATAGTCCAGAATACACAAAACTGCATTGTAAAAACCAATAATGTGATAGACTAAAACTGTCATGTAGGAAAATCTTATTACGTGAGGATTCTGACATCCATATAAAATGAAATATAATATAAGGGGGAATAATTGAGCTCATTCTACTTATCCACTTACTACACACTCTTTATTATTTTCTGACTGCAAACACAGCTATTGGAAGAGAAGGGGGAAGGAAAGAAGAAGAAATATAAGTCTATCCATATGACTATTTTGTCACTGTAGTTTTCAAACAGGGGCATTAGGAGCAGAACACATGTTATATGCTAGTTTTCAATGGAGCAATGTATAAGAAAACCCTTCTGGATTACCTGCAAAATTACTGCTTTGCTGCTAACAGCCTACAACAGATTGTTATTGCTAAAGGTTTTAATGAACATGTTTTGTCAGTAATAAAATTTGAAGACAGCTCTGTTAAATTCAGAAGTATAAAAATGCTCACAAGGAAAGGATAATTATCATTACTTACCAATTCCATACTTTTTCCTGTAATGTTCTTTAGTGAATTCATCACAATCACAGAGTAATATTTGCCTTCCCCAAACATTAATTACTGCCCCTATTTTCAAGTCACTGTCTTTGTAAAATTCCCGATGCACTGCTCCTGTCTAATAAAAGAATGAACATTTATACAGCAGTTCCATAAATCTCAGAATCACACAACCTTTCTTAAAACCCAGGTCATTTAGTGTGTGTGATTTAACACATAACCTTCAAAGTCCATTGGCAAGTATATTTCACTTCATGTTAAGCTCCTTCACTTTTACAAATGTGGGATTTACATACAGTAAATCTCAGTAGTTCTCATTTGAGCAATTTTCCAGTGGCAGCACAATTCTATAAATAACTCTTTGTTGCAGAGGATAACAACCATAGAAATTACAAAAACTACAATAAAGATATTCAACAGCTGGAGGCACTCAGTAATTTCTGACCTGCAAAACGTCCCGAATGTAATAGCCTTTGTTTCTTTCTGGCTTTCCCAACACATTGAGCAGAGTGTAATTCGTGATGGTGCCTGGATGATATGGAGGAGTAGGAGCATTCTGCAAGGAAAGAGACCAAGTCTTCAGAAATATGAGTGACAGTGAAGAAAGAGAACTCTGCTACCTTAGAACCAGTAGGTTTCTTATACATTGGCTGTTATTGTAGTATTTTCTGTGATAATTTTTATTACATTCTAAGATTCTACCACCAAACCTAAAAGCCAAAAGTGTATATTCCAAAAGCCTGTACATAGGCCAAAAGCAGTATTCAGAATCTTACTCTCTCTCCAAGGGTAAAGTTTCCTTTCTCTTGGAAGCAAACAGAAAGCAAAGGTCAGCATATCCAAAGTACCACAGTTGTCAACATCTGCTCTAAAGGCTATTATTTTGATTGGTAATAATTATAAAAACATGCAAAGAACCATCCAGGATTGGTCCTATCCACTGCACAAATGCAGAAGATTCAAGTCAGCATGATTCTGTTGGCAAAGAAGTGGTTTTGTTTCTATTGTGAGTTTTAAAATTATTCCAGTATTACCAAACTTAGTATATATTTATGTCACATTTTTTAAAATACTGCTGATGCAGGGTAATCAAAATGAGTTATTTTGTCTTACCACCTCTCCTGACCCCACATCTTTGGATTTCTCTGCTGCCATTCTCAAAATTTCCAGAGGAAAAATGCCAGTGCTTAAAATTGCAACATGCACCTCAGTGGTCAAATGGGTCTGGCATTCTAGAGCCACTGCTAAATCAGCATCTTGGAACACAGGACTTACAAGGTGAGAAAAGTGTAATATTTTGCTGGTAGGTTTTTATTATAAAATCTCATGGCATCACAAATAGATTATCAATGTTAGAAGGAAAGGAGGAAAAGACTCCCAGTATTTTATTCTGTCTGTTGGCTGATGTTATTCTATCATCAGGATCTGTCTGGAATGATACAGAAGTGTATCCAGATCAGTAATTTTATAATCATAACAGGTTACAGAGGATACAAAACCTTTGAAGATTTCTCTGAGTCGAGCCTTTCTCATGATTAATGCCCAACAAAGCTTATTGATGGATTCCTATTGATTTTAATTGGCTCTGCTTAAGGTCCCAAATCCAGAAACTCAATCACACCAGATTTGCTACAAAGAAGTAAATACTAAATACCAAATACTAAAACTGACTTTTCCAAAGGCTGGAAATGTAAGTCACAGATCAAATCTGAATTCACCTCAGTTTTCCGTAAGCTTATCAATATTAATTAATTTTCTTGTCTTCCATTATTGCAGAGTTCTATTAATACAGTTACCTTAATAGATTAATAGAGGAGAAAGATAATCATAGGACATCTCTGTGACTAAATGCTCCTTTTAGTTTAAGCATGACAAACCTAAAGATAATTTTCCATCACTTATTAATTTACTACGTGAGTATGTGTGCAAAACCCAAATAATGCAATTATGATTAATACTCTGAAAACACTTTCTAAATATCATTACAATCCTAATACAGGATTTTCAAAACAAATAATTCAATATTTCTCAATTAGTGGAAGAATTTGAAATTTTCATTCCTCACCTTTGGAAGTTTATCTCTTTTGAGGAAAAATGGAACTACATCTCGTCCTGAGTTTCGTGGTAAAACTTCTCTTATATCAATAGTATCATCAGACAAATAATAACGAAGAACAAGTTCCCGTGGGCCAGTAAGCTGTGATTCTGGGTCATTCCACACACAGGAAAACCCCAAAACTTGTCCATCAAACTCCAGAAACTGTTTCAAAGTGTCAAAGCGCTCATAAGGGTGAAAAGGATTCGTGCTCGCCAGATGTCTCTGGTAAAGGAGAAATTAAGAAAAACATATTTTTAATTATTTACTACTAAAAAAAAGGATCACAACTGCATGATGCTGTCTAACCTTAGAACATGGGTTAAGGATTTTCTAATGAAAACCACACATGAAACATGATTTATGCCATTATCAAAGAAGTGTTTACAGGAGTATTACAATATTTAGAAAAGTATTTATTGCTGTGCACTCAGAAAAAACATGAAAAGAATTTTGGATTGGTTTTAATCCTTGTTTTACTTGCAAGGTCCTCTAGAATCAGAGAATTGTTAAACTATTTGCAGTACAGTTCATATTTTCAAGAAACTGCCTGTAATCAGATGACTAAAACGCCAACTAGCATCACTCTTTTTGATATACTTCCTTAAAAAGTACTTCTCATAGATAATGTGTGTAAAGAATCAATTCATTCTTTTCCCTTAAGTATTTTCTGTCAGTCAACTTTAAAATACAGATTTTTAACTTTTGATTCATGTTATACAGTTGGCAGGTACTGGGTATATTTGTTCATCTCTCAAAACACACCCATAGGTCTTGATAAGGAACAGAAAATGTTCAACTAGAGATCAACTTTCCAGCTGATGTGACCTATGACAAGCTGCTTCCTGCAGTCATGGTTGCTGCAAAACCAGTAGTACTGGGTTAAACTGGGTCCCAGGATGATGATCCAGTCCAAGGACTGCATTTCTATACTGTTAGTTCACATGTACAAACAGTGATCTGAACAGTGTTTTTCCTAAGTCAAAATCCACATGTCCAAAGTGCTTTAAAAGGAACGGGACAATCCTCATCTACAAAACTGCTTCCAAAGAAGAATGGAGACAGACATTGATGAGACAATGTAAGCTGAACTGCCTGAACAGAAAACATTGTTGACTGTGGACAGTTTATACAATTATCTAAATATCTCTTTATCCACTAGCACACCTGGCCTTAAAAATCTGAGAGGGAAAAGGCCTATTCTTTCAGAGCATCAAATCTTAAAATAAGGAGAGCAGAACCAAGTTATTTACCTTCCCAGTGCTCTCTTCCTTCCTGACCCTTGAAGATGCAACAGACAACCAAACACAGCCACAGAATCAGGTAACACCACTGTCATCCATGAAATACCATCTCCAGTGATACAAGAGGGATTTCTTCATGGAAAAGGTTCTTAAGCTTTGGAAGGGGATGCCCAGGGAAGTGGTGGAGGCCCCATCCCTGGAGGTGTTCAAGGAACACCTAGATGTGACTCTCAGTGCTCTGGTCTGGGTGACAAGGTAGGGATTGGCCACAGGTTGGACTTGATGGTTTCAGAGGTCTTTTCTAACCAAAATGATTCTGTAATTCTGTGAAATATGAGTCTAAATGGTTTACTGCACTTTCCATTGGCCTCATTTTCTATCCCATCCCTTTCCTTACCTTCCTTCATGCCTTCATTTTCTCGCCATGTACTAGGAGTCCAGTGAAAACCAATTTAATTTTGCTCATAGTTCAGAGCAATAAAAAAAAATTACCTTCCACAAATTAGGCACAGAAAAGTGAAAGTGTAAGGCAGCCAGAATCTGCTAAATAACTTTTCTGGAATTTCTCAATAACTCAGAACATGAAGACATAGATTTTATTAATTTTTTGTCCTCTGAAGCTCTTATTTCTCAAACTTTTTTCCCCCTGTCCATTCTCTTGAGGGACCAATAAGCCCAATTCTTGAATGTTTTGCTTGTGGTTATAAAAAAATTAAACTGCGAGTGGATTATGCAGTACCATACATAATGTTGACACAGTCTGACAATATCAAGACAACTCAGCATGTGTTTATATACACAGCTGTTACCTACAGGGGTTGAGTAAGGGAAAAGGAAGCCATGGCCAGGCTGAGTCACCACAACACAGAACCAGATGTATTACAAGTGCTGCTTTTCACTGGAGGACTGCACAAGCCTGGCAGCATGAATGAAGAGAAACCAATTTGTTGGCCTGAGAGTGCCTCAGAGACATGGAAATTGTCCTGCACATCTCAGTTATAGTCACCTTCCATTACTGATGCTGAGACCTGCAGCAGTTTTCTCATTAGGAGCACTAAGGATGCCACAGACACAGGGAGTATTTGCTACTTTCAGAGGACCAAGCTGGATCTCTCATAACAGCCTGCAAATTTTGGGCCAACAGTCCTAAGAGTCATGTCAAGTGCCATTTGCACTCATATTAATCAAGAAAAACAAGACTGAAAGAAACTTGTCATTATTGCCAACAGAAAACATCACTCCCATTACTACTCCCAGAGGAAAAAAACAAAACAAAAACAAAAAACCAAACCAAAACCAAATCCAAGAACCGACAACAACACAAAAAAATAAACCAAAACAAAAAAAACAAAAACAAAAACCGCAAACCCAAATCTTGCAAAGGAGAATCCACATACAATCTCTGAGTTGTGTGTGAGACTTCTGGAGGTGTATGTTTGTGTATCTGTGTTCCCACACAATTACAAAACAAGGAGGCAAGTAAAACCTCAAAAGTCTTAAAACTGCAAAACACTGGGTTCTGTATGGCAGAAGGGCTGTTAAAAACATGAAGGGGTAGAGATCAAAGATAACATATCAATAGAAGAAAGGAGTCTGCAGGAAGCCACAGGTGGGATGGATCCATAATTCCAATTAGATCTTCCTTTAAACACTTTAAAAGAGTTAATTATTATTAGATTAGCTTCAGCAAAATCCTAAGTAGAACATGTAAATTTCAGTAAAACATTAATGTCTTTTTTTTTCTTTTCAGTTTAATACCGAAAGGTTTATATCATTTTTCCTAATTAATTTTATTATGTTTAAAAAGGTGTGTGAACACATCAACAGAAAATTATTTATATAGTACAATGAGCCACATATCAAAATTTTTAAATCCAAGTTTTCTCTTGGGATTTACTATGTTGAAATAGCTACTTTGTATTTGATATTAAAAAAATAATGTATGCAGTGCATATAACTAATATGCATTCAAATCAAGTTTTATTGAAATCAAGTTTCCATTAGTGCTGTCTCTCCTGACCTGTTCCCGCTCTGTGGTGTATGGGTCGTCTGGACGGCTTGCAGGAGGATTTAGTCTGATTCCTATCTTCCTCAAGAAATTTTTTGTATACTCATCACAATCTATAATCTTATATTTTCGGCCATAAAGGGTTATTTCTGTGTTGATATTGAAATCATACATAGTGTAGAACTGATCCTCATGAGGAGGTGGAAGTGGAATCTGGTGCCGTCGAACAAGAGTTCCTGTAAAACAGAATAAATTCAGAGTAAATAACACTTGCTCTAAGAATCCCAATAGAACAAAGTTTAGACAAGAAAAACCTGCCTTAACAGGGAAAAAAGTATGACTTATCAAGCATGGAGGCAGGGACATTGAACTGAGCTTCCTTAAGGAGCACATGGAAAGTAGAGACAAGAGAGGTGAGTTGGGCTGAGTGCTGGTCTCAAGCAAAGAATCCATCTCAAAAATACAGAGCCAGGAGCTCACAACTCACAGTCTAACAGGACCACTATCCAAAAGAGAAAGAAAGGAGAGAGGAGAAAAAAAAAGAGATATTTTAACTTTGACAAAGCAATCACATACTTAAATTCATAGTCTTTAAATGAAAGGACTGTTATCTTGAAGCATTGAATTTTATTACCTTTTGAAGATTAAAAGACATTAAAAGACAAGGAAACTGGTATTGGCCTATCAGCTGAAAACTCTCAAATACATTGAGTGATGTTTCAAAAGTATTCACTGCATGTGAGCAAGAGACTGGAATATCTCACATGTGAGGAAAGGTTGAGAGAGCTGGGTCTGTTCAGTCTGGAACAGAGATGACTCAAGGTGGGGAAACCCTATCAAAGTTTATTGACACCTGATGGGAGGGAATGAAGAAGATGGAGCCATCTTCTCATCTCATTTCTCCATGGTGCCCATTAAGAGTATGAGAAAAAATTAAAAGATACAAAATTCTAGGTGAACACACAAAGCCACTTTTTTACTGTGAGAGTGATCAAATACTAGAACAGGCTCTCCAAAAGGGTTGCAGAGTCTCCATTCTCAGAGATACCTGAAACCCAAAAGAATGCTCTGGGCATCTGGCCCCAGCTGATTCTGCTTGGGGCAGGGGCATGGACTAGACAAGCTTAAGGAATCCCTTCCAACCTTGGTGATTTAGAGATACCACAAGTATTTTAGAAATAACTCACAGGAATTTTAGAACCAGCTTAAGGGGCCCTGGGGAGAGAAGGGATAAAGAGAGGAAGAGCAGAAGGGAGGAAGATACCACTGTGTGCTTTGTTTGGTATTTGAAGGGCCTTGTTCCTAGGTTAGTCCATGGAAATTCTTTATTGTTCATTTTATTTCCCTATGGACTAATTTGTATTAAATACCTTTTTTTGCTACATTATCAGAGTTGTTTGTTAAGTTTTAATTCCTACAATGAAAACATATCCTTAGTTTTCCTGAGGAATAAAGCAACAAAGCAGATTTACTTTATGTTCCCATTAAAATAATTATTTAAGACCCATTCATTATCCTGATATTGCACATGTACCAAATCAAACATTCTGGTTACTGATCTTTTACTGTAAAATAAACTTTGACCTCTATCTGCTTAAGCATATTATGCACCTATTTAGGATGTATTCTCATGAAAGATGTTAGAAAATGTGGGAAGCAGCACATTTTATTGGAATGTAAAACTGCATTGCATTAGCTTTAACAAAACCATATACTTTAAAATATTTTACCTGATTTTGGCTAATTCTTAGGTCAATCAACAGATAATGGGGTAAGTCACACTATGCAAATCCTCTTGAATCATCACTTTAATTAAAATGTAATGGTTGATGATTTTCTAATATGAGGTGTTTTCAGAGATTATATTCACCTCAGATTTGGTGAATAAGCCTCAGCTTGTTTTTCATATCACTTTTAAGGGTGAGAAACACATAACCATTTTGTTCTGAGAGAGAAGAATTTCTTTCCTAATGGAAAATGTCTTGTAAAGATAATATCTCTGGCAATCCTTGGCTTTTATTAGGTATCACTGTGCCCGATGTACACATGTGGAGGGTACATTTCATAAGGTTGAATTTGAAATTTAATAAAACCTGATCAGCTGGGGTTAGGTCTCATCATTTTAAAATTGTTCTTCCTTCTGGAAAATAATAAATTTCATCTAGAAATTTGTTGCAAGCTGTTAAAGGAGCATCTGAATGTGCAGTTTTCAGGCTGCTCAGAATGGATTGCAGTTTATTGAGCAGGACATTCTACTGTACCACCAAGCATTGATTTAAATATTTGCATCTGGTCAGGCTAAAGCTCTGCTCTCCTGTGCTCTTGGAAAGGGAGTTGAGGCACTGCTTTTCTCTGACAGTGGTGGTGGTACTGAGCTCCCACACCATAATTTGTATCATATCTTCTTTTCTCTTGGGGCTTTGGATTATTTGGCAACCCCAGCAGTTGCTTAAGGAGATCTCACTAGTAGTGAAGGCCTTTTGACAACAAAGCTGGGCAGCAAATGATTCGGTCTCTGCTGCTTCTCTTCTCTGCAGAAGAAATTAAATGGTATCCAGAGTTTCCTCAGCACAGCTCTCTGACCCTGCACAGCTCAAGAGTGTTTTAGAGAGAGGAGAGGAATGAGTAATACCTGGAGTTTGCACATGCTTTGCTTGCACAGAAAGGAGGAGAAGCTACCACTATTATTCCTGCAACACAAAGAGTTCATCCCAATAAACAAGGAAGCTTCTTACATTCACTTATTCACCCTTCCAGAACACAGCAAGGTCATGATTTGGCCACCATCAAATATGGCAAAATCACAATTATTTCAAGGCCTTGGGGAAAGCTTAAACTCTTAGATAATCTGTTTTATTGGAGGAGCTGATGCAACTTCACTTTCCCACTTGTACTTTCCTCTTCAGCCAGCCAGCCTTGGGAACCCAGCCAGGAGGCAGCTCCACTCTCTTTTTCAGCTGGCTGACCTTGGGAAAAGCAGCCAGCTGCTCCACTCTGCTCTGGCTTGCAGGGTCTGGATTGCACTGGAAGCTACAGCCAACCCCACGGGAATAGAAATGACCTTTTGATAAGACAGTATCAGCCAGCCACAGTCCTGTTAACTGGGAGTTACATGAACAAAACACTTGCAACTGCCATATCTAGCCTGGCTCTCCATGGGAGAATTTTTTTATACTGAAAGAATAATTATCATTCTGGCTGTGGAAGAAGCATTTGGAGTTTGTTATGTGGTCAAGTTTACTGTCCTTTTCTCCTTATCTTGACCTGGGCCTTGTGCACTGCGATTGTCCTGCTGTTTCTTGCTTTGATTCTGGTTTCTCAAGTTCAAGGTTTCTGCATTCCTTCCTCAGTGCAGATTTCTTCTAATGTTTCTAATATTTGCCAAATAGCAAGGCAGTATCCAAAATTAAATTATGTTTAAATTTCAGTTATTTAGTAGCAACTTTGTAAGTCCAAATTCATGTCCAAGTACAGCAGCCAGTTTCATAAAGCAGTTTTTAAAGTCACAAACATTTCTCACAGATTATTTACTTCATTGCTTTGAGATTTTCATCAATGGTAAAAGCACATTTTCTGGCTTTTTTTCTCTGAAGCCAATTTGTTTTAGTTTTGTAAAATCATAACTGAACTTAGAAATTCTTCTAAATTCTTTGACTACTGTTCCTTCACCAGATCTTCCTGCAGTCTGTAAGCCTTTCCAAATTTCTTTCCACAAAATACAAGAGTACAATGGGGAACTACTGCATTTCTCCAATCCCACCATTCCCGGACACCCCTTCAGACCATCAGAGTCTCATTTGTGGGTTAATCCACAAGCATTGCTAATCCTATGGCATCAAGGCATTGACCAGCCAAGATAAGATCTACCTTTGATCTACCCTGTCACAGCTCAACCTTCTCTCCAAGAAGCCTCCTGTAAACAGCCATCCCAGCTGTCTGGTTTACATCTTTTTTGACAGGGCAAACATCCAAGTTAAGGTGACCAGCACCCTCTGCCTTCAATAGTTCAATTCTACTTTATCCATCACTAGTTTTTGCTGTTCCTCCTTTGCACAATCTCTTTCCTCCCACTGCAACTCTCCAATTCTTCACACAGACTGAGCTCACCCCTCCTCCTGATGTCCCCACACCTTTTTCTTCACGCACCTGTGCTCTTTTGTTCAGTGCAGTTTGTCTTTTAGCAACCCAAGTTCTCCTAGAGCTGAACTCTCCTCTACAAATCTCTGGAATTTTAATTAAATGAAAAGTTTTATTTCAGCAGATGTGCAGAGAGCAGCATAATGGTTAAGATCCTGAACTTCAGTTCAGCTCTTCACTCTGTTATGACCTTTTCTGTCTGATCATGGGTAAGATTTTCATTCCTTTGTGCTTCAGTTTACCAGCTTCACAATGCAGACAGTTAAACTCCTGTTGCTCTTGGGCTTAAAAATTCCCAGTCAGGATAAAAATTTGAACAATGTAAGATAGATAGATAGATAGATAGATAGATAGATAGATAGAATTAAAAGAAGAAATTGGACAATTCTTTATTAAAAATTGTAAGATTAGCAGTTAATGATTAAGTATCTATTTTTAAGAAACGTTTTTGCATGTATTCAACAAAAAATATCTTTAACATAATAACTTTGTCATTGGTCTTCAGTAACGGAGCATGAAGTCAAACTCCAAGTGCATGTGAGTAGAGAATCCTCTGAAGGTGTCTCTATCATCTCTTTCACTCTACATCATAATAATTTCTAGGACAACAAGAATATTTATGTAGATGTTTATGATAAAGTATAGGCCCTGTATCTATGTATCAACTGTGAAGCTGAAACACATTCTAAATAGTCCTTGGGCCTTTCAATCCACAGTTTTTCTTCCTTCCTAAATACAACCAATACACAGAGCTTCCTTACCAGCCCAGGTACCAGTGACAAATAAATTAAGTGTACTTTGGAGATCCTGGACCATTTCTTTTTAATCCATCATGTAAATACATTGCATATATGTATTTATCCCACATAAAGTACCCAGTCAATCTCATAGAGACTTTCAAAACATCCTCGTATGGAAGACTGAGAAAATACTTGTTTCTCTCTAATATCATTCAGTTAATTTTAGGCCCAGTATCAAAGATGACTCCAACAATCATTAACACAAGATACAACCAAGGAAACAGGAGGAAATTGTAGCCTTCCTGTCACCAAAGGAACAGGACTAGACTGCCAGGAACATTAGGGCTGAAGAGGCAGCCTGCACATCCCATAGTACAAAGACAATGAAAATAACTCCTTCAAAGGAATCAGCTTTGAATTCGCTTTATCCTGCTCTAAAGAATCTGGCTTCCACCTTCTCTCTCAAAGGCATCACCTCTGACTCTCTGTACTTCCTTTGTCAGTGGACATTTCCTCTAAGCCAAAAATCCCAGAAGCAGCTGCTCCCACTCTTGGAGCACACAAGTCAAGGAAAATCTAAACCTGATGATGTCTCCCACGTCTTACATAGGGGTGCAGGGTGGGGGTAAGGGAAGGAGCCTCAACATGCTTCTTGCCACATGAAAAACCACTTGCCCAGGAAGGAGTAGGAGGAAGTTTCATTGCATTCAAAATCAGTCCCTGTTGATGAGCCTACAAAACTTCTGGCAAGAACTACTCAACACAGGGAAAGCAGCATTTGAAATACAAGTTTAAGAGATTCACAGGCAATTTTATCCCAGTCCTAACAGTAATGATGCACATAATACCTTTAAATATTATCTTACTCTGTAGACAGAGAAATTGACAGCACCTGCTGATCTGGGAAAAGAACAGGGTAGTTAAATGGTTAACTTATTTTTGAAAATTGCTGTGCTAAGAATATATAAAATGTACAAAACATCTTTGGGGACTAGGAGGTGCAGTCATCCCAAGACATCCTGCTTCTCTGGATTATATCCCTTAAAAACTTTTAATTCTGGCAGTGACCCATAAATACCAAGAAGCAGCAGCTGTGTTCCCCCTCTGCAACAGGATGTTGACTGCTAGATCACATTTTCTTAATATAAACCAAGTCAAATAATACCCCAGTAAATCAGCATAGTAAACCCTCCTCTTGAAGTCCTCAGGCTGGTCCCAGTGCAGGGATGTGACACTGAGGCAAGGCAGCTTCTCAACTTAAGAGGCATCAAGGAAGAATTACTGTGCCAAGGGCACTTTAATCATAAAAGAACCAAAAGCCAGAGGCACAAAAGACTCTTGTTTTCAATAATGGCAGAGACACTGCAGTAGCTCATGAACAATTACAGAGCTGCTGCCACAGAACACTGTCAGTGCCAGGATGGGAGGAGTCAGGCTCAGGAATGGAGATCTAGAACACAAATTGTTTTTGCAGGAATGACAAAGACCTTACCACCATATGATTTCAAACTATTATATTAGAGAAGAAATTGTATGTTTGAGTAGGGGAGAGGATTCAGCCTTACAAAATCCACATCTTGAGAAACTAAGACAATAAAAAGGTTCACATCATGATCTGTAAAAAGAAAAGACAATTATACCTGTGCATTTATACCCCATTTTAGCTTTAAGAACTCACATTATATATCCTTTGGAATGGACCAAGACTGTACTGAAAATAGATATAAAAGGGAGAAAAAAGGGTGCAAATAAAAACAGATACCTTGATTTAAGCCACTATTTTTCACTACAGGCTCAGTCACTTGAATTGTATCATCTTCAGGGTAGAAATATATTTTACAGTGTCTGATTCTATACAGCTCTTGATTTTTTTCAGGCACTTCTTCTTCAAAATAGGCATCAAAACACAACACCTATTAAAAACAATAAATAAATATAAAGCAGCAAAATCCCCAATACTTTTGAAAAATATGTCAAATAAACTTGTATAGGTTATAAGTAACTAAATGTATGGATTTCAGGAGGTAGATTTATTTGTCAGAAATGTGAGAACAGAAATTCACATTAAAGCACATAAATTTAAAATTCTTTGCTTGGCGTTTTTATTATCACAACATCTAAGCAGAGATGGACCTCTAAAGTAAAGAAATAAATCAAATACAAAACTATCAGCAGGTTGCTTGGAAAATCTTCCAAACAAAGCATTTCTGATAACACAGTGAGCTGCCTAGGTACTGAAGCAAATTTTAGGCTGCTATTCTATGAATTACTAGAAAATACAGTGCATGATGACAGCAATGGCTTTACCATCAAGGTAAGTAGAAAGATTTCTTTTTAAGCAGATCCTGCAAGCGTTCAAATGAATGGCACTGAAGACTATCAGAGAGAAATTACATTTTTCAGAAGGCATTTACAGCTGTGCAATATTGGCATTTCAAAGCTTCCCTGGTTCTGCAGTTCAGTGAGAAATCTCACAGTGTAGCAACTTCTCTTCACTGTCTCTTGTGACATCAATAATGCCAAAAAAAAAACCCCTTCACAAGGTGGGTGCTCACTGCCCCTCATACCTGGAGATCCTAGCTCAAACTCAGACACCATTACACAAATTTTGCACTTCTTGGTATCAATTTTTAACCACCAACACCAATATTAAGAGAACAGGAGAGATGTATCTACTTCCTAATGCATTATCTAGCATGATGCTTGCATTGGTAAGTGTGTGCAGAAAGATATTAAATAATACCGATTTCCATCCTGTCCCCCTAACACATTTGGGTCAAATCACTGTTAATTTATACTTCATTTTCCACACTGGTTATATTTAATAAATGCAATTACCTTTACTCTTGATTCATCAGACAACCTGAAGCATTGAAAGAAAGACAATTTAGATGTTCCCTATGTTTCAACAAGCATCATGAGTTGGAAATGTTTGAAATCTAGTAAGCTGGAGGAGTTCCCTGCATGACAGAACACACTGGTTAATGGTCTGCACTCCTTTAGCATGTGCCTTTGAGAATCTCAAAGTACTTCCATGAGTGCTGATGACAGAGATTTTCTAACACTTCATTGACAAGAATAACCTCCTTTTCTACATCTGGGAAGAGAGAAGTAGCAGCTTGCCCAGGAGTACACAGCAATAGCCACTCTGTGTCCTGCTCAGACTTCATAATCACATTCCCTTCTCTCAGGCAGGTTAAGTGCAGGATGAGAACAATTCTATTTCCAGAAATTATTTCAAAGGCTCAGATCCCATTGATTGTCAGACACATTTTTGGCACCAACTCTCCTACACTACAATCCCCCACTACTAGAGAAATAAAATTTAAATTATAACCAAATTACGTAACCATTACCTGTTAAACCTGATGGCATTATATCTTCACACAAAGGAATCTAGAAAACTCAGTTATAGTTTGTTTAATTAATACAACATGCAAGTTTCTGAACAGTGTACAGAGTTGAAAATAAATTTTTTAATTAATACTTGTCCACATCTTTTAAACTGTGGATTTCACTGTTTCATATATCAAACACAAAAACACTGAACAAACCACCTCACATATAACAGAGGCAACACAACTATCAACATTGAACATCTCTTCCTCCTTCCAATTGTCTAAACACTGGTGTAGAGTGCCATTTTTGGTGACCAAATGATCCTTCCTGGCCTCCAGCTACTGTTCTGAAATGACCAGGAGCTCTGTATAAATCTCTTTAACACTCCAGGAGACTTCAAAGGTACTATGGTGGAACCACTATATCCCAGTCTGAACATCCTGGGCTTCAGCTGACAAGGATGAGAATTTCATTCCTTGCACAGCTGCTGATAAGCCATGAAATCACTGGAAACATGGAAATTTCTGCACCCTCTTGTTCCTGTTCTGCGAGTCCCACTAGAATAGGGACATTTGATGAACATGCTGTTCAAGAGCTCTGTTTCAATACTAATTGTTCTTAATTTTGTCAATGATCTCTTCTGAGAACAGTTGTCTCATGAGACACCAGCCAGGCAAAGCAGTCTGTTTGCACAGAACTCCAAGCTCTATCACATCCTTAATACACTGGATTTACTTCTTTTTCTGCTTCATCCCATTTGAGGAGTTTGTGCAGGTTTTTCGCACTCACTTTATTCTCTTTATACCCTTATCAACATGCTAGTGTGTGACTGAAATATATGCAGCAACCAACTGTAATTTTGCAGATCAAAGCAGATGATTTGGGAAGCATGAGGAGGGGAAGGAACAGGAAAGAAGATGACTTACTTTTCATTTTGGAGAAAAGTTAGTCTTAAAAATACTCAAAACGTAACATTTCCTAACTGGAGTCTCATCTGCAGTACAGAACAACAAAGCTCCCATCCCACTCCTTAAAAAATTAATGTTACCTATGAAAGCAAAAAATAACAAATATTGAATAAACTCTGTAGCACTTTGCAAAGCACCACAAAGTTTCCCTGGCACCTGTGGTGGTCAAATTATAAACATCATTTCAAGCCCAGGAGGCCTTGTGTGTGTACTTAATTGCAGAAGAATTAAATTTACACCTGCTTCCTATTAGGCAAGTGAAATTAAAAAGACTACTTCTCAGCCTACTTAATAATGAAGTTTTATGCCTGTCCTTCTTCCAATTACTATAGTACTATTAAATGTTAGCAGCCAAAGTGGCAAGAAAGCAGCTTACATTTCAAAAGGTGAACACCTACTCAAACCATTTTTCATTAAGTGCATTCTGCTGAGTCCCAAACTGCAGCACTGAAGGACAGAGCTGCATTCCAGCCTCTTACTAGGGAAGCTAAATTAGTTGGATAGTAAGTACCCTGTAACAATCTGCCATTCATACAAACACATGAGCCCTCCAGAGGCCAATTCTGAACCTGCAAACTCCTGTCCTGGACTGCCCTGTGGATGCACGTATGGATTAGATCAGGAATGGCCAAAGGCCAGCAAGCTCCTCTCACCAGCCAAGGCCAGGACCTGCTCACTGGAAGGTCCCTCTGCCTCCTACTGAACCCCTTGATTCCATAGACTTGGATCCAAGGCCTGAGGAGGCAATACTCCTTGTTCCAGGAAGGGAGTAGGAAAAGCAAATCCAGGCCTGGCTGAAGCCTTAACACCTGGGCACACTGGACCAGTTCATACCCAAGCATGTTGCTCTGTGAGCAATACCATGAGTCTCAGAGGCAAAGCCAGCCAAAGGCACGTGAGCTGTTCAAACCTTACATTTTCTTGTTGTAGTTCTGCTCTGCCAAAGATGAATGTGTAATTGTACTCCAATTACCTGCACGGCTTCTCTTTTAAAGCAAAAATTATGAGATTTGCCTTTCTTCTCAATATTTAAATACCATAATCATTTAGTCATGCAATATTTCTGTGATCTGCTGAAGGATTTCTTTTTCTGGATCATTTTCCTTCCCTGATTGCAGGCTTTTTGCTTTAGAAATAATACATCTCTAAGTAGAATTAAATGTGAATTTAAACATGGCAAGTAACAACGATGTGCTATAAAATTCCAGTCATCACAGGTTACAGTTATTTGGCAACTCTAACTTTAAAGGTGTCACCGCATTCTTTCAAAAAAAACCAAATCAAAACAACAATAACAAAAAAAACCCCAAAAATCCAAAATCAAAACCACAAAAACCAACCAAACAAAAACAAACAAACAAAAACAAGCAAACCCCCCCCAAATTTTAAATTTCTGTGTCCGTATCAGACATACTCAACTACACAATAACAAATCATACAGAAGCCCAGAAGTCAACAGGACTTTGAGCATACAAGTATGATGGCATGAGTGAATCCCAAAGCTCTCCACTGAGCTGAATGATTCCCAAGTGCCCACACACACTTCCTCCTAGACTGGGGTTTACCTTACATTCATTCTTACCAGGTTGCCAAATAATTCCCTTACAGTCATAATTTTCACTGAACAGGAATATGCTGCCCACTCCTTTATTTTTGCTAAATCCTGTAGCAGATGTATCCCAATACACAAACATTGCTGTATGGCATGACATATGTTTATATTTATTGTCCGATTTATTAATATAATGAAAAAAATACCCAGTACCACTCTTTTTGTCTATCTAGAAGCTTTTTTTTTTGCATGCACAAAATAATCTTCTGAAATATCTGACTAAAGGAATTTCATCATTACACTCTGTCATATCATAGCTATTCATCAAAAAAACAAAAAGAGGATTTCTACATACCTGCTTGTCAAAAGCTATCCAAGAAGGAGGACTACTTCCTATTCCTTCAGGAAATACACTGTTGGTAACTTTCAGGGTCTGACCAGGTAACAGTTCACCTCCTATTCCAGGTTTGTCATGAAACATCATAGGAACATTATTTAAGTAACCACAGATCTGTGATCTGTGGAACTTCTCTTCCCCAATCTGTCAAAAGTGCAGAAGAAAAAGAGAAAACATTTTCTATGTGTTTGTTTTTAAATCCATACTAGCTGACCATCCGGGCAAGGAGGATTCATCATGCAAAAGTTTCTTTATATTTACTTTTAATATAGATTCTAAAAACCTGTAACAACTGGAATGGTACAAGTGAAGTGACATTTTTCAGTGGTCAATTTGCCAATCTTATAGACAAAAATGGACTAATATTCCAGTATTTTACCTAGGCTGAGAGACTGGATGGTACCAGATATTTACCCCCCACACTCCTTCCCTGTAATAAGGATGGAGGTATGTGGTAGAGAAAGCATCAAGTCACCTCCAAGAACGGTTGTAAAAGGTAAAGGGGAAAGGCCTTTCCTACAGCTCTCCAGAGGACAAATGGAAACAGTTTAGCAGCACCCAGAGAACAGCCTGCTCTTGTTGTTCCTGTCAAAGATCTTATTTACACTTGCATCCCTGAGTGCAAAATAAATTCCTCTGTACTAGTGAATACACGTGAATTTTGGGAGGCTGAACCTGAATCAAAAAGCAGACATTCATTCCATCTGGGAGTATTTCAAAAGAAGGTCTCTGTAGTGATTCCTCTATATTACTAATTTTTCAGGCAATTAAAGATGGAGTGCTTTAAAATATAGTATCAAGCAACAGCAAAGAAAACCATCTTGCCCACTTGAATTTCTTGGCTGGTGCTGCAGCCAGTCTTCAAGTGACATAGAAAAGCTTCTGGGCTCACAGAAATATCACTCCTGTCTCTGGGAATGTCTCTCCTAATAAGCTGCCTGCTTTGCTGGCCACTTCCCTCCAATGGAGGCAGCTGGTGTGAGCTGGGCTTGGGCAGCAATCCCCTAATGATCCCACACATCAGTCCTGTAGGAGAGGACAGGGAAATAGGAAATACCAATGGAAAACTCAACTTCCTTCCATGAGCAGCAATCCTGACTTGTTAGCTCCTCTCACTCTGCTATTCTTCCCTTTCTTGTTCTCTCAAATCCTCAAAATATTTTATCTGGGAAAGCAGAGCAAGGCCACTGCACCCTGGCACACCCATTAAGGGGAGAGAGGCCATCAGAGCTGTGTCCCCCTGGGACTGGGGAAACATGAGGGAAGATGAGGCTGTACTGGGAGGAACTGATGTTATGGGTGAGAAAAGTAAAGGTAGAGAAAAAGGCTGGACAACAAAATTTTTCACAACAGCACCAGAGCAGGATGTCAGTAAAGTAGCAAGTGGACAAAATTACTTTCCCATTCCATTTGGAAGGCTGGGCATCACTGATTATCATATGCATATGTGTAAACCACTACTATCCCAAAAGGTGTAGACAGTTCTAATTAATATGATAAATCAAAAAATGGTACAAATAATCCTTTTTCATGATGGCAACATTCAAGTGCTCCAAGATAACGTAAGACATGCCCAGAAGAGCAGCTCTGGGAACAAGTGCAAGCAGTGAAGCTGCAAAACCTGAAATTACTCAAGCAGTTATTTCATTCTGCCAGTATGAAAGAGTCAGGAATCTGAAAGTCAGGGAACCAGCCTCATGGCACAGAACTATCAGCATTAGTCTGTAGGAACTCCTGCACTTTGGGGGTCACAGTCTGAACTGTTCACCTGCCTCCAGGTGCTCCAAATCCAATGGCACAAGACAGAGAGCTGCTGACACAAAGAGCCCAAACACTGCTTTAGCTTAACCTTGCTCAAAATCCTTTTGCATACCACTTTTGCAAGGACAGCAGTATGAAAAAGGATACTTACTATTTTTTCAAATCATAATTTTAAATAGCATGATAATCAATGGCTATACCTTTGCTTAGGTTAAAAAAAGCTGAGCTAGCCAGTACCCTTTGAAACAGTTATTGTAAAGGAATAAGGTTCACATACTGGGGTCAGAAACAATCAGAGCTATGGAAACACATCACCAAAGAAGATACTTTGAAGGTAAGCAGTGTTTTGAACAAAGGTGGATAAAAGAGCATGTAGAAAGTATCATAATTTAAAGAATAATACAAAGGAAACAGAAAATTACTCCTCAAGATATAACTCAAGAACAAGAGTTACTGAATAAAAGAGAAAATAAATAAAAGGAAATGCTTGTATGCAGACTAGGAGCTCATGGGTCCCCCTACCACAGAGTATTGCTCAAGCCAGGAATTCAACCACATTTGCAGGAATGATGCCCAAAATTAAATATTTAATATCAGCACAGCTTTATGAGGTGTGATATAAAACATCATGCTTCAGTGTGAGCACTGACATTTAGGCATCAGGAGCAGATCTTCATGTGGTCACCTCACCTCTCCCACAAGAAGTGAGGACAGGTGCTCTCCTGGAATCTGGGAACAGCCAGGCACTGACAGGGGCTGGCACCTGCTTTTGTAACACATCTGCACTTGAGATGGTTTCTTCTCTCTCCTTTGGGTGCTACTGAACTTCCCTTTCTTCTTCTGTTTCTTTTAAAAATAATTTTGTTCCTCTGTAAGCTGAGAAAGAGCTGGGGAGAAGTCAGAAAGGAAAGGAGCTTTCTGCTTTTTATCAGTTCAAATGTACAATAACTACAGTCAAACTGAATTTTAAAAGGGTATTTTCTAGGCAGAAAATGCTACAGAACAGATCCACTTTCTGGCACAGCAAGTATTTAATTATTTTCCCTCTATTACCAAAGCATGTTTTAGGGAGAAACGCCCAGGTAGCAAAGCACAGTGAGGGTGGAAGTTTTCCTGAGCAAAGGAAAGCTTTTCAGATCCTCAAAACTTCTTCTAGAAGCATTTGCTGTTCATATGTTTTTGGGGTTTAGCAGCAAAAGCATGGCAAAGTGTTCATCAAAGTAATCCAGGTCTGACCCCGCTGGAATTTCCAGAATTTAGGGCTAAAATCACAACATCCTTAAAAATAGATATGAAAAATACATGACAGAACAGCTTCAATTCTGTTAAGAATCTTTTGTGTCATTCCTGTAACTTTCTATGGTTTGACAAAATTACTATTTTAGATTCCTAATCACATAATTACTTATCCTCTTCTTCCAAAAAGCACCTAGACCCATAGACAAAACAATCTCTTCTCAAAATCTGTACAGTTATTTCTTTAAAAAAAATCAACAGAACAACAACAAAAATAGAAAGTTTAAGAAAAAGATTCGTTATAACTGAGGATCACAAAAGAGAAAAATCACATTTGGGAAACTTCAGCTAATGAACTCAGACCACATCCAGACTAAAATAGTGACAGAACATCATGCTACCTCCACACTGAATGACTTCTAACAGAAATCTTTTAGAGAGCAGGGAAAGAGCTTGAATGTGTCTGCTGTGCTAATGCAGCTCAACTGAACAGGCTGGGGATCTGCTGAACAAAGCTGGACATTTTCTGTGCCATGAACCTGAAAAATATTGAGGATCCACTCAATAGTGATTAATACAAAGGTCAGGGCTCTCTGACTGCAGCTCTTGGCTTTGCAAACTCAGCCCCTGCAGCCCTTGGGGAACTCTGCCGTGTGCTGTAATAAGAGTCACAGCAAATTCCCCAGGGAGCTGCACATTCCAGCTGAACCAAACACAGCTGGAAATCTCCCAGGACAGCAGCTGGAGTGATGGGAGAGCCCTCAGTGGGCTCTCAGAAGCCACGTTTTTAACTCAGTCCCACAGGGAGCTATGGCAGGAGTGGCAGCACAGTTCTGTACCCAGTATCCATCTGTAATTCCCACCTTGAGAACAGCAGCTGCACCATTGATGTCCTGCTCAAACCCTGTATCAGGATGAACTGTGGCATTTCTGAACCATTCTAGGCTGCTGATAAAGTCTTCTGGCTGCTTCAGCTAAGTGATAGAAATAAATGCAAATGCTACACACTGTGCCAGTCAAATTCATGTGACCGATTTCCAGCTCTTTTGTCACTCCCTGCTTGCTGCTGAGGTCTCAGGATGTTCAGGGCTTAAGTGGTACCAGCAAAGGAGGAACATCCTAAGACATTGTTGCCAGCAAGTCTGGTGCCACTCTAAAAACATCACAAAACAAGGTGCATCAGCACCAATAGTGTGGATCAGTACAGGAAAGGCATGGATCTATTGCAGCAGGCCAGAGGAGGGCCATAAAAATTAGCAGGGGGCTGGAGCATCTCTCCTATAAGGACAGGCTAAGAGAGTTGGGGTTATTCAGCCCAAAGAAGAATCCAGGGAGACCTTATTGTGGCCTTTCATTAAGGGGGAGTATAAAACTAATAGGGATAGACTTTTTAGCAGAGCCTGCTGCAACAGAACAAGAGGTTACAGTTTTTAGTGAAAAGAGAGCTGATACAGGCTAGGTATAGGGAGGAAATTTTTTACAATGAGGGTGGTGAAACACCGGGACAGGTTCCCCAGAGAGGTGGTGGATGCTCATTCCTGGAAACATTCAAGATCATGTGGCCCTGAGTAACGTGATCTAGCAGAAGGTGTTCTGCTCATAGCAGGGGGATTGGCCTGGATGACCTTCAAAGGTCTCTTCCAGCCCAAACCATTCTGTGATTCTGGTCTGCTCTTACTGCTTGGGAGAAGACAACTGATGGATAAAGGAAAGGGCCCAAACTGCAGCCACAAGGGGCAGCTACACGAAGATTTGGGTTTGGGGGTAGTGAACAGACACAGATCTGGAGGAGCAGGGCTGAGGGGCAGGAAGTAGTGGAAGGGGTTCAGGGAAAGATGGCCAGGGAAAGAAGAAAGGACAGCAGGCACACTTACTTAAAAAGAGGTTGGCAAATGTTCTTGGTCAAAAAAAACTATTTTGTGGGTTACTGAGCAGCAGAAAATATTTCAGGCAGAAGACACAGACACAGCCACAGTAGCACAGTTGAGAGCAATTCCAAGCTTCTGCAATAAACCAGGAAGACGTGGAATTTCTGCTGTGCCACTGAAGTTTGCAACAGAATTTTTTGCAATTTTTCAAGGATGTAGTTTCCCCCTGAGATCGATAAACTTATTGTCCTATTCTCTAAGAAATACCATGGAGAATTTTCTCTCTGAGAGATTTCAAACATCAGGCAAGAAAATACACTGGTCAGCCAGCACCTGGCAAATCTGACCCATATGAATACATTTCTCACCCTCCTCCTTAAGCAAGGACATCAATCCAGTATCAGAAGGAGCAGCTGCTTTTGAGAACAGGAGGCAGATGAGGAATACTAATAAAGAGAGTACTTGTGTTGTAACCAGTGCCATCTCTAACACAGTCCAGGCTCCAAATGCACAAACTTTTTCTTGCAGTAATAGAGCAAACCTTTCATATGCCGTATTTCCACCACGTGCTCAAAATACCAATATTGTTAGATCTCCTCATCACCTACAAACAAAAAACACAGGCACTGCTAATGAGCAGCTGATCTTTGGACTTCTGTTTTAAAAGAGGTAAAGGGTTTTTTTTTTTTTGATGAATGGACTTCTGTGTACACAAACTACTGTAATTTTGATTTTGAACACTACCTTAAAGCACTGATTTTCTGGAGGCAGCCCAGTCACCTTATTAAACACATTCAAGGTAGACATTACTCCCCTTCTATGCCTTTTGCAGGTCTACAGGTAGAAGCATTAGGAGCAGAGACAAGAGAATTTCACTAGGAGCTGGAAAATTAATGAGTGGAATTAATACTCATAATTATAAACCAAGGGCTGATAGGAACAACAATCCCCTGTCCCCTGTGCATCCTTCTTGAGGGAATGTTTTGTCACTGTTGTTTCTGTGCAATAAGAGGCGTTGATGGTGATGCTCACGGTCCTGACAGGTGGAAACACTTTCTTTTCAATTTATCTATAGCAGTGACACTTTTTTTTCTCCCTAAATATGTTATTCTCAGCCTCTCATTTGCGGAGGTGAGTTGTCATTATTAATTCCACTGTCTCAAGGACTGACAAAAAGAGCAATCTGGAGCCTTAACAAGGGTCTAACCATGGTTTTATAATGTTGTCTCGTGGCACTTTGTGACAGCTTTCACACCCTCAATTCCCATAACATACTCACTGTATGCACTTCAGTGTGGGGTGTTCAACACTCTCTGTTAGTAACTCTTCCCAAGCACGTGAAGTTAAATTAAATCAATTAAAGTTTGGAGAATAATAAAGCCACAGATACCCCTGAGCTGAGCTATTCTGCTTCCACCCAGCAGGACCAACAGCACACACCTATTCCAGTGCTGCTGATACGCCCACTCAGCAGCCACCTCAAGTGTTACACACACAACCAATCTTAACAAAACAAATCTCAATTCAGCAAGAGACTGAGTTTTCACCACCAGACTGTTTTTTATACCCCTTCCAAAACAACAGCATCCAGCTGTTTCCAGGGAAGAAGATGCCTGAAAGATCCTGACTGTGTCTAGGCTGGGCTTGGAAGAGGTCCTGTGTTTGCATACACCTAAGCAGTGCTGACACACAGAGTGAGGCTGGGAGTCCACGTATGTCCACGCAGTTTCATGCTGCCTGTACCTGGGCAACTTTGTGTCTACCTGTCTTGTGTCTATCACAGAATCATAGAACGGCCTGTGTTTTAAGAAACCTTAAAGATCATTCAGTTCCAACCCCCTTTTCGACTAGACCAGGTTGCTCAGAGCTGCACCCAAGCCAGCCTTGAACACTTCCAGCAATGGGGTACTGACATGTTCTATGGACAGCCTTGGCCACAACATGTTTATAATGTGAAAATGACAGATTCTCTTCCAGGTATTTTAACATTATTAAGAATCTTAAAATACACAGTTTCATTTCCCTTCATTGTGAAGGCACCAGCTAGACTGCTGTGCACGAATTCTGCCTTGCCCCTCACACTGCTTCACAACATAGTGTTCAGTGAATTCCTAGCTATCCTTGATAAAAATGTTGAAGTAATGATGGCAGCCTTCTCTTTGTTTGCTGTGATAAAATTACCATTTTGTCTATTTAGCCTGCATTAATAGTACTGGCAACACTGAAACACATCAGGATCCCTATCATTGCCCTTCCTGGCAAAGCTTTTTTGGCTTATATAGAGGGTATCGGTACCCCTGTTCTGTTAGAGCTGCAACAAGAGCTCAAATTGACCAAAGCAGCTGCCAGACCACAGAATCAGTGATGCTGGAAAAGATCTCTGAGACCATCGAGTCCAACCTGTGACCGATCACCATCGTGTCACCCAGACCATGGCACTGAGTGCCATGTCCAGCCTGTCCTTTAACACCTGCAGGGACAGTGACCGCACCGCTTCCCTGGACAGCCCATTCCGATGTCTAATCGGCCCTTCTGTGAAGAAACTCCTCCTGGTGTCCCGCCTAAACCTGCCCTGGGCGTAGCTTTATCCTCAGCTCCTCCCGTCCTGCCGCACAGGACCCTCACCCCGCTGAGGCCGGGGGAGCTCAGCGCACCCAGGGGAGCCGGGGCCTCCACCTGCCGGCCCCGCCCCGCCCGGGACCGCCTCGGGCACGGCCCCCGCGGCCCCGCGGCTCCGGGGCAGGGCAGCAGGGCGGGCAGGAGGGCGGGCAGGATGCTGCCCGGGCCAGCACTCACGTTGCGGCGGCGAGAGAAGCCGGGCAGCAGCGGCAGCGCCATGGCCGCCCCCCAACCGCCGCCGCTGCCCGGAGACCGCGCGGCGTGACGTCATGCGGCGTGACGTCACGGGGTGGGGAGGAGGCGCGGGAGGAGCGCGGGGGGAGCGCGGGGGCTCGTCCCGAACCGATCCATGGCGAACCGCTCATCCCGAACCGCTCATCCCGAACCGATCCATGGCGAACCGCTCATCCCGAACCGCTCATCCCGAACCGATCCATGGCGAACCGCTCATCCCGAACCGCTCATCCCGAACCGATCCATCCCCAACCGCTCCATCCCGAACCGCTCATCCAGAACTGCTCGTTCTGAACCGCTCATCCCGAACCGATCCATGGAGAAACGTTCATCCCGAACCCCGCCATCCCGAACCGCTCCATTCCGGACTGCTCCATTCCAGACCGCGCCATCCCGAACCGCTCATCCCAAACTGCTCCATCCCAAATCGATCCATGGAGAACCGCTCATCCCTAACCGCTCCATCCCGAACCGCTCCATCCCGGACCAATCCATCCCGGACCGCTCATCCCAAATTTCTCAACCCGAACCGCTCATTCCGAACAGCTCCATCCCGAGCCGCTCATCCCGAACCGCTTATCCCTAACTGCTCATCCTGAACTGCTCTATCCCGTACCACTCATCCCAAACCGTTAATCCCAAACCGTTCATCCCAAACTGCTCATCCCGAACCGCTCATCCCAAACCGCTCATCCCGAACCACTCCATTCCAGACCAGTCATCCTGAACAGCTCCATCCTGAACCGCTCATCCCGAACCGCTCATCCCGAACTCCTCCATCCCGAACTACTCCTTCCCAAACTGCTCATCCCAAACCTCTCCATCCAGTACAACTCATCCCAAACTACTCATCCCAAACTACTCATCCTGCTCCACTCATTCTGAACTGCTCCATCCCAGTGTCAGCAGTAGTAAAGTAGAAATAAATCCATTCTTATTTATATATATAAAAAATTAGTATGTATAATTATAGAAATATATCTAAATATCATATGTATATATAATTTCTATTGGCTTTATTATTATATAAAAGCATATAAAAATAATTATATTAATACATAAACATATATAAAATATATATAATATATTTATATAATATTTATTATAGATCATTATTTGCTAAATGCTAAATGCATATTAAATGCAACACTAGCACACACTAAATCAATTTCTTCCATTTTTCAGGATTAATGGCCATTTTCATCACGAATCTCTCAAAATTTGGAGAAAAGAAGGCTCAATGGTGACTTTATGGCTCCCTACAATTCCCTGACAGGAGGTTGTGGCCAGGTGGGGGTCGAGCTCCTCTCCCAGGGGACAAGTGGCAGGAGCAGAGGACATGGTCTAAGGCAGTGCCAGGGGAGGTTTAGGTTGGACATCAGAAGGAATTTTTTCACAGAAAGGGTGATAAGGCATTGGAATGGGCTGCCCAGGGAGGTGGAATCAACTTCCCTGGAGGTGTTTAAGGACAGGCTGGACGTGGCACTCAGTGCCATGGTCTGGGTGACATGGCAGTGTTAGGTCAGAAGTCAGACTCGATGATCTCAGAGGTCTTCTCCAACCTAAAGGATTCCATAAAAATTTACTCAGGCCCAAAGCTTTGCCTTGTCCCCTTGCTCTCTCCCAGCTGGTGAGGAGCAGTGACCTCACTGGACGTGGTGCCCCCCAAATACCTCTGGAATTGGGGTCACAGATGGGGCAAATCCCACCGCATTTGCCATTTTCTGCACCAATTAATTTTTAATGTTTTTCGTTTTGTGACTTTTACAGAGCACATTTTACTCTGGGGCCCCATCAGGCTTGGGGGAGGGGAAGGTGGGATGCTTTTACAGCTTTTTGTTTGGTTTTTTTTTTTTGCATTTTAGTCCACTGGGATGAGGAAACTGGGTCAGTGGGTTTGCACCTTCTGGTTTCCCAGCACTGTACTATGCATCTGCATTTGCATTTAGTGTGGAAAGGTAAACATTTAAAATATATTTTAATTGAAAATTAGAGAAACCATCATTTTAATCACATTCATTTTGTACAGTGGGTGGTATTATGCAAAAATTTAAATTTCAAACAGAAAATACAGTGAGAGTTTCTCACGGATGGCTGGTGGGGGGGAGGGTTTTTTCTTTCTTTAATGGAAGTAACATTTTCCTTGTTAATAAGGGAGGATGCATTCCAGATCATTTCCAAAGCCAGTTCCAGAGAACAGCAACTGTGATATGTTATGTTCCTCCATCTTATGTAAATCTGTTCATTAATATGATTTTTTTTTAAATTAGACTGCTTTTTACAGAAAAATTAGTTTATGGATAAAATAGCTTAAACCAAAATATTCCAGTTCTGATCTGCCATCACCCTGTCTCAGAGGAGCTGTACTTCAGCTGCTGAATGTCCTTATTCTCGTGGATGGAGAGGAGCTCCCCTGCCATATTTCATACTCTATGATGCATCAGACCATGAAATTCCCATAATGTGTCATCCCTCCTCCCCCAAACAGAGGCTCATGGAACAGCATGGGAGATGTGTTCAGTCTGAGCCAGCCTGGGAGAGACTCCCTGTCCAGTCCTCAGGGAGCATTTGTGCAGAATTCACTCTCTGAATTGGAATTTTGCCAAAAATGTTCTGATTTCCAAAACTGTCATTTATGGGGAAATTATTTTGGGGTTGTTTTGTTGTTTTGGGGTTTTTTTGCCAGATGTTTGAGAAGGGAGGAAGGGAGGAAGGGAGGAAAGGAGGAAGGAAGGAAGGAAAGGAGGAAGGAAGGAAGGAAGGAAGGAAGGAAGGAAGGAAGGAAGGAAGGAAGGAAGGAAGGAAGGAAGGAAGGAAGGAAGGAAGGAAGGAAGGAAGGAAGGAAGGAAGGAAGGAAGGAAGGAAGGAAGGAAGGAAGGAAGGAAGGAAGGAAGGAAGGAAGGAAGGAAGGAAGGAAGGATGTCATAATATCCCCTCTGATATCAATAATAAATCGTTGCTCCAAGGTTTCAGGCAGTACAGGCACAGGCTGCACGTGAAAACCATGCAAAAGAAACAGCAGCCCTGCTGGAGGAAGGTCAGTGAAATGCAGAGTATCAGTAGAGTCCAGTGCATTTCCAGCAGAAAATCCTGTGAATTGTCCCTGAACCCTCAGATCAATTTTTCTGCACCTCTGCCTGCCCCAGTAAAGAAGCCACAGGAGGCTGTGGAGAAGGGGAGCATCTTCCTTGTGCACCAAACCACCACTGTAATTTGATGTTTTCTACCAGTCTTCAATCATTTTGTTTTCTTTCAAATGCAAAAAGAAAAAAAAAAAAAAAAATAGTATAATCTACTTTAGAACACAATTGCTTCTTTCTACATTACCTTCTCTTTGGGGTTTCTCTCACATGTTTATCTTTTTTATTCCTTGCTGTATTCACTCAGTAGTACAGACCAAGTGAAAACAAATTAATTTTAATGCCTTTTCTGGGAAAAATGAAAGTACTCCAGGAAAACCAATTTTGATAAAAGCTTTTTATTAAATGAAGATTGTTAATGACAACAACAGTAAGCAGTTGGCAGGAGTAAATTAACTGTGTGTTCTGACTACTCTGCAGATGATAGTGGTGGATGTACATAGGACTGCATTAGTTGTACAGTTCAAAGGAAGGAGAAAGCAGGAGGGAAGCTAAAGCTGGGGGAAACATGGAAAATGCTGTTTTTCTGATAAAAAGACAGCTATTCTAATCTCTTTCTGTTGGGATTGAGTTTTACTGGGAAACTTGAAATGAGTAGAGGCATACAAATTGTAAAGTGAGCCACCCAAAACTTTACAAAGAGGTTTAATTAAAAAACAAACAAACAAACAAAAACCCTGGATTTCACTCTGACCAAATGCTGCAGGCTTAGTCCATTTGTCTAAGTGGAAGGCCAGGTCTGACCGAGTTCTGTCAGTTTAGAGTAGGAAAATTTAAAAAGAAGAGAAGACCAGGAAGGTTTGACTAAAATCAGCATAATTTAGTGTTGCTTGTCTGTGAAGATATGTCTCTGCTTCTGTCACATGTGTGACTTATCCTCTTCCTGGGACTGGTTTTACAGGCCATGTTAAGGCTGGGCTGCCCAAAATCAGATTGTTCCCAGGCTTCTCAGATTAAAGTGAATTATGACTCTATGTGGATCATCATACAGCACACTAAAACCTGAACCAAAATTGAACTGTGGCATACACTTAATTAGGTACCAGAAATTAAGAATGGAAAATTACTACCTATTAATACTCTCTTCCTTAGGCCTGTCTTAGAAAAATATTGGATGCTGTAAGAGGCATTGCACAGGTCAGAGAGGGGATTGGATCAGGAGAATCAAACACAGCCCTGCCTGTGGCCAGCTCGTGTTGGGGAAAGGAGGGCAAACCCCAGTGTGGCTGCTCATTGTGATGCACTGTGGGTCAGCTGCTACCTTCAGTGAACAGTCCTAGAAATATTAATTCCTTGTGTTTTCCCATGCCTTTTATTACCTCATTCATTTTGTTTTTACCAGTCAATGAACATGTAGCCCATGAAGATAATTCTTCAGTGGCCAAAAAGGAATGCTGAGATATTGGACTGCAGCTGTGGAGTGCTCCAGACAACCAAAACAGGGAAAATCTGGCACCTTTGTGGCCATGGGTCTGTGCTGGCCATGTACCACATGGATACTTGGTGCATCATTCCTGCAGCTGCCTTCTGCCCCACCAGGAAGACAAAGTGGAAAGAGTGAATTTCCACATTTCATGGCCTTTTCCTCCTGGGCATGCCATGGGGGAGAGGAGAACAGAAAAACAGTTTCAGCCATTTGTGTCTCACTGGAAGGTTTCCTTAGCTGGAGTGACCTTTCCATGGCCAATTGCTCCAGCTCAGCTTGCTCCACCAAGGCACATTTGCACATGAGCTGCTCAATGAGATGTGCCATTGCCCTTTGGGGACAGAGGTATTGGGCAGGGATGAGGGATGGAGGCACAGCATCCCCACATGTGCTGCCTGCCTGGCACAGGCTGTGTGTGAGGTTTTCCTGTCCTTGTGTCCCCACCTCATCACCCCATCCCACAGACTCCTCAGCCTCTGGAAACTTGATGGAAGAAGTGTTCTGTCTCACAGAACAAGCTCAGTGGACAAGTTTCACTTTGCTGTGCCTGTTTGAAGTGTTTTGAAGTTCCTACTCATCTGATAGCCAGCTTTTTTACATAAGGTGTGAGCTTCTCAGGAGATATTTGCAATCAGCCTGACTTCCGTGTCATGGAAGTCACGGAGACTATGAGGGGCCACTCCCCTAAGTCCCCCACACTTCTGAAAGTACATGGAAAGAGAAATATTCTGGGCCTGGTAGATAACTCTGAGTTGCCCCCGCTGCATATATTCAGTGAGATCTGCATGAGGGAGTAGCTGTTCAGTTCCTCTCCACCCTCCTTATGTGGGCTGATTTGAGATGCAGGCACACTGGTAAAATGAACCTGACAGAAAAGCCTCTAATTTAATTCAGAGTGGAATGCAGATTTTTTTTTCTCAATTAAGCTATAGACGTGCATTTAATACAGCATGCAGTAGTTGCTGGGAAGAGTTAGAGAAACTTGTCAGTAAGACACCTAACAGTGATGGGAATGAAGTATGAACATGGAGCTTGGCATAACCAGACGTCAAAGTGCAGCTGAGGCCTCCCAGTTGTGTCACCTCTGCAAGAGCCAAGCACACCTTCCTCCCTCCAGATAACATCACTTTTAAGGTGAGGACAAATCACTTGGGAACACAAAGGCCCTGAGGCAGGGTGGCACAGTGACTCTCAGCCCAGACAGCCCCATGAAAGTCAGGGAAATGCTGCTGTCCCTCAAGTGCAGCTCCCAGACCCCTGTCAGACACTGCAGAACAAATGGGGGGCTGCTCTCATAAAGGAGGGAGGCAGCTATTATCCTCCTGACTGTACTTATTTTCCTTCCTTCACTCCTGACCTGTTTGGGATATCAATGGGACTGAACTCATGCAGGTCAAACATTTCCTGACATTCCTCTCACGCTGCCTTTCTGACAAAAACGAGAGGTTTGGCTCAGCAGAAGTGTTAATACACCTTCCCTCCTTTCCACCAGGCGTGTAACTTGCCAGTAGCCTGACTCTCCATGCCCATGATCAAAGCTCTCTCATCCAAGGAGGCCTACAAGCCCCTAAGAAACCCCAGCTCTGGCTCTGTTCAGCCAGACTTACCAGTCTGCTCCCTTCTGCCTAGGAAAATTGTCAACATTTCCCCAAGCCTTGCCTTGAGGACACGCCATCAGCTGAGGCTGCATGACTGATCCATTCCTCCCTCTTCTCCCATCCTCCATTTTCAAACTTCATCTTTGTAGCTGATGGATAAACAACAAAAAATCCCCACCAATCATATTTAAAATTCCCATGGCAATAAATAGATAGATAAATAGATAGATAGATTACAGTCAATTACCAGAAACTGCTATTGATCAAGGCTGGTTTAGAATTATACTTGCTTTCACGATCAAGCTTACAGTACAATTTGCCCTGCATTCATCATCTGTTTCAATCAAAATGAGAGGAAAGGAAATGACACTTATTTTAAATAAAAGGCTTTCAAGCTATTCTTGCAGGCTGCTTTGAGGATCTAGGACAGATCAAAGCTACTTTGAGAATTCATCCATTCTGCTCCAAGTATGATAGCTCGTCGTCCATAGGAAAAAAAAATTAAGGCAGTATAAGTTATCAAAGCAACAAGTGGATTTTGGGTTTCCAATAAGTGGTCTCAAAATTGGTGAAGCCTGCCAGGATAATAGCAGAACAGGAATGACAGTAATCCCCTCTGTCACAGAGACCAAGACATTGGCAATTGCAGGCACTACACCAGCTATCGTTTCTTAATCAAGCTCTGTCTTAACGATAGCTGGGTCATCTGTATGGATCAAAAGTCTTGGTCAATACCAGCTTCTAAAAAGTGACTGACCATGGCCATTCACTCCATGAATAGGTTAGGAATTGAGGTTTACCCAAACCTAATTCCTTTGCTGATTAGGACTTTATTCTAACTTCCAGCCTAAGGGCACTCTTGGGAAACAAATCTTTTTGATCTTTGTTTTGGCATTGTCCTTTGAATAATGTATCTCTTTTTTTTGCCATCCAATGCCTTCTCCTTACATAATGGTAGATAGCAATCACATCTCCCTTCAGCTTTCGGCCAAGTTTAGTGAACCAGACTTTTTGGCACACTGCCTATGTGATAGTTCATGTTTCTCCTGAGCTCCCAGCTCTGCTTTTTTCTCTGCCTGTTCCAGTCTGAGGGCATCTTCCTCGAATAAAAAGCAGCAATGCACAGTAACCTAAAAGAACTCTCTCTCACCAATGTGCTGCACTGTTCCTGTTACTCTCATCTCTGCTTTGCTCTGCTATGTCTTCTCAATATTTCTTTTCAATATTTCTTTCCCCTGCCTTCCTCCTTTCTTAGGTTTGTGCTTCCTCCTGGCCCTTCTCATTCCCACTTTTTCTGCTTCTTTTCTTCACTGCTGCTTTTCTCATAGAAGGCCAAAATAAGTGAGGAAAGTGTCGGGTCCTCCTTTCCAAACCTGTTGATTGAACGTGCTGAAGAATAAGTGATCTGCAGGGAATAGGATTTATTGGGCTGTTAGCTTGAATGGAGACGTCTGGCTCAGCCTGCCGAGTCTCTGAGCACAATTTCTCTCTGCATGGCTCCACTGCTGCTCTTCCTCTCTCTAAATGCACTTTGAAGGGCTTTGCTTTTGTATCAGTGTGTGAGGAGTATGGGTAAGACCTAATTTCAGGGATGGGAGAAGCAGACTTCACTGTATATCAGAGGTGGTTTCATGCCCTTATAATACATTTTTCAAGGCAATTGATCCTGATGCTTCATGGCTAACTTGGCTTCCATCCACTGAAATCAGAGCTGCTGTCCTGGTGGGGTTTTGTGTCTTTGTTTGAAGGCAACCTGTGATAGCACAGAAAGAAATGTCTTCACCTGGAGTTCATATTGAGCTTGTGATTAATATCAGTTCTTTTTATGAACGAGGTACCTATTTTGCTATGGTGCTACCTTAAAGATGGGACAAACTCCAGATCTTGTCAATGAAAGGATAAAGAAGGTTTAAGTGAGAGAAGAAACCCCACTGCCATGCCAGACATTTGCTGGTCACTAGCAAGTTCCACACCACAGCAAGACCATATTTATTTTTGTGTGCCAAATGCTGTAGCAAGGTTAGTGCACAAATAAATAAATGAGTTGAGATTCAATATTTAAGGGAATTTCAAATGGAACAAAAAGTACCATGAAAGTTGAGGCTGTAACAACCTCGATAGTGTCCCTTTAAATTTCACTTAATAAATACCAAGAGCTGAAGTGTTCTGTGGTTGTGCATATATTTGTAACAAACGGTTGCACAAATATTTGGCTCCTAACGATGAACTAACTGGTATGACATTTGCCAGGGAAAATTAATTACTTTAACGTGTGTTGTATAAAATATGAGATAATCATGTAATATATGTGTGTGCTGTAGAGTGTTGCTGAGTGACTAAGTTATTACCAAAGGAAATTTATGAGAAACAAACAAGAAACACTCAGAGATGCTGTAAATGTCATGCTATGCTCAAGGGCCTTTTGCGGCTGAATAATTTTTATGTGGATGAGGAGGACAGGATCATGCTGTGAAAAATCAAGTTAGAATGAGTTAATCTTTGTATTTGCACATAATTTTATTGGTATTTAATGTAGCTGTGATGTTTCTGTTTCAAATTGTAGGGACAGTTCATAGTGAAGATGACAAGATCGAATCAGACTGAACTGAGTGATCTCAGCATCAAATTTTAAGCTGTCTGTGTTCAGGAAGAAAAGCTGCCTATTAAAGAAATGGGAAATAAAGTGGTCCTGATAGTCAAGTCGTGGCTGCTGGTTGGGGAAAAATTTTACTGCCTAATTTATGTGACTTTTTGGAAGGGTGAAGAAATCTCCCTTTGAGGTCTTGCCTGTGAAGAGGCACGCACTGCTCTGTGCAGCTCTCAAGGGGGAAGGGTCAGGGACTGCCAGGGCTCTGCCCTCACCTCCCACCAGGATGCTCTGCAGGGTCTGCATGAGGCTGTGGGCAGCAGGGACAAATGGAAAGCAGTGAACTGAACTGGAGAAATAGGAAGTGGCGAGGGGAAAGCAGAGACACACATCCCTTCTCAGACAGAGAGCGTGGAGCACGATAAACCTGATCTCTAAATGGCAGCAGGAAATAATGCAGTAAAAAATCGCATCCATTACTTTCTGCCTCCTACCCCTAAATAAGAAATTCAGAGAGAGGAGACTCACTCTTGTGTGTATAGCAGAATAATTTGGAAAAAAATAAACCTCAACAAAGAAACAGAGCTAACTGGTTTGAGGGGGTCTTTAACCACCCTGATTGTTCTGAGGGTCATGATAAAGTAGGGTACAGCCCTTGGGGAGTGTCACCAGCATTCTGCCAGGCAGCAGTACAGAAAGCAGCTTCCCAGGTGGGGATCCTGGAGTCCTGCAGTTCCTACCACAGGAGAGGAATAACTTGGGAATGTAGAAGTGGAGGACAGTGTTGGTGAGAGTTACAGGATTTGTAAGCCTCAGGGAGTGTGGGGAGGATAACATCAACCTCAAGGCAAAGGACTTGAAGGCAGCAGATTTAATACAGAGGATAAATTCCTTTGGGAATCAAATCCATGAAGAAAGGAGTTCCAGAATAAATTGATGGCTCATTAAAAATAAATAAATAAATAAATAAATAAACAAAAGACTGTAGCAGCAGACTCACAAAATATCCCAGTGTGTAGAAAGGATAGGAAATGCAGTAGGAGATATCTGTGAAATCACTAGCTCCTCTATGATCTCAAGTGCAAGAAGGGAGAGTACAGAACGTAGAAACTAGGTCAAATATCTAAAAATGAATGTTAAAAAAAAAGCTCAGCATGAGCATACAGAGACAAAATCAGAAAGTCTAAAGCATAAAATAAAATATTTCTCCTATTCTTTGCTTATATTTCTCCTATTCTTTGCTTATACTAATAAGACATTTTAAGGGTATTTTTTAGTCACAAAAAGGGAAAACAAGGGAAGAATTACTCCATGGGCAGGAAAATCAGCAGATGATGCTGAGAAGCTCAGAAAGCTCAGTGCCTTTTTTAAAGAAGAGTAGAAGGGGACAAATATAGTGCTTCCGTTAAAAGCCAAGGCAGGGAATTGTGAAGCCAGGGAATTAGAAACAACAGGGTCAGTGGGATGTTGTAAATGAGTGTGTGCACTGTTTCTCACCCAGGATACCTTGGTGTGTCTCTGCAGTTATGGCCTGGCAGGAACCTGGAAAGGTGAGGGGGTGAATGCATTTCACTCCTGGCAATCTGGCTCATCATTTGCTCCCAGGTGCACATTCAGGCTTGTCCCTGTGGCCCCTTTTCCTTCTGTACAGCTGTCAACTGTGCTCTCACTCAGAAATGGCTGAGGAGATCACTGGGGCTGATCCAGGCAGTGGGATGTTTTGTCCATGGAGGTAGCTGGGCCAGACATGCTGGGAAAAAAACACAGAAGCTGTGTGAGGGGGTAACCAGTGATTAAACTGCTTGTTGGTGAAAGAAGGGTAAATAAGAGAATCCAGCTTCAACATTGAGTGAAGTCATAATCTGACGTGCAGCAACCCAAGCCCTGGGGCTGCTCTTATTTCAGCCCTTCCAGCACAGCTGCTGGTTGTCCCATCAGCTGAGGAGAGGAGGGTATTTTCTTTAATCCTGCAGGGCTGTCAAGGCAGTGAAGCTTCATCCCCTCATTGTGTGGAACAGCCTTCCTCTCTTCTCATCCCCTGCCTCTCCGTGTCACTGAGGGGGTTTGTTGTCTTACTATTAAAAAGTCAGAAGTGACTACCAGGTCTGCCTGCTCTTGGTTTTCTTAGCTTGTGCAGTTCTGATTGCTCCCAGTGTAAATCAGCTTCCTCAGTTTTCATTTGGGGTTTTTTTTTTCCCAACTTCTCTCACAATTTTCATGAATCATGCCTTACATTTCTATATCTTGATAGAGAAAGGGTTGCCTCTGTTTTAAAGGAGAAAACCTGGTTGTTGTGAAAGGTGCTGGAGAACAGTCACCTGCAATGAGATCCTTGAAATATCTCCTAGAAGAGAGCCAGAGCTCGTTCCTGTCTGCAGAGAGATCTGGGTAAGCTCCTTAAGCTAAATCAGCTTTCCTGAGCAGGTCTCTGCAGAGCACCAGGCTGACCAGAACCAGATCCAGTATTCCAGGGGAAGCACTTACTGGCACTGAAATGTCAGAATATTGAACCTATTTTCTATTCCACTCCAAATATCCCCCAACATCCTGTTTATGATTTGACCACTGGTTTTACACTGAGCTTCCAGGTGAATTTCCCAGTCTTTCCCTGACTTTGCTGTCTGTGATTTAGGACCAAGCACTGTGCAGAGGGCTTCAGGTCACTGCATCTGCTGGACATGATTTTGCATAGATGAGAATCAACACAGCTTTATTGTCCCACTGCCTTCATGCTCAGACTGGACAAAACTTCTGGGAAGTATTTTCTCTCCTTTGGCTTAGCCTAACCTAGATAACTTTGTGTCACCTTCAAAGGTTGCTTCTCCACCTCTTTTCTAGATCACAGCAAGATAATGCAAATGCCACTCATTGCCTTATACAATTCATTGGTGTATTAATAAAGGATCTAAAAAAAAAAAAGACTGGAAAAACATTCCAGTTACAAATATAGCAGATGCCAGGATTAAAGGTTCTTATGTCATTGTGATTTAGTGATTTAAATCCCTCTGTGCAACAATACAGATTTTAGTCATGGCTATATAAGGGCATTCCTGGGTTATGTCTTCCAGCGCTGCATGATTCCCATCATTAGGAAGTTTTCTGTATTCCCCATCCTAAATCTTCTTTACTTCAAAGCTGATTTGTTCTTGTTCTTGTTTTGATGGACATGATGAGTGGGTGATGATAATCCTCTTTATAACAACCTTGTACCTACTGGAAGACTGGGAGACAGATTTTCTGAGAACCTGATTTCAGCTTTAAAATAACTCTTATAAATTATTTTGCTTTTGTACCACTTGGCCACAAAATAGGCAGTTTTCATAAAAGAAAGAGACAGGAATGACCATTTGTAAACCGTCTCTATCCCTCTGCACCACAGGTTTAGTCCTTTGGGAGGTGACCTGTCAGACATTAAATTGATATTCTTATTTACCACTATTGTCTGTAAATTCTTTTAGTGAGGTTTGCAATTTTGTTCCAACAAAAATGTTTGGAGCCTTTGACTGGTGCCTCTGATCCCCTCTTGAACTTGCAGTGGCCTAAGTCACTGATTGCTGAGCCAAGGAAAGCTACATTAGGTAATCTAGGTAATAACACAATAGACTTCCTACTTCTTGCAATGCTGGAAATTAGGAAAAGAAGTGCAGATACAACAACAAAACCAAATTACACTGATTTTGGAAGTCACTCAGGAGTGATTTCTCACTGGGGTAAGACTGATGCTAAAACTTCAGCTGTCTGTGCCTGGCTCTGGGTGTGTCTTCTCCTCTCTTCAGAAAGAAACTTCTTGCACAAAACACCTTTTGCCTTCTCTGGAAAATTGAACTTGTTTTTCAAGGGACTGGAGCTCTCTCTGAAATCCAGAATCAGTCAGCCTGTGGATGCCTCACACCACCATTTCAGTTTAGATAATGGCTCTGGGGAGATCAAATCCATTTCTGCTTGTCCATCCATCATTGTCTTGAAAGGGATCAAGGAAGAAGCAAGGAGAAAACAAGACTGTTTGTGTCTCCTGATGCTGAGCAGGCTGGAAAACACCCAAACCCAAAACTGAGAATAATACATGTTGCACAGGAATGGTATCACTTTTAGCAATTTGAAGAAATACTTGTGCTCAAATTTCACTCAGCAAACGTCAGTTTAGAATGTCATGTAGCTTCTCAGGAGCAGCAAAAACGATGGGTAACAGCTGTGGGCATTGCCTTGTCACCCCCAAGTCAATAAGAATGGGGCAGTGCCCATCTGTGTGACCTGAGGAGCAAAACATGGCTTTATAGGTTTGGTTGTCTTTCCCAAAATCCCCACACTGTAACAGTGGGGCTGTTTTGTACTACTAAATTAGTGTCTGGAGTTTCTTCTGGTTTTACTCAGAGTTAGGATTAAAAAATACACGAAGGAAACGGATTTTCTTGTCTTTGGGCTTGGTTGTTTATTAAATAGTTTTTAAAAGTACAGAACGTTTAGCAACGTTTCTAGCCACTAGCTAGAAGTGAGGAAAACAGAGACCGATCTAGCTAGTTACAAGGTCCCTTAAACAGTCTAATAGAGAAATAACACTTATATTATTTATACTTTTAACTCAATAATTAAATTTTCATGACTTTCAGTGTGGTACTAACAGTTTAACTAGAAACTACTACTTGAAACTATGAAAAAGAAGGAAGATGAACACCAAAAGACACTACTTAAAATCTTTTATCTTGTCTTATACTTATTAGTATATTATAAAAATTTCAAATTGAAAACTCTTCACTATGTGAAAGCACACACTTCTATTTAATTACACACCTGTGATTATAAATTTATCATTCAAATCTGGAAGTTTTCTCTAAGGCCTCAGGTCGAAAACAGTGTTTTCTAGGGGTCAGTGTCAGAAATCTCAAAACTCCCAGGTTTCTGGGATCCAACACCACAACACAGGCAGTGCAGTGCTGCTCTCCCAGTCTCTGCAGCCTCCCCAGGGAGCTCAGCTGCTCGTGTACCAAGGAGCCAAAGCCCAGCCCTGGCACAGCACAGCTGTGTGACCTCGAGTCAGGCTCTGAGGAAGCCCCCAGAAAGTCTCTGCTCAGATTAGAGAGGTACAATTACAGTCAGAGGTGAGAAATTGAGAACAGTTTGGGGTAGAGCTCAAGAATTCAAGAGGGAAAACACCTGCAGGGAAACATATTGAATTGTTTAAAATAACAACAACAATTAAAAAAAAAAGGTGAGGCAATCTGGGGACTGGTCAGAAATTAGGGATGATCAGGTCATGTTTTTGGTGTTACCTCCTGCTGCACAGGCATAACCAGCTTTTTTGGGATGCCTGCTGTCCCTTGAGGTAAAGCTGCTTTGGGCTCCTGATGTCCCTGCCAGCCTCAGGGGTTCTGTCCCACACATGGAGAGAAGCTTCTGCCAAACACCAGGGCTATGGCTGTGTCCTGTCCATGTTCCATGGCATGGAAAAGCAGGAATTAGCTTTGACACCTCGAGGTGAAGCAAGGACTCAGGTGGGGTGCACAAACCCCAGGGGATGCTTGGACACACACATGGGCACACGCAGCCACTGCTGGCTCCCTTACAGATTTTCTGCCCCTCAGCAGGTTAATTCTGTGGGCAGCAGTGCAGGGGCTTTGCACCACCTAATTAATGGTTTGTCAATCAGTCTCATCTGTCTTCTTCTCAGAGCCAGGATTAACAGAAACACGTTTGAAACAGGTTTTTTTTGTGTTTGGGCTTGGATGTTTATTATATCTTATTAGAAAGCACAGAAAGTATGACAGCACTTCCAGCTCCTTGCTAGAAGTGAGGAAAAATGGCCACAGAGGCAACTGCTACAAGGTCTTTTAAGGCTAAACTGTCCAATAGAGAATTAACACCTATATTAGTTATACTTTTGACCCAATAACTAGATTCACATGACCCTTGGAGTGACACTGACTGACCAAGCAGAAACTACTACCTGAAAACTATGAAGAAGGAAGAAGAAGAAAGATGAACAAAGAAGGAGACAATGCCCAAAAATCTCCGTCTTGTCCTATATCTATTAATATACTATAAAAACCTCAAATTTAAACCCCATCACCCTGTGAAAGCACACACTTCTAATTCACTACACACTCGTGATTTCTACTGCACCACTCATATTTAAAAGCTGTCCCCAAGGCCTCAGGTCAAAAGCAGTGTCTTCCAGGGGGTCTGTGCCTAAAAGCACAGAAAGCTCAAAATCTCCAGGCTTCTGGAATCCTACAAGTTCCAGCTGGATTCAGCTTCAGCTATGCCTTTATTTTTCCTAAGTGCTGAAATTCAACCGAAGATGAGCTTGGACATGCAAACTGGCACAGCAGGTGCTGAGCAGAGCAGAGGCTGTGCTGGAGGATGAGCTGGTGTCCATGGGGAGCTGGGAAGGAGGGGAGCTCCTCCTCAGGTGGCAGCAGGACAGGAGCCTGCCAAGGTCCCAGCTCTGGGTGTCCTGTCAAGGTCACCTTGGCAGCTCTGAGGCCTCTGCAGTGCAGCTGCACTTGGGTCCCATCAGGTCCCCCAGCCTTGGGAACCACAGGAGAATTTCAAGATCTGTGAGGGTCTGCCAGCCACCCTGCAGGGATGCTCATGTCCCACTGACAGATCTCTGGAATCTGGGCCTGCACAAGCCCTGGAGAAGAAGCCCTTCAGACAGATGCTGTCAGTGCACTGGGCAGGGTGGCTGCCATAGGTGGGTGTTGGAACCCTGAATCCTGGGAGTTTTGAATTTTCTCTACTTTCTGGCACTGACACCCTGGAGAACACTGCTTTTGACTTAAGGCCTTGGAGAAAGCTTCCAAAATTAGAGATGGGAGTTGGAATCACTGGAGAGTAGTTTGAATAGAAATGTGTAATTTCACATGGTGAAGGGTTTGGAATTTTACCTATAGTAATAGGTATTAGACAAGATGGAAGTTCTTGAGTGTTGTCTCTACTTCCTTCTTGTTCCTTCTTCTTCTTGGTTTTAAGTAGTAGTTTTTGGTTTTATAGAAAGTACTGCACTGCGGGTCACAGGTGTTTGGTCATTGAGTCAAAAGTATAAATAATATAAATGTTAGTTTTTAATTGAATAGTTAGACCTTAAAAAATCTTATAACGAGCAAGATACAGCTCCATTTTTTCATTTTTAGCTTGTTAGCTAAGTTCTGTAGCACTCGCTGTATTATAGATAAGAATTAATAAACAGCTGAGTCCAAACACAAAAGTCCATCTCTCATGCTTCAATCCCAACTCTGACTGAATACAAATGAAAGAAGAAAATAACCACTAATAGGTGGAGAAGACCTTTGTGTCTCTGAACACTTCTCTCATTTTCCCAGTGCTGATTATTCCACACTGGCTGTTGCTCCCACAGCTCCTGCCTCTCTGGTTTCCTCCAGCCAGCCTGGTTAGGGGGGTGCTGCTGATGCTGGGCACTGTGGAAGCTCTCTGGGAAGCCTCTTTTCCACCCTTTCGTTGGCATCTTCTGGCAGCTGATTTCTCCTGCCAGCTGGAGAGAGACTGGTTTATCCAAATGCTTTCTGCAGAGGCTGCTCCCCTCAAGAGTTTCAGATTTCTCCATCCTATTTCCTTATTTTTCCATTGAACACAGGTCCCTGTGGTGCTCCCCAAGGAAGGAACTGAATGCAGCTGTAGGAGAAGGTAAATGAAACACCCTCTGCAGCTTGTCACCTTCCCCTGCCTGGTCTCATTCCTTCAGCCCTATTTCATTTCAGGCTGCTCCAGGCTGGGAGTAGGATGAGCCTGGGCTGTCAGTCCATACCCTGTCACCCCCACCACGGGCAGTCCCCACAGCTCCAATCCCTGGGATGGATGGGGATAACAAGATCTTGCTCCTCTGGGCAACACAGGATTCAACCAGCCCACAATATCAAGGAGAGGAGTCTACCTGCTATTTTTAAATTTCAATTTTTATTTTAATATTTTTTTTTTATTTTTGTTTTTATTGGCAGCAGTTGAACCATATTATAAAGGAATCATGCTTCTTTCTAAAATGCATCTAGCAATAAAAAGGTGTGGAGACCAAAAGAAGGTATGTGTAGGTATAACATATGAAGGATTTGTATTCCTCTCCTTTCTTATTCAACCTGTGGATGACAAACTGCATAGTTCACGTATTTACAGAGCTTTGCAAAAGGTCCCCAGTTACTTCCTCTCTAATATCCCTAATGTAGGGAAAAACACCATTTGAAATTGTAGAAACATCTGAAACCCTTTGCAAAAGTAAGCATACCATTGCTCTTCTATTGAAAAGAAAGGATTTTCCCTGAGAAATCCTATTAATAGATACTATTTGCATAAATCTTTTGTGCAGCAGACTCCAAATAATTTCTATCATATACTTTACCAGTGGCATGTATGTTAAAATAGTGTATTTTTAATAATATATTCATGTTGTCACTTACAAATCTCCACAGCCATGACTCACCAGTGTCTAATTTCTCCTGAGGTCAAGTGCAGTCAAGCTTAGAGATCTGTAAATGCCCAAACTTCATTAAACACTCACCAGTCCTCAGTAATTCCCATTCTAGTAAGTTATCACAAATGTCCCACAAAAGCTTTCCAGCATCTCCCACTCCCTTTACAATCCTAGGATGTGATTTATTACTCCAGTCTGGGTGCTCTGAGAACTTTTTAATAGTACTAATTGCCTTATTATCCACTCCAGTGCGAGAGTAAAACCTTTTGACATTTTCCTTCCTTCCCTGAGGAAAACAAATCCCAGTTCCTGGGATATTGCCTTCTGCTCCCTTTGTGATTACTGGGGCGAGGAATTCCTTTAGGCCCTTTGCCTTATCAGCCTCATCTGTCACCAACTTTCCATTCCCATCTCTCTTGGTGCTCCCTAATCACTTTGCATCTTCTGTTATTCTGTGTTATTTTTTTCCCTCTTCCTTTTTTACTTACAGTGTCAATCTTCATCACATATTCTATTCCTTATTTTCTATCGATGTATTTTTTTTTCACATCAGGCTCTGTGATACTTACCTTGCCCCAGTTTACTATTTTTAAATTAGTGTAGGAGTGCCTATTGAAAAAAAGAAATGCATTTTTTTCTGGCTGTTCCATATTTAAGAATTTGCTGCAACAGCTCCAAGAAAACCACACATATACACAAATTCCTGTGTATCTACCAGAGGATCTTAATTTTCTAAAAGCAAATCTAATATTACAAAAAAACCCCAACAAACTCATGACAGGTCTCTAACCTTTCCAATGCTGATAAATAAATTTGCTTTTTTCTCTTTTTTAGGTGATAAGCTGGAATTAATTGCAGTGCCACACCCCCTCAGGATCTATTTTTCCTGCTCTGCGTGAACAGTAAGAAGAGAGCAGCCACAGAAAGCATTTCTGTTGCATGTTCAGATGTGAAGGAGCACAAGACTAAACCCAGGAGAAGGATGGAGGGGCCGAGTGGGCTAAAAACTCCTGATGTTGATGGGAGGGGAGCACTGGAGTTTTCTGCTCACAGCAGGATGGTTGGGCAGCAAGCAGTGCTGTGTCAGGTCAGCTTTGTTCAGCCAAATCCTGTAAATTCCTGAGAGGGGAGCACCCACAGCCACCCTGGGTGACCTGTCCTGCTGCTGCACCACCCTCCTGCTGGGAGATCTTTCCCTAATGTCCAATGTGACCTTCCCAAACCACAACTCTTGTGGCTGCTGCCCCTTGTTGGGAAGAATTTGGCTCCATCACCTTTGTGACTCCCCTTCAGGTGGCTGTAGCTGCCTCAGGTTCACCTCAGCCTTCTCTTCCCCAGGCTGAGCAACCTCAGCTCCCCTGGTACCCTGATGCTTTAGACCCCTCATCAGCTTAAGTGTTTTTCTCGGGACCCTTTCTTCTTGCTCAACACCTCTCTTGAACTGGAGGGCTCAAAAGCAGTCATGGTATTCCAGGTGAGGTCTCCCAGGGCTGAGTATAGACAGACAGATAATAAATTCCCATAATTGCTGACCATGCTCCTGCTGAGGCACCTCAGCCTGTGTTTTCTGCCATGTGCAGGGTTCCTTCAAATTCCACCATAACCCCTAGGCCTTCCACAGCAGAGCTGCTACTTCTTCAACCTCTGCCTATGGGGTTCAATAGGCCAAGGAAAAATTGGGATTGTTCAGCTTAGAAAAAAAGAAGACTTTGGGGTGACCTAATTGTGGCCTCCCACTACCTGAAAGAGGCTGATGGAAACGTTTGAGAGACTGTTTGCAAAGGCATGGAGTGGCAGGATAAGGGGGAATGGCTTCAAAGTGACAGAGAGCAGGTTTAGATCAGGTGTCAGAGCAATTCTTCCCTGTGAGGATGGTGGGACCCTGGCACAGGCTGCCCAGAGAAGCTATGGATGTCCCATCCCTGGCAGTGTCTAAGGCCAGGCTGGGTGGAGCTCTGAGCAGCCTGGTCTGGTGGAAGGTGTCCCTGCCCATGGCAGGAGGCTGGAATGAGATGATTTTTAAGATCCCCACCACTCCAAACCATTCTGTGATTTCCAGTAAGGCAGATTTGCCACAGAACATTGACATAAGAGGATACAGGGTACCCAGCTTGACACCCACTTGAGACAGACAAATTCCTCTTCTTGTGTCTTACCCTTAACTCCCCCACAGTGAGCACTCCCTGGTTTCCTGATTCTGTGTAGACTACTCGAGGGTCTCAAAGCCTAACCAGAGATTCCTGTAATAACATAAAAAGAGGAAAAACGTGTGCACCCCTTCCCTGGTTTGTTCTACCTTTGCTTTCACTTATGAACCCTGAGTCACTGAAGCTTGTGCATTTATATTCCATATAAATAGAAAAAACATTATTAACGCCATAGAAAGGCATTCTCAATATTTTTAACAATCATACACTAAGAGCATTAAGAATGTTGACTCCTTGATTGCTGTGAATTTTCCTTCCTCCTCTTTATTGTCCCAAGTGGATTTCGAAATAATATTTGGCAACTCTTGATTTTCAAACATTCTTTTCACACATCTGTAGGGTTTTCTTACATTTACAGATTAATTCAGATGTATTTTGGCTTGGATTTCTGTCTCAGCAACACGTAGGCTATCAAGGCATTTTGATTGCCTCACTGGAGAGGATTTGAAATCAGTAAATAAAAATCTGTAATTTGGCTGCAGTATGAATTTGGTGTCTGTTAAGCACAGAAGAAAACAGAATAACCTCTACTTCACCATTAATACTTCAAGAAAATAAGATGTTCAATTACAAATCATGCTAGATATATTGGTCCTAATTCTTCAGGTCCCATGAATGTGTATGGCAAGTGTTTGAGAGTCTCTTGTTGGGACAAAAGTTCAAATTATCTACATTAAATGAGAATCATATAGCTCAATACTCAATTCTCTTTGTGGATTAATATTTTATATTAAGTGGTTTTGTTTTTTTTAATATACAGTCCACATGTGCAGAAATGGGTTTTTGTACAGATTAGGGCTATGAGGATTTGATTTTGTGTGGTTTGATAGTGAAACCAAAAAAGCCTTATCAAGGACTGAATGTACAACAATATACTCCAGTTCCCAGGTAAGCATCCTACCAAATGGGCAGCAAAATATCCTGGGTGTAACCTGCTTTCCTTTCTTCCTGTTGGAGCATTCCCACCTCAAGCAGCTCATTCAGCTGTTAACAAATGCCTCCAGGTAAACTTTGAGGTAACCAGACCAAGTTCCTGTCCATGCTCCATGAACATTGAGATACATCCACACCCCAGAATGTGTCAGCAGCAGAGACCAAGTTATCTCACACCAAAATACCTTCTGCTTTGGAAGGTAGGGCACTGCTCTAGGAAGGAGGAGAGGTTTCCCAGGAAATGGAATGTGGCCTCCAGCTTCCCTGAGGTAAGCCAGAGGCATTAGCTGTCGGGAAGTCCCACAGCTGAGCTGACTTGTGGGATTTATTCCCAACTTCACCTCATTTTGAAGCACTGCATTTCCTCTTTTTCACAGCTCAGCATATGATGTGGTGCTCTGTTCCAAGGAGCTGTGAAAAAAACAGAAGGCAGGCAACACTATAGCAGGGAGGCAGGAACACAGACTGCTCTGAGGAACTGGGAAAAGGGGAGAGGGAGGCAGAAAACCTCTGAGTGTGGAATTCATGAACTACTCAAATTTGTACCACTGCAGTGGTTTACCCAAGCTATGAATTGAAGTCAGCCTAGGTCCAGCAAGATTTCCTAGTCCAAGCCTATCAGCAGTTGTGCTGGAGTTGGCTGTGCTGTGTCCAGACCAGGCTGTGAGACAAAATCCCTTATTACACCTCTGTGCCACCTCCCACAGCACTCCAAGATTTAGATGCCTCTAAGCTTGAATGTGGGACCAAACACAACCAAAGGTTCAGGCTATGCTGTATCAGCACCAGATGTTTTGTGCACACTCACCTCACAATCATCTTAATTAAAACTGGCTTCCAGTCTTACAAGTCCTGATGAATGTCAGCTGACTCATTTCCCAAACTACCCCAAAATAAAAAACACCAGCTCTTCCACATGTCCCACAGCTGGGACATCACTGCATCAGACCTGCTTCCCAATCCAACAAGGGAGGATGGCACCTCCTTCTTCTGCTAGATTTGATTCTTGTTCTCTCCCACCACTTACTGAGCCCATGCACAGTCGTAGGGTGCATTAACTTTTTGGGGGGTTTTTTTGGTTCCCAATCTCCCTTCCAAAATATCATGCTGTTCTAGTTTGAGTGAACATTATCTTTTTCCACTATCACCTACAGACCCCAGGGAGCTGCATATCATAAAAGTTTGGTTTTTAAAGTAATTCTTTGAGATTTCCAACAATTTTCAAAAGGTTAGAGGGAGGCATTTACTGATGCTTTTTCACATTACTGAATTCACTGTAATTTATGGAGTCTGCACAGGCAGAATTACTGAATTACAGTCCTGACTCCTACATTTTATTCTGTTTGCCTCTCTTCTTCTTAAGCCCTTATGACAAATGTACTTGAATCTGGGAGGCAGCTCTATCTTTTAACTACAACATTTTAATTCTCAGTCTGGCTGCTGAAGCAGAAACAGCCTTCAAAGTTTCAGCCAAATTCTGGCCTCTTAAAATTCAGTAATAAGATCACAGTGGCATCTCACCTTAAATTAAAATGTACTGCCCAATGCTTCTTTAACTAAAAATAAATTATTTCAGGAAATAGATTATCCCATTAAGATAACAGAAAACAAATAGATGATTTATTAGCAATCTCTCCCCAAATGCACTAGTTAATAAGCTTTCAAAAGCTGTTCACTAGAGGGATATGTGCCATGCCTTCCTCAATCATTATCTTAGCATCCAACTTTGAAAAGTGGCTGCTAACAGATACTTGAGGGAAAAAAATTTACACAAGCCTGTAGAGGGAAAAGGTAAGATCAGCTGGAATTTCATTGTGAACTGCACCAAACAATATTAACCATGGCCAGAGAAACCTGAAGTGTTTTTTCTCCCACTGTTAGATATAACTGAGACTCTTGCAATGTAACCCCATCTTTCCCTGAATGAAGGGCTCTTCCTTGGTCTCAGCAGCACACAGCAGAAATTAATTCCACAGACCCATCGGGCATTATGGAAAGCTGTTTCCCACTGCCAGGTCCATGTCTTCCACCTTTAAGTTCTACAGCTATACAATAAAAACCATAGAAATGCTGGGTCAGCCTTTCATTAATTTAAGTATTTCTAGCACCTTCCTTCTTAATCAGTTTTCTAAAACTGATTCCCGCCCCCCCACACCCCCCCCCAAAAAAGTTCTTCAAAAATTTTTATTCCATTTTTTTTCTTTAGAATCATGGAATCATGGAATGGTTTAGGTTGGAAGAGACCCTAAAGATCATCCAGTTCCAACGCCCCTGCCACGAGCAGGGACACCTTCCACTCTCCCAGGCTGCTCCAAGCCCTGTCCAGCCTCGCCTTGGACACTTCCAGGGATGGGGCAGCCACAGCTGCTCTGGGCAACCAGTGCCAGGCTTACCAGCCTTTCTCCTCTCTATCTTCTTAGCCTGGACTATTTTTTGTCAGAGAGGGCAACAGTAACTCTGAAATCATCCCAGAGCAGACTTTACTGCCAGAAACCCAATATTCCTGTTACACTCCATTCCAACCCCATCAACATCCATTTTTTGACTGTACCTTTACAGAGCAGTCCCTCGCACAGGTGACACTGTGGCACATACAAAAATCTCAGGTATTTGCAAGAAAAGCTGCACTTACCTTGGTCCTTTACCACAGCTGCCACTCCATCACCTCACCCTGCCAGCTGTACCTGGAGCTGCTGGCAGTATCCCCTCTGCCTTCCCTGCCCAAGGAACTGCATCAGCAAGTCCTGCCGTGCCAACAGCCATTCCCCTCTTCCAGTCAGGAGTCCAGGACATGAAGTCAATCCCAGTACAAACTACCAGTGTTCATCTTTTCAGTAACACCATTTCTCCTTGCCTTTTTAGTTCCTCAGACAGTTTGACATGTACAACATTATGTCTCTTATTCCAAAGGCTTAAAAAAATAAAAACTTAAAAACAAAACAAAACCAAAAAAAAACCCTATAGAAGGCTCAAATGTGTTTCAATCAATTCTTGATCCATTGATTGAAAATCTCAGATGATGACAACAGAATAGCAGAACTACTTTCCTCTGCAGAAAACAGTCTTGCATCCTACTAGTACTTTTGGTTTTAATTCTACTTCTAACAATGAAGTAAATTTCCTGGTCACATGAGCAGTCTTTTTAACAAGCTCACTAAAGGATCCTCCTTTGAAATCCTTTCATAAAGTACACAAAAAATGCATATTTACAGGTTCATGGTACTGAGGTGGTCACTTAATCCCCAAAGCCCTTCAGGATGCCCAGTTCATTCCAGTCAGAGTGGATGACTCACATCAGTTGGCTTCAGTACCCTTTGGACATGCCAAAAAACCCATGAGCTCCATCAGCAGGAAAAAGCTGACTGGTTGGTTACCTTCGCATTATTCTTTGGGCTGAACATCACGGCAAAGGCTTTCACATTTTAACATTTTCATCTTTCTTTGTTTTACTCTAAATCCCAGATAACCCAGTAGACACATTCCTCCTTGGGCTTCCCATTTCCAACAAACTGCAACTGTGCTTATATAATTTCAGATATTCACTTTAAAACATTTAGGATCCATGTACTTTGGGTTTGGGGGTTTGGTTTGGTTTGGGGGTGTGTGTATTAAGATTTATTTTCCAAAGGCTTAACCAGGCTTGATGAAACCCTTAATGCTCAGAGGTATGCAGGACATGCTTCACACCTTACTCACCTTGGCCACAAGTACACCACAAACATAAGGTCAACATGTAATACAAACCTCTGGAGCCAAGGGATGCACAAATCTAAATATTTAGGTTAGTATGTCCAACATCCCATGTCCTGTGCATCCCAAGCTCACACCCACCCATCCATCCATCTAATACTACTGAACTACTACTGCTGTTCACAGAAGGGAACAGGAACCCAAGAGAACCTTGGTGGGAGAGATTCAGTTCACATTCATCTGCTGCTACAGCAAAAACCAGAGAAACTGGGGCAGAGCAAACTCTTCCTTGTGTAGAAATTTCTGAAAGGTTCACAAGTTTGTAATGCAGAAAAATGCACTGAGTGCTTGTTTGGATGTTCAGCTTCTTTAGAATAACTTGGTAACAAATCACTAAAACCACCTTAAAAATCTGTCTGGGCAAACACTGCCATCAGGTACCTGCAGGCTATAACTGAAAGGCTTTCTTATTTTCTATGTACACAAAGGCCAGTCTAAGTTAATTTTCACCTTTAATAAGCCCATGATTCTTTGTTATTTAATACTCTGTAAAAAGGTATTACAGATTATTGCAGTGACTTCTAAAGAAGATGCACAGCCAGGAGGCTGAAACTACAATATCATATACAGTATGTAGTCATTGATACTACCTACTACAGCATGAAGAAAAATACTTTTTAAATAAACAGTATTTAACTGAAAACATAGAAATGGAGCTTTCATTCTTATCATATGGTTACATAGCTATATTCCAAGATAACATTTTAAAAAATGCTAAATCTTGAAAGGCCAGATATACCAAGTCATGATGAGGATGAACCAGTTTTGCCCAGAAATGCTATAAAATGAGCACACTGCACAGTTTTTCAGCAAATCTTAGTTTTGCCAAGCTTCAAGAGGCAAAAGCCTGAAATGCAAAAGCTCCCAAGTTGTCTAGCTAGTCCACTTGTCTCACTCTGGCAGGCCCAGTGACCCACACTGCTTGCAGACAGCGTGGCACCACAGCTGATCTTGGCCGACACGGATCCCATCAGGAAGAGACGTTCGGGTCCTTACGATGCCAGCCCCAACAAAAAGCCTCCAACAAACCCACTGGACACCACGATGTTCTGCTTGATAAATTCTGTGGACTGAGAAGAAAAACAATATTAATGAAGTTAATTGTATCTGACTTTATTAATTAATACTTATTACAACTTCCTGGAAACAAGGACATTAAATTGTGGAGAAGGGTGCAGGGGGAAGTGATGTGTCTAAAACCATATAAAAATAGGTGGCAGCAATATAGTGCAAACTGACTCTCAGCTATCTTTAATGACATATTTAAAACACAGTGAGCCTTTTAAAAGTCAAAATACAGAGGAATTGTTACAGCAATTTCATGCCAATACCACTCTTGTTTTGATTAAAACAAGACAGATGTTTTACAAACTACCTTGTCAAAAAAAGCATGAGTACCACCATGACTTCAATTGCAATCATATGACAATTGTTTAAAAAGAAAATACTGCTTTTTTTGAAGATCACTGGAAAAGAAATACACTCCATTATGAGCCAGTTTCCTAACAACTTAATCTTAGAAAAAACTACTTATGTATGATGACATGGGTATAGAATATTTCATGAAGTAGCAGCACAGAGTAAAACAGCTTTTACCAAATGTGTCATTTTATAAATATTCTGCTTCAAACACTTCAGATTTGCAACTAACACACAGTGACAAAAGAGTCATATAATCTGAGAAGAAAAAAAAAAAGGAAAACCCCATCCTATCCCACCCATTTCTACAGGGCGATGGAGAAGGAGACGTTAAGCTATCTGAAGTACAGAAGAAGCAAGAAAACCCTCAATCTTGAACTTTCAGTTCATATTCATATTAAAATTTAAGATAATTTTTATCAATCTATATGCAACTCCATACAAGTTAAACTTGAGATGTCAAAACTCATTAATTACAGAACACCAGTGTGGCTGCTGTTTCGCTATCTGCAACACATTCCCAGTCACAATTCTCAGTTATTCAGAATGAAACTTAGATTGCATGTATGGAACATGAAAATATGTGAAAACAGGTTTTAAAAAACCCCAAACAACCACAAAATTGATTAAATGGAAGTCTTCAAATGACAGGGTGAAACAGCCCCCATGACACTAATCAGTATCACAGCTATCTCTACTCAACATAGTAGGCAACTGGCAGATTCTGAAGACAGATATTCTCCAAAATGTATAAAATTAGATAAAATCACAACTCCTATTACAAAGTAACTACAGCTTTTCTGCAGAAAAGTCATTCTTGTCTAGACAAGTAATTTTATTATCAGCAGTCTAAGAAGATTTGGGGTTTGTTTTTGTAGTTAATGTTTTACCCACACCATCCTGAACTTTTTACCATGTCATGACCTTATTGGCTTTGTCACCTGCCAAGAACAAGTTCGTGTGTCATTTTTAACAGTGGCTAAAACAGAAAGCTAAATGAATAAAAGACAGCACAGTCTGGTAACCTTGATAAATTACTATTTAAATATACTATTAGTAAGCCAAACTATTTTTGATGTGTTCAAGGTTTGCATCTGCATTTTCAACTCATTATCACTGGCAGTGGAAGGTAAGAAAATCTGACTGGCAAAAAGGAGTTTATCACCTTAGACTCACCTCTTCAATTAGAGTGTTGATTTCAGGAGTTGCCTTATTTGCACGTTTTTTCAACTGTTTTTTTGCTTTGTTTACATCTTTTTCAACTCTCTTCCAGTCAACTTGTACATATCCACTATGACTAGCAATCTAGGGAAATAAAGGCAGTTAGTACAGCTGCAATTGACATTTCATGAGTCAAAATGCATTGTCTTGGTGCCTATAAAATAGTTTTTTCTTATTTTTACTTATGACAGATACAGGAAAAGACATTGTTCCAATTTCAGCAGGTTCTCTGCTACAAACCTTTCCTAAGTGACAGCAGTTCAAATTAGAACAAGCAATGGCAAAGTTCAGTAGGCTCGTTAATTTTACTAGTTCTCTGTTTCTTAGTTATAAAAGCTTTGCAGTTTTCTCTTCAGCATTTACTGCAACTTTACTTCTAAGAAAAACACATTGATAGGACAACAATGAAAAAACTCCTTTGTTTCAGCTTCTTTCAGGATTGTAGAATTCTGATTTGTGACAGAGTATCTGGGGCTAATCAAAAGCATCAATAGAAATACTGAAAACTCTTTATTTTATCCTACACAATTTAAACTGTCCAACAAGAAAAAAGAGTACTCATTACAAGAGAATTCTCACACTTCTTACAAAACAAAACCATTAAGCAGAAAAATAACACAGCCTGAGAACAGCACAAGTTCTGTAAAATCAGAAAAATGAGTAAGTTTGAGGAGACTGGCTCATACCAATTTACAAACACAAACTTCCAAATTTTTTAGCATGCCTAACCATCATCCCAAATCTTTGCCTTATTTCTGTTACTAATATTTGACTGCTGCATGTCCTAGAGAACAGTTAAACAACTCATTATTTGGTGGGAAAAAAAAAGAGAAAAAAATCAAAATTAAGGATTACTGCTTACTTTAACTGTTAGAACAAATAGATATAAACCGCTAAACTTACATGATTGTTATACAAAAATGCTCTGTAAAGAGTGAGATTTCTCAGATACTTCTTAATGTCACATGTGTCAGAAATTCACCCAATTTACCTAACAGCCTTCTATGCAAACTGTCCAACTAGTAAACACAAGTCACAGATATTGAACTTTTGTGAAACAGGTATTTAAATATACAATTTATTAGGTGCAGCCTAAATACACGATTTATTAGGTTTAGTTTCACATCACTGACAGGCTCTGAAGTTTGACGTTCACATGGATCTTTCTACCAAGTAACTGAAATTAGACCATCTAGCTTCTACTACAACTGCCACAGTAACTAAGCAACCTATTTCACCAGAAACTGAGGATTTCATAATTCAGGGAAAAAAAATTAAACAAGTGTCAGACAGATTTTGTCTGAATTCAAAACAAAGCTTATAGAAGATCACCTCTGCAAGAAAGTCAACTTCAGATTCCATGGCTGCATAATTAAAAAAAACCAATTCACTGGACAAATACAAAATGAACTCACTATATTTTAAACTCTCTTTTACTTCATGCCTCAGAATGTAATTAATAACAAATTAATTGACTTTTCCTGTCTACTGTAAAACCATTTATTCACATGGGCAGTAGTGCCAGGCAGGGACAGCTCATTAAGGGCTGTCTGTACAGTATCAAAGCAGGAAACCACTTTGAAAGCTGTACTGGTTGCACATCCAGTCACTGGATGACATACCAGAAAAAGAAAAATAGCTGCACATTGTGGCAATTGTTATTTTATGAATTTAACATAACCACAAGAATTTCAAAAAGGTCCCAGCATTGAATTGGTGCCGTCTCACTCATACAACTGAAAATTAAATGTGACTGCTCTACTCAGTCCAACACAATGTAAGAAATGCTAATGTATCTGCTTGCTTGTAAAATGCAAATGGATCTTAGAAGAAACATTTCATTAAGACAACTTTAATTAGCTCAGTTATCCAGACAGCACAGAGATGAGGCAGAAGTTTTTAATTAAGATCTGTTTGTAACTACTGCAGAGCTTACACTTGTATCAAAACCAGATATCTTTTCTCCCTGAACTTTGTAGCCCTGAAATAAGAGATTCCAAATTCTACTTTTTGAGTGTTTACAAAAAAAGCAACAGAGGGTAATGTTTTGAATATAAAATTTTTAACTGAGAAGAAAAAAATCCTGTACTTTGGCAGTGAGAGAGTCTGTGTCGTATCTACTTTGGCTGCAACCCCACTAATTACATAATTTCATATATAAGTGCAGAAATAATATCCCTGAACTCAAATGCTGAAAAAACATTAGACTCTAATGTATCATAAAAAACCTATTTGCTTATAACAGTAAATTTACATAAATGCAAAATCTCAAAATTTACTAGTATTTTGAAACTCAGGCCCTATGATAACCAAGTAAAATAACAGTATCCCATTATCATATCCATGCTTGGATATATTAAGGTGTCATATAGCTCTATGCATATTAATTGCATATATTATTAAAGAGACTTATGAGGAGTGGATTTTAGGTTATATAGGAATCTCTCTGTATATGATAAGGCAGTATTATCTATATATCTCATAGCTGATTATTTGTTCAAAACCTTCCAAAAGTGTTGAAAAAATATGAATTTTTTTCAAAAAGGCAATTGAGGAAATGCATCAGTGCAGGAACACTAAAAATGTGTTATCTTTCTCAACATTAACCAAAGAAAACGGAGAATCTTCAAGGGCAGACCTCATTTTGGGGGTGATAGTGGAGAAGCACACAGGTACTTTGTTAGTGCGAAACATTACCACAAATAACGAGCAGAAAAATGTTTTGGAGCAAAAAATCTGTACAGCAAGATGGGACAAAAGAATTTAATTTCCTCAAGGCAAAATCTCACACTAAAAGAGCCCAAGCAAGGCCAGAGGGCACAGGAGAGCTCAGCTGCAGTGCACAGAAGCCAGAGGCACTTTGAGGCATTTTCTGCTGTTCAGGAAGGGAACAACCCCCAGTTTCCACATCAGATCTGACAAGTCTCTAAGCTCGGCACTGACAAGGAGGGAGTGACTGAGAAGTGACACACTTTGTGTAAGAGCTGAACTGCAGAGCTTGTACCCTCAGCCCCCACCTGCAGGCACAGCTCTGCTGTCCCCACGGCAGGTTACAGACACTCTGTCCCTCCACCTCATGTCAGAACCTGCCAGAAACTTGGCATTTCTTTATCAGGCCAACTTCCAGCTCCAATTTGCTTTGGCTGTTCCACTGAATAGTCCCTCTAAGTGTGCAAACATCAACTGTCAAGTGAGATATTCAACATAAAATTGAATCCAACTCTCCCTCACAAAGCCCCCAGGCCCAGAAGGTTGGTCCTTCCCTGGGAACATGAGATGCCACACTGGGCTGGAATTACATGGTCATTAAGGTCCCTTCCAACCCAACCCATGCTATGATTCCATGGTCATCAGGGTGCACCATCAACAAACCCCTGTACAAATTAAAGCCAAGGATATCTTGGAGTTTATTTTGTTTCTTGTGTTGTTTTCACATATTTACCTTTCCTAAATTAGAACAAAATTCAATGAAGAATTCAATTTAATTAATCAATGGCATATTAATGGCTGAGGAAAAAATGTATTAGTGAAAGCACAAATAACTGAATAAAAATGCAATTTCGTTATTAAATAATCGACAACACAGAACAGAAAAACCTGTAATTCATATGCTCACTGCAGAGCAAAAAACAATTAAACTGCTCTTGAGGTACAGGATTTTAAAAATAAAGAGATATTAAGTGCTCATTAAGAACAATTGTTTTTAACCAATTCATTACAACAGAACAAAAAGTACACAAGCTCATAATTCCCTACTCTTCATGATTTTACCAAGCAGTGCTGTATAAATGAGAAGTTACACAAGGAAAATCCTTTACTTGTTATGAGAAAGGCATTATATTTTCCTAAATATACTGCCTAGTTTCCTTAATATACTGCCTAGATACTGCTCTTATACCAGCATATTTGAAGAACCACATCTATTTCACCCCAAAAAAATCATACTTAATCATTTAATAATAATTAATCAAATTAAGGTGCGGAAGTATTTACTGCATAAAATGTGGTAACAGATTGTGATTTTGAAAAGCTGTGCAAATTTCATGCAATTTTTGTTCTTTTTCTCCAACTACTTTTCACATAATCTATATTAAGACTGAAGTTCTAGATCAATTACAAAAACATGAAAAATCTTTTTTGCTTCCTGTACAAACTGACACTGAAAAATGTATTGCTTTCAGTTTCCTACTACATTTCTTGAGATGAAGTCATCACCCACTGAAAAAAAAAAAGTATTTTTTTGATTTTAAGACTGAAATGTTTTACTGAATGGGCTTTAGCCAAGAATCTGGCCTTCTGTAGTTATTATTCTTGTTCTAGCATGTAATTATAATGTCAATATAGCAATCAGCAGTTGAAATGAAATCTGAAACTTCAGAGAAATTTACAGATAAAAAGGAACTTTCTAGTAATGTGCTGAAATACTCTTCTGCCCACTCAGGGGAAGCACTGAACACGTATTCATAGAATCAGGATGTGTGATCTTTAAATGAAAAAATTAAAGACTACAGAAATGTAATTACACCATAGAATTTATGACTCAGTCTTAAAATGCAAAATGTTTTGAATTAAAAGAGAGACCAAGGCATTTACTTCATTTCCTTTCAAGAGAATCTGATCTTACTTAAGATATAGACAATCCAATCAAAATACTTAACTCATATTTCCTCTTGGAAAATATTCCTTTTTGGATTCAGCGTAAATGAGATCAACCAAGAAATCAGACACTCAACCACGTGGCAAATCTATTGCATGTACAGGAAAGCTCCCCAAACTTCACAGCTCAAGAAGCAAAAATCCTGCACAAGTGACGTGTTTTATTCAATTTCCATTCTCTTTTGTCTACAGGTCTCAGCTTTAACTTTTCAGCTTCCTGTCATCAGGAGCACTGAGGAAGGCACCTACAGCAATCTGCTGCCTTCACCCCGGGTGCCTCTGTTCTGGCAGCTCTTCAGTCATATGATAAAAGAATTATCATTAGAAGAATTAAGACCAATGGCATACAAAACATGGGAAAAGGAAAAAACCAAACCAGCCCCCAAACCAGTAGGGACCATGATTATGAAGGAAGCATGTGTACTTCACACAACAGCAACATTTCAGTGCGTTACACAGCAGCAGTTACTACCCCACCCTTCCTGATCACCAGCCACTACCATCAAAAGAAATGAAAGCAGGATATGCCTTTCAGAAACCCTCCAGGGTGATGCTAGAAAGAATAAATATATCTTTAACCTCTTCTCTCAAGAAATTGTGTATCATTGAGCCTAAGTAAGCATCAATCTATATCCCCTAGAACAATCTGAGGAAAAATGAGAAGCTCACAGGTATTAAGACATGAAAAATGCCAGTAAAATCCTGGCATCTTATAGAAGGACACATGAAATTCTCCTTCACTTAAAGTTTCATCTAATTTAAAGGTTTTTTGGAAATATATCCTCGCCTAATCACAGTATCTGATGAAAAATGCAAATGATCATGCTATATAACATAATTAAAAACTTCTGAACCTGAAAGCCAGCAGAGAGGAATGCAATGAAGCTGTCAAAATTCAGCCAGGTTTTAGAGGTTCAATAGATAAAACACAGCAAGGGGGGAAAACAGAAAAACACGGCTCATGCTGGGACCAGAACAAGCCTTCCAGGCAACTGCCAAAGCAGCCTAAAGCTCTGTTAAAATTCTCAAACCAATGTAAAACAAACGTATTTTATATTCTCCCTAATCATAGGTTCTTCTCATCTGGCAACATCGAATCATGCACAGTACCTTAGCTTCTGCACAGAAGTTCTTTTGTCTTACAACAAACTACTTTACAGGACAGAGTAGATTCTGACTTACAACTAATTTTTAAAAATGTCTGTTTTGTACATTTGTACACAATATTCCAGCTCAAATGTAAGGTTTTGACTGATAAGACTAAAAAGATGAAGTAGATAAGAAGCCTTCCTAATTAAATGTTACCCAACAGCTGTGTTTTTCCTATTGTTCAGTAAATAACATCTGCCAACTTATAAAGCATGAAATGCTACATACTTGAAGCAGAAGAAAGCCACCACCTACTGCAGTTGCTGCAAGCTTTCCGACTTTCTGGAACAAAAATCCCGCACACCTTAGGGGAATAAAACAAAGAAAACAAACCCAGTCCAATGAAGTTTTCTGCTGAACAATGCCACACTACACAATTCCTGACTGCAACTATTACTATTATTTCATTTTATAAAGCAAACGTTTCATTTAATATTTACAAATTTAAAAATCAAGGCTAGTTAATGCAAGCAATATTAAATTAACAATGTCTAAAACAAGACATGTGATTAATGGTTGCTTGTTCCTAGCTGTCTGATGGCTCCTTTAAAGTAACCTTGAGATCTCTAGATCTTACTGCTATTAAATGTAGCATGTTAATAAAGCACAACATAATTATGTAACAGTGCTGCTATAACCGTTCCCAAGTGGAATGTAAATACATTATACCATAATTTATATTAACTACACAACTCATAACTGAAAGATCTCAGTAAAAAGCAGCATCCCTACCACAAGATTTAAACTCAGTGAGGCCACTCTGCTGGGACATGGCCTTAAGTCTATTTTTAATAGATCAAGGCAACCAGAAAATTACCTTGTTCTCAGTCTCCCAACCCTCCCTCATCAAATGGAGAAGAGCACAGACGCTGACATTACAGAGGAGTGATAAGACAGGAAGGGGCCCCTGGAGGTCACCTGGGCCAGTCACCTTCCCAAAACTGCTGCAGAGCCCAGTCCAATCTCAAAGCTCAATCAGGCTGCCAAGTGCTCTGAATCAGCCAAGAATTTTTAATGCTGATGGTTCCACTACTTCCCTGGGCAATTCCAGTGTGTCTAAACACTGGCCCACACACAGAGGGGAATTTTCCCCCCTGCATATGAATAGTGAATTCTTATTTATATACATCAGAAGGCACCCAGAGAGATGTGCATCTACAGATACTGAAATGTGCATTTTCCAGATCATTCAATAAGCCAGTTTTTATGGATGCCAGATGAACTATTCCCTAGAAACTTCTGAGTTTCCACGTACACATACAACTTTTTAAAAATAATTTTAAGGCTACAGAAGCAAACTTAGACTGAAAGCTAAACCCCACTCCACAAATTGGGTACAACAATTTCATTTTTAGTCTATTTCATCTTCCAATTCTTGCATAATCCCTCTTTAAAAGTCACTGTGCTACCATAATGGTGTTTTTCAATGAATTTACAGTTTTTCTGTGTACTGGAATAAACAAAAACCATTCAAACACCTCTGACACATAACAAATACCTTGACACAGCTGCTCAGGCTGTGACCACATTTTCCAGTTTAAGTTCTCATCTTCACTGTCTAGCTTTCACCATGAATTATTCTAGTATAACTAGGCTATGGTATCTCCCTTCAGATAACATCAGAGCAAACTGTGAACTTGCTCAAAATGGCTGAAGTTCAATTTAGAGGAAAAAACAGTCTCCATGAAATGGGGCTCTTCATTAAAAGTGTATTTTGCCATCCTTTTTTTCCCCCTTCATTTCTTTTACCTGTAAAGTATGTCCCAGCCATAATATAACTAAGTTTCTAAATCTAGACTAGTAAGGAAATAATCTTTTCCATACAAAAGAAAAGCTATATGCAGTAATTTTTCTTTTATTTCTTGTAATTTTGGAGCTCTGACATTTTCCCAAATCCTTTCCACAGTAACTAGAACGAGTTCCCTTGGATATTGGTGAAACACCAGTATTAAAAAACACTTCATAATGATGAGTCAGAGTAACAAGCTAAAATAATTCACACATGAATAATCTTGATCAATGCTAAAGGAAATCCCATTAAAGATATATTTATCTGCTTCAAATGGAAATGCATCTTCTAACAGAGTAAAATGTCTAGGTCAGTTATGGAAAGGGAAGCTCCCTCACCAGCCAGTCACACCTCCCATTACAATCTGTGTGGCTACAGAATATTTTTCAACAATTGGTCCTGAGTTCCGGCCAAACACACGATTCCACCAATGGTGACGTCGGGCATATTCTGTTAAATCCAGCACTTCATAGGAATCATCATCACTGTCATGGTCTGAAAAAGAAAAAGCAATTTAAAAAAAGTCATTTCCTCAGTTACACAGTAAATTAACAATTTATGTGAAAATCCAGTTTGGGCATTGGGTAGTCCAATGGTTTAAATTGTACTGTATAAGCTACCGACGGTCCAGCAGCTCGCAGAACTGGATTTTGGGATTCTGTGCCATCATCAAGGTAAGGTGTAGAAGGCTACAGAGGTGGTATAATCTATAAAATCCATGACTGGCACTACAAGAATCCCCTACCTGTTCAAGTATAGGAACCAAGAGGCATCAGATGAAATTACCAGTTAGCTCATTCAACACAAACAAAAAAAACCCAACACAAACAAAAACCAAAGGGTAGACCAACACTTGGAAAGATTAGGAATTTCTGGCCCACTGTGCTCCTCAGAGGACCAAACATCATTTGCCCCAAAGGCAGGAAGCAATTTCTGTTCCTTTTCCACAACAAATGAACCAGATGATGCTGGGACTTCAGTTAAGTTCTATTTTCCTAGGACAATTCTGTCAATGTTTTCAAAACAGGTATCCTACAACTTCAAATTAAGAGATCCTCAACACCATGTATAGTCGAACATCAAAGTAAAGGGATGGGTCTAGATCTTTAAAGAAAAATATTTTAAGCGTGTATCACTTTCTGTGACATATACACATGAACTGAACTACACTTTGTTTAAATATATTTGAGGTTAAATCTAATTTCAGCAATACGAGTGGGGCATTTCAGAAAAGAGGAACAGCTAAATTATTACCTAGAATTATTATCTAGAATTAAAGTAAGGCTGTAGATATAAAAATTTTATTAGAATTTTGACAGCTTTTTCTATCAGGTGTAAAAACTTCAAAGATGCAAGAAATACACATGTAGGTGTGAATTATTTCAACTTAAGTGTTCTTGAGTACTAAAAAATGAATAGAAATATCCATAATGCTGAAAAATTGTTATTGAATGTTCTTTCTTTGAGGTATCAAGGACAAGTTTAACTTCTTTAGATGGAGAATATTGAAACACCGTCATGAACAGTTATGCTAATTCTGCCTTTAAATTATTATTATTTAAACCAAAACTGGTGTACACAAGTATAACACGTTCTGTGGGAAATAACACTGCCAGAGCGTTTTCTAGTGATGAAAAATACTCCCTGCATGCGGCAAATGATGTTCTGGACATTCCCCAAGCACATCGAACTGTGCCAGTGCCGAGAGGCGCCGCACGACGAGGCCACAGCGATGCCCTGAGAGCCCCCAACGGTGAAGGATGCGGCGGCCATGGGGGCTGGAGCCTCCTGCTTCCCGTCCCGCATCCCCCCGGCTCCGGCTGGGCCAGCACTCGTTCTGTCTGCGGGCCTGGCTAGAAAGGGTTTCGGTGGTTACATCCCGGGAAGGAGCTCTAGCCCGGGTGATGCCGGTGATGCCGGGGCCGATGCGCCGGGCCGCGCGACGGAGGGGGGACACGAACGGACTGGGGAGATGCAGAGCCCGGGCCATCCCTCCCCGCCCCCGGGACGCAGCGCAGGCAGCGGGAGGGGGCTGCCCGCCGCCCCCGAGAGGAGGAAGGGCGCCCGCCGCGCCGCCTCCTCCCCGCTCCCGTCAGGAAGGGGCCAGCACTGACCTGAGGCGGAGCGGGGCCGCCGCGCCGCCATGTTGGCCGGTGGTGAGGCGGCGCGCGGCCTCCCCGCTGCGCCCCCAGCGGCCGCTCGAGCCCCGCCCCTCCCCGCCGCGGTGCCGCCCCCTCGCGGCCGCTCCGCGCATGCGCCTCCCGCCCCCCCCCGTGTGTCCCTGAGGGAAGACCTGAGGGGACGGGGCTGGGGATCTGCATTTGCGAAATGCGGAATGTCCCGGGCTGGAAGGGGCCGGTAAGGAGCATCGAATCCAGCTCCCTGCCCTGCGCAGGGTATCGCAGGAATCCCACCATGTGCCTGAGCGTTATCCAAACGCTTCTTCATCTCCGTCAGACTGGTGCTGTGACCAGTGGCCTGGAGAGCCTGTTCCGTACCCAGCCACCCTCTGGGAGAAGAACCTTTTGTTAATAGTCAGCCTAACCTCTCCTGACACAACTTCAGGCCATTCCCTCAGTCCTGTCACTGTCACGACAGAGCAGAGATCAGTGCCTGCCCCTCTTCCCCTCACAAAGAAGTTGTGACTGCAGTGAGGTCTCCCCTCAGTCTCCTTTTCTCCAGGCTGAACAAACACAGTGCCCTCAGCGCCTCCTCACATGGCCATCCCTTCTCCGTCTTCATTGCCCTCTTTTAGGCTCTCTCCAATAGTTCAATGCCTTTCTTGTATTGTGCTGCCTAAACCGGCACACAATATTGAAGCCTGTGCCATGAGGGGCTCGTTGATCCCAGTAATGGGGATTAGAACCCCAGAACCTTCCCCATATCTCCAGCTGTGCGTGAGGAACAGAGCAGTGGCTGCAGGCATGGCTGGACAGCAGCTACGTGCCATGAGCCCCATAAAAATTAATAACCAGAAAAAAACAAACACAAGGCCCCTCAAAGTACAAAGGTTAAAGCCAGCATGAGCTGTGAAACATTGGAAAAAATTAAATGTGATCCCTGGTGTGCCCCCTCCTTCAATGCATTGGTGGGGTTTCAATGGGATAAAAGCCACATAATTGTATTTTATTACTTTTTTTTAAATTATGTGCAGCCATAACATAAAGGTGGCACAGCAAATGCAGCTTCAGGAGTGTTGTCATAATATGAATCAAGAAAGCATCAGTGAACATAATTTATAAATAATAAAATTGAAAACAAATTATTTGAAAGTATTTACAGCCTTTCACTTGTACTCTTACACTGCCAATACACAAGACAGGCAATTAGAATGGCAAAAAAATCCACTTTTCCCCACGTCTTAAAGCTGTTTTTATGGAATACGCATTTAGGATTTTAATTAAACCCCTTATTTACACCTGCCTTTACAAACATACCAAAAAAGAGAAAAACATATCTTCCACAAGACCTTTCTTTAGTCCTCTCTGAAATTGCAATAAGCATGTAAAACTAGAACACTAGTGTATAAAGTGGTTGTTTGCTTATTAAATGATTTTTATTACAAACATTTGCCATAGTGATAAGCCGGTGACAGCATGCCAGACAGAACTAGTAATATATTGCTTTCTTTAAGATTTTCAACAGATACGTTCCTGTATGGAACACAGATTTGTCTCTTTATGATTTGTTTTGACAAACACTGTGCATCTTGAGAGTTTTCTTGTTTAAGCATAAAATTGGTGGGTTTGGTATTCACTTTCCAATTGATAACGAAGTGTTGACTTTTCCCAGTCAGATGCCAATAAGGTAAAGGAGGTGATCAGAAAGTTTTGCTCAGGCTGTGTGAGCCTGGCTGGTTTTGTACATTTTGTTGCTCGAATTCTTAATATTTGGTTTCCCTATTTTTAACTATGATCAGTTAAAAATAGCAGCACTTCTCCGATGACTTTCCCTGTGTCTGTACAAACAATTATATTAATTTCCTTTCAGAACAGGGAGGTTTATATAATTAGCACTTCTAAAAGATTAACATTAGAAGCTGCATTGTGTTCTACATGCAACTTCTGTTTGCCTCCTTTTGCACTCCTCCTGCCAAGTCAGGGTGATGTGACAAGTGGCAAGGAAGGAGTTTAGGAAAGACCCAGGGAAAGCCCTTTTGGGCTTGTGGTATCTGTTCTGGGATCAGAAAGGACCCCTTGCCCAACACAAGACATTTCCCAGTGGGTTCCAGTTGTGTAGGATGCAGTGGTGCTCCCAGGGTGCTCAGCCCTGGATGCTGTGAATGACCCCAGTTTCTGCCCGGGATCTGCAGGCACTGCCTGGGGGATGGGCTCAAAGCCTGCAGAGAGAATGCCATCAGGATTGTTCTTGCTTCTAGCGAAATCCATTCTCTGTGCAGAGACAAAAAACCTCGTGGCTCCGGAGACCAAGAATAACCAGGAGAGCTTTTACCAGCCCCGTTGTGATGTATACAATTCCCCAAGCCCATTCAAATCTCATGCACACTGATGCCTCCTTCAAGCTATTCATGGCAGATTCTGACACATTTTCCAAGGAAAGGTAGACAGTTTAAACTCAGGCCACATTTTGGCTTCACCCTTAAAGGTTCTTCAGGAACAAAATGTTTTCCTGTAACATCAGGAGGACTGCACAGAAAAATTGCTCTTTGCTCTATGAGCCCTGGCTACAAGTTCAGGCTGTGCAGCCACCCTCTGTCCTTGTATCTGTGACAAGCAGGTTGGCTGTCACAACTTGCAAGGGAACATACATTGCACACATGTACCTTATAAATACTAAAAAACTCACAATAAGCAACCAAAACCACCCAAAACCCCGAAAAGCAGAAGAGAGCCTCCCAATCTTCAAATGCCTGTGTGATTCTAATCCTAGCAGCTTCTTTGTGCTGCTGACCAGAATTCCACACTGGGACACACATCCTTTGATTTTTTACCACCTTGCATGATTAATTATAAAAACTGAAGGCAACACACACTGCCAGCCATCTCTACTAGGCCTTACCTGTGAGTGAAACTTAGGTTCTCCACAGGTTTAACTTAGTAAATGCAGTGGGAATAACCTGCAATAAAGGTATTGAAGGGAATGGATGATTCTTTTTTTAAAATCTGACTGGACGTGCTGTTACTCAAAGCTCAGTTGGCTGGAAAATGGCAGAGAAATGTCTGGGAAGGAATTTGAGTTCTAAGTCCATCAAGATCCTGGTCAAGGGCTGTTGTGGGGCCACAACCTGAACTGTTAATACAGTAGGAAGTTCCATGACTTCCTGACAAAGAGTAGTGCATGGGCAGGCACTGATCTCTGCTCTGTGTTGACAGTGACAGGACCCGAGGGAATGCCATGAAGTTGTGTCAGGAGAGCTTTAGTTTGGATATCAGGAAAAGGTTCTTCCCCCAGAGGGTGGTTGGGCACTGGAACAGGCTCCTCTGGGCTGTGGTCACAGCTCCAAGCCTGACAGAGCTCAAGGAGCGCTTGAATGATGCTCTCAGGCACATAGTTGGATTCCTGTGGATGGGCCAGGAGCTGGACTTGGATGATCCTTGTGGGTCCCTTCCAACTCTGGATATTTCATGATTCTATAATGTTAAAATGAAGATAATCCTCCCTGTAATTATGATGTTAACAAATACACATCCTTTTGTCTCCTGCCGTCTCCATGTGAGATTTTGGATGGCTTGCTTATATTGCTTGTCTTCAACCTTCCTTTGTCACTTTTCTTTGTAAAATGTTTATTGTGAGGTTTAACAAAATTCAATTATGAGTATTTTTTTCTTGTTTGTGAACATCATTAAATTCTGCTTTTCAGTTTTGTAGTACTCTAACTTGATAACAGCCTCCTTTAGCTTAGAATCACTGAATAATTTTGGTTGGAAGAGAGCTTTAACATGATTGAACCCAAACATAAATCTTAATTCGTTTTTCCTAATGAAATTTAAGTTATAAATTTCCACTACGATCCATGTATGAGTGGAGGAGAAAGGGCATAGAAAGATATGTGTGTTGTCTCCATTAACTATCAGGAGTCTCTTGAAGAATTCAACTGATACAAAAAGAAAAAACAAGTTTAGTGTGCTGTGAAGGGTGTTTAAACAGGTAACAACCAAAGACATCATCCAGGTAAGATGTGGTGGATCCATAGCTCCTGCATTTTACTTATTAAACAAAACTGATGTTTAGTGTCAGGTCAGGCTGCAGCAGGACACATTCCCGTGATCCTAGCCTGGAAAAGTAAGGAAATAAAAAGTTAAGGAGAGGATTGGTCGTTTCTGTTCGTTTTGTTTACTATATTGTTAATAATGCAAGCTGATTATCCATTAATCTTTTGATCTCAGCTCTGATGAGTTACCAGGCTTGGACTGCAGCACAGAGCTCTGACTGACCTCCTGCTATTGTATGAATCCCATGCATGCGTTGGGATGTCTGTGCTGTGCCTGTGGAAAAACGCTGGGATCACGGCCAGAGGGGAGCCAGGGGAGCCAAGCCTGGGGCAGAGCTGAGCTCATCATTCCTTCAGGATCTCCCCTGGAGGCAGCCAGGGCTTCAGCAGTGTGGGGCAGAATGCAGGACTGCAGTGGCTCATGAAGGTTCATCTTGTCAAAATGCTTAACAAAAACTGGAGTGTTCAGCTAAATTTGAGGCTTCGTGTGATTGCCCAGGCAAATAAAGGACAGTGAGGGGAACTGAATCTTAGAAAGTCTTGCAAGGCTCTGGAAGATTTTCTTCAATCTGGTATAGGTGTCTCTCTGTCATTATATTCTTGTTTAAAAATTTTCTCATATGCAAAATGACTTTTTTTTTTTTTAAATGAAAGGGTTCTGCCAAGTTTTTGTTCTTAATTTTCTGTTTTCCTGTAAGTAAAATATAAAGGATTTTTAATTGCCTGGAGGTAACTTTTTGTTTAATGTATGTCCATATTATAAAATTTCAGAAAAGCGTGCTGACTGTAGTACTGCATTATTTTAGAGAAGTTCTTGAAACAGCTTTTAGCTGAGATCATGGATGTAATTATATATTTTGGTTTTAAGTTGTCCTTCAGAGATAAATATCCAATTCCCTTGGTAAATCCTGTAGGTATTCTGGAGTTCCCTGCTACTGTCACTCAAGTACTCGGACAAACCAACAGAGAGAGTGAGAACAGACTCACAGTCTGGCAGTCTGTCTTGCCAAGCAAATGTAAGGAATTACTTTTTAGAGGAGCTGTGATGATGAATCAATCATACACACCACTTCCACAGCTAACAGATGTTCCTATTTTCTGTAGCATAAGTGCACATAAACAATGAAGAGAAAAATAAAACTTATTTGCATGGGTTTTTACAAAGTTAAGGGTAACAGGGTAATAACTGCGCAGGGCAGATTTAGAAAAAATTCACACTGAAAGAGATGAAGACCCTCCAGAAATACCATATAAGAGGTGAAGAGCCCAAAGAATTTCAGATGTTTCTGTTTGTGAAGCTTCACACCAAGAAAAGGTTAAAAATCCTAAACTGAAGGGAAAAATGTAATGTTTTTCATTTTCTTGCAAGAAACAAAAACCAATACAGAACCATAATGAGTAAACACTAGACAGTACACAAAGAGAAAGGATAATTACTGTGAGTCATCACTGCTGCCAAGGAAAACCTTTGATCAGATGCTGCTGTGCCAGTCACAGGTAGCCTTCACTGAAACACCTGGCTGCTCTCAGGTCACCTCAAGCTTATGAAGAGCCCTCCTACAGCTTCTTCCGTGCTGCCTGGTTTTGGCTGGAATAAAACTGAACGCATTTCCCCTGGATAACTGAAAACATGCCAAGACAGTCAAACATGAAACTCCCGGAGTACAGGGCTGCCTCCAACTGCCCTGTTCCCCACAGCTGTATCCCCTTCCTAGACAGAGATCTCGAAATAACATCTCTCTGGCCAAAGGACTAGCTTGCTTTAGTGACCCTGAGATCAGGGGAACTGGATTTGTTTCCAAGGGTAATTCTCCTGCAAAGATTGAGGCCCCTGGCAACTGGGGAGACAGCCTAATAAGCTAGAGAGGCATTCCTTATTGTATTTGTGTGCAGTAACTGTACTTCATCACCAAGACTTTCCCCAACTTTACAAAGCAATGCCAAATAAAAGTTAAATAATTTCTTTATAACAAAGCTGGGCTGGAAAGATTGCCCAGAGATTAAGACTCTCATTCAATTGCCTTTCAAAGCTCAATAATAATGACATAACTGTATCATAGCATTGTTTCCAGTAGCACTGTTAATTTTTCCAGGTTTTAAATACTCAAATCTTGATTTCTCATAAAATAATAATACAGTTTGACACAAACTGAAAGCAGTCATTGATAGAACTGTTCAAAGACAGAGACATTCACTCCTGGTTTTCTCCAATATTTGTTTCTGTGGAAGTATTGTACCCACCGTGACTCATTGCCACTGACCACCTTTAGCACTTACAGTCTCTACAAGGATTTGATAATGATTTTTGCAGAGTGAGAGCTGCACCCCCCTAAAGAAGACCAGAGCTTCCAGCACACAGCAAAGCAGAGGCTGTGCCATCTATTGGAGCTGTCTGGGACATAGTTTGGAGTTAAATATCTGTATAAGCAGCAATCCTGACTCTGATTGTACCTGAAAATGGTATGGGTAGGGATTAGAGGAGGAGCTCTAGTTTGTCTTCCTGTCATTAACTCAATGAGCAAGACATACAGGCTGTATCTACAGAAGTTTTTGTGCCATACACTTCCTGGCTCTGACACCATCTGCCCAATCCCACAAGCTGCAGTGACAGAGAGGTAGCAGTGGCTCCAGTCCAGCCGTTGGTATTTGAATGCTGTTCTCACTGAGTCTCATCCAGAATTCCTCACAGGAGGAGGAGAAGTGTAGGGTATTTGCTTGGTCCACTGTCCAGCTGGAATCTACGCAAAGCACTAAGAGTTCTCTCATCTGCTCTTGTAGTCACAAACCACAGACTCACTCAGAAGAGGGAAAGCAAAACCAACAGACCTAAGTGCAACCAGGATGACTTCTTGGAGGAATCTCCCCGTGTTCATTTTTTTAATTGTTTCATACTGAGGGCTCTTTCTGTCAGATGGAACATCAGAAACTGTAGTGACAGCACAAGGAGTAATGGGTTCAAATTGAAACAGACAAAATTTGGGTTAGATATGCAGAAGAAATTATTTACTGTGAGGATGGTGAGGCACTGGTACAGGTTGCCCAGAGAAGCTGTAGGTGCCCTGTCCCTGAGAGTCCTCAAGGCCAAGTTGGATGGGGCTGTGAGCAACCTGGTCTAGTGGAAGGTGTCTCTGCCCATGGCAGTGGTTTGGAACTGGGTGATCTTTAAGGTCTCTTCTAACCCAAACCATTCTGTGATTGTATGGCAAGCCCCATTTTGAACATGGAACTTGTTTGCTCCCAGGCTTTGCTGGGTATTTTCCAGAGAGTTGTGTGGAGGCTGCACTGGCAGCTGCTGACAGGAAACTGCTGACAGCTTCCAGTGCTCAGCCACACGTGAGCTGCACAGGCACAGGTAATGCAGGACTGACCTGCAGTCGCATGGCAGAGGAGGAGGTTATGAAGTAGTTCTTAGACAGTCTCCAGCACTTGCATAAAAAGATGCAGGAGGCAGAGAGACGGACATCCCAATCCAAAGGAGAAGGGGAATCCTTCTGTTCATGTACTTTTCTATATGTTATGTGGGGTAAGATCCAGGGTGACACGACTCCAAACCTTTCTGTGTCCATTTACCTCAACTTTGTCATTTCTAAAGGCACGGATGCTTTCAGGGCTGCCCCATGATGAGAAAGCATGGATGCTTTTGTTGCCAAGATATTTTCTGTGTCAGTGTTGAGCTCCAGAGGCTAGACAGGTGTGCTTTAGGATTCTGCTTCTCTAAGCTGGTGCTGACCCATCAGTGTGACCACAGAGCTGTGCCAAGAAAGGAACAGTGGTCCCTGAATCTCAAAATCATTTGCACTCATGTAGTCTCCCCACACAGCATCCTCCAGAGAGAACTGCAGCAGAGATGCGCATCAGGGGAACAGGAGGAATTTCTTCACTGAAAGGGTTGGAATGGGCTGCCCAGGAAGGTGGTGGAGTCCCCATCCCTGCAGGTGTTCAAGAAACAACTGGATGTGGCACCCAGTGCTCTGGGCTGGGTGCCAAGGTGGTGATTGGTCAAAGGTTGGAGTCAATGATCTCAGAGGTCTTTTCCAGTCTCATTGATTCTGTGATCCACAGGGGCCTCACCCTGGAGTTACCAGGAAGGTAGTGAAACCAGGAAGGATATTCTGATAACGATCACTAGTGTAGATGTATTTTATCTCTTTCTTGCTTACTCATGACGTATCACTGAAGTTAAAAAGTAAACTAGTGAGAGGATCATAAAGCTGGACATCAGCAGCTCAATATTTGTGAAATACAACTTCACAGCACATTGTCTATAAACTTTGTCTTGCAGTGTTTGTTTTATGGTTTTGCTTATTTATATTTTGCATATTTTATGTGCATTCTATATCCCATAGGCAATTTCTGCATTCAGTTCAGCTTTTTTTTCCCTTCTGATTGATCAGGACCAGTAAGTAACCTTTAGAAAATTTGTTTGTTCTATTTGTTCCTGTCTTCTTCCTAAATGTTTGATGAGTGGGTGATTTGTTTGTGCTGTCATTACGAAAACCATATGTTGATGTGGTCTTCTGGGGGAGTGTTTTTATTATTTTAAGAGTTCAGCTAAGGATGTTTCCAAAGGAGTCATAATTGCTCTTCTAAGTACAAAGGCTGAACAATGACTGGCTTACAAATAATGCCAAAAATCTGTTCAGCTCAGTCTAATTATTTCAAAGACTAAAATCTGTTTCTCAGAAATGTCTTCTTTCCACAGTCTGAACTTTTTAACATACTAAGAAAGTTATATTTCTGGAAGTTCTTTATTGTTCGTAGTCCCTTGGAGCAAGGGAAAGTATCCAATTTTTCATGTACATTTCAATGTATGCAAAAACTTTAAGGCTGCCTGTGTCTTGATGTGAAATTTATTGTGCCCCAGCATAACCAGGGCTGGGGGTTGGGTTGTTCTTTTCATGGCTGTGATCAAAACTGGAGGGAATTTTCTGCTGGGAGACTGGTGCCTGTGCTGATGTCATCTGGTTGGTGCTCCTGGAAACACCCTGTGAGGCTGTTTGGTGTCACTGATGAGCAGGACACAAGGTCCTGACATGGGTGGTATCAATCTTCTCCATAAATATGAGGTTCCCACTGACATCTGGGACTACATGAAGTACAATGAATGCACCATGAGTATAATTACAGTAAAAATGTTCCCTAAATTGGCTGGTCTGTAAGGGACTCAGTACTATCCTGGCAAAAGGAGAATCTCTGGAAGTGCCTCAGTGCTGCTAAAGAGGGAAGTACATGATAGAGATTCACCTATAAATTTTATATCTAAAATATTAAATAACAACTATTATTCAGTGCTGCAGGAGTAAAGAAAATGAAGAGAGGAAAATAGCTGTGCAGCTGGCCAAGACTTTGAAAAGGACAGACTCTTCAAAACAGTTTTCAGAAAAACAATTTCAAACCTCCCAGCTGCAGAGCCTCCTACACAGCTCTTGCAGAGAACCTTTTAGAGGAGAACTTTAAACAAAGCAGCACAGTCGTGTGGCCATGTTTTGAGAGCAGCAATGTTACAAATAAATGCTACTCAGCTATAGGTGCACAGCAGCCAAAATCAGTTACTGATGAAGCTAATTTCTTGTGCGTTGCAAGGAAAAATTGACAAGGGGGAAAATACTAATTCTGCAGTGAGGGATAACATGCTGTGCTAAGTGTCATGCTAATGCACTTTGAAAACATATGTGTGTATATGAAATTTTGATGTTACATAAACCATGCATGTATTATTATATAAATGCCATTAGATTAGATTAGATTGGATAAATATGCATGGACTTCCATTTTTTGTCTGTCTGCATATATATCTATATATCTATATATCTACATCTATATCTAATCTATATCTATATATCTATACATCTAATGTAAAATCTGTATTTTTAGATTATCAGCAAAATGAATTGCTTCTTTTCCTCCATTATCCAGCAAAATTACAGAGGAACTCAGACCACCTACCTTGTCTTAGGTGGGGTCTCTATGACTTACATGCTTAGAGACCAATGGTTTTAGAGGATAAATAATATATAACCTCAAATCCATAGTGATCAGGGCTAGCTGGATATCTTAGATGGACTAATTGGCAGGGGGTTAGGATTAGATTATTTTTAAGGTCCCTTTTGATCCAGATCATTCTATAGTTTTATGAAAATAGTAATAGGTAATTTTTTTGTGAAGAATTCTTTTATGGAAATTCCTGCTCCATGTTTCCTGGCCTCCAGAAATATCTTGTGCTAATCACTGACTTTTAGGATATCATGATCAGGAGATCCTGGGGCTTTGGAGGGTGATGTGAATGAAGACTCTGTCACAGTTCTTGACTGAGGAATAGGAAGTTGTGTTGCTGGCTTTTCTTTGCTTTTGATCCAGGTTCACAATTCAGAACCACCTCATATTATTATTTTGCTTTGGAAATTATGGTAGAAATTATTCCCTTTTTTAGAGTTCAATGAAAAATGAATTCACTGAAACTTACCTTGAATTTATGAGAACAGATGCCATCATTCCCCAGCTTATGGAGGCTGTAGGTTACAAGCACAGGGACAGGCAGAGCAGGGAGATTGAGAGGAGGACTGAGAATCAGGTTTTTCTCTTTTTTTTTTTTTTTTTTTTTTTCCCACCAGGCATCTCTTAAAGCCCTTCCTTGCTCAGCTTGGTATGGGGTACACTGGCATTTCTAGCTCCAGCTGCCAGCTCTAGTGGTGTTACTCATATTTGTTAAACAAATCAAAGAGCAGAAACCTCTCCCTTAACTGGCTGTGCCATAGCACAAAGACAAGCAACTTTGAAGAGAAATGAAGAGGAAAAAACCCACAATACTGAGCTCATTACAGGATATTTTCTTGTTGGATATTCCTTGTGTTTCCTTTGGGGCTATAGTAGCCAGACTGGCCAACCTGGGATACTGCTGAGCATTGTTAATCTAAAGCAGTGGATCACTCCTTATGAAAACAGAGTGTTTCCATAAAGGAAAAGACTATTTTCTACTTGATACGTTTGTACCATGACCAGTGGGAAAGCAGAAACTTTGGTATAACACTATCCCTGAGTTTGCTGTCTGGTTCCATGCCCCCATTGTGGGTGGAAGCCATAAGATGGATGGAATGGTGGCTTCCCCAAAGCTGAGCTGCAGCCAAACCCTAGGGCCAACTTCTGTTTTAGCTCCTAGACAGAAACCCACCCACCAGTTTTCTTTGGGAAGGACAGGAATTCCAATGTTGGTTTGGCCTGAAAATTTTTCTGGCTGCCCTGAAGGGAAGGTGATTCTGCAAAACCACAAGAAGCAAGTATTTTAATTCACAAATAATTTCCCTGATTTAAAATGCTAATTTTTATCTAACATTTTCCTTACTCCAAAACCACATTGGATTTTAGTTACATTTCCTTTGAAAGCAGAAAGCGATCATGCTGAAAGGCAATAAAAGGAACTCAAATTACATTTTTCTTCCCTCCTTGTGCATTTCCCTGCCTCCCCAAATGTTAGAGGAGAAAACTGGATGCTACTATTGCACAAATTTGGAGGCAGGAGCAAATGGTGCAAGATGCCATCAGGGAATCAGTATATTTAGCACAGGAGGGGTATTTCTGAAGAACTTCTTAGCTAGAGCTCCTTGCAGATGGCTTGTGGCTGGGGTGGAAGAGCTGACAGGTGCTCCTGGGTTTAACTGAGCTCACTGAGCACGTGGCAGAGAGAGCCTTCTGACTGTGTCTGCTCTGTGCAGGTACAGTCCATGCCCCAGGTGGATTAAAGGCCTGAAATGCAGGGGTGACAAAGGGAAATGTGTTTGTCCCTGTGGCCAGTGGCAGTGGGAAGGCAGCAGCTGCTCAGGGCTCCTGGGCTAAGGCAGGGCTGGGACTGCCAAGAGGCCGAGCCATGGTTTCACAACCTATTTGTCAAGAGGGATAATTCGGAGCTAATCCATATCTGAGATGCTGCCTTCGTGCCCCTAGCAGGAGATAACATCCCTCTGTTCCTGTAGTGTTTGTTATGAAGGAGAGAAAATCAAGTTCCTCTTTGTCTTGGGAACAGAAGAAATGCTGTTATCCTCCATGGAGGCAGGGGTACACACAATCTGAAAGGTCTGCTGGTGATGCTGAATGTTCTCACAGCTTGCACTATCACTTTCACATTTGCAACACAAATATGAAATATTGCCACATTGTCCTGGTAGCGTTTGCCCGTGCTTTGCGAAATTGCGTGTGGCTACGGATTACACAGAACAGAGGGAATATGGGCCTGCTCCTGGCAGGATTCATTCATTGCCTTTTAATGGGATTTTATTGGTTTGTAATGAAATGTGAGGAATTAATCACAGCTCAATTATACTTACAAATACATTGCTGTATTTTAACGTGTGCATGCATGTTGGTCTGTTTTTAATTACCCAGAAAATGTGAAGTTGGCATAGTAAGATCAAAGAATTCAAATTTGTCCCTCAGTGAACAACGTCACTGCCTCACCACACAAAGCCAGGCTGGGAACGAGCATAAAGAAGCAGGGAACTTCCCGTCTTGGCAAGGATGAGGACTGGCAAATGCAAGAGGCCAGACGATCTGATGAAAAACTGATTCTTATTCTCCCTTCTTGTTTTTCACTCCCACATTTCCCTTTTCCAGCCTGAAATTCACTCTGCTTGTTTCCAGTGAGTCCCTGCCTTGCCACTCTGTCACACTTTTGGCGTGGGGTAGGGGATCCTAGGCTTCATCTTCACCTGCTGGAGAGTCCTGCTTTGGGTTCAGGCACCTCTCTGTCCTTTCTGCTGGTTCAGATTTATCCCATGGTTCTTTTTAATCTTTTAAATTATTTTTAATTCTTCTTTTAATCTATCTGTATCAGTACTACTGGATAGCCCAGTTTGCTTTTGGTCTTGCCTGCTGGGAATGTCAAGTGAGGATAAGATGAAACTGTGGGTAGATAAAACATAAGGAGGTTTCTACAGTGAAATGTGATATGTATTAAAATCAACTCATTCATTAGCACTTGCATTGTGAGTTTATTAAACAGTCTTAGTTAACAATCACAGTTCCTAGTTCAATGTCTAGTGATGCAAACAGCTGCTTTCTGTTTATAAAATAAATTGCATCTTCTACTGAATAAAGAAGCAATTATATATGGATTTTTATTTCTTTCCAGCTAAGTCCACAAAATAGTCCCCTGGCGCCTTACCTTACACATAGAGCAGCCACAGTCTGCTCTGAGTAGCTGTGTTCACTAAAGGGCTCCTTGTACAAACTCTGTTAAACACATAATATTACCGTTTTCACTTCTGCATAGTAATTTATGCTGACATTAGAAGAATCAGAATAACATTTCATAGAGCTTCCTTAAATTCTTTACTCACACTGAGATTCCTGGACAGTGTCTGTGTCTAACACTTGGCTGTAGTTAAAGTTGCTCAAGCAATAACAATACTGGAAGAATGGATGGGAATGCTCCTTTGAACTTGACCCTACATCCAGCTCCTCTGACCAGGCCAAAACATTTTCTAGCCTGGGTTGAAATGCACATTTAGAACAACTCAACCATAAAGAGGAAAAGAAGGAATTATTTAAGAAAGTAGTGAAATTAGAAAGCTGAAATGTTTCTGCTCTTTAGGTGAAAAAATTAAAGCAGGCAGCAAAGTCCAGTAGAGAAGCAGGAAAGGGGATGGAGTGGGAGTGTGATGTGATCCAGGGAGGCAGGAGCACCCAAGGGCTCCAGCTGGGCACCTCGGGATGGTGGGTGCTGGAAGGGGACTCAGCCTCTGAGCACACTGGCACCCTGTAAATCAGCAGAGAGGCAAAAACCCTGCAAGCACCTGCTCTGAGCTGGAAGATTTCTGCAGTTTCTTACTCCTTATTATCAGAGACAGAGTTGTTTTTCTAAATATAGAAAAACATACAGTAGAAATTACTACAAAGCGCTCTCGATTGCTTGGGTATAAATAAAGCAAGTCATGTTCCACTTTTTAGTGCAAATGCTATTTACAGCATCAGACCCTGTGCTAATTTTCACAGTTACACAACACACTACTGTTCCATCGAGTCAATAGGACTTTGGAAGTGTAAATGAGGAAGGGTCTCAATCAAAGCAAAATTTTAAATGGCCACAGGCAACTATTGTGAAATCAGAAAAAGTATATTTATACTACATAAAACCGAGCTTTGTTATGATGAGAGTCAAAGAAAGTTAGTGCAAATAGATCCTTTGGAAGGTAATAATTAATATTTACATTGTAGTTAGTTAGGCTGTATATGTCTAAATTATTAAGTACAATTCTTCAATGTCTTAGGCCAGCATTTGATTGATCTTGCTACTGTAACATTCTGGTTTCTAAGCTACCGAACCCCTTTTGTTGTTGTTGTTTTGGTTTTGGGGGTTTTTTGTTAACTTCCATTTATTTTTATTCGGGAAAGAAACAGATTTTGCAGCACTCTGGGCATTATATCAATTTCTTTCATAGTGATCCTAGTGCAAGCTCTATTCTAATGACATCTGAATTAAAAACAACAGAGCAAAAGATTTTTCACTCATAACCTCCCAGCAGATGAATAGATCAATAATCCAGAATTACTTGTCTCTTTCATAATTCCCTATATAAAATAACTACTTTATGCTTGATGTAAGAGTAAGATGACAAATCCTGGCTGTTGTGGAAAGCAGCTGTTTGTTAAATCCATCTTCAACTCACTGCAAATGAAAATGTCATCTGTAAAGGTCTCTCATTTTTTTAGGATAATTCATCACAGTGATTAGGCACCTCCTGAAGCAAGATGTTATCGACTCCTGGTTTGGAAGAGTTAATTCACTGTGCTGCAAACTGATGTGAAATGAAAGAGTTGCTGGGAAAGAAAGTTTTGGCTTTGATATGAAAAATGAGCAGAATGAAACTGAGACATCAAAAGGAGCTTTTTATAGAAAACACTCTGTAAAGCTGAATCAGAATCACAGAATCAATTAGGTTGGAAAAGATCTCTGAGATCATCGAGTCCAACCTGTGACTGATCACCACCGTGACCAGGACACTGAGTGCCACGTCCAGTCTTTCCATAAACACCTCCAGGGATGGTGACTCCACTGCCTCCCTTGGCAGCCCAGTCCAATGTCTAATCACCCTTTCTGTGAAGAAATTCTTCCTAATGTCCAAGCTAAACCTCCCCTGGCACAACTTTAGACTGTGTCCTCTCATCCTGTTGCTCTTTGCCTGGGAGAAGAGAGCAAGCCCCACCTGGCTACACCCTCCTGTCAGGGAGTTGTGGACAGGAATAAAGTCCCCCCTGAGCTTCATTTTCTTGTTCTCCAGACCCTTTTCCAGCTCCAGTCCCATTCTCTGGACATGCTCCAGCACCTCAATGTCCTTCCTTAATTGAGGGGCCTAGAACTGGACATGGGATTCGAGGTGTGGCCTCACCAGTGCTCTGTGCAGGGGGCAATCACTGCCCTGGTCCTGCTGGCCACACTCTTGGTGACACAGGCCAGGTGCCCTTGGCCTTCTTGGCCACCTGGGCACAGCATGCAGAAATTCTGCATTGGTCTCCCTGGTCACTCTGGTCAACAGGAGCACTGACTGATCTCCTGCTTGGGCACTGCTTGCACCTGCTCCAACTGAGCTACCACCTCAGCAGCATCAAAACCACCAAATATTACCACTGAGTCCCGTTATTTGCCTGCCTTCCAGTAAATCCTCAGCACACATCTTTATCCCAGGCAGGGCTGTATCCCACAGGCCCTGGGGGAGCAAACAGAATGTGCCTCTGATTGGGAACAATGACTGATTAAAAGTGCTGCCACTTCCTCCCAGAGGTAAAGGGGTAAGCTCGGCCTCCAGACGTTTTTTCCTGGCACATTTGGATTTCCAGAGATTGAAAATCTTGTAGTCAATCTCCCTATATGTACAGCCTTTAAAGTGAACTGAAATAGATGGCAGAACTGAAAAAAGAGACTGACACAGTAAATCACAATGATTTATGAGCATTTAGGTATATGGGGAAATTTACTCATTCCCATTTATTTAAAAATAAATACATTACTTATTTATAGTCTTCATTCTCATGCAGCAGAGAGTGCTTTGGGGTTGTCTTGACAAATTGAAGTCATTGGATTTTACCAGTTACAGGATCAAATTCCTCTATCCCTTGCATGCCTGTATATGCAGTTTCAGAAGGATGAAGTTCAGATTTGAGATATTAAAGCCAGATTTTATTAGCCATCCTAATACATCCAACCAATACAAAATTAATCTCTGATTTTTCCATGTCTCTTCCTATCTAGTTTAAATGCTCAAATGAATGCTTTATGCTGCCGTGTAGACATCAGTACCTACATGTTTGCTAATAATTAGCCTGAATCTTATGTTTTAAAATTTCATATCTATCCTTTCATTTTATTTAATGAGTTGCCCTCTAGATCCCTTCCTGATGCAGTAAGGCTTGCTTAGCTTATATATTTCAATTGTACATCAGTCTGGAATATTTAAAGCAGCAGAAACATGTGGCACACAGAAACATGTGGCAAGTTTTGGGAATGGGATAACCAGGAAGTACAATAAACATGATCAATATTCCTTTCTTTTGCCGACAATTTTAGTCCATGAAACTGTAAACACATAATGTCAAACCTTGGGACCCAAATGTTAGGGAGCTTACTAACTCCACGCCACTCCTCCAGAGATTGCTAATTAGGATGATCAGTAACAATTTCATGTTTGGGTGGTTTTTAAAACATCTTTCTGATTAAATCATGACTTTTAACCTCCCTACCAGTTTTCTGATCTTTTGTAAATCCCCTCGTTATTTTTCTGCTAACGAGATGAAACTGAAATTGGTATTTCAACTGTGATCACAAAAGTGAAAACAAGGCAATACAGGCTGGTCACATGGGTCATCACTGCTGCTCATTGGGTTTTTTGTTTGTTTGTTTGTTTTGGTTTTGGTTGGTTTTTTTTTTTTGGTGTTTGGTATTATTTGTATACATTTGTTTGATGCTGCTTCCAGGTTTCATCAAGCGTTTTTGTCATCCAGGCTTGTCCCTCCCCTGGAACAGCTCTGTCCTCGATCACATCACCTTAGTAGGACCCAGTCACACCTGGCCACGAGTGCTGCAGTTTCTTGTTTTCAGTCTGCACTTGCATTATTGCATTCCTGTAGTGTTTGCATGTCAGAATTCATGCTAATTCTGGTAATTCATGATAATAATCAGCTTCCTTCCTTATTTCCTAAATTACTTATCAGTTTCCTCCTTTTGAAATAATTACAGAAGTAGCTGGGCAAAGGGTGTATGGCTGGGAATACAAATTCTATGCAAAACTGTTTATCAATTAAATAAGTCTGAACTACAAAAATCCACAGAAAGTCTGCAGGCAGACAGTCAAACTTAATAAAGCAGCAAAAGAACATTTCAACTGCCAAAACTCCTCCACAAACCTTGGATGGAAATGTAATTTGGAATTACAGACATGTAGTATACAGAGAAAATACCACAGAGTGTGTTAATATAATAGGAAGGAAACAATAAAGAATTTATTAAAATTCTTGAGATAAAGAAATTTCAGTCAGAACTCCAATTCTAGCCTTCACCCTACAAAGTCTGTTTTGTATTACTTATGTGAGAATGGAGAATGAATTTACTCTGTTCTAATTAAATAATCTACAGCATTTAGAACCATTATTAATTTATGCTTGGCTGAAAGTAACAGTGAGATTTTGAAACCTATGAAAACAAATTAAGGATATAAGGTTCATATATTTGCGTGATTATTTTGATTTATGAGGACAAAACCAGCATTTTCACCCCCTGGTCACAATAGTAGGAAGCTACTTACCTTTGCAGAGCTCATTAATTGCTTTTTTATTGTTTGGTATTTGATTTCACAAATTTGGATGTGGCACCAAAAAAATAACAAGACATATGAACAGAAAGGCCAGACCATTTTACTAAAATAGCAGCAAAAGAACAACAAATGATTTCATAGCAGTCCTATAAATGTTTATTTGCAGGCCTGACAACAATTTAAAAATGGATAAAATGTTAAAAGAATCTGCATTGTTGACTAAGTAACAATAAAAATGCTTGGGGGTTTATGGTACTTCCAAGTCCTGCACTGATATATTGGGCCTGTTGATCCCCAGCCCTGCCTGAAACCTCCTGCACTGCCAGTGCTCATCCAAGCAGCAGCCAGGCAGGTAACAACCACTTCGAGTTCATCCTGGTCTTCCTCTTAATCCTGCTCAAGCTTTTATGCTTTAAACACGATTTGCTTTAACCTTTTCCAGCTACATTTCTATCAAGAAGATGTAATAATATGCCTTTACATTTTCTCCACAAGACTTATCCTGTTTGTTTAGGTCTTCACGGAATAAAATACCTCAGCAGTTCCTTTTGTGTTCTCATTGTATTGAATGTAAATCCCATGGATGCTGATTCACACCTTGGAGCCTGCACTTTGTGAACAGCAGCTGACACTGTTTGCCCTATTAATTATCACGACTACTGAACTGCTCTTGCTTTCTGCACAGCCCTGTTATCATGGAACCATGGTTCGGGTTGGAAGGGACCTTAAAAACCATACAGATCCAAAAAACTGCCATGAGCAGGAACACCTTCCACTATCCCAGGTTGCTCAGAGCTCAGTCTAACCTGGCCTTGAATGTTTCCAGGGCTGGGGCAGCCACAGCTTCCCTGTGCCAGTGCCTTACCACCCTCACAGTAAAGAATTTCTTCCTAAATCTACTTTTTTTCAGTTTGAAAGCGTTTCCCCCCTGTCCTGTCACTCCAGGCCCTTGTAAAAGCCCCTCTCCAGCTCTCTCACAGGCTGTCTTTAGAAGGAAGGCTTTGGAAGGGCTCTAAGGTCTCCCTGGAGCCTTCTCCAGGCTGAACAGCCCCTGCTCTCTCAGCCCCTTTCATACCAGAGGTGCTCCAGCCCTCTGACCAGTGTGATAAATGCGATTCGTGCTAACTAAATTGTAACTATGTTAGCAAAATTGTACTCAAATCAATAGAAAATAAGTGCTACAAAGCAAAAAGGAGATGAGTGAGACAAAGGAGATGAAATCCTCCAGATGTTAGGTGGGAGTAGTAGAAGGATGTAGGTTTGATAAGCAGCATCTAGAAATAGAAAGTTTTGACCTTGAAATGGGCCAAAATGGGATGATTCCAGTCATGGTACTTAATTAAAGTCTTATTATGGAAAACATCTGCTCAGTCACATAGGGCACATGTGCTACCTGTGGGTCACACCTCGGTCATTGATGAAGACCATGAGCCTTCATCAGAAATAAGACCCTCAGAGGGATGAGAGACCCCTAACTATAAGTAGAGTATGCACAACACAACATAGTGATGTAGATTTTAGGAGTAAAAATTAGGAGGAGCTTTCTAGAAAATTCTGTATGAATATGTATTAGCATATAGTGTATAAGTGGGAGTTTTGGCCTTGATTGTTTGGTACGAGGGGAAGGGTGAGCCCCTCCCTGTACCCCTGGTCAGTTTTGCTTGTGCTTTATACGAACCTCAATTGTACTAAATCACTCTCTGCCAAATTTTGTATATACTCAAATATATGTATCTAATACTTTGATTGTATTCATTTTTATACAATTGTTGCTATTAAAAATTTGCTGCTAAATTTTATCTAAATTTAATTGCTTGATAAATTAAAAAAATAGAATGTCATTCATAACACCAGCTTCATGATCCCCCTCTGGACTCATTCCAATGGGTCCACGTCCTTCTTGTGCTGGAGGCCCCAGACCTGGATCACTCAACCTGCATGAAAGATGCAACCAGAAATATGGCCATGGATGGAAGCAACACCAGGACTTCCCCTTTTGGCAAGGGCCAGGCTTTAGGTCACCCTGAGCAGGCTTCCCCTGTCCTCTGACAGATTCCTGATCCCTTTGACATTAGGTGAAAGTGCTTCACTGATTTTAGAACAATCAGAATTTGTCTCTCACCAAAACAAAGGGAAAAAAATTCCAAACAATTTAAAGACCAATGTACAAAACGCCACGTCAGTTTTGACATATCTCTCCGATGCACAGGTAGGTCACTAATAAAATATTTAACCTCTCAGAACTCCTATTTGAAAAAAAACACCACTACCACCTTAATTTGGAAAGTTCTACCTGCTGAACTGTGATACAGCAGTGCAAACATGATTTATCATCTTATTAGCAATGTAGAGGAACAGAGTATTTTCTGTAACTGCTGTTTATACATGACATTACATGGCATGTCATAAATGCGCAGTCCCCAAATATTTCTGTTTACAAGCTGCCACATGGAGAAGCCAACTGGCATCTTGTTTAAATACTGATTTCTGACACGTGCTTTGTATACAGAAAAACCTGATTTATGAAATGTGAGATGGAAACTTGACAGGTTTTTTCAATACACACAAAAATAATTGACAGCACATAAATCACAGCAACATCCAGAATGCACTTCTAAAAGCTTAATCTGCTTCTTTTTAAAATTGGCTATGATTTTGCAAAAATATTGTATTTTTTTAGCTGAATTGAGCTCAATTTTCTTATTATTATAATTTATACAAAAGGATCTAATAGGCTGGATGCTTTATTGACAAAAAAGGGCTGATAATCCAAGTCTGAGGCAGTAGGACTGTGAGCAAAATATGACAGTGAAGAGACAGAGGGGAAGGCTAAATGCCACAGCCCTTCAGTCCTTAACTCAGACACCATATCTTGGATGAAGTATTTTAAAACTTATTAAGTATGGGCTAATACAATGGCTAAAGTTTGTGTAGCTTGTCCTCGACTGACCTGGGTGGAGCTGTGCTAATTTACATTAGAAATGGTAAAGTATTTTTTTAAAAAGACAAAACTACCGTTATTCTGTATGGGATAACTGCAAACCCTTTAAATAGAGTATTTTCTCAACTTAAAAGTTTTGATGAAAAAGGATCAAAGCCTTTTTCTTCCTCCTTGGTTTTGGTTTTCTTTCCTTTTCTCCTTTTACCCTCAGCCTTCTCTTCCCCCCCTCTTCTGTTTTGCTTCAGAAAAAAGAACGCAGAAAAATAAATAAGAAGGGTAAATAAAGATGAATATGGCAAGAGTTTGTAATTTTTTTATTTCACTGAAGATAAATGAAAATGATAAAAGAAGGAAGTTCCACAATAATTTGTTGTCTTTCTGCTAAAAATGATAATGGAATAAAAGGTTGATATAGATCAGCTAAGGTGTAACAATCTAAAATGGTGTCTTAGACATTTTATTTTGTAATTTCTAAAATTGACTCAGAACACATGAAATTCAGAATTAATTTAATTCCCTGGATCTCATGGCTTAGTCTGTCTGAAAAGGGAGAACATCTCCTGCATTAGGGAAAGCACAGGAACAAAGCCTCTGGAAGAAGCAGCTCTCAGAGTGGCATCAACCATCAAGGGAAGTTCCCATGAGACTTGGTGGGCTAATTAGATAGGGCAGAGTTAGGAAGACCTTGAAAGCTGAGATTGCCCATGCTGCAAACACCTTCCTTTAAGGGCTGAATAATCTTTAAAGTTGCCAGTTTTTGTCCATGACATGGCCGTGCTTATTCCTGAAAAAGCCTGACTTTTATTGTCATCACTGCCAACAACAGCAGCAAGGAGGGTAATAATTTACTATTTGTTAATTACACAATAAAATGCATGAAAAAATCCCTTGTTTTCTTTCCAAGAAACCACAATCATAACTTAAATTTTATGTGTAAGTCAATTTGAGACACCAATTATGCCAGATGAAAGGCACATTCACTCTGTAGCCTCAGCCTGACACCATCCAACAGCACCACACAAAACCTGGAATTCAGTCCTCTGGGCACTCTGGGAATGATCACCACCATCATTGCACATAATGCTCTGACATTTCCCTACAGCAACAAGCAACTACAAGCAACTTTTAAACAGACAAAGGCAACTGAGAAATGTCAGTGAAGCAAAAGTGGAGGATGTAAAACCAATCCCTGTGGAGCTCTGCAGAGCCATGATTGCATTATGCCAGCCAACACCTCTGCCCAGGGACAGAGCCTCGTTCTGGGCACGGCACCACAGAAGTGAGAACTTCTCCAGCTTTTAAAAATCAAGTAAATCCAAGTAAAGCATTTGGTGTGTGAACCTTTGTGCCTCACGAGCCTGTCGTGTAAGGAGTCTGACCCTGAGCACTCCTCCTCTGTCCCATGCATCAGATCCTTCTGCATGAGGATCCTAAAGCCTCCTGGGGTCTGTGACCACTCTGCTCTCTGCAGGTGCATTCTCTTCATTGATGTTTGCTGGCAAGGATCTCTTTTTTGAGAGAAAAGCACATTTTCCTGTGTTTTTGTCACAAGAGAATATTCTGCATTCTGAAGCCAACTAGATCACTTGCAAAAAATGTTATGTAGCTTTTCTAGCATGCAGTAGTGTATTTCACTGCCGTAAAAGCATTGTTTTCCCAATAAATTACACTGGAAATTAACAGTTCTCTCATTGAATGATGTAACTGTTACTGACAGATTATCTGACAGTCTAGATGTCAAAATATTTTATTCAGTGTGTACTTGCAAATGCTAAAAATGACTGTAGGATTTTGAGCTTGGATGAAGTTCACTTAATTCCAGAAAATAAACGGATTTTTCCATATTATATTCAGTTGCTTTGTTATTGAAGGATAAATTGAAATAAAGCAAGGGCAAAAACCTGCATGAGAAACACTGACACTGCCTTTTTCTAAACCAAAACACTTCCCATTAAAAAGTCAGATTACCCATAGGTAGGACTTAACAGTGGACTGTAGACAGGTCAAGTGGCAATGAAATGTCTGTGGTGGAGGATGACAAAATTTCTCTCCCTGCTTAAACAAACAGCAGGACGTGCTTTACATCGATTTTACAGTGACAAGGAGGAGGCCTGGAAAAACTTGTGGGGCACACACATTTCTTCCTGAAAGAGTGATACATTTGAGTTAGAAACCCAGAGGCTGAGTAGAGAAGGAGTGCTGTGCAGTGATTTCCATTACAAGGCTGTGGAGGATGGCCAAGAAAAGATAAAAAGAACAGGAGCCAACTGAAAAGTTGCTTTAAAAAATAAAATAAAATGTAAAAATAAACAATGGAACCTTTAGGCATCAGTCTGGGATACAGCCTGGCTAATTACCTCTATTCCCCCCCTTTCTCATACATGCAGGAATGAAAGTCTCCCTGATAACCTGCTGGAAGCCTAGTCCATCCTGACTTCCTTCAAGTGTAAAAAGAGTTGCTGTTGCTTTGTTCAAGGATTGTACTCTGGACTGTCACATACAAAATCATATGAGAGCAAAAGCTGGTGTTGACAGGAAGAGAAACTTCTCACATGGTGCCTGCCCTGCTTTTCCCTACATTAACTGTTACAGGCAATTCCTGTATTTTCCTCGGGAATTTGAGGCTGTGCCAGGCCAGCAGCACCCAAACTCGCTGCTGTGGCAAAACTCCCGGCTCAGCTTTGTGCCACAGTGATTCCCTGGTACATCCAGAAGCTTCTCTGCACATGTGCCACAGATGGGATCAGAATGTGGAGCCCACGCCGTGCAGGGTGATGAGGACAGTCAGGAAAGGCAGCAATCAGGGCTCTGCTGGTGCAGGTTGATTGTTGTTCCCTGCCTGGATCGCAGCCCACGGGGCAGCTGGGACAGGGCCAAGTGAGATGCTCTGGTAGGTCCCATTCTCCTCCTGAGGAGAGGGAAATAGACTTTCCTGAAAAGGAGTCATGAAGAAATACGACAGGAAGCCCTTAATGATCTGCTTCAGAGATAAGACAAAACATTGCTGGGTATCTCTTTATGACTAAATATCTTTTGTAATTGTTGGAGTCTGTCCTAATTGGCTTTGATACATCAGAGGCCTGCATTGTGAGCTGTTTGGTTAAAACATGCTGTTCTGTGCTGCTTCCTTTCAGATGTTCCATGGATAACATTATTAGGCTTACCTTTTTGTTCATTCCCTATAGCATTTCTGTGCTAGTAGAACATCACACACATGCTCTTAATTTGATTCAATCTCTGAATAAACTGCCCAACTTTAAAAAGGAGATTTATATCATTCTACTTTAGTGCTTGTGCATCCACTGATTGCCTGAAAGATTTATCTGGTTCATTAAAGTACGGGTGTATTCGAATTTGCATTTCCCTTTTTTTGTAACACTTCTATTGAAGGTTCCAGTATTTTACCAGAAGTTCTCCGACTAATTTTGTAAATAAATAAATAAATAAATAAACTAATTCTATTCTAATCTTTTCCGATTCTGTATCTTCACTAGGACTCCGCAATACAGATCCCATTTTCATCTTGAACCTCTTGGCTCTTTGCAATTAATATCAAGATCCAAACTGCTGTCTCTTGGACTTTTCACAGCAAAAAGTTATTTATAGCATCTGCCCTTTCAGATAAAGAAAAACTCTTCTGAAACTGGAAGATGAAATTCTGAGGATAGAAGTGAGAAGCAGGTGTACTTCTTGGAGGAATTAGAACCTGTGATACAAATCATAGCTCAGCTGGCAAGCCAGATCCTGACTGCTGGAGCCACTGACCCAGCCCAAGGTAAGAGCTGGGCATTCTTTAGAGGACGTGTGTGTTTTCTTTGAACACAAAAGATGTTATAAAGGTGAAAACAGCCAGAAAAGTGATGGAGTAATTTTCTAGAAGACACCTGGAACTCTGAACTGCAACTCTTCTGGTTTCCTTTGTATTTCAAACCAACTCAGTCCTTTCTGCACAGGAATATGCCTTCATGGACTCCTGGTGAAGAAGTATGTTTATTGTTGTGAAGAAATAACTTCCAATAAATTTAATTTACTAAAGAAACCTATCTGCAAGACCATATAAATGTTTACATCAAAAGGTGTAACAACGTTTTAGAAAAATAACCAGGAATTTCCATAAAGCAAAACTTCATTTATCTCTGAAATAAAAAGTTAAATTTCCACAACAAATAAGCCTGCACACTTCCCTTTCCTCAATATATGCTTGGTTTCATTAAATTTTACTGAGCTAAATCTTATGTATTTCTCAACAATATAAATCTGGCCAATCTGCAAAATCTGAAGTACTCTCCCTGATGTAATTTTACTAGTTACTCTGAAGTCATTAGCTGGTATTATTCTTCCATTTTAAATACCCACAGGCATGATTCTAATTTTGAGTACAATAGTTAAGCTTCTAAAACAAACAATTACATGTTCATGGGGAAAAACTTTCTGAATGTTAATGTAGAAGAGGAATCATAGTGCACATATTAAGGCTGCAAAGCAAGGAGATAGTAGTTAAAAGTTTAATTTTTAATCTTTAACCCTCATGGTTTTTACTGTTTATTTATCATTACTTTAAACATGTTTCTGAATGGACATCTGTAATTCCTAAACTTCTCAATAAGCATGATGGAAACATTTCAAAGTTGGACTTAAGAGGGAGTAGTTAGTTCAGGAAGATAATCTTTATAGTTCTAAACCCAAGAATTAATATAAAAGACACAAATATTTTCCTAAAACTTTCTGTAAACAGTGACATGAAAAAAAAAAGTGTAAGAAGAGTAATCAGATGAAAAAAAAAAGTTGGAAAGTTTTCTTTAGAATGAAAGAAGAGTGTAAACTGTTTTCCTATATAATCTACCAGTTTCATCAGTTGTAGATTATGTTTCTTTTTTAGCCTTGCCAGCTGTGTAGAACTTGCTCCTTTTTGTCCATGCTCCATTGGGAATGAAATGTGTACACAGGTAATGCAGCAAGCGTTATCTGGAAAAATGAGTTATTCCTCCTTCTCTATGGATCAGGGCAGTTTGATTCCCAGCAACAGCTGCTGCATCAGAACAGCAGAAAAAGAGAGATTGTGATAAAGACCAACAGCAATTTGTCCAATTCTTCCAACTTAAAATTTAACCACCAACCTAATAAACAATTACTCAGAGGTAGTAAGGAGTTAGTAGTAGGTCATTTCTATGGCTCATAAGCTTTTAGAGGTACCAGGTTTTTGTAATTTTTAACTTGGTTTTTATTACTGTGATAGCAATCTGCAGTCAACCTCACAAGATGCAATCATTTTACTGTGCTGGGCAGCCGTCCACCAGCTCCTCAGGCACCGCTAGGAGCAGGCTGAACGTCCTTACAAAACAATCTCAGGATTCTTCACAGCAGCTGTCAGCAGTGATGCAAGATTTATTAACAAGACAAGATTTAATTGAATTCAGTATGCTACTCAATAATGCAACCACTGTATCATCCATTCTGGCATTTAATTTCACATTAAATTGATGCTATTTTTAAATATTTTTCAGCATGCCACACAATATTGCACAGGAATAATGACCGTAGAAGTTATCTGGAAGTGGCTTTCACCTGCCTTCTGGAAGTTTCTGGAGTTTTGTTTGTACCATTTTTGAGAATGTTTGTTTAGTTGGTTTAGGGTTTTTTCTGTTTGGTTTTTTTTTTTGGAGAGGTTTATTTTTTATTTTTTTATTTTTTGGAGGCTGGTTTATTTATTTTTTTTACTCGAGGCTATTTCAATGACTTTGCCTCAGTTTCCAATATAGCTTTGCAAACAGTTAAATCAGTATTGCTGAGGGATGGCACAGGTTGGTAACAGTGGCAAGGATGTGACTGTCAGAAGCCACTGAAAGTGGGTGTGCTTTTCCCAAATAGATATCACAGGACCCCTTCTGAGGCACCATCATTTTGGTGACTCAGCTGTGTCACTTTTGACAAAGTGCTGACATAATCATTTGTTTGGCTAAGACTGGGGGTAAAACCCAAACCAACCCCAAACCACATAATAATTTCTGCTTTCTGTCAGACACTTTGTTATTTTAACACAACATTCATGTTCTACACATTTAGTGGAAAACATGATAGGGACAGGAAGAAGAGCTGAGGAAAGTGGCTGGTCAGAAAAGGCCCCTGTTCAACCACTGGTCACACCCACCTCACACTTGGCTCTCTCCTCTTTGTTCACAGAATCACAGGATGGCTCAGGCTGCAGGGGCCCACCACGGGTCATTGTGGTCCTACCTCCCTGCTCGAGCAGGGCCATCCCAGACCGTACAGTTTATTGCAGAAGCACATTAATCTTGAAGCAAGAGTCCAAAATATTAAAGTTCATGTGGTAAGCTATTTGGCATAGAGTCAGAAAGTACCAGTAGTTTTCTGGTATAAAGTCTTGAGTAGATGCAGCTCCTTGGTGTAAAGTCCCAAGCAGAGGCAGAAGCTGCAGCAGTTCTTTTTTATAGGTAGTGATGATGGTAATACATTTATTTGCAAATTACTCAATGAGCTAAAAACATGAACCTCAAACATTTATTTTAAACTTATTTGAATTTTACTTCTGTAGTACAAAAGTAATGTTCATTCTTGTGTAGGACTTGTATGTATGCTTTATTCATTCACACAAATGGTTCTATTTGTTTTATTTGAAAAATGTAAGCAATGTTTTTACTATGTTTTTATTATATTTGAGGCTGAGTTTCTGAACTTTTACTGAGGCTTACACTTTACTTTCTAGGACTTTTAATTTCTTTTTAAAGCACTTAAAGCATATTCTTACTTATTTAAAACTTAAGACTTCTACTTCCTATCTATGTGATTTAGTAATATTTTTACTCACTTAAAACTGAAGCTGACATTTCTACTTTATGTTTGTCTGGCTTAATATATTTTAGTTTTTCTAAAGGTTTTAATTTAATCCTTGTATTTTGATCTCTCTCTGAGAGATCTGTTTTATGCACTCTAACACCAGAGCACATGGCACAGGATTGTGTCCAGAGGGTTCTGGAGTATCTCCAGTGAGGGAGACTCCACAGCCTCTCTGGACAATCTGTTCAGCGCTTGGTCACTGCACAGGAAATTCTTTCTCATGTTCAGGTGGAATTTCTGAGCATCAGGTTCTGCCTGTTCCTCCATTGCTGGGCACCACCAGCTGCTGTCAGGAGCTCCCTTTCTTGTACAGCATCAAACCACCCACCCATGGCAGGGTTTGGAACCAAACCACTCCACCTGGGAGACAGAAACTGATCCTCCTACTTGTATTTCCCATGCGTGTTTTGCAGATTGCTGACAAGAAGTACCTGCATTGCAAAATTAGTAACCCCAAAGAGATATGAAAAAATTCAGCTGATTCATAAAAGAGGTTTAACAGTAGGTGTTTTGTTCTTCACTAATCATATATATTGTATTCAGTTGTTTTCAGAGAGATAGAAGCATAAATAGTGCAGGATGTCTCATTTAGCATGGGTTAAAGTAATAGAAACCAGGAACAACACTGAATTTGCAAGAAAACCTGTGTCTTGCTTGATTTCCTGAATAAAGGAACTCATAAGCACTTAAATTTTGAAAGCTTATCTGGACTGATTCATTAAAAATGGGACTTGATCTTTACTGAATAGCAAGTCTCTTCAGAAGGTATTCTAGAACCTGCAGGTTCAGGTCCTTGGGATGGTGGGACTACTGTTCATTAGAAATATGCCTGTGCTGAAGGAATATGTAATAAAATCAAAACAAACCATTCACTAAAAAACCCAGACCAATTACATGATCAACAACAGAAGTGTTTAAAAATCACACACTTGTCCTCTTTTTTTTGTACAGGAAACAACCATAACCTGAATAGGACCAAAATAAACTTCTTAAGACCATATCCTGGTCCTTTTTAATATATATTACCCTTGGGAAGAAACATATCCATGCACTTTCAAACGTTTATGTCTTTAAAATAGTTCCAGTTGCATCATTACTTTCATGGTCTCTAGACCAGACTCCAGTAGCTTGGATGCCTACATGTAAGCATCTGAGCTCATCAGGAGATGTGGATGTTTTTGACTGAGAGGAAAGAATTTAAGAGGAACTTTCCTTTCACTGATACTAACAAGCCATTGGACAAGTATTTTGTTATGTGACGATTTGAATTCACAATTTTCAGTGAAATTTTGTATATCCACTAGTGGCAGAAAAAGAACTAAGTTAAGGATATCAAGGCTTTGAAAAACACTGCAGATTCTCAGTGAAGCTTCTCTTTGCTGCCCCAATTGCCAAGAAACTTTTGTCCCATTGAGACCAATGTCAATTTCCTTCCTCTCACTCACAAGTGAAACCCCTGATTACAGGGGATTGGGATTACATATCCATGGAGAAAAACAGTCTTAACTTTCCTCACAAAAGTAAACCACCACAGGACTCATTTACAGACAGAAAAAAAACCAAACCAAAACACCATTAAAAGAAGAACTCACAAACTGACTTCAGTAGCACTGAGTATATTTATATAAATACACAACTGCAAACTTCCAAACAGAAACCAAACTGTATCTTGAGAAACTGTAAGATGGGAAAGTCTCCCAACCATTTCTAGGGATTTCCTGTTTCACAGGTTCCCAACTGAAGTGCAGCTGAAGGGGGAAGCAAGGAAAAATGTACTTAAAGGCAGGATTAGCTTGGATTTTATGAATGTCAAGCTGATGGTAGAAACTACTTCTCTTCCTCACATCATCCTGGTGGTTGAAGCTCTGTGAGAGGCCTGGTCCAACTCTTGTTGATGTGCAGAAGATACACTGGAGCACAAACCCCTAGAGAAATTCTAAGCATAATCTGCCTCTTCAAAATAGCAAACTTAAGAAAATAAGAAACAGCAAACAAAAAAAGCACATTTCAGTTTGGCGTTTTGCTTATCTTCCAGTTACATACAATGAACACATCTTACATGCTTTGAGTACAACCCTGTTTCCTACTCATTGTGTCCTATACATCCAGTTAATGGAATGCCACCTCATTTTGGAAACATTCACAAATAAGAGAATTGTCCTACAGCAACTAAGTCTTCAGATTTAAGCATGATGTTTTATTTCATTTGAAATGCCTTGACTCACCCATTGCAGGGAATCCTAAACTGCTGAGACAAGGATGTGGGACTGTCACTGTTTGTGTTTAGTAAGTGCAAGATGGAGCTTCTTGAGCCAAGGCTTTGACTCTGCCACACCCAATGTCCCAAAGCTGCTTCTGCTGTTTGCACCTTTAAAACTCTCATCTGTGCACCATTACAAGATTTAGTATCTACCATTATCTGTGCAAAATACCTGATTTTAAAAGTGGCTGATATTGTAAGGAATGGACAGGAAAGAGAGACTACAACCAAAATAGTGTTTTAGACTGTCTAAAAGGACAAAACCTTCACTAACCATCCACATAAATATTAATAAAAAGCAACATACACAACAGTTGGCGTTTTTAAAATAAGTAATTCCCAAATACTTTCTCAATAAGATTTGTGTATGAAACACTAAATTAAATCCAGTAAGAGCATGTGACATCTTCTGTTCTTGGAAAAAACCAAAAATACCAGATAATAAAGTATTTTGGATAATATTGGATTCTGTCCCAGGATTAACAAAAGTTAACAAGATATCCATTCACCTGTTTTGCTGAGCATCAGGATTGGCTCTTTTCAAATGTTTACACAAAACTCCTCCTAATCGTGCTCAGAGCTGGTTTAGAAATGTGATTTGTTTTTCACTTCCAAGCCAGAAAACCACTGTGCTACAAAGGTATCAGCCCAGCAACTAATATTAAGTCAATACATATAAAACCACCATAGAAACAAAATGATGGGATTTTTTTTTCCCTCTTCCTTACAGCATTTGCCAAGTTCTATGAAGTTACAACTGTCAATCTGAAGACAAGTTATTATATACACAGTATTTTTATTATCAGCTTCTCAATAGAGAAGAGCTTCTCAAATTCCTGCATGGAAACTCACGCAAGAAATTTCAGTTTCTCTGCACTGTTTTGGAAGAGCAGAGATCCTTGTTCAGGACCATCTCCTGTCAAACAGCTGATTTCTTTGGAAGGTGGCAAGTCATAAGCTGCCACATCTGGTTCCTAGGGGGAGGACAGAGAGTCACCTAAAACTATTACCATAAATGAAAGCATTTCCATATTTGCCATCACACCAAAGACACAACTAAGAGTGCTGGAGGTGGGAGGTACAGGCACAATTGAAAAAAAAAAAAAAATCTAAAAAACTACCAACAGTAGCATTGTAAAGGAACCACCTCCTGGACAAGTGTAATTTTTCACATTATTTATTTCTCCAAGTCAGCAGAAACTGTCAGTATAACATAGATCTATATACTGCAAAAATAGGATACAGATCTAACAGTCGTTCCTTCTACTGGTAGAGCTTCAGCAAAGAAGTCCCTTTGTTCATGCTGGCATACAGAGAACTGATCTCTCTTAAACCTACAGAACACCCAAAAATGCCCTGCTTTCTGAATTTCACGGAACAGGTCAGAATACAGTTAAGGCCACGACACAAATTCATGGTTTTCCATGTTTGGACTGAATTGCTGACACGTTGCTGCACAGGGATGGATATTACTGCTTACCTGGTGACTGTGTGGACTTCTTATGACCAGGAATTACTACTTAACTCCCACGTAAATTCCAACATTAAACACTTCAAAGGTGATCCAGGTTTTAAACTCATGCTAACCAAAGACAGAGGGCAATAGACAAAAATAACTACATGATTCAAGCCAGACAGAACAATAATAATTAAGGTCTACAACCAAAGCATTTAGCCTTGATTTTTAAAACTTTCATTTAAAAAAAAATGTATTTTTTCTTTATAGTAACCCATTTCCTACATTAGTTCACTCCCCTTACTACCCAAAGCTAGGAAAGTATTTCTGAGATTAAAGAGAATTTTTTCTTTAACATACTGAGAAACAGCATCAAGATGACTTTTTCCCCATTTTCAATGATAGTTCTCCTACTATGTATTGTTTTTTCTTATTGCCAGCAAATGCATTTGCCTTTTTTTGGGGGGGGAAAAACCCCAAAACCTTGGGGTTTTGATCAGCTTCCCCATTTTCTTGACCACCATATGCTGCCAAAACACAGATCATCACACAACACCCATCTGAACTTTAATGTGGGTAGCACAAGGAACACGTAAATTGCAGATCATTTCACTGCAAACTCCTGGACAATAGAAAAGCCACTGCTAAAATACAAAAATGAAGCACCACAGGATTTTTTGTTCCAAATATCAAGAAAGCAGTTTAGTAATTTAAGCTCCTTTTTTACCTTGGAGTAAAAGAAAACAGCAGTAAGGAAAATAAATGCAGAAAAAGAGAGGTGTTATTGAAACTGTCTTCCTAACTGACCTACCACCACATCTTACTAGTTTATGCTCCTTTCCCTCATATACCAAATAGCCATGCATTTCAGGCAGATTGACTAAAATTTGGCAAGATGGCAACAATGTAAGTATTAAATTTATGGTTTGTAGAACACAAAATGGCATCCTGTGGGCTCTTTTGGTCAGCTTGCTTTGTTTGTTGCTGTCTTTCAACACGTGCATGTTGTCACATGAACCCAAGATTGTCTCATCACATTTTGCCTGCTCTGCTGCAAAAGGATTTGCCTCATAGTCAGACATCTCCTGAGCTGTTTGGAGCATAATGTTGACTCCACACCTCAAAATCCTTTCTTAAACAGCAGCATCAGTAACAGTACCAATAACAGTAGAGTTATCAGTAGCAGTACAGTAACAGTAGAGATCACACATGGCTCCTGAACTTCTTCTGACTCTTGGGTAAGGAGATGACCACTGCCCTCATTTGCTTAGCTGGTCAAGACTAGCCGAGAAAAGCAGGAATGAAAACCGAACCAATTTGAACTGATACACCCAGCTTCAAACACCACAGTTTTCCCAGGGATGGCTCTTGCTGCAGGTGACTACAGAGTATGCCTGGACTACATGAGATTTCAATTGTATCCAAGAGGGACTGATCTACTGCTCCTTCAAATTTGCGACCTGACTCGGAAGTGACAGAAAACAAACAAACAAATAAATAAGGGCATCTGGAAATTCAATCCCAGTAATTCAGGCAGGGTACAGGGGGTTAAGAGTGGCACTGACAGTACCAGAGAACTAACTCAGCTGCCGTGACTTCAGATCACTGGACCAGGACTCTCTGCTTCCACAGGTTGCTAATTTGTTCTGTTGTTAAGCAATCCCTTTCTTCCACTGAGAAATGGTTTTGTCAACTCTCCTTTCTGCTGATTTATACTCAGGATACTGCAGAGCGGAAATTTTACACCTGAGAGTGAGATCTGCAGAAACAATCTGCATTGAAATGCCGTATCTATGGCACATTCCCAACCAGTCGGGCTCCTGGCACCGATTTTGGCACCTGAGGAAACTCTGTTGAGAAAACCCATGACATAGAAGCCATGGACAATACAGATGAACACAGATGTTTGATCATAGTGTTTACGTAATTAACAGACTATGGCCCATTCCTAGAACAAAAATCAACTTGGGTTTTACCTGGATTCCAAACTTGCAAGTCCTTTAAACACAAATGCCTGTCTCTTACACCAATACTCTCAACAAACTGGCTGCTGACGCTTTGATGAAGAAATGCAACACCATTAAACCCAGATGCCTTTTTTTTTGTTCTTCCTGCACTTGTATCAGAAAGCAGAGCTACATTACAAGAGTCTGCTTTCAAGAGCAGCATGGACACACTACTGAGTCTTCATTTGCATTATTTAAGACTTTGTCTTGACCAGGTCTCCATTCCTGCCAGTGTCTCTGTACCATCAGGACCAGAAATCGTGTGAGGATCCACCTGAAAAACATCACTGACACGTTAGTTTAACACTTATAGAGGCAGAAACGTGCTTCAGTATCGTGAGCACGATTGGAGAGTGGCAATTAAAGGAGAACCAGAAAGCAGCAGCATCCACTGCAAAGGCTGGTCTTTGACCTTGTTCACCGAATTCCCAAAGGCAGCTAATGGCTTTACTTTTGCTTCTGAGCACCTGGTAATTGTCAAACAGGAAATTCAGACGGGAAAAGCCAGCCCGGACATGGAGCTTCAGCCAGACACCAGAGAAGTGTTGCAGTGCTATTACAGAAGGCTGTTCTGATCCATTTTCAGCAAAATGAGGATGAGCTGTGCCCTCACACACCCACAGCAGGGCTCAGCTCCTCGTACACACCACAGAGGAGCCAAAATTGAATGATTTGCAAACACTTTATTTTAAAAAAAACCTAACGCCTCCTGGCTGTGTGGTACTGTAAAGCTAAACTCGGTCCCTAGGACTCCTGGTTGAGCCAGAAAGGGTGGAGGAACCCAAGGATGGCGTGGAGACACAGGAACAGGCGTGGATGTCCCATTCCTGGAAATGTTCAAGGCCAGGTTGGACGAGACTCTGAGCAACCCGGTCTAGTGGAAGGTGTCCTGCCCAGGGCAGAAAGTTAGAACGTGATGACCTTTCCAGGTCCCTAAAGGCAGTTCATGATGCTCAGGTAACGCTTCGTCAAATAACAAGTCGGGCTGCAACTACGCTAAGCCGTATGAAACAGAGAAAGCAAGCGGCAAACCCCTTTTCCTTTTCGCGCCTAAAAAAAGGCAGAGCTGTACTCACACGCGACGCGTGCCCAGAAGCCCGAATTCCCAAGTGTTGCCATTTCCAATCTTCGCGCTTTTCCCACCGCTCCAGCCGGGGCCGGGCCGGGCCCTCCCCGCCCTCACGCCCTCGAAGCATCGCGAGACTTCCCGTGCGTCTCGCGCGAAGCGCGCGCGGCGGACCGCGACACGTGACAGCCGCGGAGGCGCGCGCGCGCCGGCGGGGGTAGCTCCACCTGTCACGGGCTCCTAGGGGGAGGATGTGGGCGAAACCAACGACGGGGGCCACCCCCGCCCTTCCGTGCGAACGTTACCCGCCGTCCAAGCATCTCCCTTGCAGCCCCGTTGAGCCCGGTCCCTGTTCCGGGAAGCCTTTATTTTCCGCTTGTGCCAAGAACACCACGCCTGAGGCAGGGTGGAGTGGGGCGTGCGAGCATGCCTGCTGCCCCCCGCCGGTGGGACATGGCGCCTTCCTCAGCGGCGTCCACTCCTCCAGCCCGGAGCCCCCGTTACGCAACTCCACCCGTGAGCGCAGCCCTCCCTCGTTCCTCCTCCTCTTCCCACCCCAGCGCCCGCCACTCCCGATAACTCCCCCCCTCCCCCGCCGTCCGCTTTTAAAGGCGCATCCCAACCTGCTAGTGCTCGCTAATCGAAAAGCTCGTCTGACTGACGGCCCACTCGACCTATCAGAAGCGGGAGCTCTCCGAAACCCCACCCCCCTATCATCTACCCACCAATGGCATGAGGCCGGCGAGGGCCAACCAAACCGGAGCGCAGTGGCGGCGGAGCGCAATGACTGACGTAAGTCAACAAAGGTCACGTGGGGCGCGGCGCCGCCGCCGATTGGCTGTGCGGACGCGGGCGGGCGGGGCGGCACGGGGGGGTCGCGGTGGCGGCGCGCGGGGTCCGCGGTGTGACACAATTACAACAACTTTGGGCAGCGGCTCCGGGGAAGTTTGTACGGGCGGCAAAACACACCCCGAGCCGCGGGGCGGGCGGGGAGGGTCCCCCCGGCTCCCCGACACTCCCGCTCCCCGCGCCGCTGGCGGCGAGCGGCGATGTAAACACCGCTCCGCCGCCATCCGCAGCCGCCGCCTCCTCCTCCTCCCCCGAGTCTCCAGCGCTGGGGCTCCCTCCCCCCTCCTTCCCTCCCTCCCTCCCTCCTCCTCCTCCGAGCAGCGGGGCTTCCCCCCGCCTCCCTCCCTCCCTCTCCCCTCCCCTCCCTCCCTCCCTCCCCCTCCCTGCCGGCTGTTGTTGTTGTAATAAAAGTTGTGGTGTGTGTGTGTGTCGGGCACCCCGCCCCGCCCGGCGCTGGGGGGTGTTGGGGGCGCGCAGGGAGGGGGGGGTGCGATCCGCGAGTTAATTACGCTGCGTTTCCATGAAATCGTGCGGAGTGTCGCTCGCCGCCGCCGCCTCTGCTGCTCCTTTCGGTGATGAGGAAAAGAAAATGGCGGCGGGGAAAGCGAGCGGCCAGAGCGAGGAGGACTTCGCCAGCTTGACAGCCCAGGAGAGAGAAGCCCTATCCGGCCTCGACAGGTACCCGCTCCCCACTGCGCCCCGGCCGCCTCCGTGTCCCGGCTCGGCCCGCGCTCCCCCGGTGTCCCCCCTCTCCCCTGCCCGCGGCTCCCCGTGCGCCGCCGCTCCCGGGCCGCGCTCTGCCCTCGCCCGCCCGCCCGCCGCGCTGACTCTCGCTAACGCCGGTGCCTCTCTCTCCCCTCCCTCCCGCCCGCTCCCCTCCTCGCAGCCGGCTCTTCGGATTTCTGAGGCTTCATGAAGATGGCGCCAGAACGAAGGCCTTGCTGTTAAAGGTAAGCGCGAGGGTGGATGTGGAGCGGGGATGGGGGGGAGGGGGGGGGAAACGGGGGATGGGGAGCGAGGCGGCCCCGCCGCCCCTTCCTCGGGACCCCCGGGCCCGCACGGTGAGTGTGTGCAGGGGGTGTGCGGGGGGCACCGCCACCTCCGCGGGGTCTCCGCGCCTTGCTGCCGCCTTTGCCCCTTTCCTTTTTAAACCCCCCCCCGCCATTCTCCCCGAGCGGGACTAGGGGAGCGTGGCCATGCGGGTGCCCGTCCAGCCCTGGGACGGGAAAGTGGCGGAACCCAGGGCCGAGAGCGGACGGGCCGGGGGAGGGGGCGCGGGGGCGGAGGGGGGGAGGCGGAGGACGAGGAGGAGGAGGAGGTGGCAGCGGGGGGAGAGCGAGGGAGGGAGGGCGCGCTCGGCGCTGCTGACGTTGCCGCTCCCCGGACCCTCCCTCGTGATTTTCGCCCCCAGCCGCCGGGAGCGGAGCCGGGGCCGGAGCCCGCAGGGAGCGCGGGGTCCGGGCCGGGGCGGGCGCGGCGCTGAGCGGTTCCCGGAGCCCGTCAGAGTGACTTGTTTACTCTGCGGGCCCCGCTGCCTCCATCCAGCGTGCCCGGTCCTCACCGGGCCCCGCGTCCCGCCCGCCGTCCCGGCTTGACAGGGAGCGGGGCGTCCCGCGGGCTGCTGCTGCCCGGCCCGGTGTCCGGAGAGAGGTGTTTGTCTCTGTGGAAAGTTGTTGGCCCTGTCATTTAGTTAAGTAATGGCTGCTCCTGTCGGCCCAAGATGGCCGGACAGGGAGGAGAAAGAGAAGGGGGGGGAGGTAAACACGAAACAAACACCGGGAGCGAATATGGGGAGCGTGGAGTCCCCGGTGAAGGCTGAGGGAAACTCTCCTGCGCATCCCAAGTTCTTTCTGGGCGCTTTCCTGCTGCTTTGCAGCGCCGGTGCCCTCCTTATCAACCTGTAGCACGTTCTGCTGCCCATCCGTGAGCTGCTGACAAAGGCTGTGCGGGCCGAGTGTCTGCCAGCTGTGCTTAAAACACCAAACGCCGGCGAAACATTCGGGTAACAGAATAAGTGGAACTGTTTTTAAAATGCCGCACGGCTGAAGCAAAGGGGGGACTGCTACTCTGGTTCCTGCTTCCTGGCTTGTTCCTGTCAGTAGTCTGGCGTTTGACACTGCTCATCCCATTGTTGTGCCCGAGCTGTATCGTGGAGAGTTTTTTTTCCCGCTGCTGGTTTTGGTTGATCTGAAGATTTGACTCTAAAGCGTGTTGAATTGGATAGTCTAGGCCTGTGCTTGTGTTTGGGTGTTTATTTCTGGCAGGATTGGAAAAGCTCAATGTCAGGACGTGGGGGGAGGGGGAAGGGATGGAAGGAAAAGCAAGTACACTTTCCTTTGTGCTTATATTTAAAAAAAAAAATCTCGCGGTTTCCTTTCGATTTTCGGAGTTATTTATAAGAGCACTTCTTCCCATTAATCAGAAAGGTAGGGGAGTGACATGTCAAAGCAGTTAAATAATGTGCGTTAACTGTTGGTAGACCAGAACTCAGATCTACTCTGTGAATGCTGCTGAGGCTATCGGAAATATTAGATTGAATCCCGTATGGGATAGAGCTTAAGGATGCCAGATAGAAAATAAAAGCTTCACATCTAATTAGATCATCTGTCACATAAAATCCCTGGTTTAAGTTTTATTTTGCGTACTGTAAAATTAAGTGGTGCAAGGAGCAATCCAGCCTATTAGCTGAGTTTCGTCCCTTTCTTCCTTATAATGCTTTTTTAAAAATGCCAGTCAATTGTAATTTTGGTATCTACAATTTGAAGTTGCGGGGCATTTTCATAGTTCTGAAACACGTTTTCAGAAATATCTTTGTATGTTCTTTTACTGTATTAAGCTGCAAATCCATGCGGCGAATACTTAAAAATCCCCAAGCAAACCAAATATTTTGCTATTTTGCCTCAGTTTTTGCACGGTGTTTTGTACATTTATGAATTGCACAGTAACTCACGAAGCATGATCTTTGTAAAACTTGTCTCTGAGAAAGGTAGATTATTTAAGGAAGTAGAAGGATTAAAACGTTGCTGTTCAGTGCAGAGATGTTCGAGAGGAATATCTTGGTTTGAACCAGTTTCAGTTTTGTTTGTGCTTTTTACTTTTGAAGGAACGTGCTCGTGTTTCTCTTACTGATAAGAAGTTGCTATTTTTAAGGTATTTTCTGCTTCATTCCTGTTTGCTGTGTGTGAAGCTTTATGCAATTTATGCTCTACTGAGGGCTTTAGAACAATTAATCTAGCAGACTACTTTAATTCAGTGTAGCAGTTACTTTTATAGTAGAAACTGTGGCCGAATATATGTGCAGTTAATTAATAGGTTTTACAGTGATAGCAGCAAAATGTTTCCTTTTGTGCATGGAGCAACAACAGCTAACAAAGACCCTAGACTCCATAATTATGAAATCCTGACTGACTGATTTAAGAATCTACAAGGCAGCGCGTTACAGCGTGAGATTTATGTGCAAATGTAGCAGGTAAGGAAAACCATTGAGTCATGTTTCCAGAGGAATCCTTCACAAAGGCAGACATTTCTCAGTGCTCCCCTCGATGTGAGAGGAGCACACCCGCTATTGAACCTTTTCCAGAGGCTGCCAGGCTGTAGCAGTGAGTGCTCTGTGGGGCCTGGCAGTGCTCCCTGGGTACCTGTGGTTGAGGTGGCAGGAGCAGGGTACCTGTCTGGGGAGGCTGACGCAGGTTTTGGGTTGTAAGTATTTGGGGAACAGCTCTCTGCCCTGCCTGGGTACTTGTGCAGCAGGAGGAGTCTGTTCTAGGCTTAAATTTGGTGCCTGGCTGCAAGAAGACACTCCTTATTTTTGATAGGGTTCACTAAAGTGTGCATTGGCTTGGAGGGGATTGCAGGAGGCCTTTGCAGTGGGAACTTTGGTTTAATGAAGCCACACCCCGACAGGATTTAATAATAAAAAATCTGGGATCTCTGAGGAACGGAGGAAGCTTCGTGTCTAGAGCTGTAATTTAGCCGTGGATTCTATTTGTGCTCCAGGTCTGCAGTCCCCTCTTTTTGGTGGTTTTACTTTGTAGGATGTATGGGCTGTAGAATCATGAACTAAACCAAGCCATGCTGCTAGGTGTAGCAAATCAAAAGGACAGATAAGACATTAGATCAGTACAATTTTATGAATTATTGAAGGTATAGACTAAGGGTCAGGAATATTGTGATGTTGCCCCATGTATTGGGTATGTGGTAAGCCAAAAGAAACTTTCCTGTAATGGTGCATATGCTGTATGTGTGACAAAGGAATGGAATTTTCTGTTGCCAAAATTTTTGCGTCTATTTTGCAGAAAAAGGAGCTTGAAAATCATAGTTTGCAGTTAATGTGGTTTTGGGGAAGAGGGGAGAGAAATTGAGATCACCTTTCAAACTGGTTGAAATGCTGGAAATCCAGCATAGTCAGTCTTGTGTTGGAGAAAGTGCTCACTGTTATGCTTCCGTAGTTGACAAGAACATTAACGTGAAGGAGGAAAAAAAAACCAAAACAAAAACCCTGCTGGTGTCTTGATGTCTCTTTCTCCCAGGAAGGCATTCTGACAGGAGGTGAAGCTTAAAGATTACTTGTGGGGGGAGGGCGAGGATATCTATTGTATTGGAAGTGAATTACAAAGCATTTCCTTTTTTTTTTTTTTTTTTTTTTTTCTTGTTTTTTTGGGGGGTTGTTTTGTTGTTTTTGATGATGTTCCCAGTGTTTAACCAAAGTTGATTTGATTGCAGTGACAAACCGTCGTTTCATAAGCTGTAATTGGCATGTATACAGATGTAGGTTGATGTAGCTGGTCCAATGTATTGGGTATAAGATGCTTGTTAATTCCTATTCATTGAGTTTAATCAGTTTGTCATATCCTGTGGACAAAATCTGAAGCATGTTTCCATTTAAAAGTATTGATGTTGAAGTCGATTTAGAGAGATGAAGTAGTTCCACACAATATGCCATGTTTTAGTCTGTGTTACCTCTCATGGTTTTGCAGCCCTTTTGTTTTCCAGCTGATTTTAAAAATGGTATTTCCTTTGTGTAAAGGCCACATGTGTTGACAAAATTAACAGCATGCTTATCTGTGCTTTTGTGAAGCTTACAAAATAAGTGCACAGTGACAATATTCTTTCATTTTTCTTGCAATTGTAGTGTTGCTTGTTTAAAAATAGTTTCAGACAGTGTGAATTAATATATGTTGACTTTGTCCTTTCAGTGTTGACATTAGTGTTAATTTCTTACTAATCCATAAAAAAAATCCTCGGTTTTGTTTATAACAAACTGCTTGAAAAAGAATTATGCAAGAAAACATTTTAGCAGGTTAGTCTCCGGGTAGTAAAGCATTTTTTTTGTTGTTGTTGTTTTTTTTTAATAACTTTGGAAACATCTTGGCTTGATTTATTTTCATCAAAACAAAGAAATATTGCTTGAAGAAGAATTAAGCATGTTTGTCTTATATAATGGCAGTATTGGGAATTGAGAAACTGGAAATTGGTACCAGGAGACATTTGTAAGGCATTCCAGCAAGTGGGCAGACTCTCCAGTTTCTGTAAATTTATATCTGAGCAGTTCCTTTATGCTTGGGTTGAGTTTTTTTTTGTTGTTGTTGGTTTTTTTTTTTTTTTTTTTTTTTTGTTTGTTTCGTTTTGTTTTGTTTTTTTTTAATATATTGTGCATTTCCTATTATTGGTTTATTATCTAGTATGCTGTCCGTCCTGTGAAGTTGAAGTTGGATAAAATTTTGTAAATTGTGTTGTGGATGGAACTGGTTTTCTAGCATTTTTTGAAGGAGTCACTTTTTTAAAGTGTGTTTATGGAGTAATTTTAACTGAGCCATAGATTTCTTTAAGATGGGTATCTTTTGTATGTAGTTTGGCCTTTGTATTAATAGGGCACAGCTTTCTAGGATCGAGTTAAGGTGTCATGGGTGACACATTCTACAGTTCATGGTTGTACCATGTTTATATTTGGAAATCGCAGCCATCATGTATATAATGATTGTGTATCCTGCTACTTGGTTATAGGTTTGCAGTATTTGTACTTCATCTGGTATTAAAACCAACTTTTTTTTTTGTTGTAATGGACATTACACAGTACTGTAAGTATGAAATACTTAGCATGTGTTGATACTTTCACAACTAGTGTTCGAGACTTTTTTTTTTAATAGTGGGATTTTATTGCTCTAAACATATATCCCTGAATGTTTTGGCTTTTTCTTAAGTGTAAAGTACAGTGTTGGTACTACTTTTGAAGGCAAGAAAATTGATGAAGTCAGAAACATTACACTTGTCATTTTCATGTGTTAATGAAGAGAGAAGGATGGATCTCTTGTCCACAAACAAAATGCTTTTGTGGAGGTGTAATTAGGATTACAGGACACTTGGTGTGTTGGCATTTGCATTTCAGCAAGTTTTATCTTTACTGTCAGGAGACTGTCAGTAGGGAATATAATGTAAGATTTTTTTGTTGCTGTTGAATGCATGTTAGCTTTTAAGTACTGATGTACTGAGTCTGGAGGCTGAAGTGGTCCATTCCTCTAAGTGATACGTGTGCATCAAGTTTAATGTAATTGATGCCCTACTGACTTGAGTAATCAAATAGCCAAGGTGGGCAGTGGTTCAGGATAAGGAGAGAGGTAAATACTGCTGTATTTTAGCAGCTGAGGAATAGAGGTTCTGATAAATTATTTGATTTTCGAAAGTGTGAAGAAAAACTGTGTCAAGGGTGGGACACAACTGGTTTCATCCTAGTCCAGTTATTTAACCATTGATCCCTTTGTGCATCATGCTGCTTGTGGCCTCTAGCTTTCAAATTTCTCTCTAGGTGAATCCAGGTAGAGTATGTAAAGAAGGAATAGGCAATCTAAAGCTTTGTCTGTGCATGGTATTACTCGGGTGTGCTTTCAGCATGATTCTGTGCCTCTTGCCAGTCTGCATGGCTGCTTGTTCATTGTAGTGGGTTGAGTGGACTTGGTAATTATAGAGGTAAAACTATCTGCAAATGTTGATACCATCTGAAGTAAGTGTTGAAAGCATCTTCTAAAAGGCATGCCATATGTTTGTTATACCATTTTAGAAAAGAGTAGATATTTCATGCTTGGATAGCCTGGTGCGTGTAGAAACATTTGTTTTCATTGCATTAGTGAGATGATACAAAATTAAAGAGAGTCATGGAAAATGTTTGTGTCTATAAAGTGACTTTTTCCTGATTAACAGTTGTCACAAGACTTTCCAGTGCCAGAATTATATGCCATGGTCCACTGTTGGTCTTTATCCCACTGACAATTAGGCAAACTTATGTTCTGTGGAGATATTAAGTTCTGATTTCCAGCCTTACAGACTTATCAGTTAAACCTAAGGTTATTCTCAGTTACTGAACAAAAATAGTTCATCTTGGGCCTCACCTGGCAAAATTTTTGGATAATGGGAGGGATTTTGCTGTATTTTCAACAGTCTGAAAGGGAAGGAAATGTATTTATTTGTAGTAGGAGAATGCTTAAATAGTTTTGTAAAAACTAGTTACTGCTTCGAGGTCTTGGCTGGGCTTCTGCAGAAATGAATTAAGGAGATGGGCTGTGAGTGTGAGCACAGAACTGAGCTGGGTGGCAGGTTTAGTATTGGGTCAGGTAATTCCAGGAGCTGAACCACTGTCCTGCTCATTCTGAATGCAGATAGGTATATGGATACAACTTCAGTCCTTTAGTCCCATACCTACCTTACATTTTACGTATAAAACTCACGTAAGTTACTTTTTTGTTTTAACTCCTTTTCTTGGTGAAGTCCTGCAGCTGTGGTGTTTGAAGCATGATGTTTGAGTAATGTATTTTCACAATTAAACGTTGAAGTGATGTTTATTGAACTTGATGTGTCATTATAGAGGCCAGTTGGCTCTTTGTAGAAAATGTTAGTAATGTTAATCTTGCAGAATGTTTATTTGTAGTTAAAACCAGACAAAATTGAAATCAGTGGGTCTTGTATGGAGCCCTGCCAAAGGCTGCCAGGATTTGTATAGGTGCACCTGAGAGGATAAGCTTGCCTTACAGAACATTTTTGGTATGAGGAAAGAAAGGAATTGTGTTTAATATAGTTCAGTTTGAGTTTGTTGGATGAGGGAAGTTCAGTAAAGCAAGAAAAAATGCTTAAATATTTATTGCATGTTTCCGCTTTATGGATAGGCAGACTAAAGAAATAGCTATAGTAGAGTAATTCCTCTGTGGAGAAGCTCTTTCCAAGACTGGCCTGTTTAAATAGGGGTCTGTTCAAAGCTTGTTTTTGAGATGAGTTTTACTGATACTGTCACAAGTAGATTGGGCCATTTGGTGGTTTGCTTGTGGCCATTATAAAGTTTGTTGAATGGTACATTTCTAAAATGAGCCTCTTGTCAAAGTTTTGCAGTGGTTCAGGTATTATTCTTGATACTGAATGTTATTCTTTGTATTTAAAGAGTAATAGGAAGGTATTCCTTATGTACCTAAAATGCCATTTTAATGAACTAAACCCCATTAAGCATATTTGAGAGTTAAAGAATATTGTTTATGAAGTACTTTGGCTTCAGAGTGTGAGAGATGCAGGGATCACCATCAGAGCTGTATTGACAAATTGCTTTCCTTTATGGTTCTTGGATTTGCTACGTAGCATTCATGGCAGGAGCTTATTTAATTAAGATGTAGAATTAAGAGCTCATTTACAGTTTTGTAAAGGGAGTGACTAAAAGTGTGTGATGAATTACAAACAGAACACTCTATGTCTACATATGAATTTCTTTTGTGGTAAGTTGTTAAATTAATTGTTTGTTAAAATGGCTTTAAGTCATTTCCTTTTCTCACAGTGGCATTTGAGGATTATGATTCACTTCTCAATATTGATTGGTTATTAGTCTAAAGCAGACTGAATTGTGAATGTACGTTTCATTAAATTTCTGCTTCCGTTTTAAGAATTTAAAATTCTGAACAATTTCAGAGTACCATTTGCAGCATTAGACAAAAGATCCAGTGCAACAGCTTTTAAAATAGAGCCAAGAGATGTATTTTTTTTTTTTTGGTCAGTATTCTGTTGCTTACACTCTAGTTGCCATTTTAACTTCTTATTTAAGCAGTGTTTTCATTATTTTATGATTTGAAAACTTACTTGCACAGGAATACAAAGTAGAATAATGAATTGAAGTTGATGTTTTATTTTTAGATATTTTTCTTCTGGGTAACAGAATTTAAATACTCCCTGTTGCTTCTCGTATGTTTCAGTAAAACCATCTTTGGGCCTGTGTGATGAACCAGGCTGGAGAACTGTTTCAGGTCAAAAATAACCTAGTAAAAATAGAAAATTCACTAGTTTTAAATAACCACTATTGAAGGTTAGTACTAAGAGGTTTTAGAAATTCAAAGAGCCAGCTTCTAGTTGCTCAGAACTGAGTTGAGAGGGAATCCATGGTGGATAAAGGAGCTAGTGAATGCTGGGAGTCCTTGCAGAATGCTCTTCTGGAAGAATGAAACCAGTTCATCACCTTTAAATGGAAGGGAAGTAGGAAGGGTAAGAGATGGCCTTGACTTAATTGCAAGCTCCTGAGTCTGCTCAAAGCCAAAAGGAGTGTACCAGGGATGAAAAAAAGAGCAAATACCCACTGAGAACTACAAGGGCATTGCCAGAGTGTGCAGCGGTGCGGTTAGAAAAGTAAAAGCTCAGCTGGACTTGAAACTGGCTGGAGATGTCAAAAACTGCAGGAAAGGATTTTTTCAGGATCATAAACAACAAGCACAAACAGAGGAGAGTGCTGGCCCACTATTAAACAGGAGAGCTGAATTAGTTGCCAACCGATGCTAAGAAGCCAGAGGTTCTCTGCACTTCTTTCACCTCTGTCTTTACCAGCACTTTTGGGCACCAAATCTTGGGAACAAAAATCTAGTTTTATGCACAGACCTACTGTCTTTGAAGGAATTATTTGAGAATTTAAACTATAAATTCTGGTATAAATTCAGTGGTATAAAGTATTACAGGAGCATGACCCCTACAGATTACCCATCTGAGGGTGTTAAGAGAGCTGGCTGGATACTGCTGGGAGGCTGCTCTCCATAATCTTCGAGAAGTCATGGAGATTGGAGAATGTTCCAGAAGACTGAGAGAAGACTCATATTGCCTCATCTTCAAGAAGGGTTTAAGCAAGAACTCAGGGAATTACCAGTCTTACCTCAGTCCCAGTGAAAGTTATGGTATGAATCCTGATGAAGCACATGATTGGGAAAAGCTGGCATGGATTCACCAAGGACAAATCATTCTTGGCAAACCTGATTGCCTCAGCACTGAGTAACCTGCTTGGTGTGTATGGAACTAGTGGTGGACACGGTCTTCTGGATTTCAAGTCTTTCCATGCTGTTTGCCACAGTCTCTTCCCAGATAAAACAATGTGCTATGTTCCAGACAAGGGATCTGTGTGCTGGCTGGGAAGTGGCTGATGGGCAGCACCCAGAGCAAGGTGGGAAATGCTCCTTCTCAAACTGATTTTCTGTCACAGGTGGGGTCCCCAGGGATTGATATTGGGCCACCGTTTAACACCATCATGAGTGATCTGGATGGTGGGCTCAAGTGTGCCCTCATGAATTTTGCTGATGATACCAAACTGAAAGTGAACCTGCAAAAAGGAGAGTCACCCTGGACAATGGGCTCATGAGAACCCTATGAAGTTCAGCAAAGACTAATGTAAGGTCTTGTATGTGGGAGAACATGATCCAGGAGTGCAGCACAGTCTAAGAACTTCTGGCTGGGAAGCAACTCTGTGGAAATGGACCTGGGGGTCCTGGTGAATTTAGCTCAGTAAAAATGAGCTGTGTGCTGCTGTGGCAAAGGGAGACAGTGGGATGCTGGATTGCACCAATAAGGGCATCACCAACAATGACAAAGGATTGTCATTGCACTCTACTCAGTGCTGGCTAAGCCCCCTCGAATATTTGTGCACAGTTTTGGTGCCCACTAAACAAAAAAGATGTGATTAGGCTGGAGAGAGTCCAGAGGAGGGCTACAGAGAAGCAGAAGTGTGAAGAACAGCTGAGAGATCCTGGCTTGTTCAGCCTTGAGAAAAGAAGGTTTTAGGGGAGATGTTAGCAGCATGTTCCGGTATTTAAAGGGTCTCTAAAAAGAAGATGGGAGACTTCGTTTTTACAAAGAGTTACATAGATAAGACAAGATTTAATGAGTACAAGTTACTCCGGGGGACTGACTTCCTATTTATCACAAGAAAAACTCAAGAACAGAGGAGTCAGCCATTGGAATAATCTCTCTAGAGCAATGGTGGTTTCAGCAGTGTTGGACACTTTCAAAATGCAGCTGGACAGTGTGCTGGGTCATCTTGTCTAGCCTGTGCTTTTGCCAGGAAATGTTGGATCAGGTGATTTTTTCATATTAAAGGAGATGCTGTGCCTGAGAATAGTGAGAATTCACACCATTCAGGGAGTCACACACACCCCACCCAAGACTTTTAACTGCTGGGTCTGGAGTCCCTTTGCAGCAGGACGGTTCAGTGATCTGGTGGATGGGTGCTCCTTCCAACTTCTTGCTCCTACAGACTTGGACAAACTTCCTCCTTCGACTTGACCTTGAATTCCCTGCAGTAAATACTGGATTTGTAAAAATAAATCATTTAATAGAGTGGTACAGCAGCAGCAGGTCTTGAGCTAGCTGCGGAGGGGGACCCAGAACAAAGAAATCCTTGGGCTTTTATATCATTTTTGTACCCTTACATAGAGGTATTCTCTGATTCTGTGAATGCAGTTCATCTTGCAGGCTTAAAAAGCTGTGGAGGTCCTTTGAGAGAGAGATTTGGGAGGCTAGGATGGGTCCTGGTTAGTGTGGCACTGTTTCTGTAAGCAATATTTATAAAACTATTGCTCCTTATTTTCTTCTGGAGAATGGCATTACCTGTATTTGGAAGTACAGATTGCCAGAACTAGATTATATAGAATCACAGAATGGTTTGAGTTGAAAGGACTCTTTAATACCATGCAGTTACTCTTCTGCTGTGGGCAGGGAATCTGCTACTAGACCAGGTTGCTTAGAGCCCATCCAATCTCTTCTTGAAAACTCCCAGGGCTGGAACATCCACAGCTTCTCTTTCTTCATGGAGAGGAGGGATGGAATGAGTGCAGTGACTTGGCTTCGTCACTCTGAAGGAACACCAAGTATTCAGTGAAGTTACACTGTCACAAACAGATTCAGACCTGAGCATGTGTGCAGCAGCAAGAATGCCAAAATATAAGAAGGACTCCATAGGAGAAAACTCTGAATGAAGGAAAGATCTTGAGGGATGTAGGTTGGATGCTTCATGAATTATGTTTGAACCTATGACTACTGAAAATCAAGCCACCATTTGATTTCAGGAAAGTGGAGAAATGAAGCAGTCTTTTGGGAAGGATTTTCAGAATATTGGGTTATAATAAAAGGGAGACATTTTCAGTTAAAGGGACTAGAAGAAAAGTTGAAGAAGAATATTGAGATTAGATGTGAGGAAGAGTAGGAAACCAGGGAATTGAATGGGTGACTTAGTGATGCAGACCATTTTGGGGATGAGGGGAATGACAGTGTGAATCATGGTGCTTTTATTCTTTCCAGCATCTACCTGAGTCTTATGCTTGGTTACCATCTAAATATTACTGGTAGCTGGAGTAGCATTTAAGTATTTGATGGTGCTGGGGCCTGCTTCAGAAGATTCTAAAAGCAGGGTAAATGGGAACAAAACAGGTAACAGAGTTGCAGAGAGTTTATGTAGGGTGTGAGGAAGCTTAGTAGGAGTTACATGCTCTGATTATAACAGAACTCTCTCCCATTTTTTTAAATAAAAGTAGGATGTTGGCTGTGTTTTCTGTCTTTATCTTAGACTGCTGCTTCCCTTTTTTCCTCCTTATCCCTCAAGGAAGGGAAGAGTAAAGAAACTTCTGCTCTTTCCTCGAGGAGAAAATAAAGCCAAGAACTCTCATGTGTCTGTTCTGAAGTCATTTTTGCTCCTTTAGATTTGAAGGATAAAGAAAGCTGAGCAAGTGTGGAAGATACAGATGGATATGTTGAAAGGGCAAGAAATAGTTTAAAGTGTGGAACTGAAAGTCTGTGTAAGGGAGAATGATGCTAATCTAGAGAATTTAACAGTGCAGTTTAATAGAACAAAGTGTAGAAAGAGTATAAGATAAAGTGGTAGGATAAGAAAAATGGAGAACATCCATTACATAACATCATAAAGCATGTCAGAGGCAACCTCTGGCAGGAGAGAAAAAGTGGGATGATACTGGGAAGAATAAAGAGCTGCAAAAATTATGTACATTGGTTGGTAAACTTCAATGGAGCTTCTGGGCATGTTACAAATATAGTAACTAAGGGTAGATTGTACATACCATGGTTCTCAGAGCGTTTTTTGTTCTTTGTCTCTGGTGTGGTGTACAGAAATGTGTTGTTTTCCGAGTATTTTTAATCTCTCCTGGGTTTTAATGGTTGGAAGGGCAGAGCCTTTGAATTTGTGATTTTGTTAATACTTGAGCACTCTTAAGTTTTCAAGAGTGGGAGACTATGAAATTCTGAAGGACTATAAGATTTCAAGTGTTAACTGTTAAAATTATCAGCAAATTAGGCTTAAAGGTCTTTTTTGCTATTAAAAAAATTTGCTTTTAAGCAGAAACGAGTGTTCATTTGTTTCTTTTTAATTCAAAGGGTGAGAATAGTTTTTATAATTTCTGAAAAATAAATTAGAATAAGATATTGTTCAGCTAATTTTGAATCAGAACAGTACATACTTCTGTATTCCTTGCTTAAGAGGAGAATATTTTAAGAAAGTACTGTGTATGAAAACAAAACTGGGAGCATCAGGTGGTACAACAAAGATGTGTGTCTGAGCCAACCTCTTCTAGTGCCTTTGTGAAACCCCTCAGATAGACTTAGAATCATGAATATCCTGAGTTGGAAGGGACCCACAGGGATCATTGAAGTCCAACTCCTGGCCCCACACAGAAAAACACCAAAAATCCCACCTTGTGCCTGAGTATGGATCCACATCCTTTTGTATAGGAGCACATGGAATTTAACAAGTTCTGGTTTTGTACTTGAGGGCTTTCTTAACTATAGTTACTGTGTGGAGGAAATCAATAGTTGAAATGGCTTTAATGCCTCTCCTGGTTCTATATGAGGAGGATTTGGAGGTGTTCATAGTTGTAGCAGAGTTAATTTTTGTTGCCTAAGTAAGATGAGATCCCAGAAACCATCAGAGTCCATGTTAACTAATGAGCAGAGTTAGGTCTCATTTTCTACCTTTAAAGGTCTCTGTTAACTTACAAGTTCATGTGTTAAAAATTTATTACTTCTGACAGTTTTCTGGGATTAGTTATATACTGTCTGTCTTGGCTGAATTGGTGGGATTTTTTTCTCTGTATAGTCTCAGTACAAGTAGTATTTACAGATTTATTGGCTATAAATAATTTGAAAAAAGTATTAATGGTTGAATGGAAACCTGGAAAGGAGACATTTGATATGTTAAAAATGGAGGAGAGCATGGCAGAAGCTGTGTTGTAGCATGGAAATATATTGGAGGCAGATGTATTTGGGACAGGTGAAAGCATGATGTAGGAGTTCCTTAGGTAATTGTGGATAGTGGGGATATGAACATGGTGTAGGACTGCGATTCCTGATCTTGGAGATTGTCTTCAGTTAATCTGTGAGTGTAAATGTGTTCAGATTCTGTGAGAAAAAACGTGGAATTAGAATGTTGCAGTCTGTTTATTCCCTGTCAGTAAAAATGCTGTCATCTTAAATTGTGTTTTTCTTTATGAGTGGATTTTCTTCCGTGGTGGTGGCTTGTTTTTTTGCTTTTGAATGGTAGAATGTTTTCCTGTAGTGCCAGTTGCAAACTTGCAGCTTGCCTGCATTGTTGCCAAAAATCTGAGAACAATGACGACTCCATTATGTGCAGTGAGAAAGGAACGTTTGTACTACTTGCTTTTAATTGCTAATTAAGCCAAGTCCTCGGTAGTTTGAAAGAATGGGATAGTTTGTGCCTTCCTCTTTACACCACTATTTGCTACTTGGTTGTGGAGAATGATGGAAGGGGTGATTTTTATGATGATTTCTGGATGAAAGTGCAAATGCATAAGAGCACTGATTTTTCACAAGGAGCTCTCAGGATTTAGGGAATATGTGGTGCCAGTGGAAGTGAGGAGCAGCTTTGGACTTCTGTGCTGCTGGGGAAGGCCAGGCAGTGTCACCTGCCCCATCCTCAGCACTCTGGGCTTTGCTTGACTGCTCTGCTTCAGTTTCTGTATCCAGTTTAAAGGTAATTTCAATTTTTCCAGACAGGCAGCAGGGGTCTTCTAGAAAACGCTTGTTCATATTTTGAGATTATTTTAATTTGTTCTTGATTGTTATTTTTTTTAAGATCAGAGAAAGAAGCTACCTTAATAGAGTGCAGCACTGGTTCCAGTGCGTTAGAACTCACTGACTTTAAAGATTCTTCAGCACAGCTAGGTTGGAATATTCTGACTCCAGGAAGCTCTGCTTCCAGAGGGATTGGTAAGCAGATATGCAGATTTACCAGCTGAAACAGGAAAACAAGTTTCAACTACAGGTCATTTCACAACTTTTTCCTCAGTGCTTTCTCACTTCCACAGCCAGAACTGAAAAATGGAACAAACTGATTTAGAGCAATTCATTAATAAGTAGCCTAAAGTCTGTCAGGCTTCAGACAGCTGGAAAGGAGAAGGAACACATTCCTGCTCCAGTGGCTTCATTTTCATGATTTTTCTGCAGTATTTGAGAACCTTTCCAGATCCTTTTCATGCCATGGCTGAGATGAGCTCATTCTCATAAGGAGATTACCTGTTTCACTTGGCACCTTGTTTGTCAGTGATTTCTTTTTTCTAAATTAAAAAAAAAAAAAAAAAAAAGACATTGCTATGGAGTAGTACTTCCTGGTACCTGGGTTTAAGAAGGAGTGTGCTGTCAGATTTGGAAAACCTCTTGGTGTTGATGTTCCCACGTGGATCTCAGGCTCTGCTGCTGTACCTGTGCTGGCATTTCCTCTGCTCTGACAGGAGTTTCTCTGCTGGTATCACTGCACCATCACCTACAATGTCAGAATCAAACCCCCTTAGAGCTCTGTGTTGCTGGTATAGTTGAAGAGTTTGTACCCAGGTGTGTGATTTTTTTTTTTTCTTAGCCTCGTGCCTGAACGTGCTGGAGCTGGTTTTTGTGGAGCAGCCGTGTGTCTGCACCCGAGGCCTTCGTGTGCTGTTGGGACACTGCTTGTGGGAAACTGGATGAACTTTCATCCAGTTTTGTGCGTGAAAACTGCAATGTGAGAGGAATGACCAGTGTTATTTAGATGGCAGGTAGAAGAACATTATTAAGCATCAGATTCATTTGTAAGATGATGCAGCATTTATGTAACTTGATAGTGCTTGTTTAAAAGGTAATTCATTTGTGTAAAAGAAATACACATTTTTCCTAGGAATTAACAAACAGGTACTGAATAGGTAAGGGAGAGTACTGTGATATTGCCTCTCCTTCCACAGTCAGATAGGAGAGTCAAATTAATTTAGTTTCTGCTTCTGAATAGTTTTGGTTCTTAATGTAAAGCTGAGTTCTCTTACTCCTTGAAATGCACGTTTGAAGTGAAATGTTGCATTTTCTTCCTGCACGTAAATCAGAATCCTGGCATTTGATTATCCCTTTGGTTGGACCTTTTGCTTTGCAGGAACTTTAAAGGAAGATTCTGTTAGTTTTGGAGAAAGAGCAGCTTTGGGGAGGCACAGTTGCACAGCACTTGGGGATTCAGCTGAAATAAAGGGTAGAGTTTCCATTGCCAAGTGGCATTTACTGTAGAGGAGTGCCCATGAGGTTGCACCTACATGTCAGTAGGAAGCTGTAAATCTGTGTAAGTCGTCTTGTCTTTGATAAAAGCTCTATTGCTTGGGTAATGTTGCCCTCTTAACCTCTCCAGCAAGTTAACAGATTCATTTTTTTTTGTGTGTCCTCCTGTCATGTTATCATTGCCTCCTACATTTTTAGATCTGGCTGTCTTAAATTTTGCAAGCACCTAGCCTCCACATAAGTGTCAGGATGTGTGGTGTCAGTCAATACTTTGCATGTAGTAGTCTGAGGAGATGTAGGTGAGGGGGAGACACTCATTAATTAAAAAAAAAAGTTTCAGACTGTTTATTTTCAGCATTACTAAATTCTCCACCTTTCCCCAGGTCTATTGCTATGCTTTGCCATTAATGCATGAATAAATATACAAAATTAACCCAATTAATTGTAATAGCACATCTTAATATATCCATACCTTAGAATGAGCCTCAGCAGCTTTCTCTTGGATGCTGTCATACAAGTATTTAGTATTTTACTTCAGTGCATGTAGCCTGCATTACTGTGGAGAAGTCCCTTTAGTTTAGTGTCATCTACTTTTAGACAGACTGCAAAAACTAGTGTTGTATGTGAGCTCTTAGAGGTCTATGTTCTGTGTTCTCAGTGAAGGAAATGTTGAGACCTTGTCACTTTCTAGAACTCCCTGGAAAGTGATTGTAGCCACGTGGGGGTCAGTCTCCCAGGGAGCCAGGATTTGTCGGTTTTCTCTTTGGCCACATCATTAAATGGACAAGTTACTTTATGCTTATCTTCTCACATGTTTGACTAGTGTAATCAGTGGAAGGAGGATCTCCCAAGATTTTGGGAAGTAGCCCATATTTGTGACATGAATGTTCCTATTGATTGTTCAGTCTAAATGTAGGCCTCTAAAATATGAAAGATTTTGCTTCTCAGGGGCTGAATAGAGGTGAGGGAAAGATCCGAGTGTGCAGAAGGCTCTCAGTGCTAAACTTGGGTCCACCCATTAGGAGGGGTCCCACCCTATAATGGATTTTTTTTTCTCTTTGAGGCAGCTCCAAATTGCCAGCCTCCTGTGTCTGATGTTTGCCTCACCTGGAGATCTGGAGGTCAGATACAAACTGACCTATTTGTTGCATTTGGTACATGAGGTCATGGAGTTGGAGACTGCTGGTGGTTGGAAATGAGTCTTGGAAATGAAGCAGATGCAAGCTGAACTTTTTGGGGGACTTTTGAAGGTATAACCCATAAATCCCTCTAGCAAAGTTTCCAGGAGAATGAAGGGATGTTTGAGAATTGTACAGTATCATTTACCTAGGGATGGCTTAGCCACAGGTACTCCCTCTGGAATGCAACTACTGAGTGTGTGGTAGTAAAATAAAGATTATTTCTTTTGTGCTTCCTTTTCCCTGAATACTCACTGTTAACAGCACAAAATTTTGGTTTGTGCAGTGGACTTTGTTCTGTGGTAGCTTGTGATCTTCCAGACTGGTCTAGCAAGACTTTTGGAACGAGCAAATGAGGTTTTGCCCATGGGCATAAATTTAACTCTGACTTCCATGAGTGACACTTTTTTTCTAGGTCTGTAATGTGCATGTGCTCTTAGCCCCTGTCTGCACCTGAAGCAGAGCTGTTCATGTCACAGTTCCTAGGCTGCTTTCCAGGAAGACTCACTTCTTTTTTACCAACTTGTTTTTCCCTATACCCAATGATCTACCTACCTATGCCAATTTTGAGATTTGCTGTTCTGGTGTAGCTGCTGATGGTTGTGGTGGCTTCAGTGTCCCTGAGCCCTCTTCCTGCCTGTAGAAGGCAGTGCTAAATAAATCACAGTGTATTTCTTATGGCACAGAAATATTTTCTCATTTCATCATTGGCAGTCAGGCTCATGACATTCCTCAAGGGGAAAGAATAATGTAACAGTTCATACTTTTTTGCTTAATTCCTTGGCTGTAGAGTACAGCTGCCACCAATGCAGCTGGAATACCAACAGCTGCTTTCCAGTGCCCCGTGTCACATCTTTGTGAGCTGAACTGTGCATTTCCTGTTTTCAGGACATTATTTAGTTGCTCTGAGCCTTCTGGGAGGCCTCACACAAGATTCTGCTTGCTAACAAACTATGTGTTAAATTTTATTGACAAAGGTCTTTTCACTTCGTATTTTTATACTTAGCATGTCATGCTGAAAACCTGTTTTGCCAACTTACAGCTACACTTTCTATTTAAAAGGTGTATTTTTTACAGACAAACTGTACAAAAATAGTGGTAGTGATATCACTATCAGTAGTTTTCACTGTGATCATTGGAGACAATGGTGGCTTTCTGATAGTAAAAACAAGTAGCAGCATTAGGACGTCAATATGAAAACAGCGCTTTGCTAATTTTAAAGCACCAGATCAGATCTAGACTTGAGTTAATAGAAATGAATAATAAATCAGCTATTTAATTTTTGATTCCTATACAGAAATGACAGCAGAATCCAACTGTAATGCTGTATTTTGCTGGATCTGCTGCTGCTGCTTTTATAATTTTCTTTCGGTCTTGTTGGTATTTCTGTTTTTGAGAAAAAAATTTGTCATTCCTTTACTTTAGAGAATTAAGACCACTTTGAAGTACTGGGTGACAGTGGCTACTGATATGTGTTTTGGAAAAAGGAGCAAGTCTGAGTCTGAAGCCTACCAACCAGATAAATGATGCAGCAGAAAGTGAATTATGTGTGTCTGCTCATCTGAAAGTGGGTGGGGGAACATATTTAAAAAAAAAAAGGCTGTGAACCATTACTTGGAACATACTTTAGAGAACTTGGAACTGTAGCTTGCTGTTACAGATCTTTTTAAAATGTGTGACCAGGATGATTGCTGAGGGCCTGGCTTTCTTGTAGCATGTTGGTGTTATCTCTGGAGGTCAGAGCGCTCCTTCTTGGGTGCTGTGCTATGCCAGGCAGTGCATGCTGGGCACGAGACATCCAAAGATGTTCCAGAAGTGATACCCAGTCTTATTTCTGTGAGGGAGGGTGGTGTTTGTTTGTTTAGTTGTTTGTTACCTCTTTATTTGTTAACAAAGTTAGAATAACCATTTATTATTTTTCTTCAAAACCATTTTCTACATAATGTTTTGAAAGTGTGTCACAGAACATGTCATGCTGCTGAGTTTTGGTGAATATTCTTTTCCTCTTTCTTTTTTCTTCCCCGGAGAGCTGTTAAACTAAAACTTTTGTTTAAATTTTGTAGAATATTATTTCACAAGAGAGTTTTGAAAAGCACCATTCTTGGTATAAAAGAAATCTGGAAAGCTGGTTTGTGTGAGCATGGAAAGCTTTGTTTGTTTAAGTGATACTGTTATACCCACAGTATTAATACTTTCTTATGAAATCATGCTGAAATTTAAGCCAAAATATTTTCTGCACCCATAAGAACTGGGTTTGGTTCTTAAAAAATAAATATTTGCTAAAGAATTACATTCCTTCATTAATTAATATTTGGAATTGAGATTCTCTAGAGGAACTCCAAGCACTGATCTTCACAAGTATTTTTGTTGTTGAAGCTGGACAGATAGGAGATACTGTCTGTGGGTTTTGGTTCTGTGGTTATTCGCTCCACTTGTAGTGTTTTTGCCTCCTGTCTGGATAGTAAGGATGTGGTAATTCAAAATATGAAGGAGTTAATTTTACCTAAAGTTTCTCAAATACTCTTATTCAGAAGTGCCTCAAGGGCATAAGCCCTTTGCTTAACAATTCAGCTCTTTATAGTAAGTATTGGTATTGGTCTCACTTGAATAGAAGTTGTTTCAGAAGTCTTGTGCAGACTCTTTGAGAAGGAACACAAAATAACACATAGGTTTACATGAGAGTTCCTAGTTGTTTTTCAAGCCCGTCCCTTCACATTGCATGTGGCTGTGTCACAGATACAGATATTTGTAATAGCATTATATTTATGAAAATTGCTGTCTTACATGTGATACCGAAGACTACTTAAAAGAACCCTTTTGTTTCTACTGTTTACATTTAAATACTGTTCAAAAGCCTAATTTTCGGATTCTTCAAATACTATTTTACTTTTCAGTCTAAAATGATACATTTGTTTGGCAACACTATTAGGCTGAAATAACTCTTCTCTTTCCCTAATGTTTGTCTTGTTGGTACTTGTAGAAAAGTCATAGTAGCTTTTGATTTGATAGGGTAATAATTTGAGGTGTTTAGACTTCCTTTTAGAAGAGAGACTCTTCTTTCCTCTTAGCCCTGCAGTTCTCTTCTAAATTTATTTAATTTCTATCTTTACTGAATGCAGGGAAATTGTATAGAATCTGCTGAGATGGTATTAATATTTCTGCTTTTAGAACAGGTTTTTCTCTGTCTCTTCTACTGCAGGAGCTTGGGAGTATGAACTGAAACTATCAGGAAGCAGATTCAGAACAAGATGGTTCCCTGCAGTTAGTCTGGAACTGCTGGCTGTCCAGTATTGTTAGTGTGAGATGAGTGGACATGGTATTAGAAAGTGGTGGGGAAAATTAATGAAAGGAAAATCCATCAGGAGCATTTCCCATCTGTACCCGGGAAGTTTCTGAACTTAAATTGATGTAGTTTGGAAAAATATAAAGAAAGAAAAAATACCACTGTATGCTAACCTCTTTCTTTTGCTGCTTTTTCAACAATGTGGGTTCATGTAAAAACTATGCTAATCTTTTATTATTGCTATCTAGTTCATGTGCTGTGCAAGTAAATACAAAGGCAGATTGCTGCATGGGGCTGATTTATTGTCATCTTATTTTAACTTTGCTGGAAGTCTGTCTTCATTGAGCTCCAGAATCCTTTATGCTTTTTTTCATCTGCCTTATGCTGGCAGTATATACTCCTCTTGGTTTGTTGATTTATCATCCAGTAATTAATGTACATGAGATTTTTGTTTTCAGTAGTTTTAGTAAGCCTGTCACAGAATTCAGGATCTTACGTGGCAGTATAATGTTTTACTGCTACGTGTCTCCCGGACTCCCTTTCAAAAGCCATCTGATGGGTGTGGTTTGGAGTTGCAGTAATGTCCTTACCTCATTTACAGTTGATAAACCTAAAATAAGACTGTAAATTCAGTCCAAAGGCCAATATCTTATCATGGCAAATTATGGAGATAATTGTAGAATGATAGGCTACCACCAGTAAGTGTAGTTAATATTACAGCAGTTTTCCTTTTATGTTGAATTTTGTGCCACTTAGACACTATAAAATACGTGTGAAAATGGATTTTAGGTAGAGGTTAGCCTGACTCACAGGAAAAACGAAAGCACATTGAACTTTTGAATGTGAAACAAGTGCAGGAGACTGACCCAGAGTCTCAAATCTCATGCCATTACTGCACAGGAAGAATAAATTTTGACAAATTTATTTACTCTTGCTGCACGTTGAGCAATGTAAGAGCACTGTGGATGGAAGCTTTCTGGCAGAAAGGAGGATGAAGTTGAGGTTTTGCTCCTTTGAGTCTGCCTGCATGTGAGAGGGACTGGCATGACATGAGCAGCCATGTGGGAATCTGTGGAAATAAAATCAGCCCGAGCTTCAAACTTCTTGATGTTCCACAGACTTGGAGTTTTTCAAGTTCTTACAGCAAAAGAAGTTTGAAATATATTTTCAGCATACTGGCATTTGTGGAGTGGTTTCCATGCATTGGACAGCAGCTCAGCCTTGCCAGTCAGGAGTTTTTCCCTGTGAGCCACATGCACCTCAGGAGATGCCAGTTCTCCATCTGTGGCCAAAAGACAACATCAATATTCTCTTTCACATGTGCAAGTGTTATTTATGTTTCCAAGCTTAGGCATAAAGGTTACCCACCTCCTGTTGCTTTCACAGGACAGGCCACAGGTGGTCCAGAATGATGTGGTTTGCTTTTTTTGGATGTAAGAAAATATCTTACTGCAGAAAGCAATGAAAAAAGAGCCTTTTGTACTACTGTTGACACTTTAAAATAAAGGGCTTTAAAAGATTGACATTTGGGACTGACTTGCATGCTACCCTTCTCCTTTTATGAATATTTGAAAATGTCTTTAAATTTGATACATTTTCAACTCTTCTTAAACTTTCTCACCTTTGTATTTTTTCATCCTCCCCAGACATTCCCTGCAGAGGGATAATCACTTGTTCTCTTAGTGACTGGCATGATTGAAGTGATGATTATGTGGAGATGCTTTGTGGTGGGTGGGTGGGTGGATGATGATGGGAGGCTGTTCTGCAGCCGGCTGGAGTAGGGATGGAATGGTAACAGTGGAGAAGGTGCTGTCCTTCAGGGCTTGAGTAAATTGTGATCTGCTTTCTTTCTCTGGCATTCTCCTGTGACAAAAGTTTCATCTCTTACTCGGTGTTTCACTCCTTTATTCTCTCTGAATCTTTTTATTTGCCACTGTTGTGGTTGTGCCCAGCGTACTCTTTAGGACTTAATTCAGTGTGTAACTCTGCTCTGCTTAATTCAGAGATTTTTAGGTTGTTCTGCTGTTTTCCCTGTTTCCTCTCTAGGAGAAGTGCTTGTTCATGGGGACACAATGTTTTGACAGAGATTTTTCAGTGTATAGTGGAGTACTTGTGTATATTAAGGAAGGCAAGTTAAATATGTGTGCACCTTTCCATGTATATTTTCTAATAAAAATCCAGTCTTTTGTGGAAGTTAGTTTTTCCTGCATTGTGAAGAGTTCTTGTTAGCTGTGGTTGACACGCTGGTTTATTCTGTCAATTCGGAGATCTATGATCAGGCCATTGAGTGCTTTGGAGGTGAATTTATCCTGTAAACAAAGATAGATTACATTAGTGACAGTGAAATGGGAGACAAGGGTGTGTCCTGTTCTTTGAAAACCTTAAAAAGGAAGACAGTCAACATTTTAGTGTTAAGGAGCTGTCCTTTTAATCAAAACTTCTTAGTGACTTTATGGCTTTGGGTCATAATTTTGGTGTGTTTTTTGCAGTATCAAGTTAGTTGCATTTTGGAAACTGTATTGCCAGTAAAACTGCTGAAGTTCATTCTAAGGTTTGGCATTAATGTGTAATTGAAATTGATGTCTGCCACTGTAAATAATGCCAGAATTGGTCGTTCATCTAAAAGCCCAAGTCATGACAGCTTTAGCTGAAGAGACAACTCAGGAAAACACCTTTTGTGGAGGGAGTGCTGTGGAATATGGCGTGTTCATCAAAGGGAAACCTTCTCAATAAATGCCTGATATACAGAATTCAGTTATTTCTAGCATTATTTCATTTTAAATGCAAACGTTACAGTAATGTATTATAAGGGACTCTCAATTCAGAGTTGTTTGGTGTATGAACCACATTTACATCCTGGTTTATGAATGGTTCCAACAGAACTTCCTGATGTTCAGTGCTGATCCTCTCACCTCTTTTGACTTACTCTGTCCCATTTCAAATTTCTGGTCATGGATTTCACCTCAGTGCGTTTATAAAATGCTTTTTAACAGTTTGATCGTTTTAAAAATTTTTGGGTTTTCTCTCTGTTTCCGAGAGACGAGCAATGTTAGTGCTTAGAGATGCTGATTTGATCACTCTGAAAGGGGGTGTGGGTGCAACACAAGGTAAATGCTGGGTTAAGGATTTGGGTTCCATACAGTGGAGCCCACATTGTGCGATTTTTTTTTTTTTTTTTTTTTTTTTTAGTCTACAAATAGACATTTTTAAGAGACAAATGGCCATTAGTTATTTTCTGTTTGGGACTGGTACATGTAATGAGCAGTCTAAGGTTCATGAATCGTGTGTAAACTTCTAATTAAGAGAAGTGCACAAGGTTAACCTTTGGAAACAAGTATGTTCGGGATATGTATTGCTTTTCCTTAAGTTCTATTGACATATTTTTAAGGCCGTTTTTAAATAAACTCATACAATTCTATAGTTAATGATGTTTTGAAGATGAGGAAGCTAGTTTTGGATTTTCGTCTATTTTATAATTTTGGACCTTTGCTGTTAAAGTTGAAATACAGTTTAACTTTTTGTTTAATAGAGTTACCTTTTAAAGAGTTACGTGTGACTTTTTGAATTGGTGGCTTCTGGTGCATGTGTATTGGAGTAGTGTATTTTAAGGAGTCAAGTTATGTGGTGAGTGAAAGGCCCAACAGAAGGGGGTATTTGCTGTACTTTTTCCAGCTGAGCATTGTATAAAAGATTCCTTGCAGATCCTTCTGTTGGAAGGAACATCATCATCATCATGATGGAACTGAGAACTCATAATTGAGTCTGTTTGTAGTGATCAGCCAAGACAGAGGGTGGTATGCCCAAACACCTGTCAGTGCCCACCTCTAATGGACTGCATTTTTCTTTATCCAGCTGTTTGTTCTAAATCACAAAATCCTTCTTTTCTACCCAAAGTTATACTGTAGTTGTGGATGGGGAAAGGATGGCTGGAGCAGAGTTTCCTATGTGTAGGTGAAAGATTAGTGTCTGTCAGTCTGTCCTGCAGAGAATCATCGTGGTCACTGGTGTTGTGAGGTTGTGTCTGGAATCTGATACCTATAGCACTTGTGATGAGTATGGACAACTCAAGTTTAAATCTTTGTTTTAAATAAAGTGAAGCCTTGAATCTTGATCTTTCTAGATTTACGTCCTTAGTAGATAGTTTTAATGTGCTGGAGTTTCTTGTGAATTTTTCGTGCATCCCATTTCCCTCCTATAATAGAATTGGTTTCTGACCTGCTGTACTCAGCAGGAACTTCATCCTTTGAAACTGTCTCTGTTTTCTAGTTCAGTAGTGTCCCTGTAAATACATGCAAGATAGATGGAGAATTGGCATTAAGCTTCATCATAAATGTTTTCCCACTTGGTATTTTTTTAATGTCCATCTGTATATTGGGTGTCAAATTTGATAGGGCTTGGGAAGCATTATTCAAGAGGGATGTCTTATATCCAGCTCCAGGGAAATGTTAATGAAAACAGTCTGTGGTGACAACCTGCATGGCAGTTCACCCTGCAGCTCCAGGAGTCTTTAGGATGTTTTGCCTGTGACAATTCACTATCAGGTTTTACTTACCAGAAGACTCTGCTGGCCAGTTCCCAAGCAATGTTTTGAGTGTATTGTCATTTTAGCTGGTGTTTAGTGCACATTATGATGCAAATGCATACTGCTAAAATAATTTAAACTTTGATTTTGTCGTGAATAAATGTAAAATCTGAAATCTCTATGAGTATACTTCCCCTACCTGTTACTGCCACATAGCAGAAATAAGACATTTATTCTTTCCTGGAATAAGGTTCACCATCTCTGCCATTCAGAAGTGGTACTGCTCATTAGCTGTGGACTGTATCCAGAGGATTGTATTCTTCTTATTTCCTCATTGCAATTTCTTTTCGTTCAGATTGCCACACGAGGAGAGAAAAGGTGAGGGATAAGGCTTGGTGTTTGCTGGTATTAGCAGACAAGGGTTACAGCTCTTGATGGGAATTATTGTGCTTTTCAAGGTGTTTTCTGCACATAAAGTTCTCCTACAAAACATTTTTCTATGCAGGCTGGTTTTTATGCACATTTGGTTATGTTCCAGTGTTGCTCATTTTTATATTTGAGCATAATTGTGTAAGCATAATTAAGCAGCCACAGAGGAGAAAATAAGAATGGCTGTGGAAAAAGGAACGTGGTATGTGAACTTGTAACTTTATGGGAGATTTCAGTGGTGTGGTGGAAAATCATTGAGATGGACTCTTCTGCTTGCACTGGCTGTGGTAACTTTAAAAGTACAGCATTGTGAGACTCCTTGAAATAGTGATATTTCAGTATTTAAAATCAGGTTCATTCTGTCTAGATTTTTTTTTAATCCTTTGTGTCTTAATGTGCCTTTACCAATTTTGTATCTCCTGTGGTGCTGAAAATTCCACACTTCCCACCCTATTAGCATTAGTTTTTACACTTTCTTTATGAAACAGCTCCTGACCCATTTTCACTTCCATTCTTCTAAAATAAATCATCTTTTCCTTGTATTTTCAGACTAAGCTACCAGCAATATTATTTCTGAGTACCAGGCCATCTCTAGTGCTTGAACCCTTTTGAGACTGAAGTTTAGACTGGGCAGGTTTAGCAGAGCAATTGGTGGTAGCTTGTAACTATTTTTTAGTAGTTGCTTTTATATATTGCCTTGTATTCAAACAACACAGAAAAATCATTCTGTTTAGTCTGAAACTAGGTATTTTCACAAATATATATTTGTTGTCAGTCTTAGTAGATATTGTCTTGTGCATATGTATGTACATTGTTCTCTATTTAATACCTCTTTTTTTCCAGCTGCTTTATTCTTTGTTTCATTGTCATTCTTATGCTTCGTGCCTGATAGGCAGTGTTGCATTTCCAAAGACTTGTGTCCAGATCCAGAGATATTTGCATAAATAAGTTATTCAGATCCTTTTTTCCTTAGGTAAAACAGGCAGCTATGAATGCAGATTCTGGCTTTATTTGTGAGTGGGTTTCTGTGTTTGGTTGTATTTTTCTGTGTTGATTTTAATTATATTTCCAAAATAATTTACCCAGTAAAAACAACCAACTATTTGTTGTATCATATCTTACTTAAAATCTGTATGAAACTCTGCAGGCTCCTAGATAAAACTGGTTTAACATTTTTAAAAAAAGATAAGTTTGTCTATCAGTGTTAGCTATCTAAATGTTCTGAAGTATGACATGCCACACCTCATTTGTGATGTTCTGTGTTGGTATAGGTGAGAATTGCTAGAATACAATCAGACTTAGTGGTATTAAATTTTAGTGTGTTGTAAACTATTCATGAGCTTGAACAATTGCTAAATTAAGGTGCTGCAATTCTACTTGAAATAGGCTTACTGTGGTAAAAATAGCCAAAAAATGTTCCTATAATCTCAGATAAAAATAATTTTCCAATTGCCTATGAAAAATCTACCACCACTTGGAAAAAAAAGAAAGTTGCTTGTTTGTTTAGGTTTTTCTGTAAAGATTAACTAGAAAGGAATTTGAGTGATGAAATTCCATATAAAATTTCCCATAATCTCCGGAGTCACCTGATTGTGAAATATTTTAGAGAGAGAATAGAGATGATTCTATTTGCTAATAGTTTAGAATTTCTAGAAGTCATGTAGGTATGTGTGTATGTACATAGACACTGGTATTTGTAAGTTTGACTGTATTTAAGAGAAATAACGAGAGGATTGCATCTTCCAGATGGACTCAGATTTAATGCAGAGTGATTGACCACATGAGCTCCAGATAACAAATTTTTTATAACATCCAGTTGGTTATGGACACTGTCAGCTGCAAAGAACAAAGCTTCCTGTATTTTATGTATGTAAACTATTTTTAATATGTAAACTATTGAGTTTGCATCTGTCTGACAGAAAACACTTGTCAAGAATGTCTTGCAAGTGTTCTGTATTCAGGGAAGGCAAGTTGGGTTTTTTACTCTCTGCTAAAATGTCACTTTTCTCCATTTAATCATTGATTTGCATGTATTCTGTTTTGTATTCTGTTCTGCAGTTCTGTGCTTTTTATGAAGCAATATCCCTCAGTTTTCAATGATAATTGAGTTCATGTTAATTTTCCTTTGTAAGCTTAGCAACCTTGACCTTACTTATGCTGCTTACTATGTAGTCTCTTATCTACCATAGACATCATTTGAACAAAACCTATTTTTTACATCTTCAATATAATCTAGAAGCACAGAAGTCTTAGACTACAGTAGTGGCTTTTAAAGAAAATTCATCTCCTTTGTGGCCATCAGGCTGTGCATGTAACTCATATGTGCTTCTGCTTTTCTTTATTGCCTGCACCGTTTATTCTTGTATACTGTTTCATGAAGCATTCGTCATAAGAAAATAAATTAGCCAGAATTCATGATAGATTTCTTGAGAAAGGTTTGAGGAGGATCAGTTTCTGTTGTTCTATACTCATTTGTCTCTGAAATGATAAAGACTTTGATCCTAAGTGTTACTAGCAGACTAGAATAAGCTCGTAGCATTCCAATATGCTGTAGAAATGTTGTGAGTGAAGTTACTGAAGAGACCGGTTCATGTTTTTCCTTCTTGAGGCCTGAATGTTTTGGGGTCTGAGCAGATTTGTGTCCAGCAAGCTGTACTTTCAAGCACTCTTAGTGAGGCTTCTGAAATAGTAGAGTCCATACATGAAATACAAGGAGAGTAATGTGCAAAATTGAGAGAGAAATTTCATAACAGAATATGAGCATCGCAAAGACAGAGCATATAAAGAAGCTTTGAAAGCTGTAGTGGGAATTGCTATTGAATAAGAAAGTAAAGGAAGTTAAGGATATTGTGCCAATACATAATATGAGAGCCTTCAGTGGAGGATCTGCTGCATTAATCTAGGTTATCTTCAGTCAAATAAGAATGGTGTGCTTTTCTCTGCAGAAGTAAATGAGATGTTCTTGTAAATCATCTGCAGCTCAGAAGGTGATACATATCCAGCCAGACATTGATGGGAGGAAAATAGTTTTAACTTCTGAAGAATTCAGGCTTGTCTTTTGTTCTCTGTGCTTAGCTGAAGCCAGTCCTGCTCACACCCCTTTTGCAGAGCAGGAGCTGGAACTTCACCAGGAGGTTCTCTGGGCAGTGGCAAATTGTTGTCACTGTTGTTAGCAAATCACGTGTGCATTTTGGTGACTTGTGGCACGGAGGAAAGAATGGGAAAAAAAGCTTTTCAGTGGCTCCTCAGTGGTCCTGAGGGAGGGAGGAGGAGCCCAACACACACACACACACACACACACACACACACACACACACACACACACACACGTGTGCTTTCCTGGTCTCTAGGTGCCCCTCGGTGTGACCAGTGGTAGAATGTGTGATTGTCCCCTCCGTGGCCAATACTGTCCGTGTAGTAGTTACTTTATTTTCCAGAAGGATAAAAAATGAGCTAATTAACATTCTGTTTCTAACCATTAGTGTAACGTGTATTTTGTTTGTCAAGAGACTGCTGATGTCTCCCTCTCCAATTTTCATGTGGAATCTCTGTTCTCGTTACCTGCTCACAAAGCCCATCCAGTTGGGTCACTGGAGGCACAAGAAAAAGAAGCAGCGACTGTTTGGTGTAGTCACCCTCCCCCGCCTTATCTACCTATACAATAGTGTTTCATGTTGTGAAATTGAAGGGTTTAGGAACTTCTTGAAGCTTTGAATTTGTGATTTTACACTATATTGTCTGCATTGAAATGCTGTGTTTTTCTTGAGCAGTTGATTTATTACCCAGTAAAATTCAAGTAATTTCTTTCACTCAATGTTACTGCCGGTTGTTGCCATGTTAACAATTCAGATTGCTGGCTTTTTGGTTCCCTCTATTTGCCAGGTTTTTTTTCTATCTTTTAAGTAAAAATTTGCTGAGTCAGTGTACTCCTCCATTTTCATATCATTAATATAATAAAGAATTAATAGTTAACATTTTGTCATGTTTGGCCATTTAGCCCTGCTTAGTTTCATTTTGATCAGTCGTGCTTGTCATGATTCAGAAAGGCTAACATCGCATTATCTTCTTGAGAAACAATCTGAACAAGCTGTATTGATTTTTTCCTTCTTTTTTAGTACAGTTGTTTAAGAATAGTTTGAATTTGCGCTGTAAAATACAAACAATTGCAACTAATGATAATGGTAAAGTTTTTTCTTTCATATTAATTGAAGTAGAAATAATACTGTCCTTTTTATTTATAAAGCAGAGCTGTAATGTTTCAGTGACTTCTGTATACAATATTTAGAATTCTGGTTTTGTCTGTTGGATTTGTCAGTTAGATTTGTTTGGGTTGAGTATATTTTTTTATTTTGTTATGGCATATTCTCAACTCTAGGGTCTTTCCTTCATGAAATGGCATCATATTAATAATGGCCAAAACTGTCATTTAGTTTATGGGGTTGGTTTTGTTTTGTTGGTTTTTTTGTGAGTTTGGGGAAGGAATGGTTTTAAAACAGAGGGAAAAAATAATCCATTGGAATTGTAAGTAAGGAACGTAGAAGGGTCTGGTAATACATTTTAAAGACGATTCAAGAATTATTTCTTCCTTTTGTGAACAGATTTTGCTAGCTTTTCTGGGTGATAAATACACTAAGCCTTTTTCTTCGCTGTACTGTGTTTAAAGGTGTCCTAAGAACTGATAGTTGAGTCTGAATCAGGACATTGCCAGTCATGAACTATGATGTAATGAGGGAATTCGTGTGATAATAATGTGTTACTTCAGTTGAAGGTGGCCATTAAACAACATGAATATTGTTACTTATTTAGTGTCATATAAGCCAGTTTCTTTTCCTGCAGCCATTCCTGCATTGGTTTCCGGCTTCTGCTCTGGTTGCCACACTGCAAAGCAGCTGCGGGTGATTATTTTGCCAAGTTCCTAAATTCTGCAGGTTTCCCTTTTATCTTCTTGTAGCCTTGAACAAAAGGAAGGAAGTGTACGGTGTTGTGTAGCAATCTTCCTTTTCATTTCAGGGTCTTTCTCTTTCTTGTTCATTTGTCAATACTGGCGGTTCTCAAGGCTGACTCTATTGAATGCACAGAGAGATCCATACAGTATGAAGAAATAACAATGCTTAAAAACCTCAGGAGTTTTTAACTTCCTTAGAATTCTTCGTGTCTCAGGATAATTTAAATGGGTTGCACAAGTGGTGCCATAGGTGGCCTTTGCAGTAAAAGAACCACTAAAATGAAATCTTTTGATTGTTCCTTCTAAGAAAACATACAAATATATGCAGTTGTGACCTCCCTTTTACATCCATTCATTCAACAGAGACAAATTCTTACCTGTGCAGAAAAATACTTGTTACATTCTAAAGATCTTTGTAGATGGGTCTGGTGGGGAAGGAAGTTTCTTGACCAAAACCAGAGTTGGCTAAGTCTTTGCCTGGTGACTCTGCCCTGACTACTGGGAAAAGCAAGAGCCACACAGAGACAACCTGCTCTTCCTGCAGAGACTCGGGGGGCTGGGGGCTGGCTTGGTGTTCCCGCCAAGGAAGTAACACTCACTTTCAGTTTCTGTTTCATTTTGTTAGAATGTGCTGGAAGAATTTGAAAAAATTCATTTGAAACAGCCTTCCCAAGTGAAGTTTGCATAAATAGGAGTGTGTTGCTGGTTGTGTTGCAAACCGGTTCGAGGTCAGCGGAGAGGGTTTGCTTTAATGGTGTAATTGAATTACTCTTACAGGAACAGATAACTTACAGTTAACTGTGGCTGAAAGGGGAAGTTCTGGTGTCTTAGGCCTTGCTGTGTGCTCGCATCAGTGAGATGGCTTAGCAGTATCTTCAGTTTGTGTTCTAACATAAAGAGAATTGCTCTGAGCTGCATGAAAGGCTTGGGCACAGGTTTTTACATCCCTGCTACAGACAGTGCTTCAGATATGTGTGATGTCTTTTAATGAGGATTTACTTGAAAAGGGGCTGTGGGAACACTAAGGGTCCCCAAACACTTAAATGTTAAAGTGCGTGTGATTTATAATTTCCCTGAGCATCTGTACAGAAAAATCCTGTTACATTTGTTCATAAAGTCAAGTTCTCTTTAAACACCTGTAGCCTAATTCAGGAAATAAACTACCCTAGCTTCTTCTCCAGTATTTATTGTAGGCTACCTGTTGTGGTGGCAGTTTCTGTATGCTCTGAATTGCAGAAGACAAAATATCAAGTTAAGAAAATATCAAATTATGACTATTTTCTTCAGCAGCTGCAGCAGGTATTGCAAATAATCAGAAAAAGAGAAACCTATCTACAAATCAGTGTGTAACAGTAACATTAGGGGCACCCTCAAAAATGTTATGATTTGTACAAATCAAGAAATGAGACCAAAAAGTGACAAGAGGAAGCACGGTGCCAAAACCAAGGTTCAGCACTGAGATATTTGCAGAGGGGTTCAGCTGATGAACCTGATGTTAAAGAGTCAGTATATACACAAATAGTAATCTTAAGAAATGTACTTTAGACTTGTATGCTTGGCTTCTGATTTTAGGGATTATATTCTTTAGGTGGAGAATTGACTAACTGCAGAAGGTGTTCACAGTGATGGGAATAAAATTAAAGGAGTAGTAGCTTTGATCCATGGTGAAAAGAATTGCAGTCCTTCCATTGCAGTTTGCTAGGGCAAAGCTTGCAGCACATGAAGGAAAAGTTGTGCAGTAGATCTTTGAGGCAGAGGCAAATACACATCTAAATTTGGTATCTTCAGAACATGGCCAAGTAGCTACAGTTTGAAATATGTACTTTAAATTTATGTAAACATATTTCATGTTTTATTAAATCATTTTAATACCACATGTACACCCACAGTTCTGTAGCGGCATAGCTTTGTTTTGATTCATCGGAACTTTGCCTCTGAAAACAGGAATAAAATAAGGCTTTGCTGGGCTTGGAGGGAGGCGACAGGATGTGATACACCTCAGTCTTGGGGTACAAACTGCAACCCACTCAGAACAGATTAGATCAGTAATTGGGTTCTCCATAGATGTGTTTTAACTATTTCCTAACATTTCCTCATTTTATTTTTAGTGTTTCTCATTTTGATGCTTAATAAAAGTGTACTCAAAGTAAATTAAAAACATGGGCAAGGCTACTTATTTAAATATTCAGCTTGGTTTCATCCCTCCTTCTGAATATCGAGTTTTAATAAAATCTCTTAAGAAAGGCCCTCATTTCATGGAATCACAGAATATGCTGAGTTGGAGGAGACCCACGGTTTTTGATTACTGTGATGTAATAAAATCAAGGAGTTCATAATTGCAACCAAATTTGAAACATACACCATAATCAGGTGAAAGTCATAGATTAACCAGCTGGAATTAGAATTTGTTGGAAGTCTGTCTGGCTTTTGAGAACTGTGCCAGTGTGAAGGACCTTCACTCCCATTTAAGTAAGTTCAACTGCTTCACTTCCAGGGCTAGTAAGTTCAGAAAGCTGGGAAGGTGATTTTATTTATTTATTTATTTACTCATTCTCAGAGTGTAAACAGGGTCAGGAGCTAAGGATGTAATAGGTTAAAGATCACGGCAATTACAGTGAATAGAAGGTGCCAGTTCAGTTGTTAAAAATGTGTGTTCATAGCACAGAACATTGCTTGCTTCTGTGTGTGTCACTTAAAAACTTCTGGGGCAGTTTTTCTCAAACTGAAATTAATTTCTGATCGGATTTATATTTCTGACTTTAGCTTTTCTTAGCCTACAGTAGAAGGAAGTAAATTATTTTATGACACGATAGAAGTGAAAAGAATCGGATCTTGGGAAACACATATGAAGATACATAAGTTGCATAAGGAAACATGTTGAGGTAGTCTGTTCTTCAGTTTAGCAAAAATGAGTGAAATAAAAATGAGAAATTATTTCTTTAGCGAAAAAAGCAATACAATAAAAATAAAGTCAGAGAGGTTTCCTTCTTGCAGGTTGGAATGAGTGAAATCAATCCTTTTGTATTTAATTGATTATAAAATTAGAAATTGTCGTGTAAGTTAGACATTTGTTTTGCGTTGGGGAAATCAAATGTCCACAGATTAACCAGAGAAGATTCCTGTCGTTCATTTGTTGTCAATTTGCATTAGAATCAGTGAAGTGGAGCTTCCAAATCTGTTCTTAAATATTACATTTTCTTGAAAGTGATGCTGACTTTTGTTATTGAGAGTGTTTGTAGGCCTTGTCTTTCAAGCTAATAAAAAACTGCATTATTTCTCAGAAAATATCATTTGCTTTAGTAAAATACAGAATTTTGAAAACCCTGTATTTCTTTTTCCCAGGCTGTTCGCTGCTATGAATCGCTAATTTTGAAAGCTGAAGGAAAGGTCGAGTCTGATTTCTTTTGTCAGTTAGGTCACTTCAACCTCTTGTTGGAAGATTATCCAAAAGGTAAGAATTTTTACTTCTTTTGATAAATGTCTTTGGGGAATTGTTCTTCAGTGTAGGTGACACAACAGAGTGAAAAACATTGGGCTAATTCACTGTTTTCTTGGTTTGTACTGTATTTCAGAGCCCATAAAAGAACTAAGACTGGTGATGTATTTACAAAAACAACTTTATTCTTACTTCTCGTGTTTGTTTGTTTGTTTTTTTTTTTTTAATGAAAAACAAAAACTCAACCAAAACACTCCTGGTTCAGGTATGAATATGAAGTGGGCTGGCAGGCCCAGTGTCTGATGGCTGCCTGCCTTTCAGTGACTGGGGGGGAGGGGTGTGAGTGAGAACAGGTTAGAACATTTACTTTTTTTTCCATGAGATGTCTTTTTTCATTGTCATCGTTTTTTAATTTTAACGTGAATGCAGTTCTGTTTGTGTAGGAAAGCAAACAACACCCCCACCCCGAAAATGTGTGCTCCCACCCCACGCCTTTCTCCAAACACAAATACAGTGTTTGCAGTTTCCTTGGGATGAGGAAACAGGGAGATGAGTTATAACTGAGAGTAGTTCAGAAGCACTGCTTGGTGACTCAGGATGGCTGTGGGCTGCTTGACAGCAGTGTCTGTGGGTCCACTGGTTCTCTGTCTGGCATTAAACAGTGTGAGTCTGGCTTCCTGGGACCTTCATTCCTAAAGTGAGAAACATGTAGATTTGATACTGCTCAGGAGGAATTTGCAGGTATTTAAATTCAGTCTGTAAATTGAGAAGGATTTGGGTGATGGAGGCATCTGTCTTGTACCCTGTCCCATCCAATGAGTGAGATATAACCACTGGTGTTTCCAAATCCAGAGGCATGGGAAAACCTGCAGGGAACATGGCAGTATGCTGTCTCTGAAATTTAATGGAGAATAGTCTGATCCTTTGGTGCTTCCATTTGAAGAAAATTCTGCCAACCCCTCTGCAAAAAAACTTACACCACTCTTTCTCATTGCTCTAATAAAGTTAGGTGTGAGTGCAATGTGACCTTCTTGGATATATTTTACTTAAAACAAAACCAGCCCAGGATTATAAACTGACCCGTATTAACTCTGCTTTTGAGTTGATAACAGTTAAGAGTGACAGGACCAGGTGTTGCTGTGGCTCAGAAGCAGGGTTTACTGATGGGGCATCTGCCTTGTACTCTGCATATGGTTTTAAACATAAGCATAAAAAATCCAATTGATGTTTGAAAATATCAGTTCTCCAGAACTGTAAAAGAGCATTAGCACAACAATGTGAGAAGAAACATTAAGCCATTAAAAATCTGAATTAAAGTAGTTAATACTTTCTTAGATGCCTATTTAAAGTCACATCTCAATCGTAATAAAAGCCTCAAGAAGACAAAAAAAGCCTTGTTAGTTACGGAGTATTTAAAAAAAGATGTATCTGTATTTTCAAAGAAGTATAGTAGTAGTTGAAAATAGAAAATACTGGAGGAATTTTTAAAATAACAAAATGTAACAAGCCATAACAATAAAAAGATAAATAATTCTGTTGGGTGCACTGGCAATTTAACCAACACAAAACCCATGACATTGATGTTAAAAGGGAAGTTAAAGGAGTTTTTAAATTTAAGTGAGGGACCTGTATTCCTGTTCACTACAGTTTTTGAACTCTGGTACCAAAGACTGTAGAACTATTACCCTCAATGCAGAAAGTCATAGGTGTTCTATAACTAATTTACTACTGCTGTTTGAAAGAAGTAGAATGATTGTGTTCTGTTATAAAGTAAAAATAAGTATGTGATACAAATTTTGATACTTCATTTATCATACATTCCAATTGCATTATAGTTAAATTTTATATGATTTAGAACAGAAAAGTAAAGAGCGTTCAGAATGTTTTGATGTCACCAATGTATATTTTACTCAGATTTTAAGTCCTGAAGTTCCAGAAGTGTAAAATGCTGAAGGAGCATGGTCTTCAGAGCCATAAATCTGTGTAGTCTGAATTTAGTAATGGATAAGGTTATGGAGAAGTCAGTGTGTTTAATAAATAGGATGCAATTAATAAATATCACAGAATAGCTGTATATATAATGCTCCACAATTTCTTTTTCCCTTAAAAGTATGTTACTTAATTAAATATCTTCAGTAAATGCATGCACCTTTGTATAGAATGTATGAAGTGTTTTTTATAAAGGCAGAAGTAATAGTGTTCTTTGTTTAAAAATGCTTGCAATGAAATTTATGCAGAGCAGAACAAATTGTGACTGTAGAACTGGGATCAGTGGTCAAGATGAAGCAATGCTGGAGTGACAGATCTGGGTTTCATGTTGGTAGTTTCTTCTATTTAGAGCTGTCTCATTTTTTCACAAATACATTGACAGTGAAGGATCATGCAGCTGAGTGCATTTTGTTGCATGTTTTTAGTGTTTTGATGTAGCTAATACCTTCTTCTGAATGTACTGAGACTCTAGGTCATTTCTTCTAAGAATTAGGACTTAACCACCATAAGAGGGATCTTAGGAAAAAGTCATGGTGGGTTGCATCATTGAAACTCATATTATCGGTGCTAATCCTGCCCTTGCTGCATGTACTCAGAATATCAGTGAGGAGCAGGCTACCTTTGAATGTGCAGTAAGCTGATGTCTGATGCTGAAGTCTATTTATTTTTTTTAATGAAACCTGTTAAATATATAAGTTCTTTGAAGTGCAGTATGTTTTCTGTCACTTGTAGCTGCTGAATTTTAAAATCAATGTGCTTTCATTTTTCTTCCTTAAAAAGAAGCACTTTTCTCCAGGAAAAGTTTTAAGTTCACATCAGAAATGACTGGATGAGGTTCTTCTCTGACTGGATGAGGTTCTTTCTTCTCACTATTATACCTTAGCTTATACTGGAGTATCAGTGACACTGCTAGCCTCTAAAAGATCTGAAGCTGCTCTGCAGGTTGCAGTTTTCCCGAAATGCAGTAAGTTTGAATTGCTGTTGATAGCTGTAGGGTTTTCCTGCAGCCATGGAATGCAGTTGTTGTGTTATCAGCATTCTGCTGCTGTTTGGAGAAGGTCCTGTGCAAGGGATCAGGCTTTTTGCAGGTTTTGACTCTAGTGAGACACTGACTTGTATTCAGACACTTATCACCAAGATTGCAGATGGATTGGTTTTGGCTTTGCCTGCATTTTCAGGGTGAGTTCTGTGCTCAGCTTTCATTGTATTGATCATGACGGATCAGAATTCGGCTTTGGGATTTCTTCAGATGGGAATGTTGACTCCTCCTTGTGAAAACGATTTCATTTCCTCAGTAGAATTGTCTTAACTCTAATCTGATTGTTCCTCCTCTCTTTTTTGACAAGGCAGCTATTTCCCAGCTGTTGGATTGTTTGGGAGGTTCCCAAATCTCTCGTTGCCTGGGCAGGCCCTGAGTGGGACCCCGTGTCTGCTTTCTTTGTGCTGGCACAGCTGAGCCTGCAGCTGTGTAGGGAACTGATCCAACTGAAAAATAACCCCGCACAAAAATGCCCTGCAGTTGCCCCAGAACGTGAAACCTCAGCCCTGAGGTTTTGCTGAAGGAGGTGGATGGGTTGTCATGGAGGCCTTTGGATGCTGGGAGCATTCTGGATCCAGTTAGGACTCCTGGTGTGAACTGTGAATGGTTTGCTGCTGGATTCCTCGGGACAGGAATTTGGTTTTTAACCAAATTATTGTGCTCTGGTCTTGAAAGAAACACATGTTCCACCGATAGTTGGCTGGTTTCCATAAGCAGTGCAGATAGTGATGTTTTAAGGTTTGGGTTCTAGCTGGCTTGAGTTCTAATTGACAGCTGTTTAATGAGCTCGTGGATTGACATCATCTGTGTTTTCCTTAGGGAATCTTTATTTTGCAGAAGGGTCACATGCATTGACTGTGTTCAGTCTGTGACTTGGAGGACAGCTCACAGTGGCACAAATGGAGATGTGCTTTAATCATTTGTCTCCTTGAATTGCTGTTCTCTAAGCAAAATTCCTGAAAGTAGAAAATGCAGTTAATGAATGAATGATTTGAGAAAAACATGAAATTATTTCTGCCACAGTTACTAAAATTAGTTACAATAAATACTGTACTGAAATAATTCCTATTGTTGTACTCAAGTGGTAGTCTCATTTTTAAATGTTCTATGTCAGAACAGTTTTTGCAGTATTTATTTTGATTATAGATGGTGAATGCCTTGTAAAAATATCAATATAAAAACATTTTAATTAATTTATAAGAGAATGTTTGTTAGTTCAGGGGCATTTTTTTAGTAATCATTAATCTAAAATTTAAAATCATACTAAAACACCCCCCCAATGTTAATTGAGCAGCTCTTTATGGTTGTTCTTTTGTAAAGTTGCTTGGTTGTGAGAAACTCCCAAATTCAGCAATACATATGTGTTCTTTTGTACTTACAATTCCAGCTCTGTAGGGAATTTCTCTGTGGTGGTTAACGTCTTTCAGGAATTTGAAAGGAAGTATTGTTATTGGGAAGCATTTTCATGGGCTGTGCTCTGAGGTGCAGGGTAGCAGTGGTAGTTTTATAAAATATAAGGGAGAACTTTGCAGCATGGATAGGATTGTGCTGATTCCTGCTGGGCTGTCTTGTCTTACTGACGAGTCCTGAAGAGCTAGAATGAATTTAGTGGCTTGAATGAGACAAGGAAGAGATGACTATTTCAAATAATATCTAGGTTTAAGTTTTTTTTATTTTGTTTGTAACTGGTACTAACTGGTAGAATTTGAGTTGCTTCTATTCAGAGCTGTTTAATCGAATCCTGAAGATGAGAGAAATTCTCAGTGGTTAATTTCAGGTAGTTTAAACCGTTATGTGAAATTTCTGTAGAAAGAAGGAAGCTTAGAACATGAAAATGTTCTTTATAAATTGTGTGAATATGGAGCAGAGGTTAGCAGTCGACAGTTTTACTATAAAATATACCAGGGCCATGTTTTTGACTGGTTGTCTGAAAATTTTCATTTTGGACAGTGTTCTAAATAAACACTTAATTGTTAAAAGTCTCTTTGGTGTAATACACTCTTGGAAGGATTCTTGAGCTTGATGAGAATCCATTGGGTTTCTTCACTGGTTCTCAGTATTTTAAGACTTTCAGAGAGTTCAAGATCTAAAGGATTTCTGTAACTGTAAACTTCTTGTCAAACTCTTGTATATCTTTCACATTTAATACTTTGTGGGACAGTGGGCTTCACGCCACTTTGCTGCTGCATTACATTTCCAGATGAGGATGTGAAGTTGTTAATAAAATTTCTTAGAGGACTTTTTGATGATTTTTCTGTCTTAAATCTATGCTTGTATTGCTTTTGTGTGTCAGCCTTCATTCTGTGTTAAAAGGAAGACATGCTTCAGGCTGCTTTGATTGTCTCTTTGGTTCTTTCAGTACAAATCTCTGGAGGAAACAGAGAGCAGCATCTGCCTGAGGCCTTAAAACAAAAGACCTGAGTGGCATTCTGCTGCTCTCACTTCCACATCTTTTTGGGTTATTACAGAATTGTAGAATCATGGAAGTTGGAAAAGACCTTTCAGATAACCCAGTCCAGCCTTTAACTCAGCACTGCCAAGGCCACCAGTGAGCAGCGTCCCCCTGCAACACATCTGTGTGTCTTTAAAATACCCCCAGGCATGGTGACTGCACCACTTCCCTGGGCAGCCTGTGCCAATGTCTGACAACCCTGTCATGAAGAAAATTTTTGAAATATTCAACTTGTATCTCTCCTGGTGCAACTTGAGGCCATTTTGTTTGTCCTGTCAAGACAAACCTGTTGCTTGGAAGCAGAGACGGGTCGATGCCTCACCTCCCTACACCTGCCTTCCAGGTAGTTTGTAGAAGGCACCAAGAAGAGTTCCCCAAAGCACCTTTTTTTTTTTTTTTTTTTTTTTCAGGCTAAACACCCCCCTGCTCCCTCAGCTGCTCCTCATCAGATTTGTGCTCCAGACCCTTCCCCAGCTCCATTGTCCTGCTCTGGACATGCTCCAGCACCTCAATGTCCTGCTTGTCCTGTGAGGCCCCAAACTGGATGCAGGATTTGAGATGTGGCCTCACCAGTGCCCAGCACAGGGGGACAGTCACTGCCCTGGTCCTGCTGGCCACACTATTGCTGGTCTAGGCCAGGTGCCATTGGCCTCCTTGGCCCTCTGGCTCATGTTCATCCAGCTGGTGACCACCACTCCAGGGCCTTTTCCACCAGTCACTTTCCATGCCCTCTTCCCCCAGCCTGGGGGGATTGTTGTGACCCAAGTGCAGGACTTGGCACTTGGCCCTGTTTGAACCTCAGGCCTGGATCCCTTTGTCCAGGTTGTTGATAAAGACAGGAGTGAGTGACCACTGAGCCCTGGGGAAACACACCTGGCCACCAGCTGGATGTAATTCCATTTCCCACCACTCTCTGAACCTGCCCATCCAGCCAGTGTTTACCCAGCAAAGTCAATCCTATTGGCTCAACCTTGGAATTTTCTCATCTTTTGATGTCTTTAATTTTATGGCAGAGCAGTTTTCATCTTGCTGGGTTAAAGTACCATGGTGGGTAAAACCTGAACTATATATAAGCTGTTTCTGCAACCTGCAAATATCTCTTAGGTATTTCATGATGATTAATTTTTTTCCTGGAAGCAGTCAAATTTAAATCAAGAGATGTGCTCTTTCCAGGCTTCCTTTGTGTACTTCTTCAGCTAATTTTCTATTTTACTATTAGTTTTCACATGAGATAAGCACGAAGAAATATAAGTGCTTGTTTAAAAATTAAAAATAATTGTGTTTTAGAAAACATATTGTTTTCTAAATGGAACTTTGGTGTGTATTAAAGTTTTCTTTTCTGTGTATGTTGTCGAATTAAAGCTTGCTGTTTCTAAGTTCAGTAACCCAAAAATTCTTGTTAGTCACATTTAGCCTTGCAAGATGCCACTAGATGGTGTTAGTATGTAGTTCACTTTCTTCTTACTCAAGCACTAAAATACTCAAACTGCCCCATGTTTTCATCACTTTGAAGGCCTCTTAAGTTTTAAGGTGTCATAAAGTTGGTTTGTTAGAGCAGATCATAAAAGCCATCCTCTGTCACTGCATGATTTATGATGAAATGTGCTTAAAGGTGACAATTGGGTGGTTGTCATTGAGTCTAGACATTTTTCTTCCCCACTGTCACCTTCCTTCTTTGTTCAGGTCAAGTATTTAGATTCTGGATACAGAGAGGTTGTCTTATGACTGAAACTAAGTTTTGCCAACATCCTATGAAATTAAGTAGATTAAAAAAAAAAATAAAAAATCCTGAAACCACATACATGGTAATTAAGTCAAATTTGGGTTTTTTTAATTCTCTATATGATACCAAGGAATCTTAAACGGGGGGAATAAGGAACAAGTGTTATCCATGTCCTGCTGCTGACATGTCCCTTGGTCCTATCATAGCAGGAGAGAAAGGCAAACTCTCAGGGGGCACATAATAAAGTCCAGCAGGGTTAAAGTAACCATACATATTGGAAAGTGTGTAGTTCTGAGTGACTAAAAACGTGTAAGAGGAAACCAGTGGACTCCAAATGTGTGAACTCATTGAGGGTCAGCTCTGCCCGAGGTTTACAGACAGACTCTGAAGTGAGCCTGAGCTGAGGAGGATTCTTATAGTTCACTGCTTGCAGTTCTTTTTAAAAGTGTTTTGCTTTTCAGAGTTGTTTTAGGTAAACATTTTATTTTCTTCAAGTGATACAGCTGATGGTGATTGATTTGAAAAGCTGTGTATAGCTTTGGGGTTTACATGTCCCCTCCTCTGGGGAGGGTGGTAAATGCTATATCTGCCACTCACAGGGTTCTCAAGAACGTGATCACAAGGATTACCTGTTAGGAAAATAATATACATAGCTAGGTTTGGAGAGAGGTGTTTATAAGAGCATAAACTGATAGAGTAAGAAATTAAACAAAGGACAGAAGGATGGAAATAGGTAACTGAGCACTTCTTTTAGTAATTGTTATTATTTTGGGTATCTGAATGTGGTCTGTCAGTTTTGTGCTTTTAAGAGTTTTCTGTGGTTGACTACAAAATGTAGTTGAGAGTGAGGCAAGAGGCATTGTCCTGCTGACACTCATTCCAGTTCTTTGAGTCCAGACATGCATTTTCTGGATGCTCATGCGTGTTTCACATGCAGAGAAAAAAGAAGTTCTATGTCCTTTATTGTCTTTATACAATTCTGTATGTGTAAGAATTTCAGTGGCAAACTTCTAAATTGAAAAAGCTCAAAAGTAAATTCCTAATCAAAAGATTGTCTGCAGAATCCTGCTGTGCCTAAGAGTGATTTCAAAGCACTCATTTCATAATGTTTAAGAAGGACATCATAATTGAAATGGGGTTGAAAGAGGGGCAGTAGTGATAGAATCTTTTTGTGACAAAAATTGTCTCACTTTGGAATGACCAGTCTTGGATGAAAAGTAAAGGTACAAAATGATATTTCAGCTTTGGTGTTAGGATTTTTTTGTTGTTGTTTATTTTTGTTTGTTCTTGATTTGGTTTTTTTTAATACTACTCATGTGCTGCATGACCCAAGTAACTGGGATTTTTTGCTTTTTTAATAAACCAGGAAATATCATCCTACAGTCAGAATTGTAACACTGATAAAATATATCATGTGTTACAGATAGGGACTTATGTAAAATTCTTGTGGCTCTGCAGATTCAGTTGCTCTTTTTTTCTTATTGTAGAATAAAGTTTGTATTTTGAGGGATTTGCACTTATTTCTTGTAGATACAAAGTTAATTTTAGGGACGAGTTTCTTGTAGTTCCACAGTACAGGTTTTAGATAAGATACTAATTTCTACACCATAAAATTTAGGATAAATACCTGCTTACTGATGACCCACTCAGGGACTGTGAAATATGATAGGGTTCAAAATTCATGGTTCATGTTTTCTTTTTTATCTAGGTTGGTTCAAATTTCAAAAATCTTGCTTTCATAATTTGATTTCTGGCATCTTACATGCAAGATTCTTCTTAGGGATATGCTTGATTAGGAATATTTAATGTGGGCTCTGGGAAAAAGAACATTTTATTGAATCCTTTTTTTCCTGTTTTTCTTTTCTCTTAATGCTTTTCAGCAGAGCTTAAGTGCTCGTGGAGCAGATGTTTAATATAGATATTCAATGTAGTTGTAAAAGGGGCTGAAATCAGATTTCACAGGTAGCTTACTGTAAACTGAGCACTGGATAATATTGAAATTGTGCATAGTAACACTTCTTAGTTGTCTGACTTTCCTGAGGAGGAAAGGGACATTTAACTGGTTTAAGGGAACCCTCCGTGATTCATCCTTATTCATTTTTAGCAGAACTCTGAGAATTTTAGCATTTCATCTGCAAGAAGTTAAGTAGAAAGAGAATACTGTTAGCCTAGAGCAGGCTGGAGCCCTGGGGGTTTCTGAACCCACCAGGAGGATTGGGCACTTCAGACATTGAAAAAGACTCAAGTGTCCTCTTTGTTCCTCTGGAAGAGAAATGTGGCTCCTTAGGATGGAGGCTTTATCTTCTTACCATATAAACATAAATAGACTTCTGCAGTCCACGCTTCCCATGTGCTTGTTTTTAATTGTAACTGAGCTTGGCACATTAAATGATCACTTCAGCTGTTCCTGTGGGAAGTTGCTGAACTTTATTGAAGAATGGAAGAGAGTCAGAAAAGAAAGTCACATCCAAACATCCTTTTTCTTAAAGAAAACTGGTAGAATGTCATGGAGCAAAATACTCCTTTTGTAATAACTTCCCTATATTAAATGGAGATGCTAGAATTTTTCAGGGCAAGTTTCTTCTTGCTTTCTTTTTTCCTATTCTTTCTCTTTAAGTTCTTCTGTTTATTTATGTATTTTTTTAAATACTGTTGACATTTTATAAGATTACTAGCAGTGCCTTATTTGTTATAGGTAAGCATATTCCACCTCTCCTTTTTAATGAATATGCTCATGTGGGTACTTCCTATATTTTAAACAGTTAAAGTGAAAATGTTCTCCATTTTATTTTCCCAGTATAAATCCTTAGCATTGTATTTAATAGTCTTTTCATCGTTTTATCCATATCCCCTGTATAGTTGACTGCAGTAGTTACTTTAAAAAAAAAGTTTATAAGAAGTTCTCAGTTTCTTGAATCTTGCATAATATGGTACTGTTCTCCTGAGTATTTGAAATATACTTTAACCCTTAAAATTGGGATAAGTACTGCTTGAGTAAAAAGAAAAAAACCTCCTATTATTTGTGATGTGATGCATTACAAAACTGTTTCATAGTGCTTGTGCATGTTCCTGTTGGGGAAAGCAAAGTCATTACCATGTTCAGAAGATAATTATTCCATTTTGTTGAAAACTTATTAATGATACCTGGGAGGACTTGAATCTAGACGGATTTTTGGGGGGGAGTAGGATGTTATTTCATCTTACTGTGAAAGTCCTTTAAAACATAATTACAGAATGTGACTAAAATATGCTTAATTTTAACATTCTTCAACTCACATTGTTAGACTGAAGTCATATCCTTCAGTTTGTACCAGTTTCTTTGGGAGGGGGGTTGGAGGAGGAATTGCCTTCTTAAATTGTGAAAGATTAGATTTTTAAGTGATTTTCTTTGTCTGAGTTGCATGTAAGCATTTTAAATATATTGCACGTAAATAACGTGTGGTCAATGAATGTTCTCCTAAATTCATTTTTCTAATCTGGGCATCTAAAAAAATCACAGTTTAGAACATGAAAATGAGAAATTGGCCTCACAGGCATTTTGGTGGGGAGGGCACCTCATGGGTATGGATCAGGATGAGTCTGTTTACAGATAAAGGTTTGGAGTCTCCACAGACAGATGAGTGCAGAGGTTCTGTGTCTTTATTAGTGTGTTCTTATTTCATTTAAGCACAAGAACTTTTGTCAAGTTACAAAAATGAATCTGCAAGACAGGCATTGAAGGGTGATAACATTTATGGACACGATTTATCCATGGTGCTTACAGGAAAAGAACCTGCACCTCAAATAAAGTACACGTTGTTCTTACATTTAATCTGTTTGGTGCTTTTGGTTTTTCAGAGCTGGAGTTATCTTCTTTTGTTGTTTGGTTTCCACACATTGCATGTTTTCCATTCTTAAATCTTAGGGAGCAAACACCTGGAAAATCAGTATCTTTGTGTCACTGAGTGAATCTTTACTTAAAATACTTCATTTTTGATGGTTCCTGGTGCCATGTTCTTAGAAAAAAGCAAAGCCTCTTTGTGTTCTAGTCCGAGGTGGCCTGGTAGCCCAAGGGCAAGATGAATCAACCAGAATTTTTAGTGAGGAAGAGAGATGCAGGAATAGTGATTGAAGAAATTGGTTGCTAAGTAGAGCTAATATTCTGTGGAACAGAACTGTTCTTAGCACTGATTTCCAGGATAGTCTCGGCCCTGGCTTTTGAATAAAATGCAAGCTTTTATTTTTTTTTTTGCTTGCTTTTGTTTCACAGAATGAAAGGCCATGTGAAATTGATTTCTCTTTGTATGTCCCTCCTCACCAGTTCTTCAGAAATTACAGGGCATCAGGGAGTGTGGTAAATGAGCTACATGATTAAATTTTTAAATCTTACAATAGCTTTGTCCAGGATGAAAATCCCAAATTTTCGAATTATTTCTTTGTTATAGGTTTTCTTTAAAATATTGCTTGATTTACATTTGTAAGATTAATAATAAATATACTTTTGGGTTGACATTTCATAAAACAAAATTATAATCTTAAGGAATGCATTGCCCACAACAGTGTACTTATCATGGCAGTGTTACTTTTATTAAACCATTTATCATTTTAATGTTGTGTATTCCGACTCTTAAGGATTTCTATCTTTTTCTTCAAAGAAAACGAAACAAAACAAATTGAACATTCATTTTTCTTTCTTACAGCATTATCTGCATACCAGAGGTACTACAGTTTACAATCTGACTACTGGAAGGTCTGTATATACACTTATTTTTTTTTAAATGTGTTGCTGTAAATGTTCAAAATTTTAAAGTAGATTCTGTTCAGTATTAGTTTGGAGTATCTACCTGCAATAACTTTCTGGCATGTTAATTGATTCTTAATTGTAAATGTTCACCTATATGTGCAATTCATTATAAATTTCAGTGAAAGTAAGTCTTCACATCATGTATTGAAAAGGCAGTTTAATTAAGCTGACAAATTCTAAATAATTGTTTTTTACCATCATTATCCATTTCTCCAGTGTTTTTTATGCAGCACAGATACTTGGATGTGTGTTTGGAGAGCAGCAGAACCACTTGAAAGCTGCTGCGCAGGCGTTGGTCTGGGAATAGGAAAAATGTTCTCAGGTTGCTTTTTGTTTCCACAGACACCAAATTGTTGAAAGTCCTTTTCAGTGTTTGAAATAACCTTCTTACATCAGATATGAGCAGATCCTGTTAGTGTAGCTGTCTTGTCTGTAAGTACAGCTATCGTGACTTTAGATGAATAAAATGGAAAAAATCCTTAAAATGGCATTGTCAGAAAGAGTCAGCATTGGTACATTGTCAAATGCAATAATTTAGAGCTCCTGACTGAGAGGGAGGTGCAGGAAAGTGTGGAACACCTTAGATACTTGTGTGGTCTTCACAGCTGTTTTCTTTAGAAGTGTGGATAAATGCATCTTTCATATGGAGGGCTCATGAAGAGCTCTTGGTATCACATAGAGATGGCATTACAGAAACAACATTTTGTGTGTTCTTTGCATTTATAGGGACTGCTACAATGCTCTGAAAAATGCTGTGGCAGCTTCTCCCATTTGGACACAGGATGGGGAGAAAGGCAGGGTAAATTAAGGGTGGATGAGTGAACTAGAATAAGTGTTTTATAGCAGATGAGGGAGAGCTCCAGTTGGAGGATCCTAGGGAAATTTTTGGTATTGTCTTGTAAAGCCCCTGCTCCAGCAAAAGTTATACAAGCACCATATTTCACTGAGCCATTTTGGAATTGAAGGAGTTTTTCCAGAAGTAACTCCTGCAGTTTTAAAATTGCAGCAATAAAACCATGAATCAGTTCTCTTACATGCTCTTGGAGAGCTGCGTTAAAGATTGTTGCAAATAAGCATTGAAATCGATCAATTAAATGGAAATCAATTGTAATAGTTTGTGTTGTTCGTACTCTTTCACATTAAGCATGTCAAAATAGTTTATGACTGGAATTATTTTTCTGGTTTTTATTCCAATGGCTCATTATTAAAATAAGTGGTAGGTGATTACTAAGTTATTTTCCCTGCATTTTCAGAGTTCAGGGTGGAATGTAAATGATTATATAAATAGATATATATATTTCTATAGGTATAGGTTGTTTTCATATAGATAGATTTTATATAGGTTTCTATATATATATATTTCTGTAGGCTCATAATATTATCTGCAGTTAAAATACATGTATGTAAACTCTTGACTGTTCTGCAGTTTCATCTCAAGAGCACTGATGGCAATAAAATTTCTGTTCATATGCAGTGTGTGATGTTTTAATACACCTGTTTCTTGTATATATCTCCAGAATTTTACCATGTAAAGATTATTTTGAACAGTTCCAGTTGCAAACATGGGTGTTGTTTGCAGCTCACAAAAGAGCATTTAGAGTTCTACTAATTAAAAATCCAAACCAACAACAAGAAGAAACTAAAAAAACCAGTAATTTTTCTCCAAGTTGGCATCCTCGGGGAAGGATCTCATTGTGAGCTTCCTTAAAAATTTGTAGCCCAAAGTGGTTCTTTTCCTATAATCTTAGGAGATTTTGCTGATTTTGATATTCACAAAAAAGAGCCTGAAACAGTCCAAAACCATTTTTCACCTGTTAACTTTTTTACTGAAAGTGGTTAAAATCACAGGTGGATCATATTTCATTTCATTAATGGATGATGATGATGAAGCTGTTCTGGAGTTGGCAGTGGGAAGCTGCCTGGATTGGGTCCAGAGAAAGACCTTCCCCTCCTCCCTCCAGTTGGGAGGATTTATTGTTTCTTGTCATCCCTAATGCCTTGTATCTGTAAGAAACCATTTAGTCAGGAATAGCAAGTTTATGGTGTATTTTGGTCACACTTTTATGCTACTTTGTGATTTTTTTTTTTCCCGAAGAGATACAGATGGCAAAAAAACCCAGTCATATACCCTTATTTTACTGTTGTGGAATTATTTTAAAGTTTTTAGTTTTTATAGGGCTGGATGTCATCAGTTAAGTTGTTGGAATTTGTGATGGTAAAGAAAGGAAGAGACAGAAGGGTGTGAAGGAAGGGTGATATTTGTGAGCTGTGAGGGGAGCTATGTGAGATATCTGGGAAACTGGAAAATGCTGAATCACATGAAGGTTATTATATAAGGCAGATCTGAAGTCAGGAGCAGCTTGATAAACTTGGGCAGAATATCTGAAATTACAAACTGTCTTGCAGTGCAAATTTACATGGTTGAAATAAGTGTCCTCTGTGTGCTTTGTTTTTTTAAAGAGAGAACTTACAGAAGAACTGTCAGATTGCTTTGGGTGTAGTTTGGCCTCCTTTTTTAAACTGTTTTTGCTCTCTGCTACTTTGGATTTTTAGAGTTGCATGGGGTTGGTAATTGAGCATTATTTTCGTGCATTGTTCATTTCATGATATACAGTCTCTATTTCCTTTCATGAAAAAAGCATTTTACATTTTTTTCCCCTATAGATTTTTCTGATGGTCTGAATTTTCATAGATTTTTCTGATGGTCTGGTCTGAAACAACCAGGTTGTTGTCTGTCAGAATTTGATGCATGGGTTGTTTTGTTGCTATTACAGTAAGCATTGTGTTGATTGTATGGAACAGAAAGAGAAGGAAAAAACACTTTAGAAAATACATTCTGGATATATATTCTAGTGACAGGAGTGAAGGTGGAAGGTTAGAAAGATGCTGTATTTTGCCATTTACCAGATCAATACTTCCTCTGTGCTGATGAGATATTATTTCCTTTCAAAGAACTACGTGTATGGATAGTTTTGAAGGTGTTGGGTTATATTATGCCACATAATCCTCAATAGACCATTTTTTTCTGTAATCTTTGGGTGCTCACAATGTAAAATGTCCTGCAAAATAGAGTTTCTGCAATTTTTGACTACAAAGGCACTGTGGTACCTTAACTCTGCATTTAAAAATATTATTTGACTTGAAATGTTGTGAAGTAAATATCTCAGCTTGGATAAAAGCCGATCTGACTTTCATTCTTGCATTCAAGTAGTTCTCTCAGTGTTTCTTCTTATGTGCCTAGGCTAAAATAAATCTCCCTTCTGTGCAATGTACTTCATTCTGATTTCTTTTTAAAACTCCCCTGTGTCAACATGTTGGGGGAGGTGAGGAGGACTGTGGGGGATGAACGGATACAAAGGGCAGTTCAGGAGAGGGAGACAACAGCGAGAACTGCAGTTTGTAGATGTTGATGCTCCTGGGAGAATAAAGATATCAAGTGTAAATGTCTGCCATGATTATCAGCTTTGACATATTCTGAGGAGGCAGCATTAGAAGCTCAGGAAGGAGTAAGATATTCCTGATTTTATCCAAACATGATGGCAGATATCTGGCACCTGTAGGAAGTTATTTTAATCATCTCGTGGTTGTATTATAATGGACTTGATCATAGTGAACTCTTTTATGTAATACCTGAGTTTGAGTAGGGCTGTCCTACAGAAGTTCCATTGCATGAGTGAATTGAGTGTAAGTGTATAAAACATCTGGATCTGTTGCCGTTGTCCAGGGCAGGGGAGACCTAGAAACCCTGTTCCGCAGATTTGGGGCTACAAGAGGCATCAGTGCTCGCTAGAGTGATTCCTGGGAGAGTTCCTGAGAGCAGAGCCTGGTTAGCCAGTATTGAGATTAGATCTGTGCTTAGGCATTGCACTGCTGCTGCAAACCTTGTCTGGTTTGATAATCTTGATTAAAGAGTGTTTGTGGCCTTTGCAGGCAGGTGAATGTTCAGTTAGGAATTGTGTGCCTGCAGTTGTAGCAACACAGAGTTTGATTAAATTAAAGTTTTGGTACAGCTATGTTAGGGAGCATCAAATTCCTTTATGCTGATTCTCTGAAGTGTTTGAGCATCTATTGGGGATATCTCTGTGCTTGAGGAATGAACATGAAGATTTCTAGACACTGTTAAACCTAGGGGATTGTGGACCAAGTTATGAGGATCATGACAACAGCACTGCTGAAGTCCATTATTATGTGTTAATTCATCAAAGAATAGCACTCTCCTGGCTTAAGTTTTTTTTTATAAAAAACTGTGTTTTATCAGAGTAACAGAGGGCACACGGGTACTTGAACATTTCTATTCATATGTGAATAAATTGAAGGATTGACAGGGCACAGCATTTGGAAATACATCTTAAAGTATTGGACGTTACTGTGAAAATTACTTACTTCTTTTTAAAGGAAGATTTTGTTGTGAAATAGGATGCTAGAACTTGGATTGAGGATGCCTGAGAAAGAAAAGGGACCTCAATTTATTCAGCTACACTCAACTGTAGTATCTCTTGATCAAGCAGTGCGTGGAGTGGATCAGTCAGAAAGTCTGAATGTTCCTTGAAATGTTTAAGGAACACTTAATTAGTGAGTTATATCCTCCAACATGAATTCAGATATAGAATTCTTGTTAGCTGTTGACTTTTGCTGGAAAGTTGCCTAGAAAGGAAAGTAAATCTGTCAGGAACTTGTTATCATTTTATGAAAATGGCCTTAATCGCCCTTCTTTTTAATAAAAATTTTATTTATGTGGACAAGGTGAAAGCATCAAAGAGGTTTGGTAAACCCCAGGAAGGGTTTTCAAATACCTAGTTCTGTGTTACAGTGGATTTTAAGAACATCTGAGTGCAAATGTGGTGCAAACTGAATTTACAGTTGCAAGGCTATCCTGTAGAACACTGAATGGTACAGTTAAGAAAAAATAGAGAAATTGAAGAAGGGGAAGTAAATCCCATAATTTTGCAGCAAGGTGAAGTGTTAATTTAGTTCTGGAAAGCACCTGTTTGGTATTCCCTTGCCTATGCTTACTGGACAGTAGAATGAATTACAGTCTGAATTTTTACTTTTTTCTAATTTATATCTTAAATTATTCTTGAAAATAAAATTCTGGCTATATGTCTACAAATAGGAGAATTTCCCCTCACTTTTCTCAGGTAATCTTTACAAAACAAAGAAGAATACAAAACCGCACAGGGGAAAAAAACTCCAAAAACCAAACCAGAAAAGCAAACAAACAAAAAATCCACCAAAATCCCCCAACCTGAAATTCTCTTCAGAAAGCCAAATGTCAAAGGAAAATTCAGTTTTGTATGTGGGTGCAAATCATGGAAGAGGGAAGTGATCTCAGTCTGTGCTGTTGTTGGTTTGTTGCAGAAAGCAATTTTATAACACTCCTTTTTATGTTGATCTAAAGTGTATTTGAGTGCCAGGTAACATTGTAAAATGCTGTTCTGTAATTAAAGTTCTGTAGAAATTTCTGAAGCTTATGGCTAAAACCCTTGTCATTAGCAGAAACGCTTTTTTGTTCCAAAGAGCTAAGGTAACTAAAAACCACGGATGTTAGTTTTTAAATGTGACCTGTTGCTTGTTTTAATTGTTTTATGCAGTCTTTTTTCATCCCTCTACGTTTTTTGATATGTTTCCTTAAAGCTATGAAGTACGAAAATAATTAAAAAAGACATTATTCTTTAATTTTGTCCGTATTGCTGTCTCTTTTTCTCCAGACTGTAAGTCTGTTTCTCCCTTTATAAACAGTTGGACAAAAAGCAATTACTAGACATACTGATAACAGCAAATAAGAGAACATTTTGCACCTTTGAGATCCTTTATAAGACAGCAATTTTCCACTTCATTGACTCACAACTGTTTTATTTTCTGCAGTAAACTCAAAAAAACAAGTCGTTTTTAAACAGAATTAATCAAAAATTTCATTATTTTTTAATTAGATATAAATGCTTGGATTAATTGAAACAGTGCAGTTGCACGGGATCAGTAGAAATTGCTGGAACAGAAACCCTCCTGGAACATAAGTTGGAGAAATAGGATAATTCGTGAACACTGCTTTTTATTCAAGCCCTTAGGTTTTTTTTTAGAAAGGCAATGGTTATTCCGTATAAAGAGATAAATTTCACCTTAAGGGTCCTCAGAGAGCAACATTTTAAAATTACACAAGAATATTATAATTCAATGTACATTAGTGCCCAGTAGCAGCACAGGGTACCCACAGAAAAAGCAAAAAGAAACAATCCATTTGATCAGAGGACGCTTAATCGGAGAAACGTTTGGAAAAACTGATCAGGAAAGCAAGTTGCAGAAATTCTCACTGAAGGTGAAGTTTGCTGAGATGAAGACATTGCAAAAGGAACTGGGAGATACAGCAGTGCCCTGCAGATGGGTGCATTAAAAACCTGCAATTCAGGATGTATTTGCAAATCAAAATGATCGGGTAGGAATAGAATAAATAGAAAGCGGAAATGGAGAATCAGAAAGTGACAAATAAAATCAGGAATTAAATATTCAGTGTCTCTGTGAAGCATGGAGATACTAATAATACCTTCTATATGTTTTTTAATTCTGCCTGACAATATAATGGTTGTCAGTGAAGCACATGGGATTCTGTACCCCTCACTTTTGACTAAAACAAGTTTTTGGATTTCAGTCTTTTCACTTGACGGATCTTGATGAAGACATTCTGGTTATATTCTGAGAAGGTATAAAATACAACTGAAAAATAATACCTTCAGGACTTCTGCTGTAGTCTGAGAGGGGGAGACAAGGATGATGACAATGATGTGTTATGGAACAGCAAATGAAAAACAGAGATAATTTTGTCCTAAATTTTAGATACTGATGAGAGTTGGTCATCATAATGGAGATAAAAAGCATTTTTATGGGATTTAATGAGGATAAGCATTTTCCAGGAGACTGTTGTGGAGAGCAGTCTGGAAATAGAGTCTGAGTCTGATACTGTATGATAATACAGGATGGGAAGTGATCATGTCCATAAAAAAGAAAAGAAGAAAAGAGGAGGGGGAAGGTAGAGGAGAAAAAAATCTGCAAGGCCAAGTGAGATAGAACAAATAATATGAGGAAGAGGAAAATGTGTCTAGAAGGAAGAATGGCAGGATGTGGGGGAAGGAAAATTCTGACCTTGCTGAGAATTAGAATGAAAAGAAAACCCAAACTTTAGGGCTAAGAGCATATGAGGAGAAGGGAGGAAGGTATATATAGAATAATACCAGAGTGGATTGTGAGAGATCTGAACTGAGACTTTTGCCTGCTTTTTCCCTAACAGCAACCTCTGTGTCATAAATTCACCAGGCATGCTGGGAGAGATTACAAATAAAAGAAAAAAGAAAAATCCAGGGAAGACATTTAACTGTTTAGGTGAGGAGCCCAGTATCATTCTCCATCAAAGGCCTGGATGGACTCTTTTTTGAAGAAGGAGAAATAAAGTAGAGTGTGAAGCCCTGAGGATCACTCAGGGAGCTAGATAAACAGATAATAAAAATCAGGAATGTTTATGGTGGAGCAAAAGACAGTAGCAGGGCTTCAGCTGTTAAAAATGAGCTTTGTGCCCTGACCTTGCTGGACAGCCCCTGGCAAGGGGAGGAGTGAGTTAAGATGACAGAGACTCCACTCTCAGTAATTAAACAACAAAGATTTTTTTAACGTATGTAGCTGTTACTGCACACGGTGGTAATTCAGCAATTTACTGCCACGAAATAAAGGAGTTTACAGTAATAAAGGATCTAGCAAGTGCACAAAGTCTTCTGCTGAAATGCTGATGAAAAATAGAAGAGAGCATATTATTCATAATAATTAGGTTTTGGGGGTGCAGTGGATGAGAGCAGTTCTGGTAAAAATTTCACTTTGATCCTGAGGTATACTGGCAAAACAAAAAGAGTGGGAAAAACGAAATACAGCAGATACAGCATCCTCATAGTAACAGATTTTAAAAGATTATTAATATGTTTAGATCATCAGCTTGTCCCCTTAGTATGTCACGGTGGGTGGAAATTGCATTTAAGAAGATACTGGAAAAGATACAAAAGTTGTTAAAAGAACAAGACCCAGGAGAAATCTGGAGTATGAAGACTGCTAAATGAAGGGCTGAATTTGTGAATTGTGCACCTTACTATGTCTTTTCTCTATTGAAATGCTTGGTAGCTTTGGTAACACTGTAAATGGGGTTATGTCAGCAATCCCATAGCTGTGATCAGTTACTGTGGTTAATCTGTGATGTGAAAAAATTGGCATTTGAAAATGCAAACTGTGTTTATCAAGACTGGGGTTCTGTCTCTTAATTGTAAAAGGTGTATGCCTTCAAAATACTTCAGAGAAGTTTATTAATAAATAACGAGAAATGCTGGAATGTTGGAAAGGTAATGAGATTGTGTTGCCAATAATACTTGATTGTCTATGAAATGCACAAAAAATAGAGCAAATTAATAGCTGTATTTGGGTTTAAGAAAAACATGTTTTAGTATTGCATGCTAAAAATAAATGTAATTTTTTGAAAGTCAGTAAAGCAAACAGGTTGAAAGAAGTATCTTTTTTTTAATGAAATGTGTTGTTAAATTAATGTCAGCAAGAAATATTAGGAAGAAAATTCATGCTGTTTAATTAGAGGAAAGCACAACTGATTTCTGGTTTAGAAAAGAACATACATTTATCCAGATATTTCTTAAGTAGTAATGAATCTTAAGAGTCATAGATTAGGGTTTTGTGTATTCTGGGGGAATATGGGGAATGTGTGTGTCTGAAATTAGGTCCCTCTGTCAGCTAAAACACAGAGTAGTGTAGTCCCATCAAAATACGATAATTGTTAATGAAGACAAATAACGCAGCATGTCCAATTTTGTGTACAGGAAAATTTTACAAGGATATAATAATTAACTCTTACTAGATGAGTTATGCAATGAAATTTTGACAGGAGGGTGTCTTCCCTTTCCTTGAAAGGTATCAAGATGAGGTGTAAAGTCTTAAAAAGAAAATGACTGGCAAATTAAATTAATACATTTTGGCATGTTGTCTTTGACCTCATGATAAATTTGATAAATTAGCATTTTTCAATGTCTCTTTGTATGAACTGTCACCACACAAAACAAAGAAATCTCCCTCTGCACATAAACCCCATGCACTTGTTTGGGTCTCAACAAGCTTTAGATGATTTTATGAAGTACTCGTGTTGCTCTGTGATAAGAAATGTTTTGCATTTTCCCTAAATTAGAAAAAAGATATTATTTCAATGTCTGCAGTTCTGATTTTTTTTTAGCATGCGTTCATTCATTACGCTACTCATCCCTTTTAATCAATCGATTCATAAGAACCCCGAAGTTTGAAAAATCTGAAATATAAATATGAATATAGTTTGAAAATTTGAAGTATACTGAAAATGTTAAAAGAGGAAATAATGTGCTTTGGAGAGAAGTTTGCTGGGGTCAGGAGGAGGCAAGACAGAATCTCAGCTGGAGCACTCTCCCCTCAGCCTGGAAATGACATTTGTTTCCAGACAATGTTCATTATGTTTTCTAATGGGGGCTTCATCCTGGAAATTCAGCAGGAATACTCCTCTTGTCCCTTTGTATGTGTGATTTCTGTCTGGAAGCCCAAACACTCTGGGTGGAAATAATGCAAGTATCATCAAGATTGATGGAAAAGTCTCTTCAGAAAAGCTTTTTATTCATGTTGAATTCTCCTGCTGCAGAAGTTGCCTTTGTGCAGAATAAAAACTGTCATCATTCATGTGCTAGTATTTAGATTAATAACATGCTTCCCTTCTTCAGTCCCTGGCATGAGGATTCAGGATGCTGAAATATTGGATGTGCTGAAGTGTGGCAGTGGAGGAACTCATCAGTTCGGAATGCTCGGAGAGAGGCGTTCTTAGTTGGGCAGAGCATTCTGACTCGAGCAGGCCATGCTTCTCCAGCACGCAGGAGTAATACTTGAATGTTGATAACATCAAGTGACCAAATGTCTATTTTTCTAAATAGAAACAATTATTTTGGAAATTCTTGTGATGCTTTTTCAAAAGCCTGTTGTATGCAGAAGCCACAGTAATGGCACAGTGACTTGGTGCTCTGTATGATTGCTCATTCCTTGCATGGAAAAGGTTAAAACAAAACCCATCAATCTGGTTTTCATATTTCTAGTTTGTAGATTCATGTTTGATCTATAACTTGATACAGTGCCTCATGAATGAAAGGCTTTTCTTCAGAAATGGTTCTTTTACATTTTAAGGTCCATTTTTTAAAAAGAGGAAATGTTTGCTGAGTTTTAGAAACAAAGAATTGCTTTATTTTGCAAATTCTATGCTTTTGAATTTGCTCTCTCCGGAACTGACATCTCAGTTCTGTTTTTTTAAACAGTCTTTCAAGCATATACCTAATTAAAGTATTGAGCTTGCATCCTTTCCTCCTTTTCTGAAGGATGCAGATTCAGCCTCTTCCATGTGGTGGGTGTGGGTGGGAGAGGAGTGGTGGAAGTGTGAGTGGATCTAGTGCAAATAGATGGGGAAGGCAGCAGGTGGGAACACGGGGAGACAAAGAGCTTGAGGTCTCCTTAAAGAGTCTGAGTAGCCTGTGTGAGGCAAATATGTTCGTGCCTTGAAGAAAAGGCAGACAGTTCAAAATGGTTTAAATTAGTGTTTGAGCATGATTGTGCTCTGAAATAAATGGAGGTATTTTTCCTTTTTTCCTCATTCAGTCTTTATTTTTAGATTAAGTTTTACTTAGTATTTTTCTTATTGAAGCATTGATACAGACTCTTCAGAATTCTCAGGGTCATCAGAAAAACAGCAATAAAGCTCTGTTAGCAGACATAATTACACTGATGCTGTTTAACATGTTTTCTAAAAATACATCAGGTCTTGTTTTTCTCTACTCCCAAAGAATACTGGGTTCCATTTAATTTATTTATCTATTGGACTCTTGATTATTGGGATCAAGCACAGATCTGTTTCCAGGTATGTTAATGATGTAATCAGAACTTCATGAGCTTTTTTGAAAACAAGCTGGAAAATCTGATTCCAGTCCTGGTAAACACTGTGGAAAGGGAAATGGGTTTCAGTCATATCTGCAGTTTAGAAAGTAAAGAGGATGATAATCTGATTATAATTCTGAAATACTTTTGTTAACGGTAAGGGGTGGAAACCCATAGGGGTGACAGAGAAGGGGGAATGTCTTTACACTAGGCCTACTGGTATTTTCAATGTTTTCTGTTGTCAGCTGCTGCAGGAAATTCATGCCTACTGCATCTTCCAGAAGATTTTGTATCACTGGTTGTTTGGAAAGTTACATTAGTTTTGCAGAATGCTGCAGACTCACAGTTTTAATTGTTTCAAAAAGCAGCTGTACAAATCCAGGGAAGAAAAATCCATTAAAAGCAATTAAATACAAAGACTTTTTGTTTGGCTTTGGAAACCTTTGAGCCACAAATCACTGGAGGTTGGGGTGGTATTCTTTCTAGGGGGGCTTAAAATTATGACAGAAAAGGGCGTAAAGTTACTTATGTGTAACTGCAACAGCAGCATTTTAAAAGTTCAGTGTTACTTCTGAATTATATGATAGCCTGTCCCTTTCCTCCAGGATCACCAACCCATAGTTATGTTTCCATTTACTGACATAGTCTTCACCTTTTGCACAGGAAGGATGATTTTCTGATTAAATGCAATCATTGGGTGTTGTCTGGAGCAGAATTACTCTGGGAAGCTATACAAGAGTCAAGAATTTCAGTACATGATCTCTTCTCTCCCTCTGAAATCCATAAAAATACAGCAATATTCATGAAATCATCCATTAATTCATAATGGAGCATTATAGTCCTGTCTCAGTTCTGGTTTTGATCTCAAAATCTGGGCAAACAGAGCCCTCTGTCTGTCTGAATCATGTAAGAAAAGCTTGTCTTGAAGGAACTTTATTTCACTCAGGATGAGTGAGAGGAATGTAAACCCTTTTCTCTCCTAAACTTTCTTCCCTGTGCATTGTTGTCAGACAGATTTCCTTGGGAGTCTCTCCTGGATCACCATGGCTGCAATGCTGGCTTTTATAGAGAGAGAACCTATAGGTTCTGCTTGCTGGTGATTTTTCCTGACCTGGGCTTTCATTAAAGAGCAAACTGAAGCAAGCAGATGATGAGTGTCACTTGTGAGGTTAAGACAAACCCAGATGGGTGCTGTCACAGGAAGGCTTAAACTTGTCTTAAACTGATAAGTGCTGATTGGAAAAACAGTACAAAATAAAAATTACTCTAAAGGAACAGAGCTCATTATTTTTTGAATTTTTTTACATGCTTCTGTTCAGTGGTTTTCATAATTCTGGTGTTTTGATAGACATGTAGCTCCTAATGCCTGTGGCATCTTTCTGTGTTCCCTGTTAACTAACCTCCTGAACCTTGATTTTTTTTAATCTTCCCCTGGAATTCTGGTTGTGTATTCTTAGTCTTACAGTCTGTACATACAAACTGGAAGATGTGTGTGTTTTGAGATGCTTTGGTGATTGAAGCTCAGGAGCAAGTGCCAGGGCTAGGACTTCATTACGTGTCTGGAGCCCAGGGAATCACTGAGGTATTGGAGCAGTGTCTTGAAGCACCAGTTTGTTCTGTGGTGACTCATGTTCTGGATGTGAAAAGAAGGTGGTCGACAGTTTTGTAATCACTAGGAAGAATGTCCCAAATAATCTGCCGTGTGGACAAGGGATTACTCTGTCCCAAGTGGAAAAAAATTTCCTGTCTGTGCTGTGTCAGTCAAGTGTGAGATGAAAAACAATTCATTGGTCTGGGTTATCAAACCCAGCTAAATCCAGAAGTGTTGATTTTCTCTTGAAGCACTTTGGCAGATTTGGCTTCTAGAAACAGAGAATGAAGAGTGGGGTGACTGTGTCTAAGAAAGTCACAGATCTCATAGAGCCAAGTTAGGGCAAAATCCTTGATACAGAAACTGCCACTTTGCTTAAATGCAGGTAAATAAGACTGGACTTAGATTGTTAGCATGAGATTTTTTTGTTGTTGTTGTTTGCCAAAAAGAATCTGAATTTTAGGCCTGAAATGTATTTGTTGGACGCCAGATATGTAGTGAAGATAGTAAACGGGTTTAAAAGTGCTTGAGAGACATGGTGTATTTTTAAGAGAAACTTGGGAAGTAGAATATGGTAGAATTAGTTACATAATTACCACCTAAAACAATTAAATATGGCCTGGACTGCCTAAAGTGCATCTTAAAGTGGATGTGTTTAAGAACAGAATCAAATGTAATCTTAAAAACATGGTAAAATGAGAGAAGTAGCACAAAACTTCTTATCCTAAATGCTTCTGCAAGACATCAAGCACAAATTGGACCCTCCAGAAAATGAATTAGTATTTTTTTCTTTGCCCTGATGTTGATCATGAAGAGTCCTTTTCAGGCTGCCTGCCTGCTGTGTTCCCTGTCTATCTCAACAGGCATTCTGTGGCTGTGGTTTATCTCCCAAGGAGTAAATTTTTTGTATTTTATGTTGGGAGTTCTTTCTAGCAGAGCTGTACTTAGGTGCCCTTAATTCCTGTAATCTTCCTGTGTTAGTACTTGTTCTCTGGTAGATTTGAGAGACAAATTTCTTCCTTTGTTAAGCAAAGTACTGTAAAGAGACTGATAATTTCCAGGTAGGATGATTATGCCTTCCCATTTTGAGATCTGCTAAGTGACCATAAAGCTGCTCACATCATTGTCTTCATGGCCTGGAACTGTCTTTCTGTGAGTGATGTACTTCATCTTTGATACCTGCAATTGAGAAATGGTCCTGAAATTGCTTGATAATAGACAACTGGGCTTTAGAAGAAAGTATAAGAAAACTGTGAAGTATTTTTTTTAACATGTTATTCTAAATTAGAAGGTAGATTCAGATTACACTATAATCACATATTAGAAAAGATGGGAAAGAAAAACCCCACATTTTTGATCTAAGAAAATAAATATAAATTGGTATATATAAGACAGCGTCATGGAAAAGTTGTAAATGTGGGGCTGGTTTAATGATTGGAAGTGAAAATGAATATTTGCATTGTAAAATAGAAGATAAATTTTGTATGTTGAATGGTACAGATTTAAAGTACAGAAAAAGATTTTGGAGAATTATGATAGCAAGTTCAGTTTCATATGGCATGTTGATATTTTTAAACAGTAGTATTTGAAAGTATTTCTATCTACCATTTCAGGTCATGGTCTTGGGGAACTGGCCTTAGTATCAGAAAAACCAGAGTATGAAGAAAAAGTTAAAAGCCCAGACAGTATTTGCTTTAATAAAGAACAATACAGAAGCCTGTACTGTAAAGGATGGTCTTATATAAAGGATAAGTATAGTTCAATGTGACATTTTTCAAGAATCCAGTCATCCTCCTCTCTAAAGCAGAACAGAAGAATGAAATTTCAGGTAAACGATCAAAGCATATCCAAGAGCTGTTTGCAGAGGAGACAGACAGGAAGGAAGGTGAATCCACGCCTGCCGTGTAGACAGGTTAAAAAGGGATTCTGCTGACTCCTGCAAGCACAAGGGGGTGTCCAGTCACACCAAGGAGCAATAATTATAACATAAAATTAATTTGTGGAACTCAGCAAGGTGTTTTTAAGTAAGAGCTCTCTGAGATTTGCAAAAGGATGTTGAATTGGTAGAGGAGGAGGAGAAAATCCCCATTTGATGGCATTGGTTTATTTGCCCTCTTCTTGTCCTCTTGTCTCTCCTCCTTCGGGCTGTCAGCTGAGTTGAGAAATAAACTGCCCCAGAGGAAAAGATTTTAAATCTACCCACTTTGACAGGTTTCTTACCTAGTATGGTGAGGTAGTAGTCAGAAGTGAAGAAACAGTAGCGGATTTAAAAATGTTGCAGTTCCCAGTCCAGGACAGCCTTGGTGTTTCCATTTGCAGTTTGTCGGAGTTAATTTTTCAGAAATTAAACTGTTGACAGAAGTAATTAAGTAAAGTCAGGTACAGCAGCAGTGATACAATGGTAATAAGAAGAGGGATTAGTGAGGGAGGAGAGCAACCTGAGCTCTGAATCAGAGGAGGAAAGAGCTGCAGTGCAGAATAAGCAGAGATAGGAAGGGCAAAAGAAGTGTCCTGTCATTTGGCTTGTTTGTATTTTTCTTGGTTTGTTTTGCCTTTAGAAACTGACGGCTCTTAAACTCACTAGTCTATATATTCACAGAGTGGGCTGAAAATTTACTGAGGTACAGTTTTCTGTTAAGAAAAGATGATTTGATGGAATTGAAATGCTCTGTGGGAATGGTTGGTGGGCTGCCCAGCTGCTTTGCTCTGCTCTTGGCTGCTGGCCATCCAGTCTGCTCCCCCAGCTGCCTGTCATGTGGGCCTGCTGCCTTGGCTCTTGTATCCCATTTTAAGTATTTGTACATTCTAACAAATAAAACAGCAAATCACCAATTAGAACACCAATTAGCCATCACTACTTAACCAACTACAGTCTTAATTGGACAATCATTTTCAGTAATAATTGATTGATCCTTAACTAGCAACCGTTAATCAATGATCTTGCAGTTCAGTTCTTAAAACAAACCTTTAAAAAATTGACATACTGTTGTTTAAATTTTTGATACATTTGTAAGAATACATAAAATGTATACCCCAAAACATGCTATTGGAAAACACTTTCATTCTTTAGATGTTACTGATGAATGTAAAAATAAAGTCAAGATCAAAACAGCTAGTGAGGTTTTTTCCTAAAGCTGATACTCTGAATTTTGTTCCAAATGCAGGATTTTGTTCAGTTTGCAATTTACAGAACAAACTGTTTCTGTGCTGGAGCTAATGAAGCCTGGGCAATGACGAGCTGGTGTCTGTTGTCCTTTCACACCTCCTGTCCTTCCTTCTCGCACTTCAGCACACACAAACTGAAATTCCTCTGGTTTTCCTAGTGAAGCATCCTGAATGACATCTTGTTTCCTATGGCATCTCTGAGCAGGAAAAGCACATGCTTGATTTAAAGCTGTGCTACTGGGCTAAGTGTCTTTTCCCAAAGAGGAGAGAGTAATTAAGCTCTGTGTGCTTTCTGAAAGTAGGCCTTGGCTTGGGGGTTCTTTTTCCTGCCCAAGAGGCATTTTCAGTGACATTCCTCCAGTTTTTCATCTTTGAGAAGTCTTGCTTTCTCTAAAACTCATTTGAAAGCAGCTAACAGGTTCAAGAGTTACTCAGCTGGAAACAACATAAAAGCAGCAACAGCATTCTTAGGGGACTTGGTTAAAAATTAACCTTTGAATTTTTCCATTAAGCAGGGTTCCAGATTCAGCTGGGTTTTTGTTATTTCCCAGCATAATGTGTAGTTGAAGATTAAGAGATAAAGAGTTTTGTCATGTAATTTTTGTGATTATTTTCCTTTGTTTTTTGCTGGTCTGTTTATGTGTATTTGAATCTCTTTATAGTCATTCATGCCTTAGTATATTCAGCTTGTCCACTCCCATTTTCTGTGGAGTGCCTGAGGTAGAGCAGCTGTGTAATTAATGATAGTAAGGCTTTTTTCCAACACTAGTGATTCTCCAGCAGTGAGAAACTGACAGGGAAATAATGGGGCTACTTGTCAACTCAGTGGGATTCCTATCTTTGCTGGAACGGGTTGGAAAAATGGTGAATCAAGGACAGAAAATTCCATGCTACTAATTCTACTTGATAAACTGTTCTGAAGATGATTGATGTAAATGGTGATGTTCACTTGCCATATGAAAGAGAATAAAACATTTCAATAAACTGTCCAGATGTCATAGTCCAAAAAAGATGTTGCAGTAATGTTTGTGTGTACATATGAGCCAGCATTAATTTCTGTACTTTGAAAACATTTGTGAAGAGATCTAATAGTTTTTGTGAGGTCAGTATATCTAGATGGGAAAGAGGAAAGCTAAATCCTTTCATAAGTTTGAAATAAGAGCAGTACTCAGCAAAGAAAAGCAGAGGTTGGGAAGACCTGCTCAGTGTTTAATTTGCTTGTGCTGATTAATATTTTAGCCCCACCTCAAAATAAGGAAGTGCCTACAGGACATCATAATGGGGGGAATCTCTCTTCTTTGGCTCACATTTGTTTTTGATAATAACTTTCTCCAAGCTCAAGAACAGTTCATCCTGACTTGAGGGAAGTTGGGTAGAAAGGAGAGGAATCCTGCATGGATGAACAATATGCTTCTGACAAAACTCAGGCATAAAAAGGAAGCATACAGGAGGCAGAAGCAAGGATAGATGATTTTGGGGAAATAGAGAGATCATCCAAGCATCCAGGGATTGAATAAGGAAAGCCAAAGCCCACATGGATTTGAATTTGGTGAAGGATGTGAATGGTAACCAGAGAGCTTCTGCAAGTGTATCAGCAGCAAAAGGAAGATGAAAGAATATGCAGGTCTGCTGCTAAATAAGGCAAAGACAAAGGACATGGGAACCAAGGAGGTGCTTCATATTAGCACCTTGGGCTTTACTGGTAGGACTCACCTTCATGGTCCTTGAGACCAGTTGGCAGGTCTGGACCCAGGAAGATTTGCTCTCAAAAGAGGATCAAGTTTGGGAACATTTAGACAAACAAATACCTACAGGTCCATGGGACCTGCTGCCATACGTCAGTGAGTGCTGAGGGAGCTCATCTTTGTCACTGTGAGACCACTCTCAATTTTCCTGTTAAGGTCATGGTGATGACCTGGAATAAAGCGAATTTCACTCCTGCCCTTAAGAATGACAAGAAGGAAGATCCTGGGAGCTGCAGGCCAGTCAGCTTCACCTCCATCCTTGCAAAGGTGATAGAGCAAATTATCCTGGAAACTGTTTCCAGCACATTCAGTGCAGACAAGTCACTGGAAGTAATCACCGTGAATTTATGAAGAAGGACTAATGCTTGATGAACTGATAGCTGTTTGCAACACAATGAGTAACTTGGTAGAGGGGATGAGAGCCACAAATACTGTTTGTGTTTATTTTAGTAAGGCTTTCCACACTGTCTCCTATAATATGCTCAGACAAACTGATGAAATACAGACTGGATAAGTGCTCAGTGTGGTAGATTGAAAACTGGCTCACCCAGGTTCAGAGGATTGTGGTCAGCCTCTGTCATGGTCAAACCCCAGATGGCAACTTCAGTACCACACAGCCACTTACTACCTCCTTTCCCCCTGGTGGGAAAGGAAGAAGAATTGGGGAAAAAAACAAAGGGTAAAACCATGTGGGCTAAGATAAAAACAGGTTATTTAAAGTGAAACAAATTAAAACACAGCAATACTAATGGTAATATTAACAGTAGTAATGATTTTAACAAAAAAGAGAGAGAAAGGAAAAACCCAAGAAACACAAGCACTTAACAACACAATTGCTCACCACGCACAGAGCAGTCTGAGCAGTGATCAGCCCCTCCTGGCCAGCTCCTCTGTGTTTATATACTGGACATGCCATGGGATGGGATGGGATATCTCTGTGCCCAGTTTGGATCTGCTGTCCCAAGCCTTCTGGCTCCCTGAGCCATGGAAAAGTCTTGACTTAGGGCAAGCACCACTCAGTAATTTGGAAATGTCTGTGTGTTTGCATTATTCCCATCCTAAATCCAAAGCACAGCGCTGCACCAACTACTAAGAAGAAAATGAACTCTATTCCAGCCAAAACCAGCACATATCACAAAGTCCAGCTGGAGGCCAGCCATGGGTTGAGAGTGGGACTAGTGCTCTTTAACACCTTGGGTTAATGACCTGTGTTACAGGGTAGGGTGCACCTTCAGCAGGGTTACAGACAGTACCAGACTGGGAAGAGATGACACAGTTGTGCTCCTGTTCACAGGGAGCTGAACAGCCCCCGGTGTTTGATAGAGCCAAGTTCTTTATCTCTGAAGGAACAGCCCAGTGCCCCAGCACGGGCTGGAGGCTGGGGGCAGCTTTGCAGGAAAGGTCCTGGGCCATGAGGTGACCATGAGGCAGCAAAGGCAGCCAGTGACATCCTGGGCTGCATAAAGAACAGCATGGCCACCAAGTTGAGGGGTGATCTTTCCTCTCTGCTGAGCCTTGGTGAGCTGCATTTGGAGTTCTGGGTCCAGTGAGCTCCCAAGTAGAATAGAGTGGGGAGATAGGGGAGCAAGTCCAGTGAAGGACCATGAGGCTGTGTAAAGGACATGAAACATCTCTCATGAAGGGGCTGGAGGCTGAGAGAGCTGGGGTTGTTCATCCTGGAGAAGAGAAGGCTCAGGAGAGTCTTAACCAAGTTTTGCAAATGAACACAGCCAGAATTTTCTTGGTGGTGCCTAGTCAAAGAGGGAAAAGCAGCAGGCACAAATAGAATACACAAAATTCCTATTAAACACATGAAAATGTATTTATTTCTTTAGTTGTGAAGGTGATTGACCAATGAAGAAGATTGCCTCTAGGGTTTGTGGGGCCTGTGTCCTTGGAGACAGTCAAAACCCAACAGGATGTCATCCTTGGAATGCTCTAGTTGTCCCTTCCTTAAGAAGAAGGTTGGGCTAGGTGATGTCCAGAGAGATTGTCTCTTTTTGTGCAAGCATTGGATACATTGGTTTAGTTATAAAGCATCCAGTGTCAAGTATGGCTTTCTGTTTCGCGTTAGAGGGCTTTTCATAAAGTCATGTATCATACGAAATAAATTAGAAGCTTTGTGATTGTTAACAGCATTCGGGGAATCTGTAGGGATAGTATTAAATTTGGTTAGATGAATCATCTGTATAAAATGTCTGTCAAGGTGAATTTAATCCTTTGTGTGTTGCACAACACCTTTGCTCACTTGATTCATGTCAGAAAAATGCTATTTCCTCTTAAAATACTTAAATTATTGAGAATATTTGTACCAAGTAAAAAATAAAGATGTTGACATCAAGTGAAATATTTTAAGGCACATAAGTCAGATGCCATAGCAATAATCACAGTTTAGACACTTGCTTGGCTGTTTGTTTGTGTGATAAACTTGGAGGTGCACTAGTTGATCAGAAGTCCTTTTGCCAAGGGACCTTGGTTTATTTATGGGTAAAGAAATACATGGTTTGCAAAACTAGATAGATTCCATCATCAGTGAAGAGGATTTGAGTTACTTAATGTTGTTTTGTCAGCTTGTCATTTTCATAGGACAGTAAGTACTCCCTACAAAGTAGTTGTAACACAGTGTATTTATTCAGGAGGTTTTGAAATAATGAATGTCTGTTGAATTGATTACCCTATGTGGGTTTCAGTAATTTTCCAGTAGTCTTGTCTTGATGTACCTGTCCTTCCCTGTGTGTCAAGAAGCTTTTGTTTACAGATGGTGCAGGAAAGCCACTTGGAGGATAGCAAGGTTCCCACTTCAGCTTGTTCACACAGGTGTGTTTTGGTCCATGAGTAAAAAATGTGAGGACAGAAGTGTTTCAGTGGGGCAGTCGTGTTCCCAAGAAGTTGAAAGAGTAATTTTCATTCAGAGGGGAGCTGCAGGGAATGTGGAAATGCAGCACTGCTAGGAAATTGCAAAGGATAAATGTACTATCTTTCCTAAAGAGGAGATGAGTAGGATGGCCAAGATAGCATAGTAATTTCAGAGATAGGTACTACTTACAAAGGGAAAAAAAACCTCACAGTGTGTAGATGGTATGGATTTTTTTATTTGATTTCTATTTGTTTTTATTTCTGCTTAATTTCAAGTAAGAATTTTTCTGTCATATGAAAAAATAGTTTTTATGAATTAAGAAAGATTTCTTCTGGAAGTAGTAGGTGTATTTTGGCAGTATTTACTCTCAGAAAATATCTTCTTTAAGAAAATGAGGAATTACTTTGTAGCTATTTACCATGATATTACATATGACAGAATATATTTGTCACAGGAATAATGACTTTTAGATTTTAATTGCTTTCACATGGCGACTGGGATGCAGACACACACTCAGTAAAAAATTTTGGAATATTGTGATCGTTGCTCAAGAAGCAGAGTCCTGTAAGCATGTCAGAGACAGCTGTATTTAAAAATCATGTATAAAAGTGATAATTTTTCAGGTACTATAAAACTTCTTGAAGACCTTGAAGAAGACAAAAATTTGCAATAAACACAGGGATCTTAGTATTTTTGTGGGTAATTGGAACTTACAGCACATGTAGATATGTAGCTCTCTTTTTCATGTTTATAGAAATCTAAACAAATTTTATTTGAACCCTCCCCTTTTTCTCCAGAGCACGTATAATGTCAGCTAGAGCCTGTCAGCTCCCAAAGGCCTGGAGCTGTTTGTGCACAGGGGCCTAAGTGGAATTTTTTATTTGGTACAAACTCTCTGGGGAGCTGTTACTATGTATTGAGTAGTGTCAGGAGGAAGAATTAAACACCACAGTATCAAAATTTCATCTTTTTTTTTTCCCCTCATTTCAGTAAAGAAATAAACATATTCACACATTTAAGCACAAAAACTGTTCTTTTGCTTTGAACAGGTGGCCAAGGGACCCTGTGACCAAAGGATGCGACATAAACTGTAAAACCTTGTTTTCCTGGTTAGGTTTTCTGAGGAGCAGTGGCCACCTGCCCACGTGTGTCTTGTGCAGCCTGCTGTGATGTGGGCTGGGCTCAGGCTTCCACTGGCTCCAGGGCAGCTCAGGACAGGGCAGTCAGACCCTGCTGGAGGCAGTCCAAATATATAATCAAAAACTTGGTGATTCCTCTCAGTAACAAGCAAGTGAAAAGCAGTTACTGATCTCTCATAAGGGATGTCATCTTTTTTCCATAGTTTTTCTTCAGGCTTCCACTCATCAACTACATGGTATAACTTTTTTTTTCTCTGTGGTGGGATACACTCTGATTTCTGCCTAAATACCAACTTTCTAATTAAATGAAAGCTTTATTTTACCTACATTAGCCCTTCTCCATAGAGTCACAAAGAACTGCAGAATAGTAAGAGCTGGAGGGACCTCTGGATATCATCCAGTCCAATGCCCTGCCAAGGCAGGGTCACCCAGAGCAGGTGACACAGGAATGTGTCCAGATGGGTCTGGAATATTTCCAGGGAGGGAGATTCCACACCGTCCCTGGGCAGCTATTCCAGAGCTCCGCCACCCTCCAGAGAAAGAAGTTCTTCCTTGGGTTGAGGTGAAACTTCCCCTATTGTAGTTTATGCCCATTGTTCCTTGTCCTGTTGCTGGGCACCACTGAAAAGAGTCTGGCACCATCCTATTGGCATCCACCTTGAAGATATTTATATGTATGGAAAGAAGAACTGTGCATTTGCCTGTGTGTGTCACTGGTTAAGGACCTGCATGAAGAAGGCTGGCAGGAGGCTGTGATGTTTTATCCACCTTGTGCTGACCCGTAGATGTTGCTTTCTCTCAGACAAAATATTTACATATGACTTCAGAGGTTTCAGTGATGTTTGAGAAGGCATTGCAGGTTTGATAGAAATTTTGGTGGAAGCAGTGTAGACGTAAAGAGCTTTTACTTGTGTACCAATATTTTACTTGTGCTACTGCTGTTGTTAATGGGGGTCCACAAATGAACTTGCCTGGGAAACTGATCCAGTTAAAAAATTCTTTTTTTTTTTAATCCTAGATACTAATAATTCAGATCACTCCTGGCATCCAGTTGGCTGTAGTGCTCTAAAAATCATTGTGTCAGCACAAGTGAGAGAGGCAGTGCTAGGGAATGTTTATGAATCAGCTGTGCTGGGAACTATGGCAAAAACTGTTCCTTTTCATTTTTAATTGCAAGGACCTGGCTGGATGCTGCTTTGAGACTGCTTTGAGTTTTTAATGTCTTTTTCTGCTTTCTGACTCTCTAGATGTGCCCATTGAACAGATTTTGATTTGCAAGCATGACTTGTAAATTAATTCCTGTGTTTATAAAACACGAATTTGGGGTCTGTAACAGGGTCTAACTATGCAGATAAACGTGTTAATGGTGAAAAACATCTGGACCCAGATGTGGCAGCCACACATTGGTGGAGCAAGTCTAAAATGACTGTGATCTCAGTGTGGGGGTGGCCACTTGTTGGCCAGGACAGGTGCATTTTTGTGCCCCTGTATTTGTACATAAGTGTCACTGGTAGGCTGGGCTGATATATTTCTGTGAGACCTGCTGGCTGCAGCTTTGAAAGGTGGAGAAAAAGGCTTTATATGGACTTGGCCTGAAATGCCTCAAGAACAGAGCACATGGAACGCTGGGGATGTGTTTCCATCTTCTGCTTCAGAGAGCCTATAAAGCAGTTATTTGAGTTTCGATAGAAGGCTTGAGATGGGTGGAGTCTTTCTCACTGGTGAATTTTTTTCCCTTGATCACTTAAAACAAACAAGACCAAAAAGTCTTCAACGTGTTTATTCATACCAGATACATCAAAAAATGCATACAAATACATTTTTGCCTTCTGAGTTACCTGTTGACCAAATGTGTATAACACACTCTTTTAGAAAATAAAATTGAAATGTTGCTCAGCATTAAATAGTGCATGTAAGTAGCAGAATGCACAGTATCAACTTGACAATTTCCTTAAATTACATAAGCGTGGAAAATGAAAAGAGGTATTTGAGCCATCTAGTGGTTGGTATGAAACATTTTAACATTTTTTCATAGAAAATGTAAATTATGTCAGCTTGGAAATAGCATTTCTGATTTATCTGTGTTTTGTAGCATGGCTGTAGAATGAAAAAAACCCAAGCATTCAACTTCAGATTTAAGGTACAGTCTGTTTGGGTTTGTATCTTTTTTTCACTCAAGATTCTAGTGAAAAGAGATATCTGATAACATAGAAATTGAATTAGAAGTAAGTAGCCAAAGAAAGCATTTTGCTGGCATGAGATTTTCATAAATTTTGAGAGTTGTTAGAAAGTTCAAAGAAAGGACTGTAATAAGATAATTTTGTTTTCTGCTTCTCACTGAAAAATGTTTGGAGAGAAAAAGAGGCCTTCAATTCCACCTCAACAGCTATTTATAGCAGGGACTAAATTACAGGAATAATCTTCAGTGCAACACAGGGAATCATATTCTTTGGGAGAAACTTGTCAAAACTGTTAGAGGAAATTGGAAACCGATTTCTTAAGATGGAGTGTGTTCCTGGTGAACAAGATCTTAGGATTTTAGAAAGGACATTTTGTAGATGAAGATTTGGGTAATGATCCCGCTTGGTCCTGATCTGCATTGAGCTGTGGTGGCATTTCATATTGGCTGTTGCCAGTAGGAACTTGACTGCATGTTGAATTGATGGTATTCTGCAAAAGTAATGAACTTTAAGTGTATCTCACCTTGAATTCTTTGTGGGAAAGTACAGCCATACACTGGGACACTGTGATGTCTTCCAACCCTTGTGAGTCCTGTCCGTGTTCAAATGCAGTTTAAATGATATTTTTTAATCTTAGCTTATTAGATATTAATATTATCCACTAACAGTTGATACACGATGATACATATGGTTAGGACTGTAATATTTCAGAACAGATAAATTCATGATCCATACAGACATTACAGAATTTTCACCTTTACATTTGAAGTGAAATATTACAGGTACAAATATTAAATCTTGCCCTGTTTTTTATTGAGAAGAGAGCAGCAGCTTAAGATATTTTTAAGGTCAGTCTCAAAAGACTTAAGGCCAGAGGAGAATGAGAGAAAAGTTGGAAAACCAGGCATAGAAAAAGGACAGAACAGTGATGGTTTATTTGTAGTGCTATGAGGACCATCTGATAGCTTTATGTGGACTTGATACATAACTTACATTTTGGCAAATCGCTTGCATTTTGGTTTTGTTGTGCCTTGAAATTTGGTTGTTGTTAACCCTTAGCATCAGAATATCAGGGAGATTTTTCTGAGTCTAACTTTATTGGACTGTGAATTCTAATAGGTTTCATAAGAGGAAGCCAAATTCTTTGTGAATTGAAGAGTTTTAGTTGTCTGGCACATTTTTGTTTGAATTTTGCAGTGTGGTGATGAAGGATTTTTGTGATCACTGTTGTTCTCAATCTGTACAATGATCTAATCTTTACTGGGATTTGAAATACCAGAGGGGACACTGGACAGTCCTCTGTCTGAAAATGAGCTGGCTGGAGGTTTGTGAAGAATCCTGGCAGGCTGTATTTTGTAGGCTTCCATGTTGCACACATGAAAATCTATTTTACTTCTTCATTTAAAATGACTTCTCAGTCAGGGCGTTCCATGTGCTCAGCTTTTGAGCCTGACTTCTTGATTTTCTTGTTGCCAGAGCACACTTAGAATGTGTGAAAAACACGGAATATAGAATTGCAGGTCATTTATCTTCGTGATGTCCGTGGTGTGCTTTTGTTCAATTAAACAGGAATGTGGGTTTACAGTAGAATTAAAGTGTCCCCTTCTATTGTTTATGAACTTCCCTGTCCAGTCCTCTGTTGAGATCTTCCAATGCTCTGATTGCTGTAGTGTCTGGTCATACCACAGCATTTTCCTGGAAGCTGTCCATTGCTGAAGCTGTGATCCAGCTGCATTCAGGAAAGGATCTTTGACATTTCCCCTGGTTTTAATTTGCATTTAGAAGATGCAAATGAGGAATAATGAAATTGTCATACTGGGTACTGTTTCTGATGAATGCTGCACTTTGAATTGTCTTCTGGTTACCAGTTAATTTGTAGGAAAAACTTGATTATAAGTTTCATATTTAGATTTGGTTTAAGTCATAATTAGTATTCCTTTTGTGGAACTCCTTAGAAATTTGACTTTTTAAAGAACTGCATGCAAGTGGCAGAGACATTATCTTGAAGTGCAGTCTTTGACAATTGAAATTCCAGCTCTTGTCCACGTGTCAGAGATTTGGGATGCATACCTGGTCTCTCTGAATCAGAATTATATGTGAGAAAAGCCTAAAAATGTGTCTTTGACAGCATGTACAATGTCTCCTATAAATAATGGAATTGTTCTGCTCAATAAAAAATGTGCTTTGGCATAACTTTGCAGAAGAAAAAAACAATTAGTTTATTTTTCCTAATTTAGGAATTATGTAATAATTATTTGTGGAACTGAATACTTAAACATTCATTAAATATTGTTATTAATTTCACCTTAGAAGTAAGTCATAGTTTATATGAAAAGAAAATGGAGGGGAAATGGATTTCCAGAAGGGGAATGTTTTTTGTTGGTTTGGTTTGGTTTTTGCCTTTTGCAAATAGGGGAACAGGAAATAGAAATTGGATTAATGATGAAGAAATCTGATTGTCATAGGTTTGAAGTTGATGGTCTGTATTTTTTGGTATTCAGAAAAGTGAAATCTCCTTAAGCATATTTTCAGATTTCTTTAATTAGTGTTCTACATTAGACACTGAAATTAGAGCATGTAGCTTTGTTTTCTTTTATGTGAGTATAAATTATTGTGACTATGAAATGGTGCTTGGTCATAAACTATTTTTTTTTTCATTATATTAAATTGCCAGAGATTTCCACTCCATCATTTCTTTCCCTGCTGTTGTACAAGTAGAACAGAGCACATCTGTTTCTCTGACATAAAAGTACTTGAATATTGTGGTTACTCTTCTGCCAAAATAGCTCCTTTTTTGTGACCGTGGAGAACCACTGCTTTTTTTTTTTTAGTGTCTGCCTATCTTTTTGTTGTTTCTTTTTGGCTCTTCCTGTTCAAGGCGAATTTTAAATATGTTTGTCTTATAATGGAAATAGAATATCAAAGGATGGATAAAATATTGGAAACTCGCTCTTATCTGGGTTTTAAACATTGTTTCTTTCCTTTACAGAATGCTGCCTTTTTATATGGCCTTGGTTTGGTCTACTTCCATTACAATGCCTTTCAATGGTAAGTTGCAGTAAGCTGACAATATTGTGTGGTGTCCCATCAGTGTGTGATTGTTTCACCTTCAGTTTGGTGTAAGTGTAAAATAGTTTAATTTTGATTTTATTACAGATAAAATTATGTTTGCAGGTGTTACTGTCCTGAGTCAGTATCTTACTGTAACATGCTTGGGGCAGCCACAACAGTTCCATGAAAAGGAAAGCACATCAGGAGGAGAATTTGCACTCGCTGTAACACAGTTCAGCAGTGGGGATGGAGCAGAATGACTCGACAGGCTTTTGGGAATTGTTGTTACTGATAATCTGTGGCCTGGCTTTGTTGGAAAGCCTGTTATAAAAAACCTTCTTGGAAGAGAGGTGGTAAATGGGGCTTGTTTTCAGTTTGCTTGGTAGGCAGAAATTTCGACAGAGCTGCATTAGGTGAGAAGAAATAGGCTCAGATGGAGTCAGTGTTTCAATCTGCTATAAAAACTCGGGGTTAAAAGAATTGTCATTTCTGTCAGGGCTTTTGTTGGGGGAGGGGGGAGGGTTGGGATTCAGCTGGGGTTTTGGTTTAACTTCATCAGTGATGAGAGTGGTGAATGGAATGGACTCTGTCACGGGTTCTGTTGAAAGGTCCTCAGACTTCTATTGGTGTTTAATCCTGTGGAGATAAGAGTTAATTCATAGGAAAAAAGTCAGAAAGGTGCAGTGTTTAGGTCAGTGCTTTTTTACACTCAGTATGGAGACTGTTAGTACAGTAAGTGTGACTTCACTACATGATGGATTTACTGGAAGTTCCATTGTGTTACTAAGCTGAGCCTGATTGCAGTTATGGATGCAGTGAGTGGCCACCAACTGATGGCTGGGAACAATGAAGGAGGATTTCTCCCCCCCACCTCTCCTTAAATTGTTTCTATGTATCTCTAAGGCAAAAGATTTATGCTTTCCTCAGGATAGTGTACATAAGCTTTTATTATTCAAATTAAAATAAGTTGGTTAAATCGTGAGCTCAAAACATGGGTGATTTTATCTTGCAGCTCATGCTTTTCTTTATTGATAGTGGTGAAATGAATGCCATTCATTTGTTGTATTGTACAGGGCATGCAATTCTGCTGCATTCTAATTAACAAGAGAAAAATACAAAAGTTTTCAGAAAGCCTGAGAATCTACTGTTTTAAGATTGTGATGAGACTTCTTTGAATTTTACCGAGTCTCAGAACATTCTAGTTGTTCCACAGTCTTGTCTTCATCATTTAGCATTCAGAAGTATTTTGTGCACCATGTCTTACAAGCTGTATCTCGTTACAGTTTGCCCTGTGAAAATGGTAGATAAACTGTAAGATAAATAAGACAAAGCAGTTAGATTTAGAGTAATTAATTTTTTGAAAAGCCACCTGTTCAACATAGACTTTTGCCATCAGCGGATCATGCTATTTAGTATTTATAAATTAGAGCTTTGAATTAATTTAGGTTTTTCTTCACTTCTTGACAGCACGAGTGTAAGCTGATGTCCTAACTTAAAGAATTGCACATAGAGTTTATATTAAGGTTGAGTATAATAATAGTATTTTCCATTTCATTTATACAACAAAGTTAATGTGCAGTGTGGTGCTAAGGACTTTGTGTATCATTAAAATATTGGGTAGAATTTTTAAAGGAAGAAACTGCAATGTAGGTAAAATCTTATACTTCTGTGCAGTTCTGATTTTTAATCCCTCTGAGTGCCTTTCTTCCCCTTTCTCTGTGATTTCTTAAGGACGAGGGCAGAGGAATATGGGGTTGTTGGTGTTCAGGTGTGACAAAATCACAGTAGGCTTGCAGATGATAGCAAGTCATTTACAATAGGTGTTCTTCTTTGAAGACCTTAATCCTCCACAGAACTCTCACAGATTGCCAGGAGAGTCCTCTTTCAGAGTGAAATGCTAATCTGTCTTCCTGCTGCATTTATTCCATCTGTTTATGCTCATAGAGGACATGGATCTCGATATTTCTAGCAGGCAGAGGAAGACTGTTCAAGTATTCAAGACTGTTTAAGGTGGTTTATTTATTCTGATTCATCCATGAACTGTTTTTTTTTAACACCACTGCTTCAGATATTCATAGATTTTAACAAGAGGGAAGTACATAGTCCTCCTAAAAGGAAGGGGTGAGAAATACTTGAGGTTTTTTCATGTCTCATATAAACAGAGATAATAAAAAAAGCAAGTGGGAATAGGATCAGCTTTATATTTTATATTATTTTAAAATATATTTTATATTATTTTTAAAGTTTTCCAGCTTTCATAAAAGGATGTGTTGGATTGGCTCCAAGACTCATAATGCAGTTCACTGTAATTCAATATTGTACATATTTTTATATACTAGAGCAGCATTGCAGCATTATCTTAAGTACAAATCTTAGCTGTTACATCATTTTATGTTGGTGATTTTGTTTAACTGTTCATGTAATAATTAGAAGTCTTCCACGTATATATGAATGTTGCAATAGTGTGATCAGACCAATCCTATTCCCTAAGGTATTATCTCCATAAATTGAATTAACTACAGTTTTAAGGATGTGAAATTTTGAGACTCCCTTCTTTTACATAATTTATCATCAAGCAGTAAGTGATTGGTTCATTTTACTGTTGTTTCCCTGTTTCTCAGTTAGAGTAGAAATGAGTAGAATTGTAGATTCTACATTCAGTAGAATGAGATATTCACATAACTTCAATTATTTAATAATCTCCATAGTTGTCTTTTAGATTGAACATTATCAAAGAACTTCAACAGTTAGTCCAAGGCTACCTTTCGTTTCTGTGAAATGCCTGCACCCAGGTGTAGTGGCTTGGCTACCAAATGTTTTTCTCCAGTGAGGATTCTGAGCCTGACTGGTTTATCATCTGCTGATTCCACTGACTTCCATCAAGATGAAAAGATAGAGCCCAGGCTCTGACATTGTGTCCTGAAATTGCATTTCACACCCAGTGTTCTAACTGTGGTGCTCCAAGGGCAGCCTCAGTGTTTTCAGTGACCTTGCAAATTGCTGGACAATGTCTGTGAGAAAGGCTCCGGATTCCTCAGAAACCCTGACAGGAGACTGACATCAGTCACCCTTAGGGCCCCATTTGGGCTCTTTGCCCTGAGGCTCCTCAGTTTAGGGATTCCTTTCCACGTGTAGAAACTGAATGTTATGGATAACTCAGTCCTTCAGCACTGATCCTGAAAAAAGCCAGTTTTTCCATGATGATGCAGACCCTTTTTCTCACCTCCTTCATGACTAAAGACTGCTGTGGAAAACCAGTCATTACTGAGTAGAACTCTCTGACCCCTCTACTCCCTGATCTTTCCCAAAGCAGAAACACTGTCATCATCTGTTCAATATCTAGATATAAAGATACCTAAAACCACAATCTCTGCTTCTGACTGGGTTCCTCCACACAGAAGGTCAAGGATGTAATGGGGTGTGTAGGAATACACACTGCCAAGTGGAGACGTCTAAGAATTTACACACACTGTCTGTTGATACTGCTTTCTCAAATATTTCTCTGATTTCAGGTGGCCGGGTCAAATACATATGTATTTTTGAGGTGTATAAAATGGGATTGCACATGTAGAGTACACATGCTCATAGTAACAGTAACCAGTAATAAAGTGGACAGTTAACTTTCTTTTTGCTGTCTTACCTTGCTGTGATTTCATAGCAAACTACTCTTGGATTGATGAGAACTCTGCTAATGCTATGAAAAAAACCTACTCCCAACTGCTGTTCTAGAGAAATGTTTAAAGACTTTGCTGCTCAAAGCTGTTGCAGTCCTCTGGACAGAAGAGTTGTAGCTAAAGATTGTAAAAGTGTTTTATAAACTGCAGTGTCCTGACTACTGCTATGTATGTACATTTTTTTAATGTTCAAACTATGATTGAGTTTCAGATAGAAATTTGTCTAGATAGCCTCACATCACTTTCATTAGTGAGGCTGTGAAATGATATGAGGCTTAGAATAGGTGGTCAGAAAATTGAAGGAGGGTAAGAATGAAAAAAAGAAAGTTTTCACTAACTGCACCAAGTGACATTAGAATAATGTTAGATTCTTTTATTTTGTACACTCACTCTGATTTTCATGGGTTTTGTTTGAAATGTACAAAAGTGATAACTTCTGAATAGTTAAATTGATGTTCTTTTTTTATATTCTTTTGCCTAGTACAAAGCTGATTTTATTCACAGTCTATTCAAGCAAAACCATCTAATAAAAGTCTTATGAGAGTACACTAAATGTTTAATATAATCATCTATTAATTATTATTCACCTGGTTTCTTCACTTTGATAATGGTAGGCATTGTTGCATAGATTAGTGGGTGGGACAATAGCTGCAGTATTGATTCTGGCAGTCTTGATTTGGAGATGTCATTTATATTTTTCCTGAATTGCTATAGCAGTACTGTGTAAGATGAAAGTCCAGAGTTGCTTTTCGTTCTCTGTAGTGTCTGTTTTCCAGTATTACTTTCCCATTTTGTTAAGTGTTAGAATGGCCTTTCCTGCCTGTTAAGAGAAATTACCTCATTCTTGGAGAAAATCCTTATTTAATTTCAATAAATTCTAATAGACTCACCCAGCATTGTGTCTCACCAAGCAGGTGTCAGTATCATCAGAGAACAAAAGGAAAGTTTTTTTCTTGCTGAATTCAGATGACTGTAATTTATTTCTGCAGTTTGAGAGCTCCTGGCCTTTCATTTCATATTTTTTCCTTTGGACTGGTGTGTGTTTAGTCTGCTGAAGGAGTGAGATGAGAAATTCTGTCTGTGCATGAAGGGCAGTTCATTAGTGGAGGGGACTCCCAACAGACTTGAGGAAGGCTCTGAGCCATCACCCCTGAAGGAAGCTGTTGGGTCACATCTGTCCTTCTGGTTTTGGTCAAACCATACAAGAGCTTTGAAGGAAAACATCTGGATAACTTGGATGCCTTAGATCCTCCACATCATTCTGGGTGTAGGCTTGGACAGAGAACAGAAATGGGATTAGAGATGTTTGAGAGTAAACAAAGATCTGTACAAGGATCAAGTGACTCCTGCTGTGTCTGGAAGGCCCAACTCTGGAATGGGGGGCAGTGCTGCTGCAGATGTTCTCCTGTTTGATAGAAGGGAATGAGTCTGGAGCTCTGGGCATGGCAATGGAAATCAGGCAGAGGTTTTTGCTGTAGTCCATGTTCTTGACATGTCCTGTAATTGTGAGCACGTTGCTATTTTGTTTAAATGCTTCCTGGAGGCAAAATTGCATCAATATTAATTCAGCTGTGATGTAAAATTGCTTGTCTGTCTGTAAGAGTTAATAAGTTAATGTCTTTTCAGAGCTTGAGTATTTTATTCTATAAAAATTCTACTGAGAATTTAAATGAGGTTGTAGTTAGTGAATTAGGCATGAGTACCTACCACTGGTAAAAAACGTTGAAAATGCTGTTTCACATCACTTCATTGGGGAAATTCTGATGATACCCCTTTTCACAGCAGTGGAAGTAGTTTATATTTTTTATTATTCGTTCTTGTCATCCTGGAAAAACTACAAATTGTAAAACCAATATGGAATTGACACTAGATTTAAGTAGAAGGTAAAAGTACAATTTTTAGTTAGTTTAGACTGGGCTGAGATAAACCTTACTCAAAGCTTGGAGGGGCTCTCTGTGACCAGTAGTTTCTGAGCTAAATGTGACACAGTCTTTCACATTGTCTACTAATGATAATTTATGGACTTTTAAAGTCCTCTGAAAGACTGGAGTAGGCAACATTCTTGGATTTTTTGAATGAAGGACAGTATACATTCAAACTAAACTTGAAAACTGTCCTGGAAAGTTTGTTATTATACTTGTAGCTTTGTTTACTCCATTGCTCAACAGTAGCAATGATTAATATTTCCTGTTCAGTAAGTAAGAGACTACAGAAATATTTTTGTTGTGCTCAGATTCTCTTAAACTTTTTTAGAAATACACTTTTTGATGATCTTTTCAATGGGGACATGATACAGGGGAAATACGGAAATACTATTTTCTGACCAAGCAAGGATGGCTAAGTGAGGAACCTGAAGTTTTCAGAGTGTTAGTGTGGTCACACTGTGTGATGTGCTATAAAACTGCTATGTCTTCATTCTTGATTTTTGTCTTCTCTTTGACTGGAATCATAGACAGTGGTTTTCTTCTTTTTTGGGCCTTAGGGTATTGTCTTTGAACAACATACAGTTAATGGATTTTCAATACCAGTGGCTAACATACCTAGTGCCCATATTAGAGTTAAAACAAGAAATGCAGATACACAATAATAGAATCTATCTTCTGGTATAGCAAAAGCCTAACTTAAAATACATGCTGCTATTCAGCCGAGTCTTTGGCCTTTCAATTTGATCACTGTTTTTGCAGATGATGAAGATGAGCACACTGTTATGAGACAAGGATCTTTGTTTGTTATGAATTCAGTGTAGATATGAGGCGTGTGATTCACCACCACCACAGGATTTCAGGGAAATTTAGATGAGATGTGAGAGAGCTTAGCTCTGGTGCAGGTTTGTCCCTTCAGCGCTTCACTTGCTCGTTTCCTGTGTGCTGGCAGAAAAGTAGGGTACTGAGCAAGGAGAGCCTTCCTGAAGGATTGTAATAGAGGAAGCTTCAGTTCCACAATAAAAATTTAATACTTTTTAAATCCTATCTGCTCCTAAGTTCTATTTAAAGAAGTCAGATAATGCTTTAGGTACATACAGTTGCATTGTCTAGAGGAAGTTCTGAGCCTTTGGTTTGCTTTGCCATTGATGAGAAAAAGCCTGTAAGAATTTTAGAGTGGAAGTGTTTTTGCTGAAGGATTCAAAAATGATAATTTATGTGTGTTGTGAGTAAAAAAGTCTGTGAAAAATATTTGTTGAATTTTGCATTGCATCTGGTAACCAGCCTTTTGTCCTTATGAATAATACTGCACTTCAAGAGTAGGAATTAAATCAATGTGCCTAAGAGAGTGATTTTAAGCACTGTAGTTTAATCCCTGTCCCATGTCCCTGTGCTGCTCCACAGCAGGTCCAGTTCTCTGCATAGACTGCCCTGTCACCTGCTCACTTGGCATTGACCTGTGGGGGATTTCCTGGGACAGCAGACAGGATTATGTTCTCTGGCCTGGGGGCTCACATCTACCCTCAGTGGGGCTAGTTCTCATTTCTCTTGTTGCGTGGCCAGTGGTGTATGGGAAGGGATTTTGTTTCAACCTGTCATTGGATTTCAGGCAACAATGAGACTTAGCTTCTTTCTTAATTCCTCTGTGGCTTTAATTCTGTTATCTTTTAGTTGCATTTCAGCTGTCCTAGTTTTTTTTCAGTGGCCTGAGAGGCAAAACAGTCCTGTTTAGAGTCACTTTATTTCTGCTCCAAGATGGAGTTGTTAGATGGCATTTCTGTTTTATCTGGTACTGTGCCATCATGAACAGGGACAAGTGAGAGAGGATTTGAAGGTAAGGAAATAGAATCAGAGCCATCTCCACATATCATGGGAACATGAAGGAAAGTTACTGTGTGAGGAGCTGGCAGGTTTTTATATCTGCATTTGGAAGTAATGGAGCAACTGGTATTATTTTGAGTCCTTGCACTGGTGCTAGGAAAGGGAGGAGAAAGTGGAAAAAGGAGCAGGTAGGTGCAGTGGGAGGAGATGTGTGTGATCTGTCCAAGGCCACCTGTTCTGCTGCTGTTTGGGGGTCTGCACTGCGGGAATCAAAAGCAACCTGGCTGTTGTAAGTGAACTTGCACTAATTTTGTAACTAATTTGTGAGTCATCCTCTCTGAAATATCAGATATGTTAGTGTATTTCATGCAGCAAATCAGTTTCTCTAAATTAATAGAAAAGATTAGACTTTCAAATGCACGAGGATATCTGGAGTTCAGAATTACTCAATCCTTGAATTATCAAAAGCCATGTACCAAAAACGTTACACGTGAACCATTATTTTGATATGTTCTTCTGTAACAATACTTCCTGAACCACTTTGTTGGCCATATAAAAAACACTGATTATACAGTAATACTTCAGTAAAAAATAATTTTTTTAATCTGTGTTTTTCTTTCAGGGCAATTAAAGCATTTCAGGAGGCGCTTTATGTTGATCCCAGCTTTTGTCGAGCCAAGGAAATTCATTTGCGACTTGGGCTTATGTTCAAAGTGAACACAGACTATGAGTCCAGTTTAAAGGTAGGTTTAAGTCATTTCAAATTGAATTAACATTTCTTACAAGTCATGTGTTGCATCTTAACAAGGAATGCATAAGCACAGAACAGTCACAGACCACCTGGTATAGAAATTGAAGTGCTTTAATGTGGAGTGTCTTAGTCTAAACAGAAGGATAGGTTTGAGGTGTGTGAGATGCTACACTCCAGATGAAAAATTTGGTGTAGGACTCTTGTTAAAATAGTGAACCTTGAGGGAGACTGAGGTTGTACAGAAAGCTAAGGGGAAAAACAAAGCAGCTTGGACTATTTGATTTTTTAATTTTTATATTTGGTTTTTTCCCCCCTAGCTTCCCTGTTGTAAACTGGAAGTTCTTGAAATTAGTAAACTAGAAAGTTTTGATGCAAAATGATATCTTTTTTAATATAATTGTTACTTTTCCAACAGTTAATTAATTCTTTCATTTCTTGGCTTGAGAGTCAGCTTCTAAGACAACAGTTTCTGGCTAATCAATTGGGAATGGTTTATGGTACCACAGCACTTTGTTTCTTCTGTACCTCTTCAAATTCCTTACTATTGACATTCTTTTCTGGCCACTGATTGTAATCTGTCATTTAATCTCCCTCTGTGCAGCACATTTGCCCATGTTTTTCCTCTTTCCATTTTCTACTTTACCCACATGTCCTTTCCTTCCTGGCCTCTAAATTTAGCTGTTACATGTCTTGGAAAAAGGAAGTGTTCTTTTAAGGGAGTTGCATGTGGTGGGAAATACACCTGCAGGGCTGAGAATTTTGTAATTAAATGTAATTTATAAATGCATTTCTACATGTTAATCTTTCCTAAAAATTACTGAAAACAGTAAGTGTTTTGTTTTCAAGAATCTTACAGCTTCCTTTTCTTGGCAGATTGTTTTCTTGGGTTGTCAGAATCACATTGTCCAATATTTGAAAGAGTAGAGTGTTACTCTTAATTTTTCCTTTCAGTTTTTGTGATAGAGGGAAGGAGATCTCTCCCCAGACTTCTCTTTTCATCCAGAGCCCAAGGTTTCACCTACAGACATTGGTGGAATTGGAAATTGCAGAGGAGTAGAAAAGATTCCATGCAATGAATGGTGAAAAAGAGCAAGGAGAGGAAGACATAGATCACTATTGACAAAGGGATTATGTGTGAACTTGGGTGATCCTGTTTCCTTACACTTTGGCACAGATTTGGAATATATGATAAATATTGAGTAAAAGAAGTGCTGAAGTACATTTTGGTTTTATTTTTAAAGAAGCTGGGAGAAAAGATTAAATTTACAAGCAAGTGGTCGTCTTGTAATCAAGTAGTAGAAGAAAATCAGTGATCTCAAAAGGCCTTTTCCAACCTAGTTGATTATACAATTTTAATTTTTGATATAAATTGATGAAGAAATAGATAATCTTTTTCTACTGTGCCATAAAATTTGCAATTCTGTCAGTGAGTCAGCTATTTAAATATTATGGATAACCCAATCTAAATAATTTCTTGTGTTTGATGTTCACAAGTTTGCAGAGCAAATCAGTTCATTTACTATGTGGATTTTGAGTATACCAAACTTCAAGGTTTCGAAACACCAGCTACAAATGAGAAAACCACAGAAGTAGTATTTTGAAAACAGAAAGAAATTAATCTTTTTTAATGCAAAATTATCATGATTCCATTGCTTTTATGTGGCATGTGGTTAAGTCACTTAAGAAAACAAATGGCCACAACAAAAGCAGGTTACCCTGGGGCAGAGGGATGGTCTTCAAAGGATGGTGAAATGAACATGATGGGTGTGTGCATTAAAGATGGTTTCATGTTTTTCTTAGAGCAATATGACTGCAGCTTGTTCCTAAGTTTGTCTCATTTTCCACCTTGCAATCCCAGTTGCCTCGTTCAGCACTCTCAGTCACATTGAATCGAGTGATTTTTCATTTCTTGCTTTTCTCCATTTGCAGACTGAGGTGGTTCAGAAGTTTGAGCCAGCTCATGTTGGGATTGCTGGGTTGGTCCATCCAGTGCAAGGTTGATGGAATGGGAAGGAGGGGACAGAGCTGTCTTACCCCTACTGGCTCAAAATGTAATGAGAAACTGCTCTGGAATTACCAACTGAGACACCTAAAGCAGAGTTTCTGGTTTGCTTCCTTTGCTATGAAGGTGGCAATTCCTAGTAAAGAATAACAGTGAGGAACAAAAGAAAAGACCCAGCAGAGCTCGGTCTCGAACACTTTGAGCTGTTTCCAGTTCAGCTCAGCTGTGGGTTTGAGGTACAGTCCAAGCACTTAGCTACTTTGAAAACTTAAGTGCTAGGGATTGAAACTTAGTAGTTGAAACACCACAATATGTCAGTTGAGGAAAAAACTAAGTAGAGCAGGGCTGTAGCTTCTTAAAAGCCAATCTGATTGATTTAAAAAAAACCACATCTTAAACCAGAATTCTGAATGATGAGAATATGTGAGGCAAGTCAGAAAGTGCTGCCTTAGTGAAGAGAACAAAGTGAAGTGCTGGTGCACTGGTTATGCTCAAGCATGGGCAGAGTAAAATGAGGAAGGGATGTAAGGAAAGAGTGTGAAGGGATGCTTTCACTCTGTCTCATTCTATGAGATACAGAATATCTCATCTTTGATCAAAAGAAAATTAAGAGACCTAAAGCAATGAAAAGACAGAGTTGTCTTGTGCCTTTTTTGGTTTGGTGGACCTTTTTAAGAGGATCCAGGATTTGAGAGAGTAATTCAGTGGGTTGGGATCCAGCCTGCCTGTGAGCACAGACCCTTTTCCTGGGGCCCTTGCCCAGTTTGAGCTCCTCATTCACACGAAGGCAGAAAGTGGAAGTAACTTTTCATCTGGTATTCGCTTGTGACTGCTCTGGATTTCACAGATTGTACCAACCTTGCATTAAAGTACTTTGAAATATCATAATGTTTTTGATGGTATTTAAACATTCATGTTAAGTCTGTAATTGCTAAGAATAAACTATTGCCAACAGATGAGTCATTGTCAGTAAGAGTCATTGTCAGTAAGAGTCTTCAGGCAAAGGGGGAAGATAGAAGTCTGAAGGTCATATATTCAATGTTTTTCACTATTTTAGAGCATTAACATAAATCATCTATATTTTATGTAAGCAATTTAAGCACAAAATTAATTTTTACTATTTTAAGATGTTGATGATCAAGATAATTGCTAGAGTGCTGTTTAACAAGCATAAAATCAACTCCCAGTGTTTTTTCAAAATCAATTACTGGTTTTGCCTGTTCTGCAGTTAAGACTTGCAAATTACTCTATGAATCCTTGACTTTCTCTGTTATCCCATTGCCATAAACTCTTGCAACACCAAGGCTGTTGAAAATTACTTGGCCTTCAGGCTTACATTAAGGAAAAAAAAAAGTGTCCCTTCTGGTTGAAAACAAAACAGTCGGAGTATAACCTGGCAGATGGGGCAGTGTTACCTTCAGAGGTGAGACACGAAAGCTGAATTTGCCCCATTCATCAGAAAAGTACAGTTAATTCCAAAATTAACTGGCAGTGACCTGGAGGATGGATTTATTCTTATATATTAATGACTCTAGCAACAACATGCTACTGAAGTTTACCTCACAGTCCAACTTTTTCGGTTTTCTATGTCCTGCTACCCCTTTCCTGTTCACCATTTCCTACAAAGGACACAAGGAATACTGTGTTCAGTGGTGGTAGGACATGAGAATAAAGCAAGATCTCTAGGAATATAATATATCTTTTTATTCATTGGGTAAATGTTGTTGGAAAAAATACACTTCTGAGTACGTGCTGCATTATTTCTGACATGTCGCTCACTGTCATGGTCATTTTCCTATTTATTGAATTTATTTTGTTTTAATTTGGTCTCCTTTTTTCATAGGTGCATGTAATCATCTTGTCTCTCATGTGTGTCTCAGTTCTACTCTTAAGTACTTTCAGTCTTAAACAATTATGAGAAAAAATGTGGGAATGAAAAATTTCAGAGAGACTTTTGGAGGACTTTCCTGTAGGACATATGGCTGCAGAGCCTTTTGAGATCTGGGAGCTGAGCATCAGCTGACAGCTACGGGAAACCAATCTCCCTTCTGGTGCTCATCCTGCTCCGTGCTGTTGCAGTCTTGTGCTTTTAGTAGGGATTTAGAGCCATGATTCTGAAAGCCCTTTGAATGCAGAATTCATACTTAAGGGAAAAAAAGAAATCTTTGGTTTTTATATTTATTAGATTGATAACATTGAGGGAACATTTGGGGGCCAGGGGGCAGATTTTTTGAGGTTTTGGTTTTATCAGGGGAAGCTCTGTTTGCTTTTGTTTGGAGATTTGTGGTGGGGGAATTGTGTGGGTTTTGTTGGATTTTGTTTGGTTTGTGGGGTGGGTTTTTTTAATGGGTGGTCAATAGGAATGCTGAACATGGTTGGTTTATAGCAAACAAAGCAATGTTTTGCTTTGAGAATTTTATTTGGTTTTAATACAGGTGCAGCCTGTACCCAGTAACAAAACCTGCAGAAGAATGAGAACTCAATTTCTCATGTTTTCAATTATCTGCCTTTTAGTAGAAATACTGATTCTGTCTTTCACTTACAGAAATTTTTCCTTCTTTATACACAAAGCAGTTACTCCGGTAGTTTGCTTCAGGCTTATGCTTTCATCTTGCCTGTAAATCATCAATTTAAATATAATTTTAATTTTTTAATTATTCTTCTAAAGATTCTCATTTGTTAGTAATGTTAAGACATGCTGCTTATATTAGGATAAGAAATAGGCTGCAAAAGAATTAAAAATGTGCATGAATTGTATGAATATGCATGAAATATAAAGAAATTAAATACTGATGTACCAATGAACAGCTTGAAGTACTTATTTATAGTCAGTCAGACACTTTTCTACCACTTATTCAAATATTTCTCCTGTATATATATATACTTATGAAAGATATTTTTAACTAGTGCAGCTATTCTATGCCAGCACGTAACAGTTATAGACATATCATTCATGTTTTATGTTCTTTCTCTGAGTAATAGGTAAACAAGTATTTAGGAGAGTGAAAATTTGTGACTTTGAATCTTCATGTGCTGTTTTACCACCTAGTTATCTTTCCCATGTGGGCTTAGTTTAGTAATTTTTAAGTTTAAACATTGTACATTGAAACTGTATGTATTTTAATTACTAAAAATAACTAGTCAAAATACATGCAACTATGAGAAGTTTTAGTTTCTTATGTCTAGTTTTATGTCTTTAATTCTATGAGGATCAGCTGCTTTTTTAGGTAAAAAACAAGGTGGAAGGCTTTGGCTCTTGCAAGTTTGGATATCCAAGATGTCAAGTGCTTCACACAAAAAAAGCATTTTGTGGAAAGCAAAATGAAATTAATCAAAATATAATTTCAATAAAAGTGTAAGTGGATGGAAAACAGCATTTGGGATTGAAATGTCTCTCTTAGTCTTTGTAGTTTGCATATATCAATGGTGGAAAGACACGTACAAGAAGTAAATCCATGGAAGTTTTTCAGTGCAGCATGGCACTGTAATGAAACTGCAGGAGAGTTATTAATGTGACTGGTTTTGACAGTGGATAATGATACCACAATGTCTGGCCCTACAGAGTGTTCTCTTTTATTCTCTCTTACCTACTTTCACTTGGGTTTTTGACTAATTCCTGTAAAAGAGAATTACAGGTGTATTTTAGAAATGTCATGATTACAAAGAGGAGTAAGAGCTAAAACTGAATTACCGTGCTGTGTGGCATCTTCGCTCATTTGGGAGGTGGGGAAGAACACACCATGGGACGAGAAACAGGCGATTCGGGAGCTGAGAATTCAGTGTAAGGATATTGGTGCTGGGTGGGGCAACCCTGCAAGTATGGACAGAGTGGGGAATGATGTGGTGGAGAGCAGTGCTGTGGGAAGGGGCCGGGGCATCCGAGTCAATGGCAAGTTGAACATGAGCCAGCAGTGCCCTGGCAGCCAGGAGGGACATCCTGTCCTGAGGGACATCAGGGACAGCATCACCAGCCGGGCAAGGGAGGGGATTGTCCTGCTCTGCTCTGGGCTGGGACAGCCTCACCTCCAGTGCTGGGGGCAGTTTGGGGCACCACACTGGAAAAAAGACGTGAAGCTATTGGAGAGTGGCCAAAGGCAACAAAGATGGTGAAGGGCCTTGAGGAGAAGCCATGTGGAGCTGGGGGCATTTGGTCTGTTCAGCCTGGAGGAGACTGAGGGGAGACCTCACTGCAGTCACAACTTCCTCAGCAGGGGAAGAGGGGCAGGCACTGATCTCTGCTCTGTGGTGACAGTGACAGGACCCGAGGGAATGCCCTGAAGCTCTGTCAGTGGAGGTTTAGGTTGGATATTAGGAAAAGATTCTTCCCCCAGAGGGTGTCTGGGCACTGAACAGGCTCCCCAGGGCAGGGGTCACAGCACCAGCCTGGCAGAGCTCAGGAAGCTTTTGGTCAGTGCTCTTGGGTACATGGTGTGACTGCTGGGGATGGTGCTGTGCCAGGCTAGGAGTTGGACTCAGTGATCCCTATGGGTCCTTTCCAGCTCAGGATTTTCAGTGATTCTGGTGCGCTTCATTCATGGACCTTCTCCTTAAGAGGCGTCTCCATCGGGACAGATGCAGTTTTATCAGGTGTACCGTGACTGCAAGGTTGGCATTCAGGGCACGCAGAAATGGTCGCAGTGTAGGCACAGGCTGTGGGCAGGGACTGAGCTGAGCTTTCTGTGCAGCCTGGGCAGCTGTGGGGGCTGGAGGCTGAGCCCTGGAACGAGCCCAGCTCCGGCTCCGGGCGGATCAGCCCCTTGGCCATGCTGGTGCTGCAGCAGTGACAGCACACTCCCCCTTTCCCTGTGCCGTTCTCTGGCTGCTGGCAGGCAGTCTTTTCAGGCTCTTAGCACAGGAATAGCTGATTTCTGATGTTGCAGAAATAATGCAGAAAAGGTGGAGGCAAACGTGAGTGTTGAGATAGCTTTCTGAAAATCATTATGTAAAGATACTGATCAGTAAATTCAGATGCAGCCTTTTTTTGGCTAGCAGAAATGCAGCTTTTATGATCTTCCTGTTTAAAAATAATTTTTCTCTTAGAGCTTGTCAGAACAAGAGATTTTTCGGAGTGCACTGCTGCTATTCAGTGTATATATGGCCTTTGTTCCTTGTGTCCTTCAGCAGTTTTGTTCTCCCCTGTCTCCATTGGCTTTTTTCAAATTTTGGACAAAAGTACCCGTGTGTTTACACTACACAGACCTTTTCTCTTGCAAGTTGAGTTTGTTGTGAGCTCAGAAGGCAGTGGAGAGCAGCAGGATGAGCTGCTGTAGCAGCACACGGAGCGTGTCCTCTCCTGACCCTGTCCCCTGGTCCCAGAGATGCCTGGCAAATGGAGGCTTGGCACTGTGCCCCGGCTGGTTACACAAGGCTCGCCGTGTCCTACTTATCTGAACAAAAGCTGCTCTGAGCAACACGGGCATCACACCTAGGTCACACAGGCAGAAAAAGCCATCTCCTGACAGAATTTTACTGAGTCATGATGGAGCTTTCCTTCATGGTAAGTCGGTGAGGATTGTCAGGTTTCAGATGATGGCTTGCCTTGCTTGCTGAATAAATGCAGAGCCGAGAGCTATTAAACTTGCTGATGTCACCCTGGAGAGGAGGAGGGAGTAGAATCACTACTTGAGGTCTCAGGTTTGGATGTAAACAGAGACAGTACTGAAAATCTTTCACTGAACAGAAAAGGGTTCGTTTTGCTTTTGTCATTTATTGATTAAAGAAACAAGAAAACCTTGGGTACTTTCCTGTTACATTCTAAAGAATGGGTGTTAATTCTAAGAGAGAAAGCATGTTAAGTTACCTAAATCAGTGTCAGATTACTGTTACTTTACTACCAGAACTAGTGCTTTCATCAGTTCTCTTGATATGGAATCCACTGTACCTCTCATCCTTGGAAAGGTTATCTTCGGAATTGTTTCCACAATTAGAGGCAAGTCAAGGACCCCAGAGGAGATGGAATGGGCTGCAGATAACTCTGCAATTACAGATGACTGCAAATCAAGGTGATTTAGGGCTTGGCTGATCTTAAAGGTCTTTTTTAACCTGAACGATTCTGTGATTGTGCCTTGAGCCGAAGCCCTTGAGAAGAGCCTGTTAGTTTTTAACATTCAGAACACTGCCTTCTAGGTAAATCCTCTTACTGGGGATTTGAATTTCTATAGACTGCTGTCTGCCTTGAGGTATTGTGTGTCGTCTCTGAGCTGCAGCGGCCTCTCCTGCATAACAACTATTCCACACAGCAGTAGCCAGCTCAGTGCTGCAATATTTGAGAGGGGTGCAGATGTTTGCCAGCCGCTGCTGTTGGTTGCAGAAATGGAAGTTGGAAATTATTACTATTTCTTTAATTTTTTGGTGCTGGTAATTGTCATTAGTGGATCTGCATTTGGCTAATGAGGTTGATGTGTTAGAATTTGTGCATGGGGTTTTTTTTTTTTTGTCTGATTTCGAGTACTTAATGGGGAGCTATGTATTATTTATCCGGCAAGAGGTGTAGGTTTGCTTGTGTGTGTGCATTTCAGAGGTTCTTGGTTTGAAAGGTTCTGGGGTTTCTGTGTATTGCTTTTAATTGTCTAGTGTAAATGGTGTGTTTTTCTATAGTTACTGGCTTTGGTTTATCAATTTCTTTACCGTTTGTAGATTAATGAACAGTGCAAGTAGAAATTGAACACACTAAGAAAATTTTCATAATGTGGATTTTGGAATTTCAGAAGTTGGCTACTGTAGCAGTGAATATTTATTTTTTTAGGAGGCATTGCTGAAAATATTTCTTCCCTTTTTTACGGTATAGCACTTGATACTATTGGCATACTTACATATTAAAATGGGTAGATACTCTTACATGGTTGCCTGCTTTCTCTCAGTGAGTCTCACTGCAGTAACCCTTCAGAAGAGCTGCTACAGAACAGTTGTCAATCTTTTTTCTTTAGATCTTATTTTTTATAATAGCATTGCTAGGTGAGAGCAAATCTGTTCCATTCTGCTTTATCTTTCCATAGTAATTGTAAATGACGGTGCAAGATGACATATCTGTACAGGAAGAATTTTGTACCTTTTAGATTGGTAACACTCAGTTGTACAGGCCAGAGCCTTTTTTTTATTTTTTTTTTTTGGCAGGCAAAATGCAATTTAAGATAGAGCATTTTATTTTTATTTAGTTTTTTTTTTTAAAGTTGTCTGCTTAGTAGAATCACTATGGTAACAGACTAAAGGATGTCTCTGAGGCACTCAACCTGCATTGCAATGTAAGTGAGGGGAGACTGTTAAGTTCTCTGCCTGCTGAGCAGTAGGGAAAGGAGCAGACACAGCAGAGAAATAAGCTAATAATTAATATTTGTAGGCTATTATTTAATGCTTGCGCTAAGGTTAAAAGTTATTTTACAGTGTGAATCTGTTGGTTTTTGTATTCTCTTCTGGGGGGGATATTACTAAAATGTTCATTATAAATCATTAATTTGTGTTATTCATCTTGAGTTTGGTTCATTTTTTAAATGCTTTTATATGCTACAAATGGTGTTGATGAACTGGGTGAGGAGGAAGCTGCATTAGTGCATGTCAGGGCTTATGGAAGTGTCAGCATTCTTCTTATGTGTTGTTATGGATAATATATTAATTTTCAAATTTTTTTGCTCCTATTAAAATCAGGATTTTTGTAAACGTGATGCTCTGATAAAATCTTACACATCTTAGAGATGTGTTTTGTATGGACATTCTGTACTCAAGGAGTTATTATGGCCATGAGGAAAGTTAAGTAGCATCAAATAGCTCTGAGTACAATACTGAAACTGTATGGCACATATCCATTGATACAGACTTTGTTTCTTCCTAGCTACAGCAGTAAGCTTCCAGTGCCACCTAGTTTGGCATCTTGAATAGTTTGATCTAAATTATCATTTTTATGCTAAGAAAATAAAGTATACTAAAGCATCAGTCATGTTTTGTGTATTAGAAATCACCTGACTCTGAATTTTGTAAATAATGGTATTTATTAACAGTAGTATTTCATAGGTTAACTCCTAGGCTCCTGTATTCCTAGGCCTTATTCTCTCTTAAACAAATACATCAATGGAAATTTCACACCTTGTGAGGATTTTGTCCAAAGTTTATGGAAAAGCTCAGGCACTGGAGTTTCTGTGCCTGTTCCATTCATTTTTATATACTTGTGTCTCAAACCTAAGCAGTGATCAGTGAATTAACGTGACACTTGAAGACAGAGTTCATGGCTCTGCTTTGTGACCTTCTTTATAGATGAGTGAAAAACTTAACCTCAGAGCCTAGAATGTTTTGAAAGGTAGTTTTTGTATTCCTTAAAGAACAGTGATTAAAATTAAACAAGCTTTGTGAGAACTTACGAACTCCTTATGAATTCATGTTTTAATGTAGAGGTATTCATAGTAAATGCTTTTTGACAAGACTTCAATTTTTAAAAAACTTAAAATCCCTCAGTTTGAAGGGAGAGTGTTCTGTTTTTTAGATAGATTGAATGCTTAAGCATTTTTTTCCATGAGGTTGAGCTGGTGTGTCTGCAGTCCCAGTTGTGTATATAAACACTTGATCTTCCAATTTTGACCATTCATTTTGATGTCTTCATCCTTTCAGATGCAACCCCAGCTGTTTTGTGAGGATCTGTTCTGTTGTCATCTTACATTACTAGAAGCATTGCAATGTTTGCAGTAAAAAGAATTTACTTTCCTCTAGTAAGCAGTGGAACAGAAATTGAAATTTTTTTTAAGACACATGGTAAAATGTGGTATTGATTTTCAAGTACAAAATTGATTTACTCTTAGTAGTTTGCCCAAGTGATAGTATTACTTTATTTGAAAAGCAAATAATTCTTTTTTCTTTCCAGCATTTTCAGTTAGCTTTGATTGACTGCAATCCCTGCACTTTGTCTAACGCTGAAAGTAAGTAACCAATAAGTATTTATTTTGTTGTGGATTTCTTTTAAGTCTTATGCTTGCAACTGTATGAATTTTTAATTAACTAGGTCTTCAAAATCAGAAGAATTGGTGCTGAGAAAGGGAGACTACAAAACCCATCTCCCTCTCTCAGTGGAGACAGATGTTCCAGTGGAATTGTGGATTGTTTTAGTAAATGGAATAAGTAAAAATTGAGACTTGGCTTATTCATTACTCTGAAGGCTTGAGTTCTGGAGGAAATTTACTATTTGACTGCTTTTTATTTATTTATAAACCTAGTGCCTGTGCTGTGGCAGACATTTAATAGCAATTATTTAAAACTTTGCATCATCTTGATAATCTATAAATTTTCAGTGATTATTTTCATGCCGTTTAAATTTATAGATCCAAAATTCAGCATCAATCTTACTGCAGAAATAAGGATAAAAACCCATATTTGATTTTTTTTTTGTTTTTTTGATGTCAACTATATATTAGTCTATATTTGAACATGTTAATCTTTAGTGCAGTGGGATCTATCATAGGCAGAATGTACTGTAGGCTGTAACAGAGTGTCCTGCAGGTATTTAGCTGTAGTTAAAGGAGTTGTATGCAAGAATAAATGTGTGTTTCTTTGTGTTCTGGGTTCTGTAAGAATTAAAAGGCTGAGAGTTGTGAAGGAAATGATTCCTTCAGTTTTTCAGGTATCTTCATGTTGAGCTTAAGTTACCTCTCAAGTCTCACTTCAGAGGCATTGGATAAAATATTTAAAAGTGTTTCTTTAAAAACTGGATGGAATTGTGAATATTGTATCAGCAAGGTAGTGAAAGGGAGTTTGTTCACATGGCTGAAACCACTGGCTCTATCAAGGAGCCAGCTGTGCTTCAAGGCTGTCTTCAAAGCTTTGTCACTTATCAGGAGCAGGCAAAGATAATTTTGTAAAAAATTGCAGAATTCTCCCTGAGTCAATGGGCTTTTAATGCTTTTCAACCAGACATGTGATTCTTTATTTTATTTGGTGTTTGTTCATATTCTTTCTCACTAACTTTATCGGTTTTCACTAAATCTCTGAATTTCTGTAAGGTTTTCGTGACCCTTCCCCTCTAGTCTCCTCTGCCCCCAGATTTGTGTAGAGGGCTGGCCCCATGTAAAGGCTTCAGTGCCTGATAAACCCAAAGGACCAGAGCAAAGAGGACTGAGAGGTGCTTGGTCAGGTCCCACTGTGCTGTTCTGAAGGAGAACTGAGCCCCCTGCCCCAGGGTGTTGGGTACCCTCACTAAAAGCTCCATTTAATCCTCCCCCTTGCATTTCTAAGAGCTGGGTGAGTAGCAGCATTACACTGAGTGTGTTCCCAGCAGAAATGTTAGAGTACTAAGCAGCTCTTCTTCCTATTTAGGCAGTCTCTAATCTGACACCTTTAATTTTCCTTTCCCCTCCAAGGCATCACTTCATTTTGGAGCTTCACACTGAAAGGGTTTTGTTAGGAGGGGAAAAAATACAGAGAGATTTTTTAGATAATGAACTCCTGAAACAAAAGCAGAGCTTTTCTTTCATCAGTACAAAGTGAAGTTTGATGATGCAGTGAACATAATGGGTGTGTTATGTCCTCTTTAGCAAGGAACACAAAAAGTTTATTAAAATTTTAGATGATGCATTTCATTCTGACCTGGTTTCCAAAGTGCACTCAGCTTCCTTCTTTATAGTGAAGGACAAAGCAATGCACAAAGGGAGATTTCTTTCCCTCTCTTATGACCCAGCATGAAACTCTGAACTCCATATTACCTGTATGTATGGTAATTTGGTGTCTCACTATTCTGTAGCTTCAAGGGAGAGAAATCTGTGTAATTGAAATAAATTGAGCTTGGCTCAAACCACAGGTATTTTCTTACTTGTAATCCTCATGAACATAGAGCAAAAGTCTGTCTCGAAGGAAGTTTTCTTTCCTCATCAAAGCAGAATGAGGATTTCATTTATCTCAGTTAGCTTTAGCTATCTGCCAGTCCATGGATAGTCCAGGTTAGCAGTTCTCAAGTCTTTTCTGTGATGATTTGAGCAGCATAAGGGTGATTTTCTCTCTGCACTTACTCTTCAACAATTCCCATTTTTCTTTCTTCAGCCAGCAATCTTCTTGCCTGCACAGGCTGCTGGTAGTATTATGGCATTCTGGACAATTTGTATTAGGAATTGAAAATGCTTAACAGTAACAATCAGAGTGTCACCTGTAATTAACACTTCTGATTTCAGTTTAAAAAGGCAAAGACAATTCCTAAAAAAAGAAGAAAAAAAAACTATATTTAAGATCCCATATAAAACTGGCAGTGTGTAACATAATGTTCTGGAACCCTAGCTAGTCTATTTCTTGGCAGCTGAATGAAAATATTTATTTCTAGCTTGGTTATGTACAGAAAATACTATCTGTGTTCTCTTACGTCAGCTTCAAGAGATTTTATTGCTAAGTTTACTGAAAGGTTAATTCTGTTTCAGAATACAAATAAAATCCATGGGCTGCTTTTATCAATGTCTGTTTGCAGTTTTTGTGCTTTGTTAGGATATTCATTTTCTGTCAGGTCTAGTATATTATGTGTAAAATATCGATGTGAAAAATACTCTTTTGGTATCTTCAAAATGTAATTTGTCTTGGGTTTGCACTGATAAATTTGAAACATTGTTTATCCCTCCCTTCAAAATATTGTAATTACTGTTGTTTATTAAAACTAATAATTTTGATTTTCCCACTCTTACAGTTCAGTTTCACATTGCCCACTTATATGAAATCCAGGTAAGCTTTAAGCTCATTTTCATAAAGTGTGGTTGAGTTTCAAACTGTGTGATGTAATCAGTCTGTGGAATTCAGATTATAGGTGCTCTAGAAAAGTTAAACTAAAGTCTTGACTCACTCAAGAAACTTGATTTGCTTTCTGAATTAAAAATATTTTGTGTGTGAAGTGTCATGCTAAAAATTGGAATAGCTATCTAAATAAACATATATTTACTGATCTCCCAATTTGAGTGCAAAAAAAAAAAATCCAAAAATACAACTTTCAGGAAAATTATTTTTTGAGATTTTATATATATTTAAAAGGTTATATGTAGATTTAAAAATACCAAGTTTCTCAGTTTATATATTTATATTTATATTTATGTATATTCATATTGTTTCCGATATACACAGAATCAATTCCAACCAGTTGCCCATGTGCCTTTAAAGTATATGTGGTATATTTGACATGAAATTTTCAAATTTAAGTGCAATTTTAAAAGTTTTTAGACTTTCAAATTAAATTGATGCATGTGGCAGTAGGGATCTACAGTCAACAGCAAATAAAGCTGTGTTACTAATTCTGTGTCAAATCCTACCACAGAGCTTTTCAGGTGAATCTTTTGGGAAATTACAGAACATTTTCTGAGCTTCCAGAATATAAATAAATTGAAACCAAGTGGCTACTGAGATAGCTATGGTATATTTGAGATTTGACTGACTGGTTACATAACGTGGATGTTGTACCCTTTTACCACATTTTGTAGGTATCATATGACTGAGGAAGGGATGTGACATGAAAACAAAACCTGTTATAAATGAAATGGATGACAGACATAAATTATATTTTCAATCAGTTAGAAAGTAAGTGCTGTCTTTTGATGGCACACTGAAAAATGGCCTTAAGTATTTCTATATAAATAGAAGATATAAATCTGATAAACAGAATATTTTTCTTTTGAATGCTTTTGGTGCAAAGTCATATGACAGGGCAGAAATCTCCCATCCCAGTGCACCATGAAGCAGCTTCTTGGATTGTTGTGGTTCTTACTTGGCTACCATCCAGATTCCATTCAACACATCAGTTCTGCTTTACTCCAGCAGATCAGAAAGAAGTTTAAACACCCCAGGTCACCATGCCAGGTGTCCTGTGTAAGTCCATGACCAGTTACAGCTGTGCTTACAGCTGTGCTTCCTGGCTGACAATTCCAGGCAGCAGGAACTTAATTTTTATACAAGTCAGAGCAAAAATGTTTTGGTGCATTCTGCTCTTAGGTTTGGTTTGTCTCACAAGTCTGGTTGGGAGGGGTGTCGTGTTTTCTGGAATTTGGCAAACTGGCAGCCAAAGGAGTCCTGGCTTCATTCTGGGCAGTACCTCTGACACAACTGTGGAGAGGTTTTGGAGACAGGCTGGTTGCTCAGTTTCTTTTACAGGACACGTCTGAAAGAGTCTTTTGAACCCCTCCATATACTTGAAAATCATCTATTCTCATAATATTAATGAAAAAGTTAATTCATTCCTTAATTAAGTACCATGGTAGTGCACTTTAAATGATGGATTGGCAGGCTCTGGACAAGAGACAAGCATGGTGCTGATGAGAATTAGCACTGGTTTTTTATTGTGTTTAATGCTGGTTTCTAATATTTCACCTCTGGAAGTGAGATGGCTTGTAGAGTGTCTAAAGAAAGATGCTGGATTGGGTTCTCCTCCTCTTTTCCATTTCTGAGACTATTCATGATGCAGCCTAACATCAAGGACTTTGGAATTAGCACAGAGATACAAAGTTCTTCCCTGTGGGGGTGGTAAGGCCATGGACAGGTTGCCTGGAGAAGCTGTGGATGCTCTGTTCCTGGATTTGTCCATGGCCAGGTCAGACAGAGCTCTGAGCCACCTCCTCTAGTGAAAGAATATCCCTGCCCATGGCAGGGGGTTGGAATTAGATGATCTTTAAGGTACTTTCCAACCCAATCCATTCTGATTCGATAAAATAAAACCAAATGTAAACTTCGTGACAAGTTTTGTTAGTATTTTAAGGCATATAGGTAATCAGATTTCTAAAGGGTAAATGCTACAACAAATAACAAAAGTAAAAAATATTCTAGGTCTGGAAAACATGCTCTGTTTTAAAAGGCCTTTCTGAAGCCCCCTGAGCCTGTAAACATATTTTTCAAAGTGTGAATATTAGGCACTAATATTTACCTAATTTGACATCTGGATTGCTGCCTCTGCTGTCATGCTCTACAGTGAACTTCCATTCATTTGCTTAACATTCATAGTCATAAACTACAAATTTTGTTCCCAATGCTAAATTTAAAATATTTTCCTGATTGTTTTTCTTTTGCTGGACATGGATATTTTATTTATTTATATTATTTGTTTTCTTACCAGTTATCTGCATTTCATGAACACCAATTAAAAATCTTTTCTACCAACTTCCCCTTGTTCCATTTGAAAGTATGTAATTGCTGCTTTAATTTTTCTTCCTGACTAGAATAAGGCTTTTAAATCACCAGGGTTGTCTTTTGTCATTTTGAGATTTCAAGAACTTTATAACATTTTAAAATTCTAGTACGTATTTAATTGTTTAGAATTTTCTTCCCATTTGTCCTTCAAAACACCAATACTGATTACTGTGTACTCCTTGCTTAAAACAAACGTAATTAAGCCACAGTCATTTGCATTTAGGTGGCCCCATTTATTTTAATGCACTCTTCATCTGTTTGCCAGAATGCAGTCTAATGTTGAATTATCTAAAAGCATATTTGTGGAAAAGGAGGCACAGAACAGTTGAACATTTAAAATACACTCACTTTTAAGCAACTGTTGTTAGGGAATGTGAAGATAAATGCTGACGTTATTAGCAAATAATTCATCAAATAATTATTGAGAAGTCTTAACCTTTAATATACACAAAACAGCTCATACAGTTCATAGAAGTCAATAAAGACTCTAGTCCTAATCTGGAAGTGTGTTTTCTGTACCAACACCTATTTGTATAGGGAATTGAAAACTGAGTGTTTCCAGACTGTAGGCACACCTAAACTATACAGCATATAATAAGATGTTGTACCTTCATTACCTAGGCATAAACCTTTTAATTCTGTGTGTAATGAGACTCTTACCAGGGCAGCAAATACCTTGAGAGAGGCAGTTCAAATATACCAAAGGAAGGAAAGAGGCAAAATTATGCCAGCCACCAATTACTGATGATCTTTGCTTTTGTCAGAAATTTCCTGGGAGGAATTTGTGTGGGGTTTTCTCAGATGAGACTCACATGCAAGTATTCCCTTAAAATCAGAATATTCACTGTAGTGTAAGAAGCATAATGCATGTATGAGGAATTGACAAAATTTAATAATTTGCAAATTTCCCTCAATTATTTTAAGTAGCCAGTTTCTATTAAATACTATATTTATGGAAGTTATTCTCTTACCCTATATATACGTCATTCATTAAAGCTTTCATATGCACTGTATGCAAAAAAAAAAAAAAACTAGAATTTTTTGTCAATGTGTTTGTGTGCTGTCAGTGCTGTGAAATCGTTGCTATTGGTGATCTGTTGTAAGCTCTATGATTAATCCATTTACTTTTTTCCTTTTGCAGAGAAAGTATCACTCTGCAAAGGAAGCTTATGAACAGCTTTTGCAGATCGAAAACCTTCCTGCACAAGTAAAAGCAACTGTCTTACAGCAGTTAGGTATGTAAAATTAACTTTTATTTTCCTGTGTTTTGTTTTTGCCATCTTTGCCTTCAGCAGTGTTTTTTAAGGCTCCATTTCCAAAGTGAGTCTTAGACACACTGCACATGGAATGTGAGATTTTCACCCAAACAGGACATGTAGCAGTAGATAATCAAGTAAATAAGAGAGGAGGAAAATATTAAACTTACAAAATTAAAAAGCTCTTGTGTGTTAGATTTTGGGCAGTGAGAGGGTGGTCTTTCAGAGAAAGAGGGCAGCAGTTGGAATTCTGTATTCTCTGTTCTGCCTCTGTTAACGTCCCTTGAAAAAAGCCAGGCAAAGTGCAGTAAACCCAAATGCTCTGAAGCAAACTAGGAGAACATGGCAACTGAAAAATTTACCTTTTTTTCTCTCTACTCTGTAATGAAAACCAGCTTCTGTAACTAAAAGGTTTATCATCAGGTTCCATTAAAAAAACACATAAAAAGTGAAAAGGAATTTTTTTTTTAATTGTCGTTTTCCGTATTTATAGAAAGCTGATAAATAATTTTTAGATAATTTCTAAAAAGTGGGTAGAATAAAATGCTTTTGTCCTCTTACCATATAAAAGTATTTCCAGAATATTTTGGTAAAATTATTCAACGTAATACAGGACTTCTTCATTCACCTTCTCCATGTTCTTCATCTAATTTATTATTCTAAATATTAATTTAGCCTGCTTATGCCCATTTTTATTTTTTTTCCCTGTTTACATAGTGGTCATTTAACTCAGATTTGTAACTGGCATTAAATTATGGCCACAGTGCTTTCTTTTTCTGTGATGCAGGTTGTGTATGGATTTGGAGTGGGATAATTAGTGCTCTGTGACAAAATGTCAAAATCAGTGGGCTAATTTTGAGTCATCTCTGAAATCACAAGTGAAACTGCTGGAGAAGTTTGCTGCAGGACTCTGGGTGTTGCTCTTTTTGCTGTCACAGGACAGTGTTGCTTACATCTCAGTAAGCCCTTTGATTTTTTTTTTTTTTTTTTTTTAAGCTTGGTATTATGTCACCTAGTATAAATTGTCAGCACTTTCATCCAGAAAGGCTGTGCATCTGATCAGTGGAAGACAGGCTTCTCAAAAGAGCTGACCAGCTCTTTTTCATCTCTGTCTGATGTATGTTGCCACAATAGAAGCAAAGGCACATGGTTGTATTCATAAAATCCTGCCACAGGTCTCTGTGCTAGCAGTAAGAGCAGTGACTTTGAGAATTGTCTGCTGTCTGAAAACTGGATTAACTCTCTTTATTCAATCAGCATAGGTCACCCAGTTTTGTTGTGTGGGTAGCTTCTATATGGAGAAAGGGATAGAGTGGTCTTAACTGGAACATTGAAGGAATAAAGCCTTTTCCTTTGCTCTTCTCTGGTAACAGTGCTATTTATCAGAGTCTGGTGTTTATCTCAGATTTAGTCTTTAGCAGCTGGTAATAAAAACACCTCCTCAGGAAGCTCAGTCCGGGTGGTTCATTGCTGCTTAGAAAAAATAATAGAAAATACCTGCCATCTGCCAGAATGCTAATGCAAAACCCAGTCAAAACATATTTGTATTTGTAAATTGAACTCTTTTTTTTTTTTTCACTTTGACAGAAAAAATCAGTTTGAAAATAGCTTTTGTTTATTTTTCCTTCTCTAGTTAGTGTTTCTTGAGCCAGATTGGAATTTAGGCAAGTTCAGATATCTTGTGAGAGAATTACCAAAATCTTTGCTCCTGTTGCTGGTTTCCAAAGCTGTGACTGTGGAGGAGAACCCTGTGATTCCCAGATAAACACATATCCAGTTGAGCTGATGAATGCAGACTAGTTCAGGTAGACATCACAATAAGATCTGTGGTGGATAATAGCAGTTTGTTCCTTCCTTCTCTTTGCTGTTCCATTTGCTTTCCAGACAATTCTTTTCATCACTTTGCCCAAAATGACATTAAATTAATGAGACTGAAAATCAAATTTGTCCCAATATTCTTTCTCCAGTTGTACTCAGCTGTTTTGTAATAGTGTAAAAACAACATAAACATCTGCTTAGAGCTCCCAAAGTGCTCTCCCAATGAGTTTTGGCTGAGGACGTTCCTAGATGGAGTCTCTGTAATTGGATGAGGCATCTTAGGTGCTGAAATGGGCAAGAAGTTCATGTCTTCAGAGACACTCATATTTACTAAAGAAAAAGTGATTGCCACAAATTCAGTGTGCGAATGATTGATAAGCATGAAAAGAAGACTCATGAGCTAGGCTAGCACTTCAGATGGATTTGTTCCAAATCTGTTCCAAATGAGATTGCAAAGATCTGCGAAAGATCATGGAACATTTGTGAAGTATGGACAAGGTCTGTGGTTTGGTGTATCATACTTAGAGTGTCCCAGCAGTGGAAAAGTAATCAGTTATGGTGGTTGAGAATTGGAGATAGGTCTTGCAAATAGGAAACTGCACAGCTTAGGGGTTTTCCTCACCTTCTTTATGTACATTCTTTGTTTTATGCTCAGGACCAGATCCAGTTTCCTCTGCCTGTGCTAGTCTAGTGGAAAACTTCTGTTTCCTCTCCCTTTCTTGCTTTCTGCCTTTCTCAACTCCCTGTGCAGGAAGATAAAATTGGGAAGCAACCCTTGTTTCAGCAGAGAAACCAGATAGGGATTGCTGGTTCTCATTTCTGTCTTCTAGAAATAGACTATTTTTTTTTTTATCAGTGAACCTCAGTAAAGATCTCACAAAGATACAACATGTTATCTTTCAATCCAGCAAGGTTCCAATGAAACAGAAAATAGGCACACAACATTTCTAAAGATAGAGGAAAATTTTAATGTCTCTTTTTTAGCCTTGGTCATAATCCCTGAACTACGATCTTTATCTTGGGGTTTGTCTGGAACAGCACCTGGTGCATATATCCTTAATGTACTGTTACTCAGGTGAATTCCAATAACCAACCTCAGAGAAACCTTTTTTTCTTAAAGCATGAGTATTTTCTGTATGCTGAAGAGCTTCAGAGGCTTGGGATTTGAGTCAAAATCATAGCTTGTTTATTAATTTAATGACACAAAGTTGTGTTACATGGTTTTTTATATTTTTTTCTTTTTTCCTCAATTGGTAGATTTTTTTACTTGATTGCTTTTCAGTCAAGATGAAGTACTTTTTTCAGCACTGTAACAACTTCACTCCTTACCTGACATTTCTTGAGTCCATGAAATACTCAAACTTCTGCTTGTGACCACAGTTTTCAAGTGATGCTTCTCAGACCACCTCAGGCAAATGTTGTTCAGTACTTGCGATTTTGTTTTTGACTGCCTTTGTAAAAGTTTGGAAGCTTGCATTCCTTTTGCAGAAGTGTGGTGTCTGTTAGCAAGTCTGAGCCCATGGAATAAAAAAATGAGCTATGTAGAACAGGTAGAATAAAAATCATCAAGTAAGGTGTAATTACAGAGAGTGAGGTGAGCCTGCAAACACTCATCAGTTAAGTTCTCAGTCTTGCCTGGCTGTGTAGTTAGACTTTATCAAAAAGCACAAATTTAGAGTGCTGAAAGTTTAGCTCTGAGAGCTTTTAAATGGACGGGCAGTTCAGGTGAGTGCTCAGCTCTGTCATTAACCAGAACTTTATACAAACCTTGGGTAGTTCATGAAATCAGTGTCTTAGTGTTCCACAAGGGGCTGTTTATGGGTGTGACAGGGACAGTCTTTTGTCACATTTTACATTTTACAAATGGTTTCTGAAAAGCAGTGGCTTATTAAGACAAATACATGGCTATTGAACAAACAGCAAGGCATTGCTGAGCACTGTGGTATGCAGTGATTTCAGCAAGCCAGCTGCTGGCCACAAAAGATTTCGTTGTTTGTACTCCTTGTATGAACAGCAGTGAGATGGTTTTGTGGCTGCTTGAAGGAATTCCTTCTGAGCATAGAGGCAGATGAGGAGCAGCTGGAGAATGTGATGAAGGTGCTTTGTTTGAAGTGGTATCCAAGCCTTGCATCAGTGCTAGAGGAGAGATGGGTTTTAATAGCATGTAAAATATCATTGGGAAGGATGGGTTGTGGGAGGCGTTTAAAGTGGGGATGCATAATTTGTCTAAGGTAATGAAAGAAGAAAAGGCATTTGAAAGAATATGACGTGTGGTTAGATTAATTTGTTATGTAGATGGGAGGTGATGGCATTTGTCAAGGTGAATGGAAAGTACAATGTATTAATGAGGAGGAAATAGCAATGTGTAAAAGACTCAAGTGGAGATGCAAAAAATTCTTAGTCCAAATATAGATATGGGACAAATACAAGGTTTTAAAAGAAAAAGAGTAAACAATGTAATATGTAGATGTACACATATTCGATAGATACATATGTTTGTATGTACAAAAAACATAATTGCTTTCTGTGACAGGGAGAAAGGTGGCATTTTTCACAATGTCAGGGAAGGTAGCCCTGTTCAGTGGAGGAAAGAGTTAACATTCTTTTTATATGCTTTCATAGTAGAAGATTGAGCAGTTCATAATTGTGCACCTAATCTCTTAGAAAATTATTTAAACCCAAAAAAGTGCTTTAAAACTACATGAAAGTAATTTTAACTTTAGAGTCTTTTTTGTCCTATAATTTTAGTATAGAACTTTAAAAGTTTTTAAAACTTTGTAGTGTATATATAAGTGGTTTTATTGCTTGATATTCTTATTTTTGAAGACACCAATGCTACAAAGTCCTGCTGTGCAGGAGTGTTAAATGGTCTTGGGGAATTTCACTTCTCCCATTTGTGGATTGTTTTTGTAGGCTGGATGCATCACACCGTGGATCAGCTTGGAGACAAGGCAACCAAGGAAAGCTATGCTATACAGTATCTCCAGAAATCTCTAGAAGCAGATCCAAATTCTGGTCAATCCTGGTATTTCCTTGGAAGGTGAGAAAATACTTTATAGACACTGTAACTATGTTGGTAAATATTTTGAGGATACTCATTATTGTGAGTATCTTACACTGTTTTTCTTCTTAATCCTGTCAGAGGGAAAATGAAGGGCAAAGTATGTATATATCTTCTGAAGTCTTTAAGTTTTCTGGGAAGTGTATGAAAAGACAAGGTGCTAACATATTTGGGATGAATAAACATTAGAAGTTGAAATGGAGTATGTTACCCAAGTGGCTCTGTTTTTTTGTAGTTATTATTCAGTCTACACATTTACAGTAATCTGAATATATCCAGCCTGGTTTTGCGTGTTTCTCTCCCTCTTTTTTGTAAATCCTCTGTAAATGTTGTTAGTTTTCTTCATACCTTTTTCATAATTTTTTCTCTCTCCATTTTCTCAGAATCTCCCTCCTAATCTCAGTTTTTGCACTGAAATACAAATATTTTCCTAGGCAGACATCCATTTTTAAAGGGCATACACAGCCATATATAGCTCACACAGATCCCTTCTAATGTCTCTTTAAGTGTTCAGTTAATTTTGTAGCCTTTGACAGTATTTTTTACTTGAAAAATAACATTCCCAGATGTAAATTACACAAATTTGATGAGTTTTTCTGGTTTCCTTTTTAAGAAAATTGAGTATTTCACTTAAGCCAGCAGTAACTACTGAAATACTCAGGTTTTGGAGAAACCTTTGAGTGCAATTCAGGTTCATATGTGAACACATCAGTTCTGTTGAGGAATACATTTAAAAAGAACGAGGCAAAAATAAAATTAATATCCTAACCTCAGTGTCTTCCAGCTGACATTCTTAGAGATTCTGGTCACATACAGCTGGAACCAGTTTTTGATTTTGTCATGCTAATACTTCTCCAGCTGTTCCTGTAAGACAGAGGTGTCCAGCCAGCACCAAGTGTGTGGGGCAGAGGGGCAGGGCAAGTGTGGAGGGAAAAGGGAAAATGAGACAGGGATCATCTTGTGCATCTTGTCTTCCACTGGGCTAAAATTGTGTTTTTTCTTCAGTAGCCCCATTCTCGGTGCCTTGAGCAGGTTGAGTTGTCAGGCAGGAGGACAGAGCTGAGTTGTCCACACGTGCAGCTGCTGTGCTCTGCTCTCAGGTGGTCAGGGTGAAGCCTGGGATCCTGCAAACAAGGGGGAGAATTCAGGAAATGGAGTGAAAAATGGAGTGGGAGCGTGTCTTTTGCTTTACAGGGAGGACTAGAGCAGAAATGTTTCTGTGCCCCATTTCTGCAGTCCATACTCTGGCAGGAGGAGAAGAACAAGGTTGTGGGGTTGTGCATTCACTCTTTTTTTCCCTTCTCATGTATTCCCTTGTGCTATTCCTTTCTCTGCTGTTGTCCAAACCAGATAACAATTATCTTTCAAAATACATCACCACCTCCCTTCTCTACCAGTGGAAAAACTCCATCTGCCAAAGTTTTGTGGGGCCCTAATGTTAGTGCTACCCTAAAGAGAAGCTTTATGTGTGTGATACACAGGCAGAGTAAAACATGTCTGCTGGACATTGGGTTAGATTGCCATTAAAACAATCTCCTGAAACACTGTATTCAGACTTAATAGATTATTTCAGGCAAAGTAATGCTATGTTTTATTGTATTCCTTTTCTAGTGTGCCTCAAAAATACTTGAAAGAGTGTAGCATGTTTTGCAAACCTTTGCCTGTACTGTTATGCTTGTTTTTTATTATTTGCTAGAATAAATTTTCTACTGTTATTTATATGTTTTGAAATTTGTCAGTTGTTTTTCCAGCAGGGAAAGTTGTTAGAAGCAATACAAGACACAGTTATTGTTGGTTAAACTAGTAAATACATATAGATGGATGTTTGATCTTGGCTTTATTTGGAGCTTTTAATTTTAGAACTGTAGATATTGTTCCCTGTGGTATAATTGTAGTTGTCTTTAATGCCAGAATACCTTTGAATTTGTACGTGAGGAATTAAAGTAAGAATATAAAAAACTACAGAATAACACAACCTTTTACAAAATTTGGTGCTCTGTATATGCAGTACAAGTAACTGGTTTGTTCTTTATTTAAATATGATTGAGATGCAAGAAATGCACATAAAAAGCCTCCCAGGCAGTCAGGGACCATCCTGGTTGAGTTGGTCAGTATCTCTCAATAATTCGGTTTTGGAGAACATTAAGTTTTATAGCCATTTGTTTGATGAAATAGGTAAACTTAATTGTAATGCTATCTGTAGATAAATACTGCTTTTATTGGCTGATAAGGTATCAACAAGTGAAAGAAATGCAAGTCTGTGAAATGTGGGATGACTGTTTTCCTTACAAATGTAGTAATCTAGGGTTTAAGTAGTTTTGGGGTGCTTAAATAAGTAACTAGTAATATATGTTGAGCTGTTTGAGTCTGCTTGTGCCTGGCATTCAGAAACAGTAAATGTTGAGTGTGTATTTGCATGACTTAACATTTATCACATCAGTCTTGGTAAGCCATGCTCAATGATTACCTTCTATAAATACTACCAAAGTTCTTTTTTTCTTCTCCCAGGTGCTATTCAAGTATTGGGAAAGTTCAGGATGCCTTTATATCTTATAGGCAATCGATTGATAAATCAGAAGCAAGTGCAGATACATGGTGTTCAATAGGGTAAGAATGATATAGAGTAATACAATTATATAATTCCATGTTAATATATATAGATAAAAAATATCAACTTTTTAACTCTTGTGAACTCAGAGGGACTGTAACTTCTTTATTTATACACCCATGTTGTCAGACTTGTCTGATTTGAAGTTTAAAAAATCAATTAGTATTTGCTGTCTCAGTGTTTTAAAATACTGAGTATGTTACATACATAAATTCTGCATATTAAAGTTTTATATGTTTCTTCTTATAATTGTGGTTTATATAATGCCAAGATTGATTAAAGGGTTGGGGAGGGATGTGTATATTTGAGTTGCTTGTGTCTTGACTTTGTTATTAATTCTCAACTTCACTAATCTTTCTATTCAGTGTGCTGTACCAACAGCAAAATCAGCCTATGGATGCTTTACAGGCCTATATCTGTGCTGTACAATTGGACCATGGCCATGCTGCAGCCTGGATGGACCTAGGCACACTCTATGAGTCCTGCAACCAGCCTCAGGATGCCATTAAATGCTACTTAAATGCAACTAGGAGCAAAAATTGTAGTAATACCTCTGCACTTGCAGCACGGATAAAGTATTTACAGGTAAAACTAATGTTTTAAGCAGGGGAAGTGCTCTTCAAACACACAGCAGAGGGGAGGGGAGAAGTCACACATGAGTTTAACTTGCAGTTGTTTGTGGTGTGTTTAACCTGTTTTCATGTGTACTGTAAGCATATCATAGCCTGTAATATTTTATTTCTTCATTTTTAAGTGGAACTTAATTCCTTATAAACACTATTTTGCACATTTAATCAAAGCATACTGTTTTACATCATTTTGCTTTTTTCTTTGTATTTGTCTACATTTTTAAGTTCTCATAACATATAGTGAGAATACGCAACACACTATCTTTCACTCTTGTTTGCAATTTCAGAAAAAAGGAATTATGAGACCTCTGAATCCAGAGCTCATCTTTGTTCTGATTCTCACAAAGGTTTATATTCTGGTTACCCTCTTTATACCTAGCACCTTTCTAAACCCCAAAATTTTAAATCTATCCTCTCTTTAAAACATAATTAGCTACAGCATTTAGGAAGATTTCATGGACTTGCTCTTACTAAAGTAGGCTTGTGTTAAATTTGCTTTTTACATAATTTTTCCTAGGCTCAGTTGTGTAACCTTCCACAAGGTAGTCTACAGAATAAAACTAAATTACTTCCTAGTATTGAGGAGGCATGGAGCCTACCAATCCCCGCAGAGCTTACCTCCAGGCAGGGTGCCATGAACACAGCACAGCAGGTGAGAAGTTGGGTTATGTTCTGCAGGTGCCCAGCTTTAAGGGTTCTTTACAATCGGTAGTGGTCAAGCTTATTTTATTGAGCACAGGATTGGCTTTTATTAAAAGAAGCCTTTGATTTATTTGCAGAGGGATATTAGATCAAGAAGCTCCCTATAATGTGGGAGAAATATGGGGGTACCAATTTAGAACCTTTGTGGATTTTCATGATTTTAAAAGATTTTCATCTTAAATAGAAATGCTGCAGTGGTTTAATAATCCCGTGAAAGGTACACATTCCTCCATTGATGACCATATGGAAACTGATTTTTCAGTTATTGAGATCAGCTTCAGAATATCTACTCGGCCCTTTTAATGTATGTGGGCTGTTAAAATTATAAAATTGAAAGGAAAGCATTAAGAATATATAGAACCATATTTTTGTCTTCCTTCTGTGATTCTTAGGCTTGTAAACCTCATCATCCAAATACTGAACCTGTACTAGGCCTCACTCAAACACCAATTTCACAGCAATCCTTGCCACTACACATGATTCCTTCTAGCCAAGTAGATGACCTGACCAGTCCTGCCAAGAGGAAAAGAACATCTAGTCCAACAAAGGTATATATTCCAATGAACTAGAGCCCCCTACCAAAATTATATGGAAATATGCTTTGAAATGATACAGCATGCACAGAATTTGTGCTGTAAATTTTAATCCTTTGGCATCAAGGTGGGGAATGTTTTTAGAAATTTTAAAGAACATTTTTCAGTGGTGTGTTTAATCAGATTGTAGCTCAGACAGGAGGTGCATAAAGGCAGTGCAGATTGGTGGCACTATACTGCAGTTGTAGTTGTGTCAGTGAAGAAGTGCAGTTGTAGTCTGACGATTGAGAGGGAGACAATCATGTCATCCTGTCTATTGCCTTTGCTTATATTTAGAATTCAAGTGTTTCATCATCATGTAATAGTGTTACAGTAGATAAAGTATTCAGTTTTTAAAGTAGCATACATTTAAGTTAATTGCATAATTTTGATTTGCTTGTTTCTCCTTATGGTATTAGATATCATTAACCTTTTCCTCAGACTACTCTGATACTGTTGGGAATAGTAGAGTGAGACTTGGTTAATTTAGTACATTCTTACTATTATATATTTTATAGAATTATTTTTGAAATGATTACTAGTTCTTTCATAAATAAGATAACATAGGTAGTAAAAGAAATTATGTTGGCCCTTTGATAGTCACACATTTTAATGTAACATTTTCTCTCAGAATACTTCAGATGTTTGGAGCAGTGGCCATACAGTGTCACATCCTCCTGTACAGCAACAAATTCATTCTTGGTGCTTGACACCACAGAAATTACAGGTATGTATGGGAGATCTTCAGAAACTCTGTTAAATATTTTGTTTCTTTCCTTCTTCCTTTTAAGAAAATAAACCTGGGACATGTTCTAGTTTCGCATTCCTGAAATTCAGTGTAAAGTACTTCCCAAAAAATTCCCAGGGTGTAGTTGAAGTTTTCTAATATTTGTGGCCTCTCTATGTGAGATAAGTTCTAGTAGTAAACTAAATGATCTCTAGCAGGAGCAGAACGCTTACATTGTATGAGTTCTATAATTTATAAAGTAAGAACATACAGTAACTCTTTTTTCTTATGTTTTAAAGACATATGCAAATTGTCACACTCATGTGCAAAGTGAGTTTTGTGACTTGCTGAAATGTGGGGGATAGTGAAAGAGGTGTGGAAGTATTGTAATATCATCCCTTCCTCTGAGGTTGCTTCTTGAATCATATTGCATAAAAAATAAGCACATTGTACAAAATAATTATTCATATGAAATCTGGTGCTGCTTTCCTGTATTTTGTGTCACCTAACACAATTATATGAAATGGTAGATTTTTATTTGGAAATCTTATTTTGGGTGCTTTTTGTCAGGAAGTTTTCTTGTCTCTTCAGTTCATTAGGGCATGCAGTGAGCTTCAGCAGGAATTCCATCTATTGAAAATCAGGCCCTGCTGGAAAATTTTACCCATGCATTGCACATGCTTTGGATGCAAAGAGAAATAGAAGCGAGCAGAGGCAGAAAGCATTCTCATTAACTGAGCAATGTTCCCCTCAATTCCAATATAGTTCTTCAGCTGTTTCTCTGTCTGAACAATATTGGCTTTATTATACTGTATAATTTTCCCTCCCTCTTTCTCCTGCCTCCCCACCCCTTTGGTTCTTCCTCAGTCATTCTCTCTCTCTCTCTCTCGCTCTCTCTTTCCAAGCATTCTCATTATTTCTCTCTGCTTATTTTGCTACTCTTTCCCCTTTTCAGTCTCACTTTTTTCCAGATCCAACTTCCTCCTCTAAGCAGAATCTCAGTAGGCCTCTCTTGAGTACAGTAGACTGGACGTGCTGGCAATAGCTTGACATGGTTCCAGCACATATAAAAAGGAAAGCCAAAAATGTATGATGCAAGAGGAGAGTGAATAAAAAAACCTTCATTGCATCTTCAAATTGGCCTTTCAAAATTGGCAACTCAAAGGCTGGATGGATATGGCATGTTACATATACATGCATATGTATGTGTGTATATATATATATTATTTATTGCACTCCCATCCAGAGGGAATTCAGAATGGAAGGTACTGTTAATCCAGGGAATTTGGCATGAACCATCTTCATCTGCTTTTAAGTCATACCACTTAGCAGCAGCAGACTTACTGGTAGAGTGTTGTGGGGTGTTGGGTATTTTTAATTAAGTGCAGAGATCAGATTTTTGGTAACAGATACCTAAATTTGTCTGTTGCAATCAAGATCAGTATTGTAACTTTTAGATGTTGCTCTTGCTAATTACATCATACAAATTTCTGGGGGGTTTTTTATTATTTTTAATATTTTCAGGATAAGTTTTCATGTGTGCCTATAGGTTTAATTCACTTTGTATTGATGTTCATCAGTGTCGTTGATGAACAGTATTAATAAAAGAATAGCACAATACAGAAATTATTAAAATGTAAATAATTATTATAAGAATTATATATACACATACTTGAATGTAGTTTTGGTTTATGGTACCAGCACACTTAATTTTAGTGTGGTAGCAATAATTATACACTCAAATAATTTACAGAGTCTTTAGTAACTAGTAATAAGGTTAGTTTACAAGAGATTGTATGGAAAGGTGTTGGAGTCTGCAGCAGAAATCTTGATTATTTTCAGCTTTACAAGTCTTGTCTTCATGGATACTTTTTAGTATTTTATGCAAGAAAGTTATTAAAAAGCCCATGCAGTTTTAATGATTATGAACCACACTGCTGTTTTTTTAGCACTTGGAACAGCTGCGTGCAAACCGAAATAATCTAAATCCAGCACAGAAACTTATGCTGGAACAGCTGGAGAGTCAGTTTGTCTTGATGCAGCAACACCAGCAGGTGAGAACAAAAATATTTTTCTTATCTACAACACTTCTGTCAGTAATGGAAACTGTTGTGTTTCTAGAATTCTGAAGAATTTCTGCTGTACAGAGTTCTTGTGCCCTTTGCCGTGTTATGTTAATTTTTTTGGATAAAGGATACTTGTGGATTAGTGGTCGAAACATTATGAGTTTGGCTGCGTTTTATTATAGGGCAGCTGGTTAACATAAAAGTTTTCAAGCCCCACTTTCAAAGTAAAGCGAGTGGACATACCTAAAAGCAGTTCTGCTTGAAAATACTTGGCTGTGGTAACAGCTGTTCTCTTGTCCTGTCATGGTTCACTTCTCTCTCCCTCTGTCCAGCATCAGCAGTAAAACACTCAGACAGAAGGGCCGAGATAAAAGTGTGCTGATAGCTTTACTTAACATTTACTCAGCATTTTAATGAGCCTGACAGTCATCTTGGCTCTCAAAAGCAACTGTGAAGATCTTAAAATGAGTATAAAATTGGATCTGACCAGTGCAGTAAAGTACACAAACCTTGTATGACCCTTCCTTTCTCAGTTCCTCAGCCAATGTTGTTGTGCTTTGTTCGTGTTCCATTAGATGAGACAAACAGGAGTTGCACAGGTACGATCTACTGGAATTCCTAACGGGCCAACAGCTGATTCATCACTGCCTACAAACTCTGTCTCTGGCCAGCAGCAGCCGCAGGTTGCTCTGACCAGAGTGCCTAACGTCGCTCAGCGTGGAATCCGTCCCGCCTGCCCCGGGCAGCCTATGGCTAATGGACCCTTTCCAGCAGGCCCCATTCCCTGCAGCACAGCAAGAACGCTGGGTAGTACAGACACTATTTTGATAGGCAATAATCACATAACAGAAAGTGGAAGTAATGGAAACGTGCCTTACCTGCAGCGAAACGCACTCTCTCTACCTCATAACCGCACAAACCTGACCAGCAGCGCAGAGGAGCCGTGGAAAAACCAACTATCCAACTCCACTCAGGTACAGCTTCTGTTTGCTCCTGGGGTGCACTCAGGAGCCTTCCTGGGCAAGGCACTGGTGGAAGGCTCTCATTTGTGAAAGCACATTTTCCCTAGAGTTGATGGCGTAGATTCAAATAAAACATAGGTTCAACCTGCACGCTGCTTTATACTGTTGAAAGTCTGAGTGTTAATGAACTCCTTCTAGGGTAAAGGAAATGATCATAAATCAAAGACTGCAGTTCCATAGTGCTCAGCTGCCTACCTTTGTAGAAAAGTTTTTTAAAGGGGAATACTTGTGCATCTTTTTGTTGCTTCTTTAATGTGAAATGTTGTGACTTTGTTTTTCGTGTCAGAGGAATGTGCGTATTTCATGGGAAGCTGAATGTTGTAGTTATTTTTGACATTACATTGTCACCATGATGTAATCATTACCACATTTTGTTTCCATGTGATTTTTAAGAATTAATATGTAGCACTCAGCACTCCAGAGTTACTTCTAGAAAATTACTATAATGCCAGTAAGAATCCATAGGGATTAAAGTGTATGAGTAAGCGTGTTTTGTGTATGTGTGTTAAAACTTGAAGGTGGAGCACTTTTTTTAAATTTCAGCCTGAATATCTTTCTTCCAAGACAAACCTTGTGGATGTAATGAGTTCTATAGCATCTATATAGTTATATATTACCTATCTCACCTATATAGTTATGTACCATAATGGTTTAATTCATTTTTACCAGATGGGTTATACAATTGATACAATGTTGTTTTCTTCCTCAAAACTGCCTTCATTGCTTGTTTAATTAATATTGCATGTCACTTCAATGCTGAAAAATTGACAGTGGGCTTACATACATAGATACACCACTGTACATAAACTGCATCAGAGACTGAGATAGTGCTGGACCACTTTGATTATTTTTGATTATTCAAAGCTTAAACTGTGCTCTGATTTTCAAAAGTTTCCTCTAAACAAGCAGGACCGTTTTTAAATGTGACAAGGGGATTTGGAGCTTATGCAGTTTACTGCCCCTTGCTTAAACTTGAATTCACATTTGTATTTTCTCTTTATAAAAGAAGTTCTTCACTATTGTGCTGTTGTCCATAAAGTGGGCAAGTAATAGATTGCAGTAGGAGCTTGCTCTTTTCCATGGAGAAAGTATATTT